>NC_044034.1:204316389-204916389 GCF_901765095.1 Microcaecilia unicolor
CCCTTATCGCCACCTCAATGGGTGGTGCTAAGGGATCTCCTCTGTATGGCCACGCAATAAGACTTTTCTTACCACATGGCCATGTTTGTCTGGGGGCTTTTTACCTTCAGTAGTAAAAAGGGCCCTGGCGCGTGGGAAAAACAGCCCCCTCCTCTAACGCAGGGCCCTTTTCCCCACAGCTGGGTAAAAGGACCCCTTAGCATGCACTAAATCTGTTAGTGCGCCATAGTAAAAGGACCCGCAGTTTTGGATTTTCAAAACTAAGTACATTATTTTAGTAGAATAAAAGTAGGAGCAAATCATTATGGGCATAATTTACCTAGACAGTTCTCAAAGGGAATGTAGGCACATGCTTTTCCTTTGAGAACTGATGAAAGTAACATTACAACTACTTGCATTGTTTTGAAAACTGCCTCCTGAAAGTAAGTCACAAAATATATCAAAATGTCAAAATATCTTCTTTAATTTAAAATGAATTCTTTAAGCTATTGATAGTAAAGTGAATACAATTAGGGGCAATGTATTCTGGATAAAGCAACTTCTGCTTACTACTGCCTGAAAGACATTATCATTCTTTGGTTTTCTGTTCCAAGTATAGCAGAACTCATGCCGATTTTTCTTACTCTTATGGATATAATAACATGCTTTTCTGTCAGCAGTAAATCAGAATAAGGGAGCAAGGGAAGTCCTGGAGTTTTCTTACGAATTTTTGTCTAGTACAAAGCTGAGACCACTCATAGAATGTCCTGCAATTTTTGGGGGGGAGGGGGATTTCTCTATTACTTCAATCCATGTCCTGCCGAAACAGTGTTTTCTACTTGTACCATTTGCTCAGACTAGAAATAGTTCTGTAGGTTGGGGACTGGCGCAGTGTCTGGCAGGCTTTACATAAATGGGTGATCCAATTAGTCCTACCAACTGGCTGTTTTTGTGATTGCCAGTGGAAATAATTCTGGTATCTTTCATTATCTTTTTCCAGCTCCAATAGATAAGCAGCCATTTCTTGTGCACTGGGGAAGTCATCAACGTGGATGAAAGCTTCTCGGGGCAAAAAGCGCTCATAGTTCTCCCGAGTTGAGCCAAGAACTATAGGTACAGCCGATGAGAGCAGGGCATTGCTCCAGAGTTTCTCAGTGATATAATCCTGGTGCTGTGAGTTCTCAAAGGCTAAATAGAACTTATACTGGGAAATGGTTTCATGGTGCTTTTCCCTGGACAGGTTCATGTGACCCTGTCCAAAGACATCTATTTTGATATACTTCCGTAGTTCCTCATAATATTTCACTCTTTTGGAACTTGGGTTCCAGTTGCTGACTGCCCATGCCACCATCTTGGATTTAGGTGGGATACTAAAGTTCCGAGGCTCCCTGAGTGTCTCTAACCAGCCATATGGGGTGAAGATGTCTGAATCAAGCCTGTAGGACATGGTGAGATTAATCAGGTCGTTCATAAAGTCCAAATTAGGGCTATGTGAAGGTGACTCCAGGTTGAACCAGATCCAGCGTTGATTCAACGGTCTTGGGTCTTGAGGCAGTTGTTTCTTGCTAAAACAAACATCCCTATGATGAAGGATTACAGCATCAGCACGATTATACCAGCTCCTGTCAGCTGTGAACTGGCAGCCTGAAATGCCGTACAATTCTGGGCACTTATCCAGGGGAAACTGACCTCCAAAGGGCCATGCCCAAAGTAAAATGATTAGCCCTGGCTTCTCATTTTCATCTTTAATGGATGTTCTGAGTTGCCCTTCTGACAAACTGTCATTCTTAGAGGGGCAGAAAACAAGTTTGGAGTCCCCATTAGTCTGAATTAAGGTGAATAAAAAGAAACTGATAACAATCTGAATAAAAAAGAATACAAAGATCTGCCTCAATGAGTAACTCTTCGTATTGGACTCCATGGCTGGAACTGAGAAAGAAAGCACACAAAAAAATAGTTATGCAGAAAACTTAACACTGAAAAGCAAAAAACATAAGCAGATCATCAAGAGCTGAGAAGCAAAATAAGCAAAATGGAAACAAAAGATGCAATTTTCATATTGCCTTTACAGTTGCAAAGTTTGTGGGTCCTTTCTATCTGCTGGTTGTGCATTAGAGTACAAGTGAAAGTATGTACATAATTTCACTTTGAAAGCTTCCAAAGAAATAACTTTCCCACAGGCACCTCATTTTTTTACTCACCCCCAAATTCTATATATTGTGCCTTAATTTCTGCATGGAAATCAAAGCATATTCTATAACAATGTATATAACTAGCTAATCAGCGCTGTCAACTTGATGTTAACAAGCAACTATCAGCACTCATTGACATTAATTCCGATTTACACTCACAACTCACTAAGCGTATTCTGTAACATGGTGCACATAAATTCCAAGTTGCACAACTGAAATTGGGCATGGTTATGGGCAGTACATGGGCATTTCTAAAATCTATGCACATTATTATAGATTACACCCGCTCTGTTCCTAATATATTTGGAAATGACCAAATTTGGTCATGTTGAGAGGTGCTTAGCATATTCTATATACTGCATGGAAATTTAAGCCTATTCTATAAAATTTAGGCATGCTTTAGAAAATATGCCTAGGCATTTTTTTTATCATATGGATTTTTCAGGGGCCATATATAGAATCTAGCCTTTAGCACATAGTTAAGCTCTGGAGCTTGTTGGCAGAGGATGTGATAAAAGCAGTTAGCATAAACATATCTGGATTTAAAAAGATTTGGACAGATTCCTGGAGGAAAAGTCCATTAACATACTATCCCTCACTGACTTAGGTAGAATTATTCAGGCACTAAGAATAACCACAGCGCCCAGAGATCCCATCCCATCTAGTTTGATCAAATGATTTCTCGATTTCTCTTCTTCCATTCATACGTGCTTCAATCGGGATCAGTCCCTGACTTTTGGAAACAAGCCACCATTCATCCTAAGACTGAGAATGTCTCTGATCCAACCAATGATCTACTAAACTATCATCCAGTAGTGAACCTCCCTTATACTGCCAAGATTATCGCGTTTACAGTACATTCCCAATTTACTGATTTCATAACTAAAACTCGTGTGCTACAACCCAACCAAACAGCAATCAGGAAACATAACAGTATAGAAACCACACTACTAGGTATTATGACTTACATTTATCATGATCTTGACCAGTTGAAATCAGTTTTTCTTCTATCACTAGACCTCTCTGCAGCTTTTGACTTGGTAAATCATTCAACGTCTCCACTCAATTGGTATTACTGATACAGTTCTAAAATGGTTTACCTCTTATCTTACTGACCACACCTATACTGTTCTCTGTAATGGTTCAACCTCAGCTCCATTCCATCCAGGTATAGATGTACCCCAGGGATCCACTCTCTCACCTACTCTTTTCAATATTTTCCTGACCCCTCTTCTTGAATTAGCACAATCCCTTGAACTGACAATGTTTGTCTATGCCGATGACATCCAGGTGTTCTACACCTTGGATACTTGTACTCCTGCTGATATTTCAAAACTAAGCCTTAAACTTTCTGCTATCACTAACTGGCTTCAAGAACACCATCTTTCTCTTAATCCTGAGAAATCTAAGCTCGTTCATTTCTCATCTACATGACATACCTCACTACCATCACATGTCTGTCTCGCCAATATTCCTGTTGCACAAACTGACTGTCCTTATTTTAGGTATTCTCCTGGATTCAGATTTGTCTTTTAAAGCACAGATTGCTAAAGTCGTTTGTGGATGTTTCTATAAACTGCATTCAATAGAGTCTATACACTCACTCATCCTGCCTTCAGCTCTTAATGTCCTGCTCCACTCTCTTGTGATTTTCCAACTGGATAACTGCAATTCTCTTTATCAAGGACTCAGAATAAAAGAATTAAAACATATCCAGATCATTCAAAATACCGCTATTCAACTAATCACTATCAGTAGGAAATACGACCAGATTACACCACATCTTAAAGAAGCTCACTGGTTACCAACTACTCATCGCATCACCTACAAAATTCTACTGCTTACATATAAAATATTACATTCGGGAGAACCTCTTTATCTCTCATCTCACATTATTCCATACTGCCTTCCTAGGTTGCCCAGGTCTGCACAACAAAATCAACTTGTAGTTCCTAGTTATCGTGTCCTCATTCATGAATACATTATACATTCTATTTTCTCTGTCCAAGCTCCTCACCTATGAAGTGACCTTTCCATTTTGGAAACCTCCCTAACAAAATTTAAAACAGATGTTAAAACACATCTATTTAAGGATACATACAGCTAAATTTCACTAGCTTTTCTTTTTCCGGGGAACTCCATACTATATAAGCCCCTTCCATTTTGTTTTGTCCATCCGTCTACAGTATCATTAATATATTTCTCCCTTTTTCCCCCCTTTAGTCCAGTTCTGTCTTTATCTTTGTAAAGGTTTGTCTTCTGTTTAATATTATACATAGATTGTAAACCACCCTGAAGACTCTTAAAGGGCAGGATAGCAAATGGAAAAGAAACTTGGAAACCATTAGTAAGGTAGACCCGGGGAAAGCCACTGCTTATTCCTAGGGGTGAGTAGCATGAAATCTTGTTACTTTCTGAAACTCTACCAGGTACTTGTGACCTGGACTGGCCAAGTATGGCAATTCCTTTGTCTCTCATGTCTCTTAGCACTCCCCAAACCACAGGTTACAAGCCACTCTTCCAAAAAAATAAAAATAAAAATAATACCCCACAGAATACCAAGGATCCAAAATAAAAAATGTCTTCCCTCAATAACTATACAAATACTAGGGATCACTCACTGATATAAAATTTGACCCTCTGCTACAATCTCTGTGAATGGGGGACAGTGTGCAGATGAATGATTTCTCTGGCCTATACTATCTTCTACAAGGACATACTCCATAGCAAAATTTCTGATAGGCCTTTACACTTGAATTCCAAAGCTGACGAGGATGAGCTTACCCTGGAAAAATATATAATCATGGTAGGAAGCAAGCTTTCAAGAATAGTGGGGGTGCTAAACCTAACACAAATGACTCCTTCCTGAACACAGGGGTCCTTTTACCAAGCTGTGGTAAAAAGTGGCATTAGCTCCATTACACAGGTATTTCCTGCATGCTAAGGCCATTTTTACCTCTGCCATAAAAATGCCTTTTCTCTCTTTTTTGTATTAATGGTCATGTTGTACTGATGATGATATAAGGTGAACACAACCCATTTGAAAGCAAGGGGATTTTCACCTCTGATGGTCCAATACCATCAATAAATTTGATTTCAATTGTTAGACACAATAGCGGTTATATATGCTGAGCATATTTTAATGTTCAACAATAATTATATTATGGATCACAAAACATCAAATATACAACTGTAGAATAAAGTTTTGCTAGAACTGGTGTAACAAAGGGAATCCCACATATACAAGTGATTTTAACAATTAAAGAAATAAAACATCAACTGCCCGGGGGCTCTTAACCAACACCTTCAAATTCCCCCTAAATAGGGATGTTATCACAGGTTTTTATTTCATGTAAAAAGAAACAGCAGAAAACAACTCTATTAAGCAGAGAAAAAAGCTGCTATTTTATTTTTAAAAAACAGTATATATATATATATATATATATATATATATATATCAAACATATAAATTGCGAGTGACCGTACTCACCCGCAAATGCGCAGTAGAGACCGAACGTTCAAGGAGCAACACTCCAAACCCCGCCTCCACCATCAGCTCCTGTTCCTGTACCGAACGTAATGCAGCCAATAGGGAGGGGAGGGGCGTGAAAATCGGAGGAGGACGTAATGCAGCCAATAGGGAGGGGAGGGGCGTGGAAATCGGAGGAGGACGTAATGCAACCAATAGGGAAGGAGGGGGCTTGGAAATCGGAGGAGGACGTAATGCAACCAATAGGGAGGGAAGGAGGGGGCGTGGAAATCGAAGGAGGACGTAATGCAGCCAATAGGGAGGGAAGGAGGGGGCGTGGAAATCGGAAGAGGACGTAATGCAGCCAATAGGGAAGGGAGGGGGCGTGGAAATCGGAGGAGGACGTAATGCAACCAATAGGGAAGGAGGGGGCTTGGAAATCGGAGGAGGACGTAATGCAGCAAATAGGGAGGGAAGGAGGGGGCGTGGAAATCGAAGGAGGACGTAATGCAGCCAATAGGGAGGGAAGGAGGGGGCGTGGAAATCGGAAGAGGACGTAATGCAGCCAATAGGGAAGGAAGGAGGGGGCGTGGA
Organism: Microcaecilia unicolor; assembly: GCF_901765095.1. Lineage (NCBI taxonomy): Eukaryota > Metazoa > Chordata > Amphibia > Gymnophiona > Siphonopidae > Microcaecilia > Microcaecilia unicolor. The sequence goes on from NC_044034.1 coordinate 204,322,624, forward strand.
AATCGAAGGAGGACGTAATGCAACCAATAGGGAGGGAAGGAGGGGGGGTGGAAATCGGAGGAGGACGTAATGCAGCCAATAGGGAGGGGAGGGGACGTGGAAAATGAAGGAGGACGTAACTCAGCCAATAGGGAAGGAGAGGGCGTGGAAATCGGAGGAGGACATAATGCAGGCAATAGGGAGGGGAGGGGGCGTGGAAAACGGAGGAGGACGTAATGCAGCAAATAGGGAGGGAAGGAGGGGGCGTGAAAATTGGAGGAGGACGTAATGCAGCCAATAGGGAGGGGAGGGGGCGTGGAAAACGAAGGAGGACGTAATGCAACCAATAGGGAAGGAGGGGGCGTGGAAATCGGAGGAGGACGTAATGCAGCAAATAGGGAGGGAAGGAGGGGGCGTGGAAATCGAAGGAGGACGTAATGCAGCCAAAAGGGAGGGAAGGAGGGGGCATGGACATCTGGGAGAGGGAGGGAGGATGGAGAAGAGAACCACCATGTACAAGGGCACAGCAGGAATGACGAAGTGGCCGAGGCAACAAAAAACCCCGCAGCAGAAACCAAGCAGGGACATAGGCGTAGTTTGACTGTTTCATTTGGGGGGGCAAAGGATGGGGCGGAGCATATTAGCATATTCATTTGCATATATACATATGCAAATGAATATGCTAATATGGAGGAAGGAATTGAAATTTACAGGCAAAATATCACAGATGCACATTTCAAAAAGCTGACATATTTCAATTAATATATTCTGAATAAAATACTTTTTTACCTTTGTTGATCATTTAGTTTTTCTATTCGCTTTGGTCCCAGTGTCTTCTGTTTTATGCAGTGTCTTCTTTCCAGTAGGCTTCCCTCTGCTCCCCACCCCTCCCAGTCCCATCTATCTCCTGCTCCTTCCCTCTGCTCACCTCATTTCCCAGTCCAATCCAATTCCTGGTCCTTCCCTCTGCTCCCCACCCACCCACCCCTCCCAGTCCCATCCATCTCTTGCTCCTTCCCTCTGCTTCCCACCCTCCCAGTCCCATCCATCTCTTGCTCCTTCCCTCTGCTTCCCACCCTCCCAGTCCCATCTATCTCCTGCTCCTTCCCTCTGCTTCCCACCCCTCCCAGTCCCATCCATCTCTTGCTCCTTCCCACTGCTTCCCACCCTCCCAGTCCCATCCATCTCCTGCTCCTTCCCTCTGCTTCCCACCCTCCCAGTCCCATCCATCTCCTGCTCCTTCCCTCTGCTTCCCACCCCTCCCAGTCCCATCCATCTCTTGCTCCTTCCCACTGCTTCCCACCCTCCCAGTCCCATCCATCTCCTGCTCCTTCCCTCTGCTTCCCACCCTCCCAGTCCCATCCATCTCTTGCTCCTTCCCTCTGCTTCCCACCCTCCCAGTCCCATCCATCTCCTGCTCCTTCCCTCTGCTTCCCACCCCTCCCAGTCCCATCCATCTCTTGCTCCTTCCCACTGCTTCCCACCCTCCCAGTCCCATCCATCTCCTGCTCCTTCCCTCTGCTCTCCACCCTCCCAGTCCCATTCATCTTCCCTCTGCTGCCCCCCACCGCGAGGTCCAAGATCGTGACTCCGTTTACCCCCTCTCTTCCTCCCTCCCTCCGGCGCAGGCAACAGTCTTCAGCTTTTTCAGCGTTCCTGGCAGCAGTAGCGATGTACACGCTGCCTTCGGCTCTGCCCGGGAAGCCTTCTCTTCAAGTTCCTGTTCCCACCTATGCGGGAACAGGAACTTGAAGAGAAGGCTTCGGGGCAGAGCTGAAGGCAGCGTGTACGTCACTACCGCTGCCAGGAACAAGAAAGGCTTAGAGAAGATTGGTGCTGCCTGCGCCAGAGGGTAGGAAGAGAGGGGGTAGATAGACACGCTCGTCTCCGTCCGCTTCGCTGCTTCCCTGCCCTCTCTGTCTGCGTCCCGCCTTCCTCTGATGTCATTTCCTTTCGGGCGGGACGCAGACAGAGAGGGCAGGGAAGCAGCGAAGCGGACGGAGACGAGCGCGTGCCTGCTTGTTTTTTTTTTTTCACTTCTAGCGCCAGTCCACGTCATCGTCGTTTGGGGGGGGCATTGCCCCCCCTCGCCCCCCCCCCCAGTCTACGCCTATGAGCAGGGATCAAAAAACGTTCTGGGGCCAACAGAAAAGGTAAACAGGTACATTCACTCGCAGCACACACACACAAGTCCTGCTTTGCAGCATGAAGCAAAGACATGGCTGTCCCGCCCCTTTGGCTCACTGAACAGCAGGAGTCAGCAGAAAGGGCGGAACAACAACAACAACATGTATGGGGGGAGGGAGACCGGCACACAACTGAAAAAACGAGCCTGCCTTTCAAACTGCTCTAACAACTGCCTAAAAGGAGACACTGAACCTCCACTGCCACACAGATCCAACAACTGACTACAAGGAGACACTGAACCTCCACTGCCACACAGCTCCAACAACTGACTACAAGGAGACACTGAACCTCCACTGCCACACAGCTGCAACAACTGACTACAAGGAGACACTGAACCTCCACCGCCACACAGCTCCAACAACTGACTACAAGGAGACACTGAACCTCCACCGCCACACAGCTCCAACAACTGACTACAAGGAGACACTGAACCTCCACCGCCACACAGCTCCAACAACTGACTACAAGGAGACACTGAACCTCCACCGCCACACAGGTCCAACAACTGACTACAAGGAGACACTGAACCTCCACTGCCACACAGCTCCAACAACTGACTACAAGGAGACACTGAACCTCCACTGCCACACAGTTCCAACAACTGACTACAAGGAGACACTGAACCTCCACCGACACACAGCTCCAACAACTGACTACAAGGAGACACTGAACCTCCACTGCCACACAGCTCCAACAACTGACTACAAGGAGACACTGAACCTCCAATGAGACAGGGAGTACTAACAGCTCACAAGCACTCTCTCTCACTCACTCACTCACTTACTCACACACAGAGACACACAAGCACACACACACTAGCTGCTCATTCTCACACTCACTGTCTCTTTGGGAGGGCAGGGAACAGAGGACGGTGGCTTGACATGGGGTGAAAGAAGAGGACAGAGGAGGGTTGCTGGACATGGGGGAGGACAGGGGACAGAGCAGACTTGCTGCACATGGAGGTGAAATTAAAAAAACTCGCCCGTTTTAACGGGCTTAACGGCTAGTATATATATATATATATATATATATTTGCAATAATGGAATCCACCTATGTGAACCCCAAAAAAACAAGGTTTCCAATATTTTATGTAAAGAGTGAGCTCAAAATAACAAAAATAGGCTATGCATAACATAAATGTCCAAAAATGCATCTGCTTTGCTTTGTATCTTCACAAAATCTTCTCCCAAGAGAAACATCAAATATTTTGCAACATCTGCATAAAGTGGCATGCCAAGAACGCCTTGACAAGGTAAGGTCCCCCTCATCAGTGGCGTAGCCAGACTGCCAATTTTGGATGGGCCTGAACCCAAAGTGGGTGGGCACAAAATTTTCTCTCTACCCCCCTCCCCCAGCAAAATTTAGTCACGCTAATCAGATGCATTTGTCACACAGGGTAAAGTGCTGCTTTTCAGTGCATCAGATTTCAGAAAATTTATTTAATAGCCTAACACCCTTTTCAATGAGCTTTCAGAGGCCAAAATCTCCTGCCTCAGGTCAGTATAATGCTGTTATGGTATCCTCGCCTGACCTAAGGAAGGAAGTATTGGTCTCTGAAACTTCATTAACACAGGTACCATATTACTTTATCCTAAATTAAAAATAAAACTATTTTCTTTACCTTTCTTGTATGGCCATTTACTTTTTCTCATTGTCGCTCCCAGTCTCTAGATTCTGCTTTCCTTCGTTTTCGCTTAACTCTTCTGCCACGGTTTCCTGGCCATTTCTCATTTTTCTCTCCTTTTTCTTTGCTTTCTTCAATATTTTTCTGCCTCTCTCTCTCTGTCCTGATTTAATTCATTCTTACTATCCATTCTTTAATTTCCTTCATCTACTTATGGCTTTTCATCTTTTTCTCACCCTTGTTCTCCCCATGCCCCTTCCTCTTATTCTCCAGTCTTTCACTACTCTCCTTTTCCATCCAGCAGCTCTCTTCTTTCTCTCCCCATCCTTCCAGTCTCCCCTCTCTCTCCCCATCCTTCCAGTAGTCTCCCCTCTTTCTTTCTGCATCCTTCTGTCCAGTGTCACCTCTTTCTCCCTACCCTTCCATCCAGCGTCTTCCCTCTTTCTCTCCCCATCCTTCCATCCATCTACCCTCTCTCCTGATCCTTCCATCTAATGTCTCTCTCCCTTTCTAACCAGTGTCTCTGTATCACTCTACCCTTTTCTGTTCAGTGTCCCTTCTCTCTCCACATCCTTCCAGTCTCTCACCTTTCTCTGCATCCTTCCAGTCTCTCCCCTTTCTCTCCCCATCCTTCCATCCAGAGTCTCTCTCCCCATCCATCCGTTTTCCCTCTTTCTCTCCCCATCCTTCCATCTGTTTTCTATCTTTTCTCCCCATCCTTCCATGTTTTCCCTCTTTCTCCCCATCCTTCCATGTTTTCCCTCATTCTCTGCCATCCTTCCATCTGTTTTCCCTCTTTTTCTCCCCATCCTTCCATGTTTTCCCTCTTTTCTTTGACGAGGCCCGCCCTGCATGCCAGCGCCAGCCCCCATTGCCGGCCACTGCTGCTTTTCCTGTTGAGCAGCAGGGCCAGCGCTACAAAAATGAAGAAGCGCTAACGGCGCTAAGGACCGTAGGATGAGAAATGTTTAAAAAAAAAAAAAGCGCGGCACCGGCAGGCACTGTCTCGGCAGCCTTAAGGCATTGGCTGCTGAGGCATTGGCTGCTGGCTCGCAGGCTCCTCCCGCAGATGGGAGGAGCCTGCGAGCCAGCAGCCAATGCCTCAGCAGCCAATGCCTCAAGGCTGCCGAGACAGTGCCTGCCGGTGCCGCGCTTTTTTTTTTTTTAAACATTTCTCGTCCTATGGTCCTTAGCGCCGTTAGCGCTTCTTCTTTTTGTAGCGCCGGCCCTGCTGCTCAACAGGAAAAGCAGCAGTGGCCGGCAATGGGTGCTGGGGCTGGCGCTGGGCGGGCCTGGGCTGAAATTGGGTGGGTCTGGGCCCACCCAGGCCCACCCGTAGCTACGCCCCTGCCCCTCATTTTGAAAAAGCTGTGTCAGCTTGTTCACAAATCAAGACAAAGATGAATCAGGTTATATACTCTGCCTTCAACTTCTGCTCCACCTCCTTAAATGAACCAGAACCCAAAAGGAAACATTATAACATTTTTCAAAAAAGCCTCCTATTCCACAGGGTCATTTAAACCTGTAGGGAAAACTGTTTGCAATTTGTAAATCCATTTTTGTTCTCATTGATGTAACATCTTTGAAATATCAGCACGCCTCCCTTTATCATGCATCTGATCAATGGCTAAACATTGCAGATCTTGAAAGCCATGTCCCTTCTGTATACAATGTCTATCAAGCGGAGCTTCTATTTTCCTGTGAAGATACAGCATTTATATTGAGTAATCCTAATTTTCAGTTGCCGTTTCGTCTGGCCTTTGTAGCAGAACCCACAACGGCAGATAGTCATTTAAATCACTGCCTTTGAATTGCAAGAAGTAGAGGAACATAAAGAAATTTGCCTTTTCCTAGCTTCTCTCCATATTTCTATAGTTTCCAATATAATAGTGCAAGCAACACAGTTCTTACCACATTTATGATGGCCAATCATTTGAGAAAGAGTCTCAGTCCTGACATCCGAATGACACAACATATCTGTAGACTTAGAAAATACCCTTGTTTGAAAAACTCTCCCTATAAATGTAACGTCAACATCCAAAAAATGAATTATATTAGGATGGTTATTGTATTGAAATTTAATGGTTGAAAGACAGTCATTAAGTTTCTCTACAAATGATTGCAATTGTTCAATTGTACTGTGCCATAGCATAAATATGTCATCTTTATACTGACACTAGACTAATACTGGCATAAGCACCTGTTCTGCTTTAGGTTCTTTTGAGTATATCTCTGTCAGACATATACTACTATCGAGGCGGTCAAAGGTTATTACATAAACTTTATTCAAATAATTAAATGAAAAATCATACATCACCGCTTGAGTTGCAGACATCTTCCGCCTGCGACTGGGAGGCTTGGAGTGCAGCCAGGCAGACAGTCTCAGCAGGCACAAAGGGCCTGGGTAGCACGTCTGCTCCCGTTCTGAAAATTAACCTCTGCCTGTCTGCCCTTAGCTCCCAGCTTTTATACTGACCAATAAACATGATCTCATTGAATTGAATAAGGCTGACTTGTAGTTAAGGATGTGATAGTTTCTTAATGCATCCCCAGGAACTGGCAAGGTTTCCAGAGATTCATGTGAAACATCATCCTTAGCCCTAAGCATGTTGTCATTCCATTTAGTACAAATTACTTCATCATTTAATATGATAATGCTATCAATTCCTGTCCTGAGAGTCCATTATGCACTTTCAAGAGAGCATTAAATATCCATATGGGAGTCCATTATGTACAGTGCAATCCGCTTAAGTGCAAGGGTCTGGGACCAAAGAAATGCATGCAGTTAACCAGAGTGTACACTTAACCGTTGTGACCCAAAGAAGCTTGACATCTGATAAACATATGTACAGTACTGTTTATTATTATACGTACAGTATACAGTTTCAGTTAACTGACATTAGGCTAGCTAGAAGTAATCAGTTATAGTCCTCGGTACACTCTTGGGTCTTTGAGTTCCATAGACTACGTCTGCCAGACGGTAAAAACTGTCACAGCACTGACATCCAGTGGCCTCCAGATAGGCCCACACGGTGTTGAGACTCTCCAGTGGCACGCTCTTGCAAAAGTGACAGGAGGAGGTTGTTGAATTTCATCAGCATGTGCCTCGCTGCTCATTTTTTCATCTGTTCCATCATCAGCCGTTGTTGCCTGCATGTAGGAGCATATCTCAACATCAGTGCTGTCTTCAGCTGTTTGTAGATCGTAATCAACAGCTACATAGTGATGGAACTCCTCTTCAGTAACACCGGCTGGGATGTCAATAACCTCTTCATCTGACGCGTTTGCAACAGCTGCACCTGTTTCATCCCTCTCCACATCTTTAACAAAGCTTGCCCGCTTGTAGCAGTTCACAACGGTTGCCTGTGTAACATGATTCCAGGCTTCTTTCTGCATATATAGGGAATCCAACAGTGATAGATTACCAGCCAGTTCAACAGCACGTTTATCCTTCCCAGTCTGGTCATCCATAACGCTCATCAGATGACGTAGCACAAGAGCCCGATAATGTTGTTTGAAATTGGCTATTATGCCCTGATCCAGAGGTTGGATCAGAGAGGTAGTGTTTGGTGGCAGGAAGACCACCTTGATGTTAGACAGTCTGACATCATCCCTGTGTGCAGCACAGTTATCACAAAGCAGCAAAATCTGACACTTTTGTGCCCGCATTCTAGTGTCTAACTTCTTTAGGCACTGCTTCCAAATTTCCCCAGTCATCCATGAATTTGCATTAGCCTCGTATGACACAGGAAGTCGCTTAACTTTCTTGAAGCAATGGGGCTGTTTGCTCTTTCCAATGACGAGGGGTTCCAACTTCTCACTCCCATCCATATTGCAGCAATGGAGGATTGTCAGTCGGTCCTTCGATGTTTTAACTCCAGTAGTTTCGGCATGTTTGAATGCAAGTGTTATCAGGAATCGCTCGCCAGTAGAGACCATTTTCATCAGCATTGAAAATGTCATGAGGTGCAAACTCGTTCAAGATGGTAGGAAGAACTGAAACAACCCAATTTTCAGCACCAAAGTCATCAGCGTATTCTTTCTCACCATGCTGTTTCTTGAATTTTATGCTGTTCCTTTCCTTCCATCTTTCCAACCATCCAACAGTGGCTTTGAATTCATTCAGTCCAAGACTTTCTGCTGCCTGGTTAGCTTTCTCCATAAGCAGTGGACCACTGACAGGAAACTGTCTGCTCCTGACTCGAGAAAACCACCGAAGAAGAGCATCTTCTACCTCCTCAGCTTTTCCCGCCCGTTTCCGTATCCATTGTGGATTTGTATTGTTTTGCCAGTCTTCTAGAAGCTGGTCTTTCTGCTTCAAGACAAGTGAAATTTGACTGGGATTGACACCATATTCTTTAGCAATAGATGCTTGACTTTCTTTGTTTTCTAATTTTTTAAGAACTTCTATTCGCTCAGCCAGTGTTAAAGTCTTACAGTTCCGCCGCCGCCGCAACAACCCCGGTGCATGCTCCAACAACATTCTTTCCCCTAATCTGCTGGGGCAGTTAAAGAGGCGGTAAATTTGAAATCTCGGTTATCACATGCCAATCGGCTTCCATATTCCATGCACGCGCTTATGCGGAGCCTTTCCTGCAGAGAAGCAGTCTTGAACCATGCATATAAGCAAATCTTGCACTTATCAGTGGTGCGCTAAAACGAAATTTGTCCCTATAGAAATTGATGGTGCCAAAAATGGGACCGAAGTACGGCATGCAGTTAAACAGAGCATGCTCTTATCCGATGTGCACTTAAATGGAGTGCACTGTACTTCCAAGAGAGCATTAACTATGATATCATTACTTCATTATGTACTTTCAAGAATCATTAAATATGATAACAATACTTAGGCAGAACTCAATGTCAAGCACAAACTTTTCCATTACAGCGCCCAAGGTAATTTACAAAGGCTGTGAGGGTTGGAAGAACCGGGAAAGATCAGGTCCAGGAGGGGTGTCAATCCAGACCAAACACCAGAAGGACACAGAGAGATGACTCATTGTGATTAATTTATCACAACATACTTTGACTCCTTCAGAATATAATGTATTAACTAAGGGACTTTCATTTATTCCTTTCCAAAGTTGTGATCCATTTCAATTTTATTTATTTATTTGTTGCATTTGTATCCCACACTTTCCCACCTATTTGCAGACTCAATTTAGAGTGGACTTTGCAAAATTTGTGAGAATTTTGCAATTAAAATTACTCTTTGGCAATGATCATGTTCCCTCTGCTTTTTCGAACATTTGGCAAAAGTGTACCTGGTCTCCTTCAGTACCTATTGACCTGGCAATTGAAATTTTTAAAAAGCTAGCTCTACAGGATATGTTGACATTGGAAAAGAGACCCTATTATTTTCCCTCAAATTTGACCAAGCAAGAATGTGATGCTCTGTGAGATCTAAAAAGTAATGGAGATATAGTCATCAGAAGGGCGGACAAAGTTGAGACCATAGTGATTCAGAATAAACTGGAATATGTGAATGTGGTGTCAGCTGCTCCTCTCGGCCGCGTAATTGTCTCTCTCCCTTATCCGTGCTGTCTGCTTCCGACTCCACACTCGTCCGTGCAGTTCGCTCTCACTGCCACACAGTTCCGCTAGCAAGGCGGGGCAACACAGTTCAGCTTGCCAGTCTTTTAAACAAAGTTCAGCTAGTCAGGCTTTAAACACAGTTCTGCTAGCTGGGCTTCAAACAAAGTTCAGCTAGTCAGGCTTTAAACACAGTTCTGCTAGCCAGGCTTCCAACACAGTTCGGCTAGCCAGGCCTTCCCCCACCGCCTTCTTCAGCAAGGCCTCAAAACAGTTCAACTTAGCTAGGCTTTAAACACAGCCCAGCTTAGCCAGGCTTTCTCTCCAAAGTTCAGCGCTAGCCCAGCTTTCAAACACCGCCCTCTTCAGCAAGGTCTCAAACAGTTCAGCTTAGCTAGGCTTTTTACACAGCACGGCTTAGCCAGGCTTTAAAGATCCACCACCCTCATTTGTCAACACTTTACCTCTTGACATCCACCCGCTGGATCTCTCCTGACTATTATTCTTTTCTTGATACTTTTGGACTCCTCTAGAAGTCACTCTTCTTCTCCAGCCACTTCCTCTCCCACCTCCATTTCCTCTTCCACACCTTCTCCTCCTACCTGCTCCAACTCCTCCCATTCCATCCCCTCATTCTCCACCCCCTCCCTCAGGTGTTCCACCCTCTCCTCAGCTGATTCCATCTCCCAATCAGCCCCCTCTCCTTTCCTCTCCTGCAGCTCAGGTACTCGTTTGTCCTCATCTCTCCTATTCTTCCAAGCAGTCTGAAATCTGTGTTCTCTATGCTCCTGCCTCTGCCCCTCCCGCAATGCATTCTGGGATTTGTAGTTTTTCCACTCTGGCTTTTCTCTCTTCCCCCCTGCATTCTGGGCTCTGTGGCTTCTCTGATTCTCACATACCCCCCTGCTCAAAATATTGCTAGTCCTTTCCCTTTTACCATTTTCCCCATCCAGACTAGCAATCCTGGACAACACATCCACATGTTGCAATAACTTCCCCGCCCGATGCTCAATATAATACTGGAAGGGCTGTAATGCCAAATACCACCTCATGAGTCTTGCATTATTGTTCTTCATTTGCTCTAACCATTTTAAAGGTGTGTGGTCAGTAATCAGTTTAAAAGGGCGTCCCTCCAAATAATACTGACACTCTTGAATAGCCCACTTAATGGCCAGACACTCCCTCTCAATGGTGGCATACCGAGTTTCATGAGGCAGCAGCTTCCGGCTTAAATATAAAATTGGGTGTTCCTCCCCCTCATGTACCTGGGATAATAAAGCACCTAACCCCACACCTGAAGCATCTGTATGCAACACAAAAGGTTTCTCAAAGTCCACCATTCTAAGCAGGGGTTCCTCACACAATGCTAACCGTAAAGCCAAAAAGGCTTGCTTCTCTCTCTCTCCCCATCTAAGCTGATTAGGTCTATTCCCTTTCAACATGTCTGTCAATGGAGCCGCCAGGGAGGCAAAGTGAGGAATGAACCTTCTGTAGTATCCTATTAACCCCAGAAACCCTCTCAAACCTTTCTTGGTGGTGGGCAAGAGAAATTGACGGATACTCTTCACCTTGTCACACAATGGTCTCACCTGTCCATTCCCCACTTTATATCCAAGATACTTAACCTCCCTTTTTGCTAAATGACATTTTTGTGGATTCAGAGTTAGTCCTGCTTCCCTAAAAGACTGTAATACCTTCCTCAGCTGTACTAGATGAGTTTCCCAATCAGTACCATGAATGATAACATCATCTAAGTATGCAGCCGCATACTCCTGATGCGGCCTCAAAACCCTATCCAGCAGACGCTGGCAGGATGCTGCCGCCGAATTCAATCCAAAAGGCATCCTCTTGAACTGAAACAGCCCAACCGGTGTACAAAATGCTGTCTTTTGTCGAGACTCCAATGAAAGGGGAATCTGCCAATATCCGTTTGTTAGATCTAAGGTAGACAAGAACTGCGCAGGCCCCAGCCTGTCTATCAGCTCCTCAATACGGGGCATAGGATAAGCATCAGGATGGGACAGGGCATTAACTTGACGAAAGTCAATACAAAAGCACCACGTCCCATCCGATTTCGGCACCAGCACCACCGGACTAGACCAAGGACTCCCTGACTCCTCTATCACCCCAAAATCCAGCATTTCCCCCACCTGCTTGATTATTTTCTGCTGTTTAACTGGTGATAACCTATACGGTTTCTGTCGCACCACCCTCCCTTTTTCTGTAATAACATTATGAGTTATCAGATGTGTCTCACCAGGGCAAGACGTAAGCACATCTTGAAATTCTCTCAAAAGAGTCTGCATCTGTTCCTTCTGCTGCTTTTCTAACCCTTCCCCCACCACTGGCTCTTTGGGGCTAAAGATTTCCGAGATTTGAGGCCCTAAGTCTTCCTCCTCTTCCTCCCATACCTTCCCCACAAAGACCTTCCTCTCATAAGTACATAAGTACATAAGTAGTGCCATACTGGGAAAGACCAAAGGTCCATCTAGCCCAGCATCCTGTCACCGACAGTGGCCAATCCAGGTCAAGGGCACCTGGCACGCTCCCCAAACGTAAAAACATTCCAGACAAGTTATACCTAAAAATGCGGAATTTTTCCAAGTCCATTTAATAGCGGTCTATGGACTTGTCCTTTAGGAATCTATCTAACCCCTTTTTAAACTCCGTCAAGCTAACCGCTCGTACCACGTTCTCCGGCAACGAATTCCAGAGTCTAATTACACGTTGGGTGAAGAAAAATTTTCTCCGATTCGTTTTAAATTTACCACACTGTAGCTTCAACTCATGCCCTCTAGTCCTAGTATTTTTGGATAGCGTGAACAGTCGCTTCACATCCACCCGATCCATTCCACTCATTATTTTATACACTTCTATCATATCTCCCCTCAGCCGTCTCTTCTCCAAGCTGAAAAGCCCTAGCCTTCTCAGCCTCTCTTCGTAGGAAAGTCGTCCCATCCCCACTATCATTTTCGTCGCCCTTCGCTGTACCTTTTCCAATTCTACTATATCTTTTTTGAGATACGGAGACCAGTACTGAACACAATACTCCAGGTGCGGTCGCACCATGGAGCGATACAACGGCATTATAACATCCGCACACCTGGACTCCATACCCTTCCTAATAACACCCAACATTCTATTCGCTTTCCTAGCCGCAGCAGCACACTGAGCAGAAGGTTTCAGCGTATCATCGACGACGACACCCAGATCCCTTTCTTGATCCGTAACTCCTAACGCGGAACCTTGCAAGACGTAGCTATAATTCGGGTTCCTCTTACCCACATGCATCACTTTGCACTTGTCAACATTGAACTTCATCTGCCACTTGCACGCCCATTCTCCCAGTCTCGCAAGGTCCTCCTGTAATCGTTCACATTCCTCCTGCGACTTGACGACCCTGAATAATTTTGTGTCATCGGCGAATTTAATTACCTCACTAGTTATTCCCATCTCTAGGTCATTTATAAATACATTAAAAAGCAACGGACCCAGCACAGACCCCTGCGGGACCCCACTAACTACCCTCCTCCACTGAGAATACTGGCCACGCAATCCTACTCTCTGCTTCCTATCTTTCAACCAGTTCTTAATCCATAATAATACTCCATCCAAGGTTTCAACAAATTAACATGATAGGTTTGATTTCTCCCCCGTTCATTCCTCACTTCATATGTCACGGGCCCCAACTGCCTCTTCACTGTACAAGGTCCCCTCCATCTACTAGTAAATTTATGAGGACCATCCGGGATCCTGACCAGAACTTTATCCCCTTCTTCAAATGACCTTTCCTGAGTCCCTTTATCAAACCTCTCTTTCTGATACTCCTGGGCTCTCCTGAGATTTTCCCTGGATAACGCCCCTAATCTCCGTAACCGCCCCTTTAAGTCATACAGATATGAGACCACTGTCTTATCTTCCTGCCCCGGTGGAACCCACTGTTCTTTTACCATGTCAAGCACCCCCCTCGGAGCTCGCCCATACATCAACTCAAAGGGCGAAACCCCAAGGGAGGACTGAACACATTCTCGGCTCACATATAGAGCAAACGGCAGTAGTTGGTCCCAATTTTCATAGTGAGAGCCTAATCCTTTCCTCAACAAGGTCTTCAAGGTTTTATTAAACCTTTCCACTAGCCCATTAGTTTGGGGATGGTATGCCGAGGTGTTAATATGAATAATACCAAAAGCTTCCCATACTTGGGTAAGTGTGCCCGACCGGAAATTCGTTCCTCGGTCAGTCAATACTTCCCTAGGAAACCCCACTTCACAAAACAGCCTAATAAGCTCTGCTGCAATAACCTTGGCTGATAGGGTACGCAGAGGAACTGCCCATGGGAACCGCGTAGCCATATCCATGATCACCAGAATATACATAAACCCCCTTGTGGACCTAATAAGTGGGCCTATAATATCCATAGCAATTCGCCAATCCGAGGAAGTGGATGTAAGGGTACTGGCCCTGGCCCTCTCTCCGCCACCTTCTGACATAACCCACAGGAATCACAGTAAGCCTTCACCTCCTTATACACCCCAGGCCAATAAAACCGACCTAGCAGTTGTTTTAAGGTGTTCTGAGTCCCTTTATGTCCTCCCAATGGGTGATCATGGGCTACTCATAGTATCACCTCCCGAAACCCACGCTCCCAGTTCCCCTAGATCAGAATGTAATCAATTTGTCGAAATATACCTTGAAGGAAATGGAAATATCATTACTTTCCAAAGGGTTGTCTTATGTACCAGTGCAACCCTTTAATACTTTTCAGTTTCGAATTGATCTAGAAAAATTTATCTGCGCTTTGCAATTAAAGATTTTTTTCAATGGGAATGAAATGCGCGACACTGTTTCCCGTGTCAAGGACAAGTCACGGTGGGTCCCCCCTATACCCATAGACCCGGTAGTCAGTTTTTAAACAGCTTGTTCTTAGGGATGTCTACCAGTTTCATCAAAAAAATTCCTTCAGATTCAAAGATAATCTGACACATGATGAGTGTAGAGCCTTACATTCATTAAAGGCAAATAAGGAAGTGGTAGTGAAACAGGCGGATAAGGGGGGTGCCACTGTGATTTTGGATAGAACACAGTATGAAAGTGAAATTCTCTCACAGTTGTCTTATGTGAGTTCGTATGTTCAATTGGATTATGATCCTACGAAAGAATTGCAGGACTTGATTATGAATATCACACATACAGCGGAAGAATCAGGGTTCCTTACGAAAAAGGAATTTCTTTACTTAAACAGAAAATCTCCTATTGTTCCTGTACTGTATGTCCTACCAAAAGTTCATAAAGACCTTCGGAATCCCCCTGGTAGACCAATCATGTCTTCCCGTGGTTCCCTCCTTGAACCGTTATCAGTACATGTGGACACTTTTTTACAAGAGTTTGTAAAGGCTACTCCGGCATACATTAAAGATACAACGCACTTCTTAAATATTTTGCAAGCGGTACAGATACCAAATGGTTCTATTCTAATGGCGACTTTGGACGTGAAGTCCTTATACGCAGTGATCCTACAGGAAGAACTGTTAGTTATTATTGAGAAAACGTTAAATGCAAGACCTAGACCGCATCAAGTTCTGACATTTTTGAAAAAACTAGCGGAGATTGCTTTATGTAAGAACTTTTTTACATTCCTGAAGGACTTTTATTTACAAAAGTCTGGGGTAGCCATGGGTGCTACCTTTGCTCCAACTCTAGCCAATCTATATATGGCCTGGTTTGAAGATCATTGGCTAGTGACGTCTCCCTTCAAGGATTGTTTGGGCATCTGGAGACGTTATATTGATGACATCTTACTAGTTTGCTAACTCATCAGCCATTGACTTACCTGCTAGCTTGTCAGCCATTGACTTACTTGCCTGCCTGCCAACTTGTCAGCCCAATACTTACCTCCTCTCCAGCATCTCCCTGCTCGTTCCTGTCCATCAGCTCCATCATGCCCCAAACCGCCTGCTAGTTTGTCACCCATTTATTTACCTGCCAACCTGCCAACTTGACAGCCATTGACTTATCTGCCCCCCTGCCTCTCCCTTGCTCGTTTCTGTCCATCCGCACCTGCCTGCTCCACCCCGCCTGCAAGCTTGGCAGCCACTGCCTGACTTGCCTGCCTGTTAACCTGCCAGCCACTGACTTACCCACTCTCCAGTCCATCAATCCCTCCAATTCCAAGCTTCCGGCTCTTCGCTCTATCTACCTGCTTCTCACCTCAGTCACTACACTTACACCTGTCACATCGCAATCACTACTTATGGCCCCTGTCCACATCCTCTTCCTTGCCCTGTCCCTTCCTAATCTTTTTCCCCTCCCCTTACCCCTGTCTACCGCTGGAACTCATTGCCCACCTGTGTTCCCTCCCGTCCTGCCTGCTACGGCAATACCCTATTCACCCCCATCCCTCACCACCTCTCCATCTCTCTTGTCCCCCTCCTCCTTCCTAGCCCTTAATCTCCAACACCTCCTTCCTGCCATTAACCCTTCACCATTCCTCCTAAGTGCACCCCGTCTTCGTCGCCTTCGTCGCCCGACCTCCCCCACCCTCCTCCGCACTCTCTTACTCCTCCTCCTGCTCTCCGCAGGAGACATTAATCCTAATCCTGGCCCCCCTCACCTGTCCTCCTCCTATCCATGCAAACAATTCCGTGATGTCTCCAACCTCGTCTCTATTCCCCTCCTCCCCCCCTCTTCCCTTCCCTTCTCATGCGCCTTGTGGAATGCCCACTCGATCTGCAACAAACTGCCCTTCACCCACGATCTCTTCATCTCTCGTTCCCTCCAACTGCTCGCCCTAACCGAAACCTGGCTCTCCCCTGACGCCTCTGCCTCAGTCGCGGCCCTTTGTCATGGAGGTTATCTCTTCTCCCACACTCCCCGCCCAGATGGCCGTGATGGAGGCGTCGGGTTACTTCTCTCGCCCTCCTGTAGTTTCCAACCCCTCCTCCTACCGCAATCTCACTGCTTCTCGTCCTTTGAAGCTCACTCCATCCGGCTATTCTACCCATTACCACTCAGAGTTGCAGTCATCTACCGCCCCCCTGATAAGCCCCTCTCTTCATTCCTTACTGACTTCGACGCTTGGCTCACCGTCATTCTTGATCCCGCATCTCCATCCCTCATTCTTGGCGATTTTAACATTCACGTTGACAACCCATCCAACTCCCACGCTTCTAAATTCCTTACTCTGATATCCTCCTTTAACCTCCGACTATGCTCTACCACCCCTACTCACTGTGATGGCCATTGTCTTGACCTCGTTCTCTTCTCTTCCTGCTCACCTTCCAATTTCTGCACCTCAGTCCTTCCTATCTCAGATCATCACCTAATCACCCTCACACTTCATCACCCTCCCTCTCAACCTCGCCCAACTATAACCACTGCCTTCAGGAATCTCCAAGCTGTCGACCCCCCTACCCTATCCTCTCACACCTCCACTCTCTTCCCTTCTACCTCGTCTTCTGAATCTGTCAACACGACTGTCTCTACCTACAATGAAATTCTCTCCACTGCTCTGGATACCCTAGCACCATCTGTCTCTCGCCGCACTAAGCGCATTAATCCTCAGCCCTGGTTAACCCCTTGCATCCGTTACCTCCGCTCCTGCACCCGATCTGATGAACGACTCTGGAGAAAATCTCGCACCCTGTCAGACTTCACCCATTACAAATTCATGCTATCCTCCTTCCAGTCCTCCCTATTCCTTGCCAAACAGGTATATTATTCTCAATTAACCAATTCTCTTGGCTCCAACCCTCGTCGCCTCTTCGCCACCCTCAACTCCCTACTTAAAGTACCCTCCGCTCCCACCCCCCCCCCTCACTCTCTCCTCAAACACTAGCTGACTACTTCCACGATAAAGTACAGAAGATAAACCTTGAATTCACTTCCAAGCCTTCTCCTCCCTGTGGCTTCTTAACCCACTCCCTCAACCAACCTAACCTGGCCTCCTTCTCCTCCTTCCCTCAGATCACCGAAGAGGAAACTGCTCGCCTTCTTTCTTCCTCTAAGTGCACCACCTGTTCCTCTGATCCCATTCCCACCAACCTGCTTACCAACATCTCTCCTACAGTTAACCCCTCAATCTGTCACATCCTCAAACTCTCTCTCTCCACTGCTACTGTCCCTGACACCTTCAAGCACGCTGTAGTCACACCACTTCTCAAAAAACCATCACTTGACCCCACCTGTCCCTCCAACTACCGCCCCATCTACCCTTCCTCTCCAAATTACTTGAACGTGCTGTCCACAGCCGCTGCCTTGACTTCCTCTCCTCTCAGGCCGTCCTCGACCCGCTTCAATCCGGCTTTCGCCCACTACACTCAACAGAAACAGTACTCTCTAAAGTCTGCAATGACCTGTTCCTTGCCAAATCCAAAGGTCACTATTCCAGCCTCATCCTCCTCGACCTATCTGCCACCTTTGACACCGTCAATCATAAGTTACTTCTTGACACACTGTCCTCATTTGGATTCCAGGGCTCCGTCCTTTCCTGGTTCTCCTCTTATCTTTCCCAACGCACCTTCAGAGTATTTTCTAATGGCTCTTCTTCTACCCCCGTCCCGCTCTCTGTCGGGGTCCCTCAAGGATCTGTCCTTGGACCGCTTCTTTTCTCGATATACACCTCTTCCCTGGGCTCGTTGATCTCATCACATGGATTCCAGTACCATCTCTATGCTGATGACACCCAGCTTTACCTCTCCACTCCCGACATCACAGTCGAAACCCAGGCCAAAGTTTCGGCCTGCCTTTCCGACATCGCTGCCTGGATGTCCAACCGGCACCTGAAACTGAACATGGCTAAGATTGAGCTCCTTGTCTTTCCACCCAAACCCTCTTCTCCTCTTCCCCCACTTTCCGTCTCTGTTGACAACGCCCTCATCCTCCCCGTCTCTTCAGCCCGCAATCTCAGAGTCATTTTCGACTCCTCCCTCTCCTTCTCTGCCCATATCCAGCAGACAGCTAAGACCTGTCGCTTCTTCCTCTATAATATTAGCAAAATTCGCCCATTCCTTTCTGAACAGACCACCCGAACCCTCGTCCACTCGCTCGTTACCTCTCATCTTGACTATTGCAACCTTCTCCTCGCTGGCCTCCCGCTTAGCCACCTATCCCCCCTTCAATCTGTCCAAAACTCTGCCGCACGTCTTATCTATCACGTGAACCGATACTCTCATATCACCCCTCTCCTCAAGTCGCTTCACTGGCTCCCGATCCGCTACCGTATACAATTCAAGCTTCTCCTATTGACCTTCAAGTGCTCTCAATCTGCAGCCCCCCATTACCTCTCTACCCTCCTCTCCCCGTATGTTCCCACCCGTAACCTCCGCTCTCAGGACAAATCACTCCTATCTGTACCCTTCTCCACCACGCTAACTCCAGACTCCGCCCCGCTTCACCTTATGCCTGGAACAGACTTCCTGAGCCCATACGCCGTGCACCCTCCCTGCCCATTTTCAAGTCCTTACTCAAGGCCCATCTCTTCTCCCTTGCTTTTGGCGCCTAACCACCTTCCCCATTCCTGATACCTACACTGACTACATAGCTTATTACCTTTAGATTGTAAGCTCTCTTGAGCAGGGACTGTCCTTCCCCTTGTCTAAACTTGTACAGCGCTGCGTAACCCTGGCAGCGCTATAGAAATGCTAAGTAGTAGTAGTAGTAGTAATCTTTATTGTATGGCATGGAAGTATTGAAGAATTGCAAGCCTTTCATTTATGGCTCAATCAGTGCCATTCTAGGATTCAGTTTACACTCACGTGGTCTGCTGAGAAGATACATTTTCTGGATGTAGAAATCCATCTGTTGGGGAATCATTTTGAAACCAGAGTATTCACCAAAAGCACAGATCGCAACACATTCCTAGAATATGGCAGCTGCCACCCGTTGGCACTGAGACGAAGCCTTCCATTTTCACAGTTTCTTCGTTTCAAACATATTTGTACCTCAAAGGAAGATTATAAAGCACATTCGGAGGTTTTTGTTGTGAAGTTACTGCAAAGAAACTATCCACAGATAATTGTGAAGCGTGCTTACACCAGAGCAAAACACAACAATAGGGATTTGTTGTTGCAGGATAGACAATGCCAGGAACAAGATGAGCAGATGATGACTTTCATAACGAGATATACTCCCGGCGGTGAAGTCACAGCAGGGATAGTTAAGCAGCATTGGGACATTATCAGATCACATCCCCTGTTCGCCAACTGCAATCTGAGAACTGCTTTCTCGCGCTCAAAAAACCTCAAGGAACTATTAAGTCCTGCAGTTTTGCCTGACACTTCTACTCAGACTGTTGCAGCTTCCACTTTGTGTGGTCATTATAAGTATATGAAACCACGTTGTAAGACTTGTCCTGCCACGATTGAAGGAGCAAGCTTTATGCACGGTGACAGGATCTACACCTTGAAAAGCAGTACTACCTGCCGCACCTCGGGGATTATTTATTTCATTAAATGCCCGTGCGACAAAATATATGTAGGCAAATCCATTAGGTCCCTACATGAAAGATTAATTGAACATCGATCATGCATAGCGGCACAGAATATAGGAGCACCCTTAGTCCAACATTGGGTGTCTCATGAGCAAACTATCGACGATCTGAAATGCTGTTTCTTCTGATGGTTTGATAGACTGTTGACATAATTTGTGACGTACCATGGGGGGCGGGTTAAAAGACAGCTGTTTCTGGTTGTAAGCATTAATAAGAACGCTGAGCGCCATTTTCATTGTGAGAAGTGGTTGAGCACATACAGCTAAGATATGCTGAAATTCGGTAAGCCAGGGGCATGTTAATAAAGTAGAAAAATTGATAAATTGAGTATAAGTGATTAAGTGAGCATTGTTGAAGTGGGTAGATGTGACTGTGCTCTTTCTATTGTCAGATGCGGCGTCACTCCCCCTTGAAAAAGATTAACGAAAAGGGGACCTGTCGGGGTGCAAGAGTTCGCCAGCCGGCACAAGCTAAGTGCTGAGTATATTTTGTATTGAGTGCTTTAAAGTCACAAGTTTCTTACACCATTCAGCCTAAATAATTGTGTATTAACGGGGCTGAATGTAATGGTAGCTGTAGGGCGGTGGAGGTTGAGCAAATGGGCACATACAAGTGATCCACCATTGGGTGAGATGTGAATAATCATGTGCAAGATATGAGACTCTAATCCACCTAGTTATTTCAACAGCTCTTGTTTTAAGGTTACTCATCTATATACACTCAGTGTCATTTTTTGCAATATCCTAGAAATAAGCAGTGGATTTTCCCAAGCCCATTTTAATAATGGATTATCAACTTTTCTTTTAGGAAGCTATCCAAACTTTTTAAACAGGCTGCAATACAGTTGAAGAACAAATTGTGAAATAGGGAATATCTTGGAAAGTTAATAGGTCAAGCATACAAAAGAGCCATATGTAATAACAGTGATTTACTCTTGCAGGAAAAAACTTTTCAAAATTAATTAAAGTACCTCACCCAGGCTTCCGTTTTAAATCCTTACCAGCATTCTTAATCCCTTCAGAGATTAAAGGCAAGCTGTTTCTGCTAATCAACACAACAATGCAGTGAGAGACCAGGCTACAAGAGAAACAATTGGAAAAGCTGTAGCTGGCACCAGGCAGAAGTTGGTAGTTGAGCCATAAGGGTCTTGATAGAGCAGGTAAGAACCAGTGTGGAAAAAAAGAGGAAAGAGTGTCAACCCTAGTTTCAATTCCCAGATCGGGTCTTACATTCTCCAGGTTGGCTAGAACTGTGGTGCTATGGAGACAACATTCACAGCACCTGATGAGAAGGAAGACCTAATTATCATATAAAAATGGAAGTCATTGACTGCAGCAAGGTTCTGAAACATGTCTGTTCTGCGGTGAAGACTACTGTTGCAATGACTGTTTTAAAATAAGTTGAGATAAGTGATAAAATATAGGGCTATGCTTTCATCAGAAACAGAACAAGAAATTTTACTTCACTGGATGTCATTTTAAAAACAAATGAAATTTCATTTGTTTACAGTACTATTGAACCCACTTGCCTTCTCCTTTCTTTTCTTTTTTCTTTTTGTCTGTGTTCAATCAGTGGGCCAGATATTTAAATGAACTTATTTAGGTTTTTATTCACACAGATTTTAGTGTGTTCATCACATACTGGCTAACCGGATTCTGAATTGATGTTGTATATATTTTCTGCTGCTAAAGTTCAGTTGCTTGTTCTTTCATATTTATGGGGTCCTTTTACAAAGCTGAGGTAAGCACTAATGTGTGCTTACCACAGCTTAAAATGGCACACTGTGGGGTGCGCTGAGGTGTCCTGTGATCATTTTTAAAAGTGCACATGCAAACTGTGCACTAAAATATTTTAGAACATTTTTTTGCAGAGGAGTCATGTCTGGAGACAGAGAGTGGGCATGACTATTCAAATCGGTTAGTATGTCAGCATTGCCACACAACAACTGATTAACACTGAGGGGCCCTTTTACAGAGTGGCGGTAAGCCCAACACTGGCTTACCGCTCGCTCTTCCGGGACTATTGCTGGCCCAAAGCAGCCGCCAGTAATAGTCCTACCCCAAATATGCACCATTTCTGGGGGAAAAAGAAAACCCCGAAAATGGTTTGTGCAGTGATAACCCAGCAGTAATCAGGAATAACCGTGCACTGCTCGGTTACCACCGGGTTAGCGTGGGAGCCCTTATCACCACCTCAATGGGTGGCGGTAAGGGCTCCCCCCGTAATAGCCATGTGGTAAGTTTTTCACTTAGTGCACGGCCATTTCTTCAGAAAAAGACAGCCTTTTAACAGCTGTGGTGAAAGGGGGCCTCAGTGCGCATCAAAAACACATGCTGATGTGCAAGCCCCCTTTTACTGTAGTTTAGTAAAAGGACCCTTAACTGATTTGCACAGGATTCACACTTGAACCCTTACTGCCTTCAAAATGGGAGGTGGTAAGGGAACAATCTAATTTTTGTTAATGGCCATTTTCAGGCTGTGGGAAAAACAGCCTTAGCACGTGGTAAGGCAGTAAGTGATGAGATGGCAGTAAGGGCTCCTGCACTAACCTGGTGGTAACTAGGCAGCACGCGGCACTGCCTGATTATCGCTGATATATTTTTGTAGGTCCGGAAATGGCGCATTCTGTGAGTAGGAACTACTGCCAGTCTCCTACGGTAGCCCAGTGATAGTTCCGAATTGGTACACGGTAAGCCTGTAGTGGACCCCTCAGTGTGCAGTAGTGTAGATTTGTTATTAGCACAGAAACACCCACTCTACACCTCTGACACACACCCTCCTTGGAAAACATTTGTGTGTGCATATATTATACTTACCGCAGGATGCCTAAGCGTGTGCCACAGTAAACCCTTTTAAGGTGCATTAGGCACATGTTGGTGCCTAATAGAGATAATAGAATTCTAGGAATTTTTAGGAAAGGGATGGTGAATAAGACCGAAAACACTATAATGCCTCTGTATCGCTCCATGGTGCGTCTGCACCTTGAGTATTCCGTTCAGTTCTGGTCGCCGTATCTCAAAAAAGATATAGCAGAATTAGAAAAGGTTCAAAAAAGAGCGATCAAAATGATAAAGGGGATGCAACTCCTCTTGTATAAGGAAAGACTAAAGAGGTTAGGATTCTTCAGCTTGGATAAGAGACGGATGAGGGGAGATATGATTGAAGTCTACAAAATCCTGAGTGGTGTAGAATAGAGAATGACACGGGGATGGGGACTCGCAGTAACCGCGGGGATGGGGACAGAGCTTACAGGGACAGGGTGGGGACAGATCCCATGGGGATGGGGACAAACTTTGTCCCCATGTCATTTTCTACTTTGAAGCCTGTTAATGAACTGGACTGTTATTTATGTTTGAGTAATGCAGACAATGATATTTTGATTTTTTTGGAAAAACAAGAAAACATGCTGGTCACAACTAGCAAAATTTGCATGGGGGATCCTGTACTTCCTGCTACCAGCACATCTTCTAAGAATACATCTTCTATTGTAGGAAGGACTGTGGAAGGTAGGAGAGCTAGACTGAGTCCTTAGATTTTTGATGACTTCTTATTCATCCACAGATTTAAAAATCATAACAGTGCTTCATAGGGCATATTTCTCCACTCTAGGGCATACAGAACGGGTTGTATTTTGAACCCCTGGACATTTTAACAGGGTGGATTAGGATTCCTTGGGGTAGTAGAAATCAGCTATTGTTGGTATTGGAAGGGTAGAGAGTGGTGGGGAGGAAGATTATTATAGCTGCTCGCTGTTATTATTGTTTTCTATTTGTAATTTATACTCAACAGTTGCACAGCATATTGTTCCTTTTTATACTTTAATAAAAAGATTTAAATATAAAATCATAATTGTTCAAGGCTTCTGCAGATGAGGACAGATCCCATGGTGACGGGGCGGGGATGGGGACAGAACCTGCGGGGATGGGGCAGGGATGGAGACAGGGCCTGCAGGAACGGGGCGGGGATGGAGACAGAACCCATGGGGACGGGGCGGAGACGGAGACAAACTTTGTCCCCATGTCATTCTCTAGTGTAGAACTAGTAAAAGTAAATTGATTTTTTACTCATTCTAAAAGTACAAAGACTAGGGGCCACTTGAGGAAGTTATATGGAAATACTTTTAAAACAAATAGGAGGAAATATATTTTCACTCAACGAATAGTTAACAGCGGTTAGCGGATCTGGGTTTAAAAAAGGTTTGGACAAATTCCTGGAGGAAAAGTCCATAGTCAGCTATTGAGGCAGACATAGGAAGCAACTGCTTGCCCTGGGTTTTGTAGTATGGCGTGTTGCCACGATTTGGGTTTCTGCCAGGTACTTGTTACCTGGGTTGACCATTGTTTGGAAAACAGGATACTGGGCTAGATGGACCATTTGTCTGACCCAGTATGGCTACTCTTATGTTCTTATGATCTTAGTAAAAGGGCCTGTTAATGTTCTAAGACAGTGAGATCTGCTGCATTGATGGTCGAATTCAATTATCATCAGATAAATCCTCTTTCTCCAGACAAATCAACTGATTTATAACTGATGTAATGTTTTAAGAAAAATAGTCTGCCAAATCATCAGCAGAACAACTGGCAGACATATTCAAACTTGGATTTTTAAAAAGAGTTTTAACAGCATGGAACAATTGAAGAGCACTCAGCCCACTTTTTTTGTCAGTTTTGAACTATGCGATTAATTTTGTTCATCGAGGCCAGATTCATTTACTATAACTTATTCCTGTGCTGAAACTAATGAATTTAGTGAGTTTTGGCACAGGAGTAAGCTACAGTAAATGATTCTTATATGAAGGAACGAAATTAATCGCATAGCTGAAAACTGACAAAAAATGGACTAAGTGAGTTTTGGAAACAAGCTTGTCAATCCTCAAAATTCATTAACGTTGTGACTAATTTTTTTGGCGCAATAGAATTTTTTAGCCAACAAGCTCTCACTTTCATCATTTTTAGCAGCAGTTCTCCATATGAGTTTGTCATCTACTGCTTGCATCTCAATTCAATTTTTTTCACATGCTCTTTATTCACGTTTCAGCAATTCAAGATCAGGTATAAACCAGAGAGAACAAATATATTTCATTTTATCCCACTTTAGAAGGGTGATAGTAATTGCCAAAGAAGCCAAATTGAGTATTTCAGGATGAAATCATGTTTTGGATACAGCAAGTATTTCTCCTAACAAATGAAGCATGAAATTAATTTTATGATGATCTGATCAGAACCAAAAAGAAGATCAAGTTCATGAACATTCTTACCAGCTGCTAATGTGGGAATCCATTGTAGATTCAGATAAAATGCAAAATTCTTTTT
Organism: Microcaecilia unicolor; assembly: GCF_901765095.1. NCBI lineage: Eukaryota > Metazoa > Chordata > Amphibia > Gymnophiona > Siphonopidae > Microcaecilia > Microcaecilia unicolor. The sequence goes on from NC_044034.1 coordinate 204,347,745, forward strand.
AAAAAGCACATTAGGGTCATCTGAATCATGAAGATATATATTAAAATCACCTAATATGATGTTAGTTTGAAAATTCAAACAAAGCTGATCAATAATCTGCAACACCTGGGGGACAATAAACTAAAAAAACAACTGGCTTTTTTATTTTTATCCCAACTTATGATTAGGGTTAGACAGTTGACACCATTATCAGCATAAGCTACTAAACTAAACTACTACTACTAACAGGACAAATAAAGGATTAGGGAATGATTAAAATAGAAATGGGTACTGAACAGGAGTATAAAGCAGTCTCAGAAAGGTGGACTTTTAGTCTAAATTTTAGTCTAAAGTTTAGAATTTTAGTCTAAATTTTATCATACTTAACCACATAAGAGATAGCTGGACACATAAAACTGGATATTCCATGCCAATAATCGGACATGGTTCAGCCCAGGAATAACATCAGCAGTGGCTAAAAGAATGCTCACCCCTGCTGCTAGAATATCAATCCCATTATTCTAAACATTTACATGTCCTCTTAATGGGAACCAGAAAGAACCATGATCTGGAGCTCCTCATCATGATCAAAGAATGAGGATGAATGTGTGGGCCAAACCTTTCCCATCATGATTACCGTAAATGTACATAATAAGAAATGAGACTGCAGAATACCTAGGAGCAACCCAGAAAGACAAGGAGTATATAATACATAATTTTGCAGCCTCATTTGTAAGAATAAATCAAAGAATATTATTTTGACTATAACATTTCTTTTATGCTAGCAATCAAACTGACATGCAGGGTGCAGTTTTGCAGCCTTATGAACCCTATCTGTTTAATATATTCATGGAACAAAGAATTACTATTTTTTAAAATAATGCATTTTTTACTTTTTGTTCTATCAAGTGCTGTCACCTTTCCTTTCTTAAATTCCATTCTGTTTTATGATCTTTCTACTTTTATTTTTCAGTGTCACATGTGATGAAAAATTATAGCATTCAGTAGAGAAGTTATTAATGTTAGTTTTTTATTTTATTTTTATTTGTTACATTTGTATCCCACATTTTCCCACCTATTTGCAGGCTCAGTGTGGCTTACATAGTGCCGTAACAGTGTTAGCCAGTTCTGGTATGAACAATTACAAGGTGATATTGTGGTAGAATGAGGTTCATGTCTGGTAAATACATTAGGGGAACTTAGAGAGGAAGAGGAAGAGTTATGATATGTCCATTACGGTCTTTGGTTACATTATGTCGCAGGTAACCAGGTTTTTTAATGTTGGGTCAGTAGGGTATGCCTTACTGAACAGGTTTGCTTTTAGTGCTTTCCGGAAATGTAGGTGGTCCAGCATAGTTTTTACTACTTTTGGCAGTGCGTTCCATAGTTGTGCACTTAAGTAGGTAAAGCTGGATGCTTTACTGTTAATATGTATTATTTTATTGTTAACCAGTTGTTAGTAACTAGGGGAGCCTTTATACTAAGCTGCATGAGAAAAGATGTGGCATGGGTGGGGAATGAGTGGAGAGTGGACATGGGAGTGGTAACCACTTAGCTAAATAGTTACTACAGGGTTACCACAAGAGCCCTTACTGACTCAATATGATTTTACTTATGCAGTCTCTAAAGTTGTCCTGACAATCCATTCATTCATTTTTATTCTTTCTATCCTTTATATTTAATTTTATCTTAGTAGTATGTTTTATTTAGACACTGTGAGAAGCATGAATTGTTGTATCCATGTTTTTATTGTGTATTTTTATTGTATTAGTTCATGTTAAATGTAGTTCGCACTTATTTGTTGTTTATAGACTCATGAGGCAGGCACGTTTAGACGAAACACAGTGCTATGTCGAATCTTTAAGCTCCTATCAATAAAGAGTGTTTATCTAATGCTTAGATGCCCCTTGGTTTGTCTTTGGAGAGCCATTATTCATTTCCCACTTCATCCTTCCTTTGCGCCTTTTGTAGGATTTTGGTGTTCCTCCATCTTTGTGGATCCTGCGCACACTAATGGTAACATTAGTGCACAAAGTAGTTCTAAAAGAAAAAAGACCCACCCAATCTATATACAAAACAACCTTATGAAACAAATAATTTCTCAATACCAACGGTAATTTATAGTTTATATTTTATTAGAATTTATTATACCACTCAACCTAACTTGCAAACCTGAGTGGTTTACAAAACTAAGAGTATATAAATAACAGAAAGGTACTACAATATAGACAGGAAAAGAATAAATCATACACACGCAAGAAGGAAGGGTAATAGAAGGCAAAAAGGAAAAGGAGAGGGGGGAATGAGAAAAGAGGAAAGGAAGAAAAGCCAGGAGTCTGAATTTGATTCTCCCTCCTATAGTGAATCAAGAAACATTAAAAGCTTGATTAAACAGCCAGGTTTTTATAGCAGTCTTGAAATTTTTGAAGGATGATTCAGAACAAATGGTTAGCAAAAGATAACTGTTATTTAATTAAGTGGAGAAAAGACCTTAATGAAAAACTCAAATTGCCTGGTGTAATTTAAAACAGTAAATATTCACCATCACTGGTCAGAAAAAAACCCACTTTTCTAAAAATGTACAAAGACCATCTCAAATAATTTTATATATATATTAAATTTCAAACAAACATGAAAAAATAGCTTATCTTTCCAGGTGAAGGGCACTGTTCAAGTGTAGATTCACTAGGGCAGCAAAGAAAAACATTCCAAAAATCATCCAAAGAAACTGTTCAAACTTTAGTACACCAAATAAAGGACCCCGTTTCACCAAAGTCTCATCAGGGGAGAACAAGAGCAGTAAGGGCCCTTTTACTAAGCTGTGTAGGCGCCCATGCATCCCCGGGCAGTAATTCTAATTTTGACGCATGTCCAAAATGCGTGGCAGAAAATAATTTCTATTTTCTACAGTGTGGCGCTAACCAAGTGGTAAGTGGCAGTGTACGCACTGACAATTACCACCAGGTTAACGCGTGAGACCTTACCGCTAAGTCAATGGGTGGCGGTAAGTTCTCAGGGCCAAAATGGATGAGCGCTGATTTTAATTTTGCTCCACGTCCATTTTCAGCAAAAAAAGGCCTTTTTTGCAGGCGCGCTGAAAAATGAACCTGTGCACATCCAATACATGCATCTATACCAGCTGAGGACATTTTTCAGCGCACCTTAGTAAATTGGCCCCTAAATATTCTACTGCTCTGGGGGCCCTTTTTGGGAGTACTGAATTTTGAACATTTTCTTTAGGTGATTTTTGGAATCACAATGCAAACCAGGATGCACCTCTGTGGGACAGCACTTTACAAAACCAGATTTTATGGTGAGAATACTGAAAGGAAATTTTAAGACAATCCAGGAACATAAGATCTTTGAATTCAAAGGGATGAAATATTTTGACACCCACCAGAGAGGACTTAACAAAGATCTGAGTTTTCTATCCCACTATAAACCATAAAATGATACTTTCTCCCCCTCTTATCACCCATTCATCTCTCCCTGTCTCTCACTCACTCAGCTCTCCCTGTTTCTTATCTAACCCACCCTACCTTCTTCCTGTGAGACTGTCTTTGGAATGCTTTTGTGTTTCACGTATATATTCTGATATTTGTCAACATTTGCTCATTTCTGATCTGAAGAAGAAAGGTTGCCTTCAAAAGTGTTAATATATGGCCTAGCTTTAAGGCTACCACTGGAATATTGCTGGCCAAAGCTATGCAGCCTAAAAACAACTGAAAAAGTACTGACTAGGCCAAACAACAAGTAAATGATTTAATATTTGAGAATCTGCAAAAAGCAGGTCTGAACAATGAGTCCTGCCACAAATTGGTACAATTTTTAAATCAAATATAGCATCTGTAATGAAAGATCAGATGAATAAAATGGAGCTTATTAGTTTTGGTATACAATGATACAGAGGTTATACAGAGTTCTTAAGATGGTGTGAAAAGTATTGCGACACAGAGAGATGTGGAACTGTTATCTCAACGTTTCCCAAAACATGCTGATAAGACCGCATGGGAAAGTCTCATGGGAAAGTATCATCTCAGAAATTGAGAGCTAGGTATCTAACCATTGACTTCTATGGAGAGGTTTGTGTATAAAAGAGGGGACAATTTGCCATAGCTTTGGAATGCTCCCCAACGCTTCTGTCAGACGGCAGGGCTCTGTCCGGTTGTACCCAGAATCTGTCTGCTGAATGTACCTGATTAAAGTCTGATGTCTGTATTTGTACCAACTTGAAGACTTGTCTTTGGGTAAGAAATAAAATGTATCTATCTATTTAAACCTATCTCTGTCTTTATTCTATCTTCTCTTTACCTTACATTTAGCTTACAAGGCACATCACATACACTCAGTCTCTGGAGAAACTTAGACAGATTTTTATTAGGCATTATCTGGGAACATAAATGGCCCAGAGTATACCTAGATCCAGGAACACAGAAAGCAGTAGTTATGGGAATTAGAATTCGATTACAGCCCCTAATGCAAACCCAGAGCAGACCTCCTTGTGATTGGGTGGCAATGGAGGTTGGAGAAATCATACAGAACCTGTTATGTGACATAGGTATCGTTAGCCCCCCGTGTGATCTGGAGTCAGAAAGAGGTCCAAGAGGGGGGGAATTAAAACAGTGGTGACCAGCCGTACGCTGACCGTTCACTCTATCCTCTTTTCTCTTCTTTTGAACGCAAGAGGGGATACTTATATTGTGCGTTCAAATGTTCTATGTTATCTTTCTATCACTTTTTTCTCTTTTTCTCTTATCTTTCCTTCCCCAATCTCCCTGCTGTTATTCCTTCATTTTTCCCCTATCACGGACACTGCCCACTTCAGGGGTATTGGGCACCAATGTTCTGTCTGTTCTCACCCCTACTTTAAATACTCTTCTATTCTTCTGTCTTTTTACTTTCTTCCCTGAATGTCTTCATGCCTTGCACTGACCTAACACACCTGCTTCTCTGCCCTTGTCTATGCTGATCTCTATTTGTGGTCAAACCTTCGTTTCTGTCTTTCTATATCCTGTACTGTTTTTTCTCACCTTTTTTTCCTTCCTCCTATTCTGTCCGTCCCTTTGATTTGAAAGATGTGCGCAAGACTGTGCTTGTTGTGTGCTTGGTGCATAACACCGAATCCAGGCGACTGCGATTTGGGGTTGGCTGTAAGTTTATTTCAATGTTCAAAATCTTTGGATTGGTCTTTATGCTAGCATTTCTCGCTTAACAATCCTTAGAGATTGCGCATTTTTCTGTTTCCCATTCTCACCCTGTGTTCTGTCTTAATCCCTTCTTTTCAAATCCCTGTTCCCTTGTTCTCACTATGTATTCTGTCTTTCCTCCTTCTGTCGACCTTACTTTCCACTTTTCCTGTTCTCCTTCATCCTAACTTCTTCTGCCTACCTCTTCCTATTAGTCTTTTCTCTTCTGTATGTTCCCGTCTCGGGGGAATTTTCTTTACTCTGGGAGAACAGCACGCTTTCAGATTGCTCCCTTCTAAAATCCTTCTGGTTTCTCTGTTCTTATTACCACTCTTCAAAACTGACAGCCCCCACCTTTCCACATCTGCTATTGCCTTCACTCTGTGTGTGCGACACATACTTTTGATCTTGTGCTGAAACAGTTATCCACGAGATTTTTTAATGTCTCGGGACTGTTCCTTTTACTCTATGCCTCTAGGAGGGTATCTTCCTATTGGACTTCCTACAACTTTCTTTTCTTTTCAGCTGCAAACACTGCTTACCGCCGTCCAACTGCTGCTTTCCCCTTATCTCTCTAAGTCTTATCTGCGGTTGTTTTAAACTTCTCTGTCTCTCATGATAACTGCAAGAATTGTATATTCCTTCAGTTCTTTGCCATCCGTATCCACACCTTTGTGCACTACACTTCCCAGCATACCCTATTCTATTCTTTCAGTCCTCTGCACTATGCTTTCCCTCTAACAGCCCTTCTTCCTGTACTTTTCTCGGCTCTTTTTCATAGTGCAGCATCAGAACCTCTGATTTCCGTTTCTCCTTACACATATATAGTTTCTATCTTATGCTCCTGTGCTATCTTTCCAGCTGTTACACACATTTCCTGATCTTATCTTTCCTTTTTAATTTCTGTGACAGTATATGGCCGTCTTGTTGTCTGGGGGTGTGTCCGCTCCTTTTTCTTTTTCCTCCTTTTGCATCTTTGTGTGTGTGTTTCTGTACTCCGTCTGATTTGGATTTTTGTGGGCACTATACTGTGCCGTTTCTGTTTTTCTTAGTTCTTATCTCTGTATGCCGTTGTCTAAATCTGGCTTGGCTTTTTTCACTTTGAAGCGCATTTCCTGTCTTTTATTATCTACTGCGTAGTTCAACTGATTGCTCTTTTTCACTGCTGCTCAGTTCTGTGCTCTCACCCTACCCCCATAGCCACTTCTTTTTCCCTTAAGTCCAATCTGAATTCCTTCCTCTACAACACTTTGTTCTGCTCCCACTTTCTCTGCCATAATAATCCTCCCTGCCCTCTTCTCTGATGCTTTGCCGACTCCTAAAATTTATAAGGATGTGGCCCGCACGATACCAATTGGGGTAACTTAACACCTTACATACACCTTTTTGGCTTCTGGTGCAAACTAGAAATCATTTTTTTTGATTCCCTATAAAACTATCCCTTTTCCTTCTCAGTCCCATGTGGTGTGAGTCTTGATTATATACTCCCTCTTGGGCTTCGAATAAACTTGCCCGAAGAGCTGTAAGTTCTAAACCCCTTTTTCTCACATTTTTTTAATATCCTTATTCAGGCTTCTGAAACTGCCATTTCTTTCTGTAACTTTTAAGAGTTTTCCCTAACAAGCGCTGTAGTTCACTATCTCAAGGACATGAGAATCTGGGAAGCTTGCCCACTTTAGCTGCCTTATCAGTCCAGCACTGCTTTGGCAGAGGAGGCTCTACAGTTCACTTTTAAAAGCTCATAAAGTAATTTTTTTCCCCCTTCTCCGTCCGTTTTTTCTGTTCTATGCTGAGGTGGTACAAGTTAACCAGTCATTTACACAGGGATATTGTGAACCTCTTGCTGTCTATCCTCTGTCAACTGTATTGCTCCTAAATCCATCTAACTAACTCCCTCTCATATCTTTTTCATATCTTTCAACTCCGTTTTCCCCTCGACATTGGTACAACTTTTTTTTCCAACATATTCTCGACGGTGGACTTATGCAAGGGTCTTTCCCTTAACGCCGACGAGATTATCTGATTCTCTGGTATATTTCCTTAGCAGGTATCATAATTGTAAAATGACTTATCTTTTCATGCCTCATGCTGCCAAGTCCGTTATACGGGCACCTCTGAGCATGTAACAATGTACGGATGTATTCTTTTTCTTTCACTTTTAAGATTATGACACTGCACCTTAGTCTTACTCTGCATTCTCCTTTTATTAGGACGTTGTCTCCCACTCCCCAAAATTTATGCTCATACTGCCTTGACTTTTGTGCGTTGCCCTCTCTTTCAGCTCACCTCCCTTAAACAATAGATACTCTAATGCTTTCTCACTCCGTCTTTGAGTCATGATTTTAAACCCAAGACAGGTTTCTTTATTTTTGCGCTGCTAGTGACAGCCTGATAGACTTCATTGTGCTACACCATGTGCTTACAAAGTGTTAAAAAGGTATCTTTCCTTCAAACATACATAACTTAACCCTTTGAAAACCGGCTTTCTCCTTCTTTGTCCGAGTACAAGGTTAAGTATTTCTCAGACTTTTTCAGCTTTGTTTGTCTTGCATGATTGCTTTTGTACTGTTTGCTATATTATAACGTTATCTACAGGAAATACTGCACTTCCTCGCCTGCATTGTGGTTTTCGTCCTCCGACGGCATACAGCCTGGACTGGCTTATTTTAAATATTTGTAATAATGAGCTAGGTTATAATATTTCCTGATGAATATTTCCACGTCCTGAGAATGACAATCACTTTTAAATAATATGGTTCTATAAAGAGTTAAATTGTGTAAGTCTTTATAATAAGTTTGATATGAACCAAGATCCAACACAGAAAGTCACATAAAATTACAATGGTTTATTGTTACATTAAGAGCTAGATAATCCTTTGTATAACTTATATGATAGTATAAATATTCTGTACTATATAGAAGCATTTCTCTGCTTTTACCTTAATAGATATGCATATAAAATATGTTTTACCTTTCCGGTTGAGAAGATGATGGCTGCGTGCCATGAGAATACAGCGTTGTTTTACTTCAATTATTTCCTGTTGGTCCTTTATAACCCAACCTTCTCTTTCCTTCTAATGCTGCAGCTGTTCTGTTTGTCATCATTTAGACATATCATTTCAGTCACTGACTAGTATGTATGTTTTATGCCGTATCATTGGAAGTTCTTGATGTAAGAATCACATGTTTTAATTTGTTTTTTTCCCCTTTCACCTGTTTAGCCACAAAAGCTTCCTGCCATTGCATTCGGGTTTATTTTATTTACTATGTCCCTTTTCTGAGTGTATATTTATGGGTATGAGCTTGTCATCTTTACACCACGATTCTGGTGTCCTGTTTCAAAATTTATTGATTTATATGCTTCTCTTATATTTAATATGTCTTTGTTAATATACATTTTCTTGCCTTTTGTTGAAATCGGTGTTTCCTTTCACTATTCTATTTTCCATTGCTGCATGACAGTGATGTCTTTGGCATTTTTGGTTCTGGCTAATGTGTTCCAACTAGTGACTTTTTTTTGGACTGTGCCTTACCCGAAGAGCTTACATGTTTTTTTCCCTTTAAAATAATTTTTTTTGCTTGTTACTTCTGGATTAGGTTTCAGAGGTTCTTTCTAGGAACATGCCATATTTATTATTTCCTTTTTCTTTCTTTCTCCTTTATTTCTTAATATTTTTTCTCTCTCTACTTTATTGTACTAGTGTCATGCAATTAACTTTGATACCGATGTCTGGGACTTACATGCATTGAAGGAGATCCTTCAATGGATGACGGCATCTTATCTATTAGGGGCAGACTTCCATTCCATTTTCGGAGTGGCCTGCGGTTTCGGCATTATTGCCCACCTATGAGTTACTTGTATAGATGAGCGCGGGGTTAATAAAGAGACGTCTAACGACTTTCGTTGCGATTGTATACAGGTTGACTCGGGCATTCAATATTTTTGGATGGTTAACTTTTACACGAGAAGTTTCCTAACTTTCCAATGTTGTAGTTTGGTTAGTCATATACGAGAAGTTCCCTAACCACAAAATTTTGAGTGGGTTGTTGTACACGAGAAGTTCTCAAACTACAGGTCCTTTGGGGTGATTAGACGCACACGAGAAGTTCAAACGCACACGAGAAGTTCACTAGTCAGCGAAAACCCATTGGACCGCTGCTCTTCGACTCATGACACCTTATTCGCTGGTTTCTTGAGTCCTTTTTGGGAGTGTTTGCAATGTCCCTTTTTGGGGGCTCTGCCATGTATACGGAATAGTTCTTGGTAGGCTGGGAAACTGGGTTTCTTTACGCCTTTAGAAGCACACTCTGGGGAGCAGTTTTTATTAATTTGGGATAGAGTAGTATAAATCTATAATAGCTGACACTAAGTATTTATTTACTTTTGTACTGTCTCTCTATGCATATTTCTGTTTGCAGTTTATGTCTTGCTTTCTCCTAATGTCACTTGCGGTCAAAGCGTCGAGCTTTCCGCCAATTAGTAATTTTTATTTTGGGTCCCTATGTTGGAGTACATTAATAGATGCGTGAGTATGATTGTGTTATATCTCTGTATGTTTTACTATCAGGATAATCATTGCATGTTTTTGTAAACTGTTAACAAATTATCATTTCTAGGTCTCCTTGCTGTCTCTGAAGCTGCCTTTTGAACCACTGACCTTGTACCGGGTTCTAGATCTGGTCAATATATATATTACTAATTTAGTTCTTTTTTTCCCTCTATATTGGGTGATGTTGTTCACTACCTCTGGTTAAGACCCTAGGATTACTTTTATTACTCATTTTCATTAACCACCAATTGCCTTTGGTATAGTCCAGATCTTACATTTAACTATGGAAACTACCAACATGAAGTGCCTAGCCCTTTTGTTGTGTATGCTCACCATGCCTATAGTAATACTGGTGATCTGACATCTATTCAGAACCCTGGTAAGGACTTTCCGTCCGAAACAAAACCTTTCTATTTTGCGGTATGCCACCGAGATTTCGGACGGGCGTAGTGATCCCGCCAATTGTCCTCTTTCTCTATTAATTTTCTGCCCTGGAGATTACATTGCACGTGAGTATATTTTCATTTATTGCATGTGTTGCTATGAAGCTTGCCATTGTATATTCGAATTTTTTTTGGAGATAATAATAACAGATTGTAGTGATATAGGTGTTTTATAAGACTAGATTTGCCAATACTATTTGACACAACCCTGATATCGGTGTTCTACCATACCAGAGTTCTGGTACCCAATTCATTATGCTGCCTCTTGAGAGAGTGATAAATCACTTCCCAGGAGACCACATATATCTTATAAAGTTTTGCCAAATATGGCATTCTTGGAATAAGTTTCAGCCTGGACTCTCGTGGCCCCGTAAGGGCACCTTTAAGACCAAAACTCTGCAAAGGTTATTAAACTTTATTTACACATACACACCCGATTCCACCCGTCATCTCCACTATCAGATTCTCAGTAGATGGCTATTGACTATCACTGATTACGTGATCCCAGACACTGTCGATCTGACATCGTTATTGATACCTGGTGAGGTCAATCTTAATCCACGACCTAGTAGACGGCCCCCTACAAGAGCCGATTCACCCATTCCACATAAATTCAATGGTCCTAGAGGTAACAATCAGTGCCGGGACTATCGCTCTCAGCCTACTCCCAACCACCGAGCTGAAGTACAATGCAACCGTTGTTTCCAATTGGGACATTACGCCATGGAATGTCCATGCCGGCACTTTCCTCATAGTCAATACCGTCAACCTCCTTCAGACTCCCCATCGTTGCGTGTCTCCCAGATGCAGATACGACAACCACAGAGAGACCGCAGGCAACCAAGTGACCTCCCCTCGCTAGATAACCCACATCGGCAAGACTGTAGGAATGATTACCCTGATAATCGTGGCCGCCGGTCTCAACCTGCAAAAGGCCCACCCATCACTAATATACGACCCAGAGACTATCGTTCCCGGCCTAGCCCTGATCGTTATATAGATGTTCAGTGTTATCGTTGTCATCAATACGGTCATTATGCATGGGAATGTCCACTACCACCTCAAAATGCAGTTATGAATCAAATCCGCCGTCAAAACCGTCAAACCCGTCAAAATCCCCCAGAACGACAGTCATTCCCTTTGTGGAACCCGGATCAACGTAGACTGCAGTGACCACAGACCTAGGGATCAATATTAACCGCCCCATAATGACTGGACGTAATCCGAACCCGATCTAATTTTGTTGTTCTCAGTTACTCATATTACTCAGCTTCTCATTTAGTATCCAGAAACCATTTCTCTGTATCTGTATTGGTGTGATGTTTCGGTTTCTATTACAGGTGACATGTCTTTATCTTATATTTTTCGAGGTTTAATAGCAAGTGTATATTTATGGTACCACACAAATGACCTAACTGAGTCAGCAAGTTATTTATTTGCTTCTAAGCATACCTTCCCTGGGGAGTTCTTATCAACTGCAGGGATGAGCGATCCCCGAAGGATGTTCATTTTATATATATACCTGTACTGACTTATTTATGCCATTTTACTTGATACGGGATCCCTTTTTAATAAAAGCTGTGTATTACTCATTGTTAAAATATTTTCTGCTTTAACTGTTGCGCTGTTTAAATTGATGTGACATTCACTTCTTTAATTTTTTTATTAATATAAAGCCTTCATTTTTGAAATCTCTCTATGATATGTGTGACATCTGAAGGCTTTTCATTATTTCCTTGTCCAAGAAAGCAAAATATTAAATAACCATTATCCGATTATATGGAATAAATGCGAGAAATATTCCCTTGAACTGGCCATTTGGGGGAGCATTTTGCGCTGATCATAGATTTTATAGTATTCTTGGACTGAGAATTGGTGAAGCTTTCAGACATAAATTAGGAAGATTATACACTCCACTTTCTGATTCCTTTCTATTCAAAACAGCAACTATTACTCTTTTTATCTCTCTGTCTTTCACTGTGAGTGATTGTGAGAAGAACTGGTGTACATTATTTGTGTGCAGCGGTCCTGGAATTTATGCTTTGTGTATTTAACTAACACCTTGCTTCAACTAACTCTTACCACGTGGTGGCTTTGTCTTAAAACGATATGCTTCTCCCTACTTCTTTGACTGATTGAAAAAGGTTACTTAAACTCTATGTGAGGTCAATCACTGGTGTCTGCACTTTTGAATGTTTTTTTCATTTGTCTTTTTCAAGAAACCTTTTTCTTGCATTGCCATCTGAATATGCCTTGTTACAATTCAGATATATCATATTTTGTTTTATTTTTATTTTTCTTTTAAGCCTATTTTTATCTTACACCCTTCAGGGTGCTTTTTTTTAAATATTTTAATCTTTTTTAATTTTTTTAATTTTTTCATTCTCGATGCTTTGTTTCTTACCATGCCTCCTTCCTGAACCCCATTTATACCCACAACCCACCTCCTAGCATTATGACTTCCTTCAATAAATTTACTGGTCTGTTTTAGTTTTGCCTTTCTCCAGATGGATACACGAATTCCGCTGACGTTCCTCACCGAGGACACGACTGCTAGCAAAGAAGAATTACCCGATAATGTATCTGATCTGAAGGCTATGTTGCAGCAAAGAATCGCTAAATTAAAAGACAGATGCACAGACCCCAACATTACCTGGTGTGAGAAACGAGACATTATTCAGCGTGAGTTTCGACAGATGCATCAATTGGTCCATGAGCAAAAGAGATAGGCTCTCCACTTACTGGAGTTGCAAAAAGTTTTGGCCTCTACCCTTCCTTCTGAATCATCTAGCTCGTAAGTCCTGCTGGCCTCCTGCAGCTGAGGGCTCAACCCTTGGTGAATGGTAGTCATTACAGGTGAAGAATCCATACCTACTGGCTATACATTGCAACGCATTATCCGTGCCTTTTTGCCTATTTCTGTTCACCATATTCCTTGCCCTCCATACATCAATAATTGAACATTTACCATCATCTCTAAATTCTAATTGTTTTTTTGTAGATACAATTTCATATATACTATTGCTATTTATGTAAATTGGCTTTTCATTATTGAACCCTTCTGGTTTCCCTTTTGCTTTTGTACTTAATTAACACTGTTTTCTCCATGTTTACATTGTCTTTCATGTCTATTCAATTCACCCTGACTATGCCCACTAAGATATAGCAATGTATCATTCAGGCATACAGTTATTTTGCTTATTCCTTTGCCAGCCTCTGGCTCTTGATGGACTGATTATGATGGTGTATGCCTAGAATAAAGACATGAAAAGATCCCACTTTGTACACCACAAGTACGTCTTCAAGATCTATCCAGGCCCAAATGATGTTAGATCCCCCAAGGTTGTGGCAATAATCTTTACACCTTGCAAACTACTGGACCATAAGTTTTGGGTCCATGTGAAAGATATACGTGTTTACTCAGCCGCAGAACCAGATGTTACAAGCCTAACCATCTCAAGACCGACAACTTCCTTCAGCAAGCCAGCCTGAAAACCCAGCCCTGTTAGATCTTCCAGATCTTCCAGATTCTTCAACGCTTCCACCGCCTCAACCATGATCGATGAAAGAGAATTTAGAACTGATACTTAATTTGAGAACTACTGTTGCTGTTTATGGACATTATAGATTCATATTTTGTTTTATTTTCAGTTTAGCAACAATCCTGTCTAGATACTGAAAAGGTTTTATTTTTATTTTCCTATTATTTCCTATTATTTCCTTTATTGTTCTAATTGTTTTTCTAAAAGTTTTCCCGTTATTTCTGTTTATGTAATTTAAAGTGAAAATTGATATTGTTCAGATACAAGGGTAACATCAAACCCTAATACTAGCTAAGATATCATAATGTAGATGTAAACTCTGTTAGTATCAACCTGTTATGCAATTGTTTAACTTTGGTGTAGGCTTACTTGAGCCGCATGTCTTTCTGTAGGTTTGACTAAGCTCCAAGAGGGGTAACGGATATATACAATGCTTCCCATACTTCCAGGTCATACTTGCTATCCACTTATTAGTGCTCATGATTGGATGCCAATGATGAGTACTAGTAAGGTCCAGGAATCCTGACCTATTTTAGGATTCTGAATACCTACAACCTTAAACAGCCTATTAGTATGATCCACCTGAAATTGCTATTACCCGCATACCTATATTTCATGGGATTTTGTAAATGAGCTCATGGATTAGTCCCATTCATAAAAACATTTCTCGCTACAGGTTTGAGTAAGTCTCAACCGAAAACTAAACAAATTGTACCAGTTGATCTTAAGACTCAGACAATTTGATGGCCTCCTAGAATACCTTCTGGAATGGATGGTACCAAGGTACGTTAACCCTGGTGTCACCCTATGGGATAGGGTGAAGAGGGGAATGTTAATATATGGCCTAGCTTTAAGGCTACCACTGGAATATTGCTGGCCAAAGCTATGCAGCCTAAAAACAACTGAAAAAGTACTGACTAGGCCAAACAACAAGTAAATGATTTAATATTTGAGAATCTGCAAAAAGCAGGTCTGAACAATGAGTCCTGCCACAAATTGGTACAATTTTTAAATCAAATATAGCATCTGTAATGAAAGATCAGATGAATAAAATGGAGCTTATTAGTTTTGGTATACAATGATACAGAGGTTATACAGAGTTCTTAAGATGGTGTGAAAAGTATTGCGACACAGAGAGATGTGGAACTGTTATCTCAACGTTTCCCAAAACATGCTGATAAGACCGCATGGGAAAGTCTCATGGGAAAGTATCATCTCAGAAATTGAGAGCTAGGTATCTAACCATTGACTTCTATGGAGAGGTTTGTGTATAAAAGAGGGGACAATTTGCCATAGCTTTGGAATGCTCCCCAACGCTTCTGTCAGACGGCAGGGCTCTGTCCGGTTGTACCCAGAATCTGTCTGCTGAATGTACCTGATTAAAGTCTGATGTCTGTATTTGTACCAACTTGAAGACTTGTCTTTGGGTAAGAAATAAAATGTATCTATCTATTTAAACCTATCTCTGTCTTTATTCTATCTTCTCTTTACCTTACATTTAGCTTACAAGGCACATCACATACACTCAGTCTCTGGAGAAACTTAGACAGATTTTTATTAGGCATTATCTGGGAACATAAATGGCCCAGAGTATACCTAGATCCAGGAACACAGAAAGCAGTAGTTATGGGAATTAGAATTCGATTACAGCCCCTAATGCAAACCCAGAGCAGACCTCCTTGTGATTGGGTGGCAATGGAGGTTGGAGAAATCATACAGAACCTGTTATGTGACATAGGTATCGTTAGCCCCCCGTGTGATCTGGAGTCAGAAAGAGGTCCAAGAGGGGGGGAATTAAAACAAAAGCTAATCAGAAAATATATTGTTAGTCCAATAAAAAAGGTACCATGTTATTTTCAGTAATTTTATGTTTTATTTCTATTTATTATCAATAAAAATAGTAAGTGCAAATTGTACTAGCTCCCTGGAGTTTCTATTTGTGTTGTATAGTGTGGATTGTGTGTTAGATCCTTTTTCCCCTTGCTTTTCTTTGGGTATTGTAAAACACTTACAAGTCGATATTCAAAGCGATTTAATGGGCAAAAAATGGCTCCTGGGTGATTAAATTGCTTGTTCAGGGCTAGCCAGTCATTTTTAGCAGCACTTAACCAGTTAGTGCTGCTGAAAAGGTCCAGTTGTCGCCTGTTTTCAAAACCAGGTATTATGGAGCCATTCCAGGGACAGATTCAGCACTTGGCCAGTTCGGTGCCAATATTCAGCAAGGTAACTATATAAATAGGACCTCATAAAAGTTAGTCCTATCTTTGAGGCCCCTTTACTAAAGGGTTGGTGTACAGCAATGGGCTTGTCATGCACCAATCCGGAACTACCGCCCAGTAGGAGCCGGGCGGTAGTTCCCACCCCCAGCACGCGCCATTCCTGGTGCTACAAAAATCTTTTCTATTTTTATTACCTAGCAGTAATTGGTCAGGGCCATGTGCTGACTGGTTACCACCAAGTTAGTATGGGAGTCCTTACCTCCTTACCGCCACCTCAATGGGTGGCAGTAAGTGTGCCTCCCCCCCCCCCCCCCCCCCAGAAATGGGCGTGCAAGTGGTTCACTTACTGCACAGCCATTTCTCTAAAAAAAGAGAGACAGCCTTTTACCCACTGCAATAAAGTGCATCAAAAACACACACTGATGCTTGTGCAAGCCCCCTTTTACCACAGCTTAGTAAAAGGACCCCTTTATGCAGTGGTGTCCTATATCCAGTTAAGTGCTGAATATCACAGCTAACCGGCTGTAGTGTAGCTGGAGTCTGGACATGACCTGGCACTGAATTTCTGGGTATATCACCGGCAGTGGTCAGCTCAATGCTGAGTGCTGCCAGCTGATATTTTTGTGAAACATGGTCAGTCAAACCTTAAACCTTGATATCAAACATATAAATGGCAAGTGACCGACTCACCTGCAAATGCGCAGTAGAGACTTCCCTCTCTGTCCCGCCCTCGCATCAAGACATGATGATGTCAGAGGGTGGAACAGAGAGGGAAACGGAGTCGGACTGTCGGACACTGCTGCTGCCGCTGGAGCCTGGAAACGAACATCACGCGCACCAACCTCCACCCTCCCCCCCATCCCCGCCGCCGCTCCCGCCCCCTCCATATCGGGCCCCCTGCACTGACCTGACAGCGCCTCACCTCCGTGTGGAAGCGCTGCAGGCAGCAGCAGAGTGATCTGCTGCTGCCTGCAGCGCTTTCACACGGAGGTGAGAGGCGCTGTCAGGTCAGTGCAGGGGGCCTGGCACGGAGGGGGGAGGGAGCGGCGGCGAGGAGGGTAGCTGGAAATCTCGCCCGTTTTAACGGACTTAACAGCTAGTCTAGTATATTTCTTTGGTGTGGCATCCACAGGACATAATGAAGCATGTCCTAAATACAACTATGTTTGCCTTGAAACATTTCCAGTAAGGGGTTCCCTCCTGAATGTTGGCACTCTCCTTTGCATAAGTAGCAAGTTTTCTCTTTTTTTTCTTGACCCCAGCTTGAAGAAGAAATGGCTGATGGGTGATAGGATAGAAGTCTACACAAAATCTATACCATGAAGTTACCAAAAGATACTTTTAAAAGAAATAGAAGAAAATATTTTTTTTCACTTAGCACATAGTTAAGCACTGGAGCTTGTTGTCAGAGGATGTGGTAAAAGCAGTAAGCGTGTTGTCTGGGTTTGGAAAGGTTTGGACAACTTCCTGGAGGAAAAGTACATAAACCATTAGTAAGGTTAGACCCCTAGGGAGAGTAGCATGAAGTCTTGCTTCTTTTTAGAACTCTACCAGGTACTTGTGGCCTGGACTGGCAAATGTTGGAAACAGGATACTGGGCTAGAAGGACCTTTGGTCTGACCCAGTATGGCAATTCTTTTGTCTCTCATGTCTCTTAACACTCCCCAAACCAAAGGTTATAAGCCACTCTATAAAACACACACAAACACAAAGGATCCACAATAAAAAGTCCCTTCCCTCTATAGGGATCACTCACTGATATAAAATTTGGATTGACCCCTCTGCAGCAAACTCAGTGAATGGGGGACAGTCTGCAGATGAATGCTTTCTCTGGCCTGCACTGTCTTCTACAGGGACACACTCTGTAGTAAAGTTTCTGATAGGCCTTTATACTTGCATTCCAAAGTTGATGAGGATGAGGTTGCCCTGGAAAATGTTTGATCAGAGTAGGAAGCAAGCTTTCAAGAATACTGGGAGTGCTTAAACTAACAAAAATTACCCCATCCTAAACACAGGGGTCCTTTTACTAAGCTGCAGTAAAAAGTGGCATTAGCACCCTTACATGGGTCTTTCCTGCATGATAAGGCCATTCTTACCTCACAATAATACTAATAATAAAAGTACCCATTTCCACTTAACGTTTACTCAAACATAAATGTACACACACATACATTATTATTAGTTTGGTTCCATTGATTTACATTTTTACCTCAGCCATAAAAATGCCTTTTTTTTCTCTTTTTTTGCATTAATGGTCAGGTTCTAATGTACTGATGATGATATAAGGTGAACACAACCCATTTGAAAGCAAGGGGATTTTCACTTCTGGTGGTCCAATCCCTTCAATAAATTTGATTTCAATAGTTAGACTTAGTAGCATTTATATATATTAAGCATATTCTAATGTTGCCATTATTGTGCAGCCATTTTTTAAATTACCATTTGAGCACTTACTATCATGCATTTTGTAGACTGTAAGTGCTCCTGCGTATTCTGTGCGCTAACAGTCTGTGCCCTGATCCTGGCTGGACAGATTTGAGTGGGCTGGAATGGAGTTCAGATGACAACTTCAGAAGTTGGAGAACAAGGCTAGTACCAGGCAGACTTCTATGGTCTGTGCCCTGAAAATGGCAAGGACAAATCAAGATCAAATATACATATGTATTATTACATCATATCTTATGCTATGAGTTTATCTTGCTGGGCAGATTGGATGGACCGTACAGGTCTTTATCTGCCATCATCTACTATGTTACTAACCAGCTAGCACATGATAATATAGTGCAGGAATGTCCACTCTCCTCCCTTGACAGGCTCTTAAAAATAAATAAATTAGAATTTTTTTTAGATTGCAGTCAGCATGTGCAGATTTCAGTGTTACCACAGGATGCGTTCGGTGCGCATTAGCGCCTAACACAGCTTAGTAAAAGGGCAAAGTGAAGGCATTTGCTTAATACTGGGGGTATTCAAACACCCACTGCACCCACAGAGTTTGCATCTATAGATACCCCTTCATGGATCTACCATAATCAATGGATGCCTCCACTGTACATGGTGGTTCTTTCTCTCCTTAGACCTTCCTCCCCTCTAAGATGCACAGTGCTGTCTGGAGGACAGATACTCCAAGGTAGGAGCTTATTCTTTATAACAGGAAACCCAACCCTGACCATTGTCATTTATGTCCTTCTCTGTGCCAGCTCTATTTCCATCTTTGTATGTTTACAGTGCCTCATCCAGGCTTCAGATTTAAATACTTACCAGTACACTTAGAGGCAGATGCAGCAACCAAACGTAATAAAATCAAAATCGTTAAAGTCCCTAACAATTTTTAAAAAACGAAGAATGCACCAAAAAAAAAGTCACACATGCTCAGATCGGTATTGAAACGTACAATGTATCAAAGAATCACAATACACATCGGTAATCGGCCCCTAAATCATGCGCAGAGCAGCCAAGCGTTTTTCTGGCTGCTCTGCGCATGCTGCAAACGTCAAAACAAACAAACAAAAAAGCCACAACACATACACGTGGCTACCCGGTCAGCAAAATCCAAAAACAAAGGAGCAGGAGGGGCAAGGGCGCTCGTCCGGAGCGTCCTGTATGGACGGCCTTGCCCCCCCCCCCCCCCGCTGCTCCCCACTTTCCGCCGCTTCCCCCCCCCCCCCACGAAAAACCAAAATTCTAGCAGCCCCGGTCCCCCTCCCTTCCTGTTCTTCTGCTTTGCAAAAGCTAACTCCACCTCCCGTCATTCTTCCGCCCCGTGCCCCGCCCCCGCTGCCCCCCCTAAGGTCGACTACGCCGCTCCCCCCCTCCACTGAGACCCCCCTCCCTATTACCGACCCGAGCAGCGCCTCTCACCTCTTTCTGAAGCGCTGCACGGGCAGGAAGATCTGTTGTGTTGGTCGCAGAGTCTCCATGACGTCTCTTCTTCCCTGGCCTAGGCCCCGCCTCCTTCTGACGTAAGTAACCAACGTCAGAATTTCGCTTTCTCGTGGGGGGGGGGAGTGGTGGACAGTGGGGAGCAGCGGGGGGGGGGGGGCATGGCCGTCCATACAGGACGCTCCTGATGAGCACCCTTGCCCCCTCCCGATCCTTTTTTTTTTTTTTATTTGATGTGTTTTCTGACGTCCTTTGGACCAATCACAGTGCTTTTAGCTCTGCTAATGCGCTGGGATTGGCTCAAAGTTTCACTTTACGATTTTTCCTGGCACAGAGCTGTCCTAACGAGAGGTCCAGACCTCTCGTTAGATTTCCTGCCTTTTTCCTGCGTAAAGGCAATCGGAAAAGGTTAGTGCATCTCGTTTCAATGGGGTTTTTACACTAATTGCTCATCTCCATTCCATTTTCGTTAGCTGCTAGCTTCCTCGGTAAAAGCCCTTTGATGCATGCAAGGGATCAAATTTTCCTCGTTGGAGGGTCATTAAAGGCTCATTAAGCTTTAGTGCATCTGCCTCTTAATCTGTTCAGAGATTAAAGCAAGCTGTTTCTGCTTGAGGTTCAGTTGCCAATCAACACAACAATGCAATGAGAGAGGAGGCTACAAGAGAAACAATTGGAAAAGCTGTAGCTGGCACCAGGCAGAAGTTGGTAGTTAATCCATAAGGGTCTTGATAGAGCAGGTAAGGCCCAGGGCGAAAAAAGAAAAAAAGGAAAGAGTGTCAGCCCTAGTTTCAATTCCCAGATTGGGGCCCAGATGCACTAAAAAATTGTTAGAGCCCTTCCCTTACCGATTCCCTTAATGAATCAGTAAGGAACGTGCATGCATCAAAGAATAGGAATGCAAATGAGCTGCTCGTTGTAGCTCACTTGCATTCTCTATTCCGTCGTTAAATAGTTGGCCAATCGGCTGGTCAAGCATGCGCAGAGCAGTCAAGCGTTATGCTGGCTACTCTGTGCATGCCAAATACGCCTCCTGTGCCGCCCAAAGACGCCACGCCGCTCACCCCCTCCAATGTGCCTCCATCCCCTCCATCGAAAATCCGATGCGGCTCCATCACCCCCTCCATCACCCCCTCCATCGAAAAAGATGTCCTTTTTGGCCGTAATTCACCCCCGCAATAATAAAAGCTTCCTTTTTGGCTAAACGCATTGTGATTGGCTAAGAGACTTCCGGGTCTCTCAGCTGAGTGAAGCACAGCCAAAAAAGACGTTTTTATTATTCCGGGGTCCAAAAAAGAGCCTGCAGCATCGGAGCCTGTTTGATTTCCTTTTTTTTATATATAGTGAAGAACGTCCATAAAGGACACTCCTGGTGAGCACTTGGGCTGTTTTTCGGGTGGAGCACTCCCATAATGGCCGTCCATGACGAGCACTTGGCCGTTTATGCCCCCCCCCCCTCTATTTTTTTTTTTTTTTACATTTTATGAAGTTTTCCAATCCCGCGCAGCCCCAACAAGAGGTACAGACCTCTCGTTAGATTTTCCACCGTTTTCCAGCATTAAGGCAATCGGAAAAGGTTAGTGCATCTCATTACAATAGAGGTTTCTACACAATTTGCTTATCTGCATTCCATTTTCGTCAGCTACTACCGTTGTCCGAAAAAAGTATTTAGTGCATGCCAGGGTTTACTACTGGCTCGTTAAGGGCTCCTTACGTTTAGTGCATCTGGCCCTGGGTCTTATATTCTCCAGGTTGGCTAGAACTGTGGTATTATGGAGACAACATTCACAGCACCTGATGAGAAGGAAGACCTAATTATCACATAACAACCCATGTATGGGCATACTACAGCTACTTTTTACCGTAGTTTGGTAAAAGGACTCCTATATATCTTCATGTCTTTTTATACATATATATCTTCATATTTTTAGATAATTCACACCATTTTGTGTACATAACCTATCATATCCAACTATTTTTGTTTTATACACCAATACAATAGAGCAGTGGTTCCCAAACCTGGTCCTGGAAGCACTCAGACGGTCAGGTTTTCAGGATATCCACAATAAATATTCATGAGAGAGATTTGCATGCACTGCCCCCACTGCATGCAAATCTCTGTTATGAATATTCAATGTGGATATCCTGAAAACCTGACTGGCTGGGCTGCCTTCAGGACCAGGTTTGGGAACCACTGCAATGGAGGGTTATATTCTTTCAGAATTGTTTTAGCCTTATTTCCACTTTTTTGAGGTTTTGGCACACTCTTTGCTGCCAATGTGTTTCAAAGGAGAGAAATTTTCTTTTTTATGTTCTGTTTCATATAATGACCATTTTTATTGCTGTTTTTTTTTCCCACGTACTAAGGCCGTTTTTCTCACAGTCTGAAAATGGCCAATTTTCTATTTTCTCAATTAATGGCCATGCACTAATGTTGCTGTTAGCGCGTGGCCAATAACAAAAATTAGCACATAAGCCCTTACCACTTCCCATTTTGTAGGTGGTAAGGGCTTAAGTGTGAAACTTGCACAAATCAGTTAGGGGTCCTTTTACCAAGCTGCAGGAAAAAGGACTGTGTGCTAGCAGCAGGGGCTGTTTTTCCCATGCACCAGGGCCATTTTTTCCGCAGTGGGTAAAAAAGCCCTCTTTCCAGATGGCCATGTGACAGGGAGCCCTTTGAGGTGGTGATAAGAGCTCCCGCGCTAACCCAGCGGTAACCAGGCAGCATGCGGTGATGCCTGATTAGCACTGGGTTATCGCTACACAAGCCATTTCCGGGGGCTTTCTTTTTCCCCCAGAAATGGCGCGCGCTCAGGGCACTACTACCACCGGTGGCTGCATTGGGCCATCGGTAGTCACGGAAGAGCGAGCGGTAAGCTCTGTAATAGGGCCCTTTAGTGTGTGGTAATGTACCTGTGCTAACTGATTAGCACAGAAACACACACCCTCCTTGGAAAATTTTTGAAAATTCTTTTCCACACTGTTTGCGCGCACATATTACCTCATGATGCCTAAGCATGTCCCACAGTAAGCCCTTTTAAGGTGCATTAGGCACATGTCAGCACCAAATACTGTTTAGTAAAAGGGCCCATTAATATTCTAAGACAAAGAGATCTCCGATCTCAATAGAAGTAAATTTGTCCCAAATACAGGGCCCTGTTTACTAAGCCGCGCCAGCATTTTTAGCGTGCACTAAATGCTAGAGTTGCCCATATGTTCCTAAGGGGTGACTTAGCATTTAGCATGTTCTAATCTTTAGCGTGTGCTAAAAACGCTAACACGCCCTTAGCGCTGCTTAGTAAACAGGGCCACAATCTACTGCAATGATGGTCAAATTCAAGTGAGGCAAAATTATCATCCGACAAATCCTGTTTCTCCAGACAAATGAACTGATGTAATTTTTATTTACAAAAATAGTCTGCCAAGTCATCAGCAGAACAACTGACAGACACATTCAAACTTGGATTTTTAAATCGTTTTAATAGCATGGAATATTTGAAGAAGACTTTTCCAAAACTCACTCAGTCCACTTTCTTTGTCAGTTTTGAGCTATATGATTAATTTTATGCATCGAGGCAAGATTCATTTACTGTAGCTTATTCCTGTGCCAAAACTCATTAACTGAGATGTCCTTTTACAAAGCAGCAGGCTTACCGATTGCTAAAACAGAAGTACCACCAGGCAGCCGCAGCAGCCTGTCAGTAGTTCCCACCCCCAGCATGCACCATTTCCAGCGCTACAAAAATATTTATATTTATATTGCAATTTATATTGCAATATTTATATTTTTGTAATGCCAGTGTGTATCCGGCGGTAATCAGGCAGTCCCGTGTGCTGCCCAGTTACCGCCGGGTTAGCACGGGAGCACTTACCGCCACTTCAATGGGTGGTGGCAAGTGCTCCTCCCTGAAATGGCCATGCAGCAAGTGCTTCAGTTGCTGCATGGCCATTTCCTTAAAAAAAAGAAAGACCTGCCTTTAATTACTGTGGTAAAAGGAGACTTAGGTGCACATCAAAAACACGTGCCAACGTCTGTGCAGGCCCCCTTTTGCCGCAGCTTCATAAAAGAAACCCTTAGTTCTGGCACAGGAATAAACTATAGTAAATGATTCTTAGCTCAAGGAATGAAATTAATCGCATATCTGTAAACTGACAAAAAATAGACTGAGTGAGTTTTAGAAACGTGCTCGTCATTTCTCAAAATTTACTAACTCTGTGACTAATTTTTTTGGAACAATAAAATTTTTTAGCCAACAAGATCTCACTATCAGCATTTTTAGCAGTAGTTCTCCATATGAGTTTGTCATCTACTGCTTGCATCTCAATTCAAATTTTTTTCAAATGCTCTACATTCACCTTTCAGCAATTCAAGCTCAGGTGTAAACCAAAGAGAACAAATATATTTCCTTTTAATCTTGAACCAAAAATAACATCAAGTTCATGACCATTCTTATGAGCTGTTGATGTGGAAATCCATTGTAGATTCAGATACAATACAAAATTGTTTTTAAAAAAGTAAATCAGGGTCATCTGAGTCATCAAAATGTATACTGAAATCATCTAATATGATATTAGTTTGAAAATTCAAACAATGCTGAGCAATAATCTGGCAACCCCAGATTATTGTTTTTAACATGTTAGGACAAATAAGGGATTAGGAATTGATTAAAACAGACCTGGGTACTGAACAGGAGTCTATTCCAGGAATACAGTGCAGCAAGAGGAACAGAGTCTGGAAGAACAGAAACTAAAATGACACCTGTTCAAAAGTAGCACATTAATAGTAAAATAATCTGTTTTAACAGTAGTCCATGTTGATAACTATACCCTTCAAATTCGTATCTTCTTTTCTCTCACTTCAACACACCCAGAACTGGAATTATTTCCTGTGTACTCCCCTTCTTGACAAGGGCATTCATATTTGATACCACTTTTGAGTTCTAGTTATCTTTTTCCTCCCCAGTGTGAATTTTTCAATCAAATGGAAAGATGTTTCATTTAAAGCCTTAGGTATTGATGTTTTAAAATTTGGCCTGAACCCCACTACACAATCTCCGAAGGAACCCTCCTAGGCTATGCTTATTTATTTTTTCTTGTAAACCGCTTTGAACTGCAAGTTAGCAAAGGCAGTATATCAAATGCAAATAAACAATCAACTATTTCCTGATCTTCCTGCTAGCACCACTCCCCAACCTCTTACCCTACTCATGTTTTTTCACAGAGCAGGAGAAATCTCCAGGCATGCCTGCCCAGTCAGTGAGGCAATGGCAAATGGTGCCTGCACACTGAAACTGGTTCCATTGCTAATTTCTGTCATACAATAAAATGGTGTTGGCCTCAGTCTGCTGGTACTGTTTACAATCGCTGCATCAGTGGAGCAGGAGTAACCAGGGATTGTCCATGTATCTGTGAAAAGATATCAGTGGGGTAGAAAGTTGGGTGGGGGTTAGAGGATCAGGAAAGGACCCAGAAAGGGTTCTCTTTTGGGGTGATGGCAGGGATGAGAACCCATTTCTTTTTTTATTTTGGTTTATTTTTCATTTAAAAAAAAAAGAGTCAGGCTGATATTTTTAAAGGCTGGTTGCCACAGCTGAATTAAATTTAGATATTTAGTGCCAATTTCTGAGTAGTGGACAGTGTTGAATGTCCAGACTCAAAGCTAACCATTGGTGCTATCCAGATATTGCCAAATTTAGCTCAATATCTAAATGAGTAACTAGACAAAATTAGGATATCCTGAATACTGCTGCTAACCAGATAACTCACAAGGACAACTCTGGCACTACTTGGATAACACTGGGGAGGACTATCCGGGAGGAAGGAATTGGTCCTGAGGGCAGCTACTAAAATCATCAGTGGTCTTTGTATAAAGTATATGAGGAAAGATTACAGATCTCAATATCTATACTTTGAAAAAAGGTGGGAGAGGGTAGATATGCTAAAGATGTTTAAATACTTCCATGGCATAAATGCACAGAAGGCAAGTCTCACTTGAAAGGAAGCTTGGGAATGAGGGGCCATAGGATGACGGTAAAAGGGGCAGACTCAGAAGTAACATAAGGAGTCGTTTTTATAGAAAGGGTGATGAATTCATGTAATGGTCTCCCAATGGAGGTGGTGAAAAGAAAGACTGTATCTGAATTTAAGACAGCATAGGACAAGTACCTATGATATCTAAGGGAGAGTAGATGGCATGGATGGGCAGATTGGATAGACCATATGGATGGGCATAATCGAAAGGGGCCGCCCTCTCCTCCTCCCCCATTCTCTATTTCTGTGGATAACACTCTCATCCTTCCTGTCTCATCAGCTCATAACCTTGGGGTCATCTTCGACTCCTCCCTCTCCTTCTCTGCACATATTCTGCAGACTGCTAAAACCTGTCGTTTCTTCCTCTATAATATCAGCAAAATTCGCACTTTCCTTTCTGAGCACACTACCAGAACCCTCATCCACACTCTTATCACCTCTCGCTTAGACTATTGCAACTTGCTTCTTATAGGTCTCCCACTTAGCCATCTCTCTCCTCTTCAATCTGTTCAAAATTCTGCTGCACGACTAATATTCCGCCAGTGTTGTTATGCTCATATTAGCCCTCTCCTCAAGTCACTTCACTGGCTTCCTATCCGTTTCCGCATACAGTTCAAACTCCACTTATTGACCTATAAGTGCATTCACTCTGCAGCTCTTCAGTACCTCTCCACTCTCATCTCTCCCTACATTCCTCCCCGGGAACTCTGTTCACTGGGTAAATCTCTCTTATCTGCACCCTTCTCCTCCACTGCTAACTCCAGACTCCGTTCCTTTTATCTTGCTGCACCATATGCCTGGAATAGACTTCCTGAGCCGGTACGTCAAGCTCCATCTCTGGCTGTCTTCAAATCTAAGCTAAAAGCCCACCTTTTTGATGCTGCTTTTAACTCCTAACCCTTATTCACTTTGTTCAGAACCCTTATTTTATCATCCTCACTTTAATATGCCCTTATCTCTTGTTTGTTCTGTCTGTCTGTCCTAATTAGATTGTAAGCTCTGTCGAGCAGGGACTGTCTCTTCATGTTCAAGTGTACAGCGTTGCGTATGTCTAGTAGCGCTTTAGAAATGATAAGTAGTAGTAGTAGTAAGGGCGCCCATCTCCGGGAACGGCTACGAGAAGGGGCGGTCCCAACCGTATTATCGAAAAAGATGGGCAGCCATCTTTTCTTTCAATAATATGGTTGGGGCCGGCCAAATGCCTAGGATTTGGGCGGATTTGAGATGGCCACCCTCGGTTTTCAGCGATAATGGAAACCGAAGGCGGCCATCTCAAAAACGAACACATTCAAGGCATTGGGTCGTGGGAGGGGCCAGGATTCGTAGTGCACTGGTCCCCCTCACATGCCAGGACACCAACTGGGCACCCTAGGGAGCACTTTTAAAAATAAAAACAAAACATTAAAATACCTCCCAGGTGCATAGCTCCCTTACCTTGGGTGCTGAGCCCCCCAAATCCTCCCCAAAACCCACTCCCCACAACTCTACACCATTACCATAGCACTTATGGGTGAAGAGGGGGCACCTAGATGTGGGTACAGTGGGTTTGGGGGGGTTGGAGGGCTCCCATTTACCACCACAAGTGTAACAGGTAGGGGGGGGGGTGGGCCTGGGTCCACCTGCCTGAAGTGCACTGCACCAACTAAAAACTGCTCCAGGGACCTGCATACTGCTGTGATGGAGCTGGGTATGACATTTGAGGCTGGCATACAGGCTGGCAAAAAAAGTTTTTAAAGTTGTTTTTTTTTTGGTGGGAGGGGGTTGGTGAGCACTGGGGGAGTCAGGGGAGGTGATCCCCGATTCCCTCCGGTGGTCATCAGGGCAGTTGGGGCACTCTTTTGGGACTTGGTCGTGAAAAAAAAGGGTCCAAAAAAAGCGAACCAAATTTTCGCTACGGCTGCCCTTCTTTTTTCGATTATCGACCCAGGGCGGCCATCTCTTAAGCATGCCCTGGCACGCCCCTGTCCCGCCTTCACTACCCTTCCGACATACCCCCGGGAAATTTGCTCGTCTCCGCGACGGACTGCAGTTGGGGGCGCTCAAAATCGGCTTTTGATTATACCGATTTGGGCGCCCATGGGAGAAGGGCGGCCATCTCCTGATTTGGGTCAGAATATGGCCACCCTTCTCTTTCAAAAATCAGCTCGATGGTCTTTATCTGCCTTTATTTTTCTCTGTTTTTATATATATTTAAAATGCCACTGAAAATCTTGGAATGGTACCAGTTAATGTTACTTAACCAGATAGCAACACCTGTTACCTGGATAAATCGATTTTTCTATTAGCAAATTGTTTAATTATTTTCATTTTAGATAAATAAAACAAACCAAACAATAAAACAAATCAAAAACTGTGTGGAATAATCAAAATGTCTGTGCATAGCCCTAACAAAATAATAGGGAGGAGTACAGGGAATTCCAGAACCTGTTCTGAATGAGCTGGTCCACTTCAGAAGAGCAGGGTGAAACTGTCAGGGCAAAGACAAGAAAGGAACAATTTTCTTAGGGAAAATGGGGGTGGGAAAGAAACTGATAAGGAAGCTGGAAAGTTAAAGGGAGTATGTAAAATTGTAATGGAAAAAAACTATAGGATTTTCTCCAACTTTGTAAGTAAATACTACTGCTGTTTCTAGATCAATAATGTTTCCCTCCTCCCCCCCCCCCCCCCCCCCCCCCCCCCCCCCATCAACACACACACTTTTCCTTTTTCAAACCTCTACTGCATTGCATTGTTTTAATCATTTTCTATTTTGAGGAGATTTCTTGTTTCTTCTCTCTCTCTCTTTTATTGTCTTCTTGTCCCTTTTCCACTTCTTTTTTTGTTTTTTTAAAGTTTAATTTCCTTGCCTAATCTCTTCCCCAGCACCCAAAAAATATAAGATGAAACTTAAAACTCACCAGTCTAGTTCAGATCCAGTCCAGAATGCAAACAGGCTTTGAAGTGAGGGGAATGAGCTGAAGGGTAGAAACTGTAGAAATATGGATCAGATGCTGACAGATCATTGGAGAATTCATGATAGCTGTATTCAGTCGTATGACACCAGGGCACCAGTAAACGGCAGCCAACAAGGCAAAAATAGAGAGGAATAAAGTCATACTTTTCTTCCAAAATTCAACACATCTTCATCTTTAAATCCACATTCTTATATTCTGTGAAACTCTGTGGTGATAGATGCTGCCACCAAGATAAAGAGGATTCCCAGGTAAGCAGTGAAACCAGCAGGGATTTCTAAAAACTAATTTAAAGCAATGTAATGGAGGTACCCTGACCTGCATAAGGAAGTCTGTTGTAATTTGATCTAGGTCAAGAACCAGTAAAAAAAAAACAAAATTAAAAAAGAGCAATCACCTGTTTCTTTGTCACTCTTGTTATTTTCCTACGGCAGAATGGTTTATCTTTCAGAGTGATCTGGACAAAAAGGTATGAGGTTTGCCTCCAATCCCTAATGCAAAAGCCTGTGCTCCACCCAGGTCAGTTAAGCTTTCCTCAACACAATAAAGCACCTCAGGTTGTCCTCTCTGTAGCCTTCCACATACCCAGGTCCTGTTCTACCTGGTGCTAGTCTATAATTATGTGCCACAACCCAATCATGGCCCAAGTTTATTATTGGGTAATAAAAGATTATCTTCTAGTTTATTTTTGTGTTCTAGGATTAAGGAAAATGTATAAAACCTAAAGGGATTTAGAGGCTCATTTTCAAGAGAAAAACATCTAAAAAATAGCACAAAGTGGAATTTAGACATTTTTATCTAAACAACATCCAAATCATGATTTTCAAAACTTAGATTTGAGACATTTTTCTTTGCAATGTGTGCAAATCTCATGGGGGCATGTTGAAGAGGGATTTGGGCATTCCCAAAACTTGGACATTTTTCTGCCATAATGGAACAAAGCAAAAATGTCTGGGGCTAAAGGTTAGACGTTATGGTCTAGACCTGTTTCAGTCATACCTAAGTCACTAAAAGGTGCCCTAAATGACCAGATGACCCCCTTACTCCACCACTGGTCACTGACACCCCCCCTTCCCACCCCCCACAGATATGAAAGAAACAGTACATACCAGCCTCTATTCAAACAACAGAATCAGAACCCAGAAAAAGTTATTTATGCGTTCATATGTCCCTGCAAACGTATGTATATTGGCAAGACCAAGAGGGCTCTTAATAAAATGGTGATAGAACATCATAGTGCACTGAATTAGAGAAATCCTTGATCGAACATGTGATTAAAATGAATCATAGATGTGAGGAATTCCATTTTTTGTGCTACGCAGCCCAAATATCCATTGGAGAGGAGGGGATGTAGACAAGCTGCTAGTTCAAATTGAACAAAGAATGATATTTGAAATTGGGGGACAGTTAAACCAAATGGTTTAAATAAAGAGTTAGATCATATGGCCTGAGTTAAGTTTCTCAATGGTGGAGTTTTGCCACTGGATTCTGTTTCATTTATAAACAATGAGGAGATGAGGTATTTTTAGTAAGATGTGATCTAATTTGCCAAAAAGGACATTTTTTTGTAGAGCACGTTACAAAAAAAGCTGTATAAGGTTTCTTAAGTAGATATATGATATTGTATATGTTGTTTTGTACATTTATTTGTATGTTCTTATGCATATTTATTTTTCAGATACATTTCAGCTTTTTATTATGTTAGTGTGCCTATTATATTTACCCCCCCCCCCCCCCCCCCCCCCGTTTACTAAGCCATGCTAGAGACTGCCGTGCGGCAATGCCAATACAGCCTATTCAAAGTGAATGGACTGTGTCGGCATTAGCGCAAGGCAGCCGCTAACCTGGCATATTAAAATTGGGAGTTAGTTCATCTGCAGACTCCCTGAATATCGGACTTACGGAAGCTGTGATTGACTCTGTAAGTACCAACAGACATCGATTTGTAAGTATACCTTTTATTATTTGACTATATCGTTTAGAAAGTCTGTTAGGTTGTTGTTTACATTATGGCCACACCTGTTCAAATTGTAGTAAGATATTTCCCTGCAAAGAAAGGACACAGGTGCAAACATATAAAAATGACTATCAAACATCTTTTCAAAATATTGTATATTAAAATTGTCAATTGATCAAATGATAAAAGGAAAGAACACATACCTAGTCTGTATCTCTACAAATAAGAACAACTAAAAAAACTGAAAAAATATATATGAAAATATAAATATATAAATATGAAAAATGTGGAAAAAATACTAATATGAAAAAATAATATAATAATTAAAATGATGATAAAAAATTAAAAAAATGAATGGTGTAAAATTAATAATTGAACAATGCATGAATAAATGGTGAATTAAAATAATAACCAAACAACAAAATCAAAAAGCAAAACAATATTAATAAAAAAATATAAATTAAAATATAATTAGTGTGTAATATTTACTTGCAAATTGCATATCAGGACAAGGAAAAAGAAAATGCAAAAAACCCACCACAAACAGCTGGAAATGTTACATAGATGATATTTTTTAATATGGAATGGGACAGTCAAAAATTTGGAAAGTTTTTACAACTGGTTAAATACTTTAAATCCAAATCTCAAATTTCAGATGAGTCGTGATGATAAATGCATACCCTTTTTAGATATAAAGATCAGCATTAAAGGCAATAAATTTATAACAGACATCTATAGAAAACCCACAGATGTCAACAAATTTTTGAATTACAGTAGTTGTCATAGTCGATCTTTGAAAAAGAATCTACCATATAGCCAATTCTTACGGTTACGGAGATTATGCTCCGACCCACGTACCTATCATTTTAGGTCGGTAGATATGACCAAACGTTTTTGTGAAAAAGGATATCCGCTTAATCATATTAATGAAGGATTCAAGAGAGCATCAAGTTTATCAAGATCAACATTATTGCAACCAGTTAAGAGGAAGAAAAATGATAAGATTGTTTGTACACTTCCGTTCAACCACATTGTCTAACCCAATTGTTAAGATCATCAGGAAACATTGGTATTTACTACAATAAGTCTCATCTCTCAATAATAAAGAATTACTCGTAGCTTTTAAACGTGAAAAAAACCTCAAAGACATATTGGTTCCATCAACGATGCTTAATGTATCTACAACAGTAAGAAATTTACCGGTTGGGCATTATCCTTGTGGATCTTGCTCAGTATGTAATGTCAACATGAAAACTAATGTTGTCCACATTCCATCATCCAATAAAAGTATTCATCTCAAAGAGTTTTCAAATTGCAAAACCAAAAATGTCATCTATGTAGCGATCTGTCCATGCGGGTTAGAATATATAGGTAAAACCAAGAGACTTAGAGGGGCATAATCGAACGCAAATGCCCATCTCCATGGGCGTCTATGTCCGAAAACGGGTACGTGAAGAGGAGGGACAGACCGTATTTTCGAAAAAAAAATGGATGTCTTTTTTTTGTTTCAAAAATACGGTTTGTACGGACCAAATGCCATGGATTTGTTTGTTTCTGAGCTGGGCAGGTTTTTTTTTTAGCGATAATGGAAACTAAAACCGGCCAGCTCAAAAACGTCCTAATCCGAGCCATTTGGTCGTGGAAGGGGCCAGGATTCGTAGTACACTCGCCCCCCTGACATGCCAGGACACCAACTGGGCACCCTAGAGGTCAGTGCGGTGGACTTCAGAAAAAGCTCCTACATGCATAGCTCCCTTACCACGGTTGCTGAGCCCCCAACCCCCTCCTCCAAAACCCACTACCCACAAATGTACAACACTACCATAGCTCTTAGGGGTGAAGGGGGCACCTACATGTGGGTACAGTGGGTTTTGGAGGCCTCCCATTTACCAGCACAAGTGTTACAGGTAGGGGGGATGGGTCTGGGTCCGCCTGCCTGAAGTGCACTGCGGTACCCACTAAAAGTGCTCCAGGCCTCTAGGACTTGTTGCTGCTGTAGAACCTTGGCACACCAGTTGACACCTGAAGACTAATGTCTCCGAAAACGTCCTTTATTGGAATAAGCACGTTTACTCACAGTTAACTGCAGATCAGAGGTTGTGCCCCAATGGCAAAGAGTCTCCCTAGTACTGAGATTAGCAGTAGATCAGAGCTGGCAGAATGCTGAACAATGCCCACTTTCAGTAACGTGGGTAACACATGAAAGGGAGCTATAACTGGCTTACAAAAATGGCCACTACCTCATGGACTACCGGAAACAAAACAGGGCACACTCTGACCCAGTAAGCAGAGGGAAAAGCACCATGGGAGTAGAGCCTACCAACATCGTGAGCATTTAACACTAGCTAGGGGAATCACGGAGCCCAATACCCTACACCCACCACAATGCACTGCTGATGTGACTGTGCAGTGCGCATAACAGAAAAGGTGTCACACTCACCCGAGAGCCACATCAGAACCAGGGAAAGGCTGTCAGAGGATAGAACACATTCTGCTGTCATGGAGGTGGGTACGGCATTTGAGGCTGGCATACAGGCTGGGAAAAAAAGTTTGTAAAGTGGGGTTTTTTGGTGCGAGGGGGTTAGTGACCACTGGGGGAGTCAGGGGAGGTGATCCCCGATTCCCTCCGGTGGTCATCTGGTCATTTGGGGCACTTTTTTGGGACTTGGACCTTGAAAAAAAGGGTCCAAATAAAGCGGACCAAATTCTCGTCAAAAACGCCCTTCTTGTTTCGATTATCAGCTAAAGACGCCCATCTCTCCTCGGCCGATATCCACGCCCCAGTCCTGCCTTCACCATGCCTCCGACACGCCCCCGTCCACTTTGTTCATTCCTGCGACGGAGTGCAGTTGAAGACGACCAAAATCGGCTTTCGATTATACTGATTTGTTTGCCCACGGGAGAAAGACGCCCATCTCCCGATTTGAGTCGAAATATGGGCGTCTTTCTCTTTCGAAAATAAGCTGGTTAGTATAAGAATCATTGAACATAAAAGTGCTTTAAAAAGGAATGCACTTGAAAAACCATTGGTAGCACATTCAAAGAATCTAGGACACCGCTTTCAAGAATTACGCTTCTGTGTCATATTTGTCTACAAGAGTAGTTGGCATGGAGGATCAGCTGATAACTTTCTCTTGAAAAGAGAACAATTTATTTTTGAATTACAGACCTTATATCCAGATGGTCTAAATATGGAAACAGATCTATCTGTATTTCTTTGAATTTGAGATTTACATACACCCATATCTAATATAATATGTTTTATGGTTTTTATTTTTAATATGTATATATTTTTTACTCATTTTTTATCATTTTACTTTTTATTATTTTTTAAATTTATTATTCACCAACTTGCAATAAACTTAATTTCATATATTAGTGTATTATAATATTTCTTTATTTGATTATTTTAAATATTTTACTTGCTGTCTTATATATAAGGATATGGCGAAAAAAAGTGAGGAGAATGAATGAGGATACCAAATAATATGTTTATTCGCATAAAAAATGACGAAATTCTCATAAAAAATGACCCGACACGGCCGTGTTTCGGCCCGAAGGCCTGCCTCAGGGGTCTTTAAAACCTCAGAGAATGTGACTTGAAATATGTACTCCAAGGCAAATGATAAAACAAGATTCTCTTGGGTCTCCTCTCTTCTAAAAAGGTTTTTTTTTTAAAAGAACGGACCAGGCTTGTTATACTCCTCTCCAAAGAGACGTTTGCAATTGTAGGATACAACACTTTACACAAATCATTTTAACACCATTTGGCACTTTGGCATTTTAAAGCAATCACAGGTTTGAGGTGTTGATTTAGAATTTAAACAGGATATGAGATATAAAAGGAAGTCCGTTTACTTAAAATGGTTTTTCCAGCTTTGATAGCAGACTACTTGCTGGTGATTTGGAAACACAACAGTAAGTAAACCTTTTTTAAGACCATATATAATTTTTTAAGACATTGACATTAGCAACTTGCAAGCTTAACAATGGTGTTTTATATAATAGCAATCGGAAAAAGATGGTGTTATAAAAATATTAACTTATAAATGTTTGAACTCTTGTTCAAATGCTGTCAGTAATAAGAATATATCTTTACAAGATCAGTGCATTATGAGACCTTAAGGTTCATCGAGGGTAACTATAATTTATATTAGCTTTGATGCATACTTGATTAAATACTGATTTTAAGTAAGTATGATACCAGGTCCCTGTTGTTCGAATTAGAATTATACAGCATAGGAGTTTGAGGTATCAGTGCAAATTTATGTTATCTCATAAATATGCATTTGATGACAATAAACTGCATAGGGGTAGCACCGCAATTTATATTAGTGGTTTGGAAGCTTATATTTGACGATTTGCATACTAATAAGTACATATTAAATTCAGAAGCGTAGCCAGGTGGGGCGCAGGGGGAGCAGTCGCTCCCCTAAACAGCTGTTTTAAAAAGTGGCGCCTTTGCGCCTCAACCGATAAATGTTTTTTTTCTGCTCCCTCTTCTTCTGCCAGCGCTCTCCCATCCGCGAGATCACTTTTTACTTCCCGATGCGTTCTCCCTCCTGCGCCGGCAATTATCATTCAACCTGCCAGCGTTGGGGCTTCTGCTGCTTCTCCTCCTCAGGCGCGCGTCCCGCCTACTCTAAGCAACTTCCTGTTTTGCGCAGAGGTCGGACGCGTGACTGAGGAGGAGAAGCAGCAGAAGCCCCAACGCTGGCAGGCTGAATGATAATCACCAGCGCAGGAGGGAGAATGCATCGGGAAGTAAAAAGTGACCAGAGACGGGCAGAAGAGAGGGTGAAGCCAATTTGTAGTATGCTGGAAGGAAAGGGGAAGACGGCAGGGAGCTGGATGGGAGGGTCAGAGTGAGAAAGGGAAGGGACACGTGCTGGTTGGAAGGAGGAAGAAAGGGGCTCAATGAGAAAGAGTCAGAAAGAAGGGGAGGAGAAAGATCTGGAAGAGACAGTTACTGAATGGAGAGTGGGAAGGGACAGGTGCTGGTTGGAAGGAGGAATAGAGGGGACAAATACTAGAAGGAATGGTCAGAGAGAAGGGGCAGGTGCTAGAAGGAAGAGTCAGTGAGATGGGTTAGAAAGGGGACTGATTGTGAAAGGAAGGTGGAAGAGAAAGGACAGACTCTGGAAAATAGGGAGAGAGAAGGGAGAAAGGGGGCAGACATTGGATGGAAGGGGAAAGAGTGCAGGCTGGATGGAAAAAGTAGAGGAGGCACACACTAGGTGGAAGAGGGTTAGGGGCAGACACTAGATTGAAGGGGGGGAGAGAGGGGCATCCTATTATTTCACAGTTTTTTTTGTTGCTAACTCTCCCCCCTTTTCCAGCACCTTCTCTTTCCTCCCTACTGTACAGCACCTTCTTTCTATTTTCACTCCTCTACCCAGTATATTCTCTCTTGTTTTCTCTCACCCCCTCCAGCATCTCTCCCTAACACTCCATCCAGCTGGATGGAAGGGGATAGGCCTCTAAAGGAGTTGAGTGAGGGCAATTGCTGGCTTGGAAGAGGGAGGGAATATTGGAGGATGCTAGACATGAGGTGAGTAGGAAGACAGGGGAGACACTGGACATGGGGGAATAAAAAAAACAGAAGGGGGTACTGGACATTACACAGGGATGAGGACCAAGAAGGGGTATGCTGCACATGGGAGGAGTAGGGATATAGGGGAGATGCTGACATGGAAAGGAGAGAAGGACAAGGAGGAATGCTGCATACAAGGGGGGAGTAGGGTGTCAGGGAGAGATGCTGGATGGAGGTGAGGGAAAGAGGACATCCTGGATGGAGGGGGGTAAGAGAACATGAAAGAGAATATACTGGTCAGAGGAGTGAAAATAGAAAAAGGGTGCTGTATAGAAGAGAGGAAAGAGACAGTGATGGAAGAGAGGGGAATAGCAAAAAAAAAAAAACCTATGAAATAGGATGAAGAATGGGAGGGCTGGAGTAAGGGAGATGAAAACTGTAGGCAGATGTGGTTAAAAATAAAAAGGAAGATTGAAGACTAAGTAGTAAAAATGAATGAAGTCTAAGAGGCAGAAAACTAAATGAAGGAAAGCTGAAAGGAAAAGATCAGAGGAGAGAAAGTGAAGAAAGGAGGAAGGGAGAGAAGAAGTGGCAGATGAACTGGAGATCATGTGAAGAAAGTTAAGAAAAGCCAGAAACTGGAGACTGAGACAAACATGACGGGAAAAAGAAAACAAAATGACCAAACAACAAAGGTAGAAAGAAAAAATTTATTTTTAATTCACTGAATGGAAAATGTCAGTTTTACAGTAAGTTTACACTGCTTTCTTTATATTTTGCAGAGTGCTGTTTTGATTTCTCTTTCGCTAGTGTTGCAGTGTGGCTTCTTGGGTTTTAAGTTTAGTCTACATATTCATATTTTAACTTTGTGGTAATTTATTCTGTACCTGGCAAGGGTGTTCAGTGTTTGTGACTGAGGCCAGGTACTCTGTTTGCACCTAGTTTCTGTTTAAGCATCTGTAAGAATTCAACTTGTTCCAGTTTTCTAATGGGCATATTGATGTTCTAGTTTCTACTGTAGTATTTCCTGTATTGCATTTTTCTAGATAAGGTCTTTGTTGTGTTAACTTCTGTAAATCAGTGGTGTTATGGTCAAGTAGATTATATAGATTTTGAGTGACTTTTGTAGGCTTTGTATTACAGGTACAGCTGTTCCTCGGTAGAGTACAGGGGCATTCCTGCTAATGGTGTCACCAGACTCATGGCTGAAGAATGGAGTGTTGGTTCTCCTGAACCACAGAGGAAGGGCCAGCGCCAGTGGCACCAGCACTGCACTCTTCAGTCATGATCATGACAACACTAGCAGCACGAGCACTCCTGGTTGACAGAGCATGAAGTGCAGCTAAGTGCTAAAGAGCCAATGTGGGGTGAGGATGCTCTAAGTTAAGAGTGTGAATGGTAAATGACTGCAAATACTTTGCTTCATAGTTCAGGAAAAATTCAGTGAAAAATGTTTGGGCAATTCATAATGTGTTACCGAGCAGCATTCTTAGATGACTATCAGCTAACTAACCATAACAAAAATAATATCAATTTTTCTATTGTGCAATGCGTTTCTCCACTACCAGGGAAGTAGACACATACTCATACTATTTCCTGTGGTTTCCAATTTGACTTCTGCTAGTTCAGTTGTGTGATCGTTGCTGGCGCCTATTTTACAAAAGTCTGCTCCCCCTGACCTTAAAACCTGGCTACGCCTCTGATTAAATTACAACCAAGTACATATGACACCAGTTTTTTTGAATTTAAATCACATTTTCTTATAAAAGTTGTTTTACAGACCTGTATGTCACCATTTTTTCATTCATTTTAATTTTATTATTATTTACTTATTTCTTATTTTTTAATAATTTTGTCATTTAGGGACATGCTGTTTGTGCTGGGTTTTTTGCATTTCCTTTTTCCTTGTCCTGATATGCAATTTGCAAGTAAGTATTACACACTAATTATATTTTCATTTATATTTTTTATTAATAATGTTTTGTTGTTTGGTTATTATTTTAATTCACCATTTATTCATGCATTGTTCAATTATTTTTCCACCATTCATTTTTTATTTTTATTTTTTATCATCATTTTAATTATTATATTATTTTTTTCATATTAGTATTTTTTTTCACATTTTTCATTTTTTAGTTTATCTAGTGGTACAAAAATATTTATATATTTATATTTTCATATATATTTTTTTCTGTTTTTTTAGTTGTTCTTATTCGTAGAGATACAGACTAGGTATGTGTTCTTTCCTTTTATCATTTGATCAATTGACAATTTTAATATACAATATTTTGAAAAGATGTTTGATAGTCATTTTTATATGTTTCCACCTGTGCCCTTTCTTTGCTGGTAATATATATATATATATATATATATATATATATATTTCATATGTATATATATATTTTTTATACTATATTTTCCTATTTTATTGTCTAATTCATTTGACTATTATAATTATTCTAGTAAAAAAAGCCTGTTTCTGACACAGATGAAACAGGCGCTAGCAAGGTTTTCCTCGGTGTGTGTATGTTTGAGAGAGTGTGTGTGAGAGTGATTGTGTGAGAGAGAGAAAGAGTGAATGTGTGTGTGTGACAGAGAGAGAGTCAGTGTGGGTGCGAGTGTGTCTGTGAGAGAGTGTGTGTGTGAGAATGAGAGAGTGTGTGAGTGTGTGAATGTGACACAGTGTGAGACATAGAGTGTGTGGTGGACAGTGTATGAGAGTGAGAGAGACACTGTATATGTGCCAGAGATACCTTCCCCCCTCCCTCTGTGTGGTCGCAGGACCCCTCCCCCTTCTGGTCCCCTTCTCCCCCTGTGGTCTCAGGACCCCTCCCCCCTCCTCCTCCTCCTCCCTCTTCCTTCTCCCTCCCCCCTGTCAGGACTCTGGACCCTCCCCTCTGGCCTCATAAGGACAGATGACATCCCATTGCAACGTTGGTGGCGCAGTATCTGCCCTCTGCCAGGCCACCCCAAAGTCACCGCCCCTCACCCCTACATCCCCCCAAGTTGCCACCACTACCACCCTCCACCCCCCCATATGTTGCCACCGCTCCCCCCAAAGTCGCCGACCCTCACCCCTACACCCCTCCCAAGTTGCCGTCACTACCACCCTCCACTCCCCCCCCCCATGTTGCCACCGCTCCCCCCCTCCACCCACCCCCCAAGGTCGCACTAGCCACTGCTCCACCCTCAACCCCCCCCAAACAGGTCGCTGCCGCTTCCCCCCCTGTCCTACATCAGCTCAGCGCCGCTCCCCCCCCCCCCCTCCGTCCGATACAAAAACCAAAAAAATAGATTTGAACCTGCAAAAATGGTTTTAAGAAGGAAGCGGGGCCCCGCAGCCAGCCATCGGTTGTCAGCTGTGCATCTGCTCCTCTTCTCACCTTTGACGTCACTGCGTAGCAACGTGAGAGGTGAGAGGAGGAGCAGATACACAGCTGACAGTCGATGGCTGCCTGCTGTGCCCCGCTTTCTTTTTAAAAATATTTTGCAAGGTTTTTTTGTTGTTTTTGTATCGGACAGAGGGGGGGTAGTGGCACTGAGCTGATGTAGGACAGAGGGGGGTGAGCGGCAGCGACCTGCTTGGGGGGGGGGGTAGAGGGTGGAGCAGTGGTTGGTGCGGCCTTGGGGGGGTGGAGGGTGGAGCAGTGGCTGTTGCGACTTCGGGGGTGGGTGGAGGGGGAAGCGGTGGCAACATGGGGGGGAGTGGAGGGTGGTAGTGATGGCAACTTGGGAGGGGTGTAGGGGTGAGGGTCGGCGACTTTGGGGGGCGTGGCAAAGGGTTGATACTGCGCCTCCTATATCCAATCAGAAGCGCGACACGGTCAGTGAGTGTCTGCTCCGCCCTCGACGTCATCACGTTTGACGCATGGGCGGGGCAGACCCTCATGGTGGAAAAGCGATCTAAGCCACTTCACTTTTAGAACGTTGGGAAAGTGAGGCTTCATTAGAACGTTGGAGGTGTGTTTTATATAGAGAGATATTTATAAATATTTTATAAGTTTTTATCCATTTTTTAAATTGAAAGTGACTCTCATTGTTAACAATTCATGTCTATGTTTTACATGTACATTTTATAATTTATGACTATGTTTTACATATTTTATATTTTATATTTGGTTTAATTTGTAATTTTTAATATTAAATATCATTGATTTGTTTTTATCATGTTTAGATTCTATAATTTAATATGTTTGTTTATTATAGCACCTGACGCATAGCTCCCTTACCTTGGGTACTGAGCCCCCAAAATCTCCGCCAACCCCCACTCCCCACAACTCTACACCATTACCATAGCCCTAAGGGGTGAAGGGTGGCACCTACATGTGTGTACAGTGGGTTTTGGGGAGGTTTGGAAGGCTCAACATTAACCACCACAAGTGGAACAACTTAATACAGGAAATTGAGGAAGAGAGAGAGACAATTCACACTTTTTCTGAAACTCCTGTTTATCACCCAAGTGAACTGAGATTTAATTTTGAAAATAAAGGAAGAAGGAGAAATCAAACTAGAATAATTATACCACTAGATAGGGCATAATCAAACGTCGCCGGCCAAATGCCAGAGTTCGCCGAGTTTGAGATGGCCGGTTTTGTTTTTCAGCGATAATGGAAAAAAATGCTGGTGACCTCCAACCCAGTGATATCCAAGGCATTTGGTCATGGGGGGAGCCAGCAATTGTAATGCACTGGTCCCCCTGACATGCCAGGACACCAACTGGGCACCCTAGGGGTCAGTGCGGTGGACTTCAGAAAAAGCTCCCACATGCATAGCTCCCTTACTTTGGGTGCTGAGCCCCCCAACCCCCCCCCCAAAACCCACTACCCACAAATGTACACCACTGCC
The DNA here is from genome assembly GCF_901765095.1 of Microcaecilia unicolor. NCBI lineage: Eukaryota > Metazoa > Chordata > Amphibia > Gymnophiona > Siphonopidae > Microcaecilia > Microcaecilia unicolor. Next base: position 204,388,859 of record NC_044034.1, read on the forward strand.
GTAGCTCTTAGGGGTGAAGGGGACAACTACATGTGGGTACAGTGAGTTGTGGAGGGCTCCCATTTACCAGCACAAGGGTTACAGGTAGGGGGGGATGGGCCTGGGTCCACCTGCCTTAAGTGCACTGCGGTACCCACTAAGAGTGCTCCAGGCACCTGCATACACACAGGCCTCTAGGGCTTGTTGCTGTTGTATAACCTTGGCACACCAGTTGACACCTGAAGACTAATCTCTTTGAAAAAGTCATTTGAATAAGCACATTTACTCACAGCAGTGGCGTAGCAAGGGGGGGCAGGAGGGGACGGTCCGCCCCGGGTGTCAGCTCGGGGGGGGTGCTTCCTGCCAGCTCCCCCCCCCCCCCGGGTGCAGCACGATGACCCCCCCCCCCCCGACCCAGTGCCTACCCTCCTCAGCTCCCTCCAACCAGCTGAGCACCCTACCTTTAAAGAAATTTCGGAAGCCGTGGAGAGGCAAGGCGCAGCGCCTCGCGCCTGCAAGTAAAAGAAGCATGGATCGTCATCGGGCCTTCCCTCACGCTGTCTGTCCCACCCTTGTGGAAATAGGAAGTTGCGTCAGCGGAGGGCGGGACAGACAGCGTGAGGGAAGGCTCGATGACGATCCACGCTTCTTTTACTCGCAGGCACGAGGCGCTGCACCTCGCCTCTCCACGGCTTCCAAAATTTCTTTAAAGATAGGGTGCTCAGCTGGTATTTTTTTCTGTTTACCAGTACAGTCAAATAATTCCATTCCACTTAAATAAATATTTTTTGTTATATATAAGGGAGTAGTATCTGGATTTATTGTAAATCAAATTGATTCAATTCACAGGAATTCATATTCACCTTTATGCTTTCATCCGGTATTATCTTTTAAGGATGATGTTTTATTTTATGTTCACTCTCTCTTGTGAGCTGAGCACAGTTAGTTCCCTCGGCTGGCACGACTACATATTAGAGGTATTTTGATACTGTGTGAAGTCTTACCACAGACGGGTGACATAGTAAGTGCTCATGCCTAACTTCATGAGTGCATATATACCCAGTTATGGTACTATTCTGTAAAGGAAAGTAAGTGCCTACTTTTCCTTTATAGAATAAGCACCATGTAAGTAAATATAGGCTTTCTGTTACCTAAAATCAGTAATTGTTTTGCATTTATCTTCAATAAAGAGATTTGGGGCACCCCATATTGTCACTGAGTGATTGTTTGAAGTGATTTCTAAAGCAAACAAAAAGCATCAAGAGCCTTCAAAAATGGAACAAGTTTTTAATTCATGGATCTGACACAGGCCATGTTTCAGCACACAGCGCCTGCATCAGGGGTCATAAAGAAAGAGGAATACCAGATTCTTAAAAGCCTAATATAAGGCTATCAACTAGGTAGACACTCAATGGTTTCCTATCTGCAGGTATAGCACTTTGTCACGTTCTCGAGGACCTTGGCATTCTGTCAGGCTTCTTCCCCGGGAGCACTGGGTTCGTGAGTCCTTGGGCCACTACCATGGAGCAGCAGTGGCAGGCAAGGTCACCTTCAAGGTAGAGATGAGGCAAGACTGGAACCCCGGACTGGAGTTCTGCACAGGAATACACAGGACTGGAACGCACCACGCGCACTGGAGTGGAACCCGCTGGACTGGAACACACTGGAGTGGAGCCCACTTGACGAACCCATGGGACTGGAACCTGCTGGACAGGAACACACTGGACCTAGGCTTCACCTACGCTTAGCCACTGTTCCCCGAGGGTTGAGCCCTCAGGTTCGGGCGGCCGGCAGGGCTTACAGGAAAATTGGAACTGGAACTAGCAGGCAGGAACAACAGGAGTCAGGATACAGAAGTGCCCCCAGGCACCTAGGCGAAAGCAAGGCAGACAGGCAGGGAATGTCTGGGTTCCGGCAATAGTCAGGACTGACCGCAGGCAGAAAATAGCCGGGTCCAGGCAGTAGGCAAGTCAGACAGCGGGCAGAGAATAGTCAGATCAGGCAATGGTCAGGTCAAGGAGCAAGCAGAGAATATCTGGGTACAGGCAGTGGTCAGGTCAAGGAGCAAGACTATGGCTGGAGCTCCAGTAACAAGGAGTACTGGCAACAGACAGAACTAGGGCTGAAGCTCCAGAAGCAAAAGAAAACACACACGGGAAAACCAGAAAGCTAGACACAAGAAGACTAGAAGCTATACACAAGCTAACAGGAAAGCTGTGCCCAAGCTAACCAGTCATACGCTAGAAACTCACTCTAAGCAAACACAGGAGAACTAGTAAAGCTGTACACAGGCTAACAAGCAAAGCTGTGCCCAAGCTAACTAGTCATACACTAGGAACTCACATTAAGCAAACACAGGAGAACTAGTAAAGCTGTACACAGGCTAACAAGCAAAGCTGTGCCCAAGCTAACTAGTAACAAGCTAGAACTCACACTGAACTGGACAATGTAGCAGTGGACAGAGCACTCTAACATACCAGGGACCTTAGACGATGCAAAGGCAAAGGCTGCAGTCTCTAAGTGCTTAATAAAGCCCTTCAACCCCAGAGGCGCAGCTGCAGCAATCTCTAAGTAACTACAGAGGCTGATCAGGCAAAAAGCCACAGAGCAGGCAGAAAGCGCAGTGAAACACAGAGAGGCTTCCCACACCCAGGTGTAGTGTAGTGAAGCAATTAGAGTCATGCTGGAAGCAGCCAGCACACAGAGAGAGAGAGAGAGAGAGAGAGCTAACCCAGGCAACACCCACAGGTGCAGTATAGTGAAGCAATTAGTGTCATGCTGCTGGATGCAGCCAGCATAGAGAGCCAGAGCTAGCTCAGAAAGGACAGACAGAAGAAACAGGAGCCACCTAGGAAGCTGACCCCCAGGAACAAGGTAAGTCTGAGGGTGGTCACGGCCACAGACGTGACACACTTATATATCGCTCCTACCTCAAGGTAGAGCCAAGTTCAGAACTCATATCTGCCTCGCTGGAAATTGCTGCAGTCAACGTGCATCACTCATCTCTCCATGAACACCTAGTTTGTGTGCTGTTTTACAGACCACCAGTTATTTGGAATAGTAGTCACCCCGATCTACTGGAATTTATCTCCCACATCTGTATGGCAAATTCGAACATAATTCTGCTGGGAGATCTTAACCTCCACTTAGATCATTCTAGTTCACCAGATACTATTCAATTCTTGGACTTTCTTCGTCTTTGGGACCTAACCTGCTCTGACATTTGTCCATCTCACTACAAAGGGCACTCATTAGATCTCCTCTCTTTTAAATTTTTTAATGATGCCAATTTTTATCTGCGTGACATTAGATGGTTCGAAACTTCTTGGTCTGACCACTACAAACTACATTTCACCTTACGTTGGTGAACTTCATGTTTTCCCCAGCGTCATAAGATTCACACGTACTATTCTAGAGGAGTCATTGACCCTTCTTTATTCTGGAAGTCTTTTTATAGTGATGATAGTGTGTTCAAACAAACTCATCCCATTACCTTACTGCTCTGGAAAATAAATGCAAGGCTGTGCTAGTTTTCTTGCACCATTACAACTCAAAACTTCCTACATCCACAGTTCAACACTATGGTTCTCCGCCAGTCTTAAAACCTTAAAATTTGAGACCAGGAGACTTGAAAGAGCTTGGCGTAAACGGAAAATGGATCTAACGCTAGGAGCCTGGAAAAACTGTCACTGAAAATATAAGTATGCCATCAGGCAAGCAAAACGAAATTATTTTTCCACTAAGTTAGAGTCTGCAGGACAGGACATTAAAAAGGTGCATCAACTACTGAACTCCTTCCTTGATACCCGGAGGTTAGAAGTCTCTAGTGATGAGCTTCCATCTGTCACTCAACTTGCAACTTACTTCAAGGAGAAAATCCTAGACTTACGTTCAACATCAATTAGTAGTATTTCAGATGTGGATGCTTTCTTAGGATCCCTGGCAATGTCTGAGGATTTCTGCCCGGCTGATCGTACATGGACCGCCGTCAATACTCTATCCTTTGATAACGTATCTACTGCAATAAAAAAGTTCTCTAACAAATACTGCAGATTGGATGTCTGTCCAAACCACCTTTTAAAAGTCGCTCCAAAATGCTTTGTTAAAGATCTGACTTCCTATCTAAACTATATGTTAGGTTCTGGGACTTTCCCTCCTGAACATGGTAATATCCTTCTCACACCCATTCCTAAAAACCTTAAGATTAGATCTGATGTTATTTCCAATTATCGCCCAGTGGCTTCCATACCTCTGGTTATCAAATTAATGGAGAGTATGGTGAACACCCAGTTGAATGAATTCCTAACTAACTTTGACATCCTCCACCATTCGCAGTCAAGTTTCCGTACCCATTATAGCACTGAGACAGTTCTAGTCACCATCTTATCAAACTTCAAACAAGAGCTATCCATTGGCCGGAAAGTACTACTGCTTCAATTTGACATGTCAAGCGCCTTTGACATGGAGAACCATGACATACTACTCCATCTACTAGACTCCTTTGGGCGTGGGAGGGTCGGTTATACACTGGTTCAAGGGCTTCTTAACCTCAAGATCCTATCAGGTCAAAGTGGATTCTGTCATCTCTGCCCCATGTAATGCCTCTTGCGGGGTCCCCCAGGGTTCGCCCTTGTCACCCACGTTATTCAATATCATGCTGATACCACTAGCCACAGCTTTAGCGAACCTCGGCCTCAATCCATTCATCTATGCCGACGACATAACCATCTACATCCCCTTCCATACCACCGTATCTGAAATAGCTGATATCATTGAAGCTAGCTTCGCAACTATTGAACACTGGGCTCAGGTGTTTCGGTTTAAATTAAACAAGGAAAAAACCCAATATCTCATACTCTCGTCCCCCCATGGCACACTCGCTGAAACTACAGTTCCCCTTAAAGACTATGCTTTACCAATTTCCAACAGTTTGCGACTTTTAGGAGTGAATCTGGACGTGCACCTACAGTTAGACAATCATGTGCAAATGGTCCCCAAAAGAATGTTCAATGCTATGTGGAGGCTCCGGCGCATTAGACATTTCCTTCCCAGAGAGTTGTACCGTACCCTTGTGCACTGGTTAGTCCTGTCCCATCTTGATTACTGCAGTGGGATTTATGCGGGCTGCAAAGCCTCACTATTGATAAAGTTCCAGACCGCCCAGAACACTGCTGCGAGACTGATTTTGGGTAAACAACAATACGCACATGCACAGCCTCTGCACTACCACCTTCATTGGCTACCTGTACAGGAACATATCTCTTTTAAAATCTGTGCTTTAACCCACAAAATTATCTATAGACTTGCCCCGGACTATATGCTCAACTTGATTGATCTTCCACTAAGAAATTCTGTGCCTGCTACACGGTCCTATCTTCAACTGCACTTCCCCAACTGCAAGGGTGTCAAATATAAGATGATTTTTTTCCTCTTTCCGCTACTGTTGCCCAAAATTGTGGAACGCTTTGCCAAAGCACCTCAAAATGCAAATGGACCACACCCTCTTCAAGAAAATGCTGAAAACATACCTCTTTGTTAAAACGTACTCTCCTAGTGTCCTGTTTTGGTTGTTGGTGAGCCCTTAGGTTCTCTGAGGTCCTGCAAGGCCTCAGAGGACAGCCGCGCACCCCGAATCTTCACCCGCGGCGACCGCCGTTCACCGAGGGTTGAGCCCCCAGCTGCAGGCGGCCAGCGGGACTGCTGGAACCGCGGGGTGACGGCCGGCCTGGCTGGTAGTCAGCAACACAGTCTCTGAAGGGCAGCTAGCAAGGGCGGCTAGCTGGGAGAAAACACAGTCCCTGAGGTGGCTAGCAAGGACGGCTAGCAGGGAGAAGAACACAGTCTCTGAGGTGGCTAGCAAGGACGGCTAGCAGGAAGAAGAACACCGTCTCTGAGGTGGCTAGCAAGGACGGCTAGCGGGAAGAAGAACACAGTCTCCGAGGTGGCTAGCAAGGACGGCTAGCGGGAAGAAGAACACAGTCTCTGAGGTGGCTAGCAAGGACGGCTAGCTGGAAGAAGAACACGGTCTCTGAGGTGGCTAGCAAGGACGGCTAGCAGGAAGAAGAACACGGTCTCTGAGGTGGCTAGCAAGGACGGCTAGCAGGGAGAAGAACACGGTCTCTGAGGTGGCTAGCAAGGACGGCTAGCAGGAAGAAGAACACAGTCTCTGAGGTGGCTAGCAAGGACGGCTAGCAGGAAGAAGAACACAGTCTCTGAGGTGGCTAGCAAGGACGGCTAGCAGGGAGAAGAACACAGTCTCTGAGGTGGCTAGCAAGGACGGCTAGCAGGAAGAAGAACACAGTCTCTGAGGTGGCTAGCAAGGATGGCTAGCAGGAAGAAGAACACAGTCTCTGAGGTGGCTAGCAAGGACGGCTAGCAGGAAGAAGACAGTCTCTGAGGTGGCTAGCAAGGACGGCTAGCAGGAAGAAGAACACAGTCTCTGAGGTGGCTCCGAAGTCCACTGTGTCGGCTTCTGACATCTGAAACGGAAGCACCGGACCCTTTCCGTCCCGGGGTTTAAATCTCCCGCCAGTCCATCCCTATTCCGCGGCAGGAACCAATCCCGCCGGCCTGGGCAGGCAAGGACCGCCTGGATTGGCTAGCCTGTCATGTGGGCGGAGACTCCACCTCAATGCCCCAATCTGGCGTGAGTAGGCGGAGCCTGCTCACTGGTCCGCTCTGGCATCGAGGAACGACGACGCCGGCGCCGCCATCTTGGCTGGCGTATCCCCTTCTCCGAGGTCGGCGCTCGCTCCAGCGGATTGCCGGCCTTGGAGCGGCCCGCGGCAGCACCGGCCCCGTCGGCGGCTCGTTTTCGCCGCCCTGGATCCCGCGGCCTCCTTCGGGTTTCGCCCCCCGCAACGGAAGCCCAGGTAAGGGCCCGGAACAGGACAGTATCCTCCCCGGATGCCCCCTTTTCCCTGGGCCCGGGTTTGGAAGGATACCGGGCGTGGAAGGCTTTGACCAATTCTGGAGCATGTACATTCGCCGCGGGCTCCCAGGAGTTGTCTTCAGGCCCAAAATTCTTCCAAGACAATAAGTAATAGAGCTTTCCCCGCTGTCTTTTTGCATCCAGGATCTCGTCCACTTCAAACTCTGGATCGGGATCTGCTTCTAGATCTTCAGTCTCCTGCTGTTGAGGATGCCATCGAGACCCTCGAAAACTCTTTAATAAGGAAACATGGAAAGCGTTATGTACCCGCAGGGTACTAGGTAGCCGCAACCGATATGTCACAGCTCCAAGTTGAGATTGGACTGCAAAGGGTCCAATGTACCAAGGTCCCAATCTACGGGAGGGTACCCGAAGCCGGAGGTATCTCGTGCTTAACCATACCTTCTGCCCTGGTTGCAAGACGGGCGCGGTTCTCCGATGCCGATCTGCGAAGACCTTGTATTTGGTGGCTGCCTTCTGCAGTTGTTCTCGGGCCGTTTCCCAGACTTTTTGCAGATCTGTCAGAGTTTCATTAACCATGGGGGTCGGAGATCCAGACGGAAAAGGTGCTGGAAGTCGGGGATGTCGTCCATACACCAAGAAGAATGGAGAGTCTCCCGAGGCCGAGTGGATACTGTGGTTATAAGCAAACTCGGCCCAAGGGAGCAGGGAGACCCAGTTATCTTGGCGCTTGTTGACAAATGCTCGTAGGAACCCTTTTAACGTTTGATTCGTCCTCTCGACCATGCCATTGGTTTGGGGATGATATGCTGATGAGAAATGGGTTTTCACCCCCAATGCAGTACACAAAGCCCTCCAGAAACGCGAGGTGAATTGGGGCCCTCGGTCACTAATAATCCGAAGAGGCAGCCCATGAAGTCGAAAAATGTGTTGAATGAAGAGTTGAGCTAATGCGACCGCCGAAGGAAGTCCCGGCAAGGGAACGAAATGGGCCATTCGAGAAAAACGGTCAATTACCACCCAAACCACTGTATGCCCCCGGGAACTGGGGAGGTCGGTGATAAAATCCATGGAAAGCTCCGTCCAGGGCCCGGTCGGTATGGACAGTGGTTGTAGCTTCCCCATGGGGGTCCCGATCACCGGTTTGGTCCGGGCGCACACCGGACAGGTGGTGACAAATTGAAGAATGTCCCGCCTCATCTGAGGCCATTGATACTGTCTGGTAATGAGACGCAGAGTCTTTTGATACCCAAAATGTCCCGCCCATCTGGACGAATGCCCCCATTGCATTACCTTCACTCGTTCAGCGGCCGGCACTAGTTCTCTCGTAGGAGCCACTTCCCCCACGGCCGCGCTGAGGCATGCCGGATCCAACATGGAATGGGTTTCCTTAGTCTCCTCTGGTATCTCAAAAGCTCTGGAGAGGGAATCCGCCGGGGTATTTTGAGCAGCCACCCGGAAAACTAATTGAAAATGGAATCTGGCGAAAAACAATGACCATCGGGCTTGTCGGGGATTGAGCCGTTGAGCCTCTTGTAGATACAGGAGATTCTTGTGGTCAGTGATCACTGTGAATCGATGTTCCGCTCCCTCCAGCAGGTGTCTCCATTCCTGCAGGGCTAATTTCAATGCTAAGAGCTCTCTGTCCCCTACTGTATAATTACATTCAGCCGGGGAGAATCTACGAGAGAAGAAAGAGCAAGGCTGGCGCCGGCCCTTAGAATTTACTTGCGATAGGACCGCCCCGGCTCCCAACGCGGACGCATCCACCTCCACAATAAAGGGTTTGTTTGGATCCGGGGCTAACAAAATGGACGCTGAGTTGAAGGCCTCCTTTACCTGGCGAAAAGCCACCTGCGCCTCGGGCGGCCAGTCCCGGACCTTCGCGTTTTTTCTCGTGAGCGCTGTCAACGGCGCCGTCAGTTGTGAATACTGGGGAATAAACTGGCGATAATAGTTCGCGAATCCCAAAAAATGTTGCAGTGCTTTCAATCCCAGCGGTTGTGGCCATTCTCAAATGGCCCGGAGTTTGTCCGGTTCCATCTGGAGACCCCCGGGTAACAGAATGTGCCCTAAAAATGGTAACGACCTCTGGTGAAAAGCGCACTTGCTGAGCTTAGCAAACAGGCGGTATTGTCGTAACCGCTGCAGCACTGCGCGAACATGACCTACATGTTCCGCGGGGTTTTGGGAAAACACCAAGATGTCGTCTAGATAAACAATTACCGTGGAGTTCAGCAAATCCTCAAGCACAAAATTAATGTCGCTGGAACACCGCAGGGGCGTTACATAGGCCAAATGGCATCACCCGATACTCGAAATGTCCCTCATGGGTGTTAAAAGCCGTCTTCCATTCGTCCCCTCGCCGGATCCGCACAAAGTTGTAGGCCCCCCGTAAGTCCAACTTGGTAAACATCTGGGCTCCTTGCAGCCTGTCAAAGAGTTCGGGAATGAGCGGTAGAGGAAAGCGATCCTTTACCGTGATGGCATTCAAACCCCGATAATCGATACAGGGCCTCAAGGAGCCATCCTTCTTAGTGACGAAAAAGAACCCGGCCCCGGCCGGGGACGTAGAGGGCCGGATGAAGCCTCTTCGCAGATTCTCCCGTATGTACTCCTGCATCGCCTTGGACTCCCCTCGGGACAGGGTATACAGTCGGCCCCGCGGTGGCATGGTATCTGCCATCAAGTTAATGGCACAGTCAAACGACCGATGAGGCGGTAGAACTTCCGCCTCTACTGGACAAAATACATCTGCAAAGTCCCGATAGTCCATGGGCAGGGAGCCCAGCTCTATCCGCGCCCCCCCGGGCATACTAGTAAGTGCGGGGCAGCTGCCGGTCCGGCCCTTACAACAGTTCTCCCGGCAGGAACTGCCCCAAGCTTGGATACTACCCTTGGTCCAGTCAATAACAGGGCTATGAGTCCGTAGCCAGGGCAATCCTAGAACCACCGGATGAATGGTCCGGGATAGGACCAGGAATTGGGCCTCTTCCCGGTGATCCTCCCCCACCTGCAAACCCAGAAAGGGAGTGATCTCCGTGACCGGCTGCGGTAATGTAGTTCCCTGGATGGAGGTGATTTGCAGCGCAGGCCGCCGCGGGAGCGTGGGCCAGCCCATCTGTTGTAGCAGTTCGTACCCAATAAAGTTGCCCCGGGACCCAGAGTCCACAAGGGCCCGTGTCTGGATAGCGGTCTCGTGCCACCGTAGAATTACCGGTAGTGTGATCAAGGAATCCGGTAGGGGAGCGGAATGCCCCAAGACCCCTCCCCTCAAGGTGCCTTGGGGGAGACGTTTCCCGCCCGGGCGGGACAGGCTCGAATAAAATGTCCGGCCTCCCCACAATAGAGGCACAGTCCGTCCCACAAGCGGTTTTTCCTGTCAGAAGGGGCCAATCGCTGACGGCCCATCACCATCGGCTCCTCCCCATTCTCCTTGGAGTCCCGGTTCCCACGGCGAGGAGACGGCCCCTTAGTAGTCCGGGAAGTTCCCCGTGCCCACTTCTGCTGTTCCGCCCGGGCTCTCGCTCGCTCATGGAACCGGGTATCTACACGGATACAGAGCGAAATCAGGGCGTCCAGTTGGCCTGGGACCTCTCGCCCTGCCAATTCGTCCTTGATTCGTTCTTGTAACCCCTCCATAAAAATGGCCATTAAGGACTCCGGGTTCCAACGGAGCTCCGTGGCTAACGTCCGAAAACGAATGGCATAATCGGCCACCGTTCCCTCACCCTGATGAATTCGCAGCAGTTCCGATGCCACGGAAGATGGTCTCCCAGGAAGGTCGAACACCATATGGAACCGGCGCTGAAATTCGCTATAGTCATCCAGGATGGGGTCCTGTTGCTCGTTAAGTGGGGCCACCCAGGCCAGGGCCTTCCCTTCGCATAGGCCCATGATATATCCCACTTTACTTTGGTCCGAAGCAAATGTCTCCGGTTGCATCCGGAAGGCCAAGTTGCACTGATTGAGGAACCCCCGGCACCCTCCGGGGGCCCCATTATATCGCGTCGGCTCAGGGAACCGAGGTCCCATGCTGAACCCTCCCGAACGGGGAGTCGCTGCAGCCCCCTGGACCGCAGCGGCCTGGTTCTGTACCTGAAGCGTAGAAAGTTGAGAGCATACGTTCTGGAGCGCCCCCGACAGGGCGTTCAGCTGCTCCTGCTGCTGCTGAAGTACCTTGGCCAGGTCCCGTAGATCGGGCTGCGTGGGCGAGCTCATGGCTTCCGTTTCCTGTCCTGTTTTGGTTGTTGGTGAGCCCTTAGGTTCTCTGAGGTCCTGCAAGGCCTCAGAGGACAGCCGCGCACCCCGAATCTTCACCCGCGGCGACCGCCGTTCACCGAGGGTTGAGCCCCCAGCTGCAGGCGGCCAGCGGGACTGCTGGAACCGCGGGGTGACGGCCGGCCTGGCTGGTAGTCAGCAACACAGTCTCTGAAGGGCAGCTAGCAAGGGCGGCTAGCTGGGAGAAAACACAGTCCCTGAGGTGGCTAGCAAGGACGGCTAGCAGGGAGAAGAACACAGTCTCTGAGGTGGCTAGCAAGGACGGCTAGCAGGCAGAAGAACACAGTCTTTGAGGTGGCTAGCAAGGACGGCTAGCAGGAAGAAGAACACAGTCTCTGAGGTGGCTAGCAAGGACGGCTAGCAGGAAGAAGAACACAGTCTCCGAGGTGGCTAGCAAGGACGGCTAGCAGGGAGAAGAACACAGTCTCTGAGGTGGCTAGCAAGGACGGCTAGCAGGAAGAAGAACACAGTCTCTGAGGTGGCTAGCAAGGACGGCTAGCAGGAAGAAGAACACAGTCTCTGAGGTGGCTCCGAAGTCCACTGTGTCGGCTTCTGACATCTGAAACGGAAGCACCGGACCCTTTCCGTCCCGGGGTTTAAATCTCCCGCCAGTCCATCCCTATTCCGCAGCAGGAACCAATCCCGCCGGCCTGGGCAGGCAAGGACCGCCTGGATTGGCCAGCCTGTCATGCGGGCGGAGACTCCACCTCAATGCCCCAATCCGGCGTGAGTAGGCAGAGCCTGCTCACTGGTCCGCTCCGGCATCGAGGAACGACGACGCCGGCGCCGCCATCTTGGCCAGCGTATCCCCTTCTCCGAGGCCGGCGCTCGCTCCAGCGGATTGCCGGCCTCGGAGCGGCCCGCGGCAGCGCCGGCCCCGTCGGCGGCTCGTTTTCGCCGCCCTGGATCCCGCGGCCTCCTTCGGGTTTCGCCCCCCGCAACGGAAGCCCAGGTAAGGGCCCGGAACGGGACACCTAGTTACTCTGTTGTCTAATATTCCCCAATGCATTCCCCCTCTTGCCTAGTTTTCCGCTGTTAGTTATTGCTCCCCTTGTATATCCTTTGTTCACTTTATCTGCATCTTCACAATTTGTAATTTCTTTGCTAAATTCTTCTGTAAGCCACATTGTGCCTGCATGTGTGGGAAAATGTGGGATACAAATGAACTATAAATAAATAAATAGCCCCATTTAAGAAAAGGAATGCATATTTATGTTCTGATATTTCAACATTAGGAATTTCAACTGTTCCTTCCCATGGATATATTTTGCAATAGTGGTCATCTGGGCCAGCCCTTTACTGGAGGGATTAAGGAGTTTCCTCCTCAGTCCCTTACTGTTAATTTCTTCTCTGAAGGAGGAAGAAACTATTTTTTTTCTTTTTTAGGGTGGCCTCCCTTTGTAGAGCAGCATAATTTGCAGCATGTTTTTCTTCTAATTCAGTAGCCACCAGACCAGAGCATCAGAGTCTCCTTTTGACATTTATTTATTTTGATTTTGCTCACACCTGTTTCATTAGTAGCTCAAGGTGAGTTACATTCAGGTACACTGGGTATTTCTCGGTCCCTGGAGGGCTCACAATCTAAGTTTGTACCTGAGGCAATGGAGGGTTAAGTGACTTGCCCAAGATCACAAAGAGCAGCAGCAGGATTTGAACAGGCCAAGACCGGTGCTCAGAAATTGTAGAATTTTGAACGCCCCCTGCTATTTAGCCTTGCCTATTCTTCTGTCAGCAGATCAGGGTGTGATGCTATTCCATGCCTTGCAGGCATCACAGTGATACCTTGAAAAGCATAAACAACTAGAGAAGGGTTTGAGGAAGATGTTTTTAAATAGGTGCAGCCATAATAAAAAGTGCTTACCTTTTGTTACGCAAAAGTGTGTCCTATTTTTTGACAGTTGTGGTAGCAACCTGGTTTTCCAGTTGCACCCTCAAAAAATATTTGATTACATTTGGTATATGACCTATTTAATAGAGGGCTAACTGCACGCTAACAGTGTGATGCCAATGTGTTAATTATTAAATATCAATTCAAAACTGAAATCTCAAAACTGACTTGATAACTTCCAAACATTGTGCGGTCACAACACACCCCATGACTCATCTTGCTCCTGATTGGCAGTGTTGGTATTGGGTTCTTTCATTAATTAAAAGCTAAGTGCTGCTTGATAAAGTTTTATAAGTGATAAAAAAAATTGTCAAAGTACGATATTGAAGTTAATAAGTACATACATAAGTACATAAGTAATGCCATACTGGGAAAAGACCAAAGGTCCATCGAGCCCAGCATCCTGTCCCCGACAGCGGCCAATCCAGGTCAAGGACACCTGGCAAGCTACCCAAACGTACAAACATTTTATACAAGTTATTCCCGAAATTGTGAATTTTTCCCAAGTCCATTTAGTAGCGGTCTTTGGACTTGTCCTTTAGGAAACCATCCAACCCCTTTTTAAACTCTGCCAAGCTAATCGCCTTCACTACATTCTCCGGCAACGAATTCCAGAGTTTAATTATGCATTAGGTGAAGAAAACTTTTCTCCTATTTGTTTTAAATTTACTACACTGTAGTTTCATCGCATGCCCCCTAGTCCTAGTATTTTTGGAAAGCGTGAACAGTCGCTTCACATCTACCTGTTCCACTCCACTCATTATTTTATATACCTCTGTCATGTCTCCCCTCAGCCGTCTCTTCTCCAAGCTGAAAAGCTCTAGCCTCCTTAGTCTTTCTTCATAGGGAAGTCGTCCCATCCCCGCTATCATTTTTGTTGCCCTTCGCTGCACCTTTTCCAGTTCTACTATATCTTTCTTGAGATGCGGCGACCAGAATTGAACACAATACTCAAGGTGCAGTCGCACCATGAAGCGATACAATGGCATTATAACATCCTCACATCTGAAATCCATACCTTTCCTAATAATACCCAACATTCTATTCACTTGCCTAGCTGCAGCAGCACACTGAGCAGAAGGTTTCAACGTATTATCAACGATGACACCCAGATCCCTTTCTTGGTCCGTAACTCCTAATGTGGAACCTTGCATGACGTAGCTATAATTCAGGTTCTTTTTTCCAACATGCATCACCTTGCACTTGTTCACATTAAATGTCATCTGCCATTTAGCCGCTCAGTCTCCCAGTCTCGTAAGGTCCTTCTGTAATTTTTCATAATCCTCTTGCGAGTTAACGACTTTGAATAACTTTGTGTCATCAGCAAATTTAATTACCTTGCTGGTTACTCCCATCTCTAAATCATTTATAAATATATTAAAAAGCAGTGATCCTAACGCAGACCCCTGAGGAACCCCACTAGCTACCCTTCTCCATTGTGAATACTGCCCATTTAACCCCACTCTCTGTTTTCTATCCTTCAGCCAGTTTTTAATCCACAATAGGACATTTCCTCCTATCCCATGACCCTCCAATTTCCTCTGTAGCCTTTCATGAGGTACCTTATCAAACGCCTTTTGAAAATCCAGATACACAATAATATATGAAATCACATCTATATAAATAATTCCCACCTCCAACGTTCTGAAGCTCACTCCGTGGCAGTGAAGCCCTGAAGCCGTGAACCCATGAAGCCCTGTAGTGTTCGTGGGTTCAAAGTACCAGTCATAGACCCCCTCAGCCCCGCCCCACCCACACATAATTCGCAACTCCAACGTTCTGAAGCTGCCTCTGTCCAAGTGAAGCCCTGAAGCCTTGAAGCTCTGTAGTGTTCATAACCTCACAGCCGCACTCAGCCCTGCCCCCGCACAATACGTCACTCAACCACTCACAGCACCCCTCTCACTCCTGCTCCAGCCAACCCACCAGCACTCAATGAAAGCTGCCGACCCCTCCCCCTCCGCCACCACCACCACCAACTTTGCACCCCCCCTGCCGACGACATCAGGCATTGACTGTCGGCTCTGCAGCCGCTCCTCCTCTCGCCTCCACGTCACTGCCCCTGGAGTAAGACCCCGGAGGAGAGCAGTGACGTGAGAGGCAAGAGGAGGAGCGGCTGCAGAGCTGACAGCCAATGCCTGATGGCTGTCTACGGTGCCGCGTTTCAGGTTTAAAAACATTTATTGCTTTTTTTCTTTTTGTAGTGGGCATTGCTACTGAACAGGATAAGCAGCAGCGGCCGGACAGTGTTACCAGTGGCAGCTGTGGGTGGCAAGGGGGTTTGATGTGCGGGGGAGGGGAGGCGAGGGTCGCTGAACATGGGTGGATGGAGGGGGGCAGGAGTGGGGAAAGAGGAGGAGGGGAGGGTCACTGGACATGGGTAGCTGGAGGGGGGGCAGGAGGAGGGGAGGGTCGCTGGACATGGGTGGCTGCAGGAGGGGCAGGGGGAGAGGAGGGTCGCTGGACATGCATGGCTGGAGGGGGGGCAGTGGTGTGCTGGAGCCGGCTTGCAAGAGCCGGTTGTTAAATTTTCTTCCGACTTGCGAGCTGGCTCTGGCTCTCCTCCCTCCCTCCTGATCCGATCCCTCACCGACTTCTTGTCCTTCGAATTCTTCGGGGCAGGCAGTCTTGCCTGCCTGCTGCCAGCGCTGACTCTCCCCTGCTGCCGGTTCGCGCTTTAAAATGGCCGCCGAGACTTCCAGAGGTGGCCTCACGAGACTTCTACTGAAGTCTTGGCGGCCATTTTGAAACATGATCCGGCAGCGGGGAAGAGTCAGTGCTGGCAGTGGGCAGGCAAGACTGCCTGCCCCGAAGAATTCAAAGGACAAGGAGTCGGTGAAAGACCGGATCCGGAGGGAGGGAGGAGAATTCGCTGAGGGAGGGGTGGCAGGGGAAAGAAGGGAGTCGCTGGGCATGGGTAGATGAAGGGGAGAGAAGGGTCGATGGGTATGGGTGCATGCAGGGCAGGGGAGAGGAGGGTCACTGCTGGACATGGGTGAATGGAGGGCAGGGGAAAGGAGGGTCACTGGGTATGGGTGCATGCAGGGCAGGGGAGAGGAGGGTCACTGGGTATGGGTGCATGCAGGGCAGGGGGAGAGAAGGGTCGCTGGACATGGGTGGATGGGGGGCAGGGGAGAGGAGGGGAGAGAGAAGAAATGCTGGACATGGATGATGGAGGGGAGGGAAGAGTGAGGAAGGAGATGAGATGAGGGGAAAGGAAGAGAGGAGAAAAACTGCACATGGATGAAGAAAATAGGCAGAAGCTGAGTACCAGAAATAAAGAAGAAAGGAGGAAAGGAAAGAAATAAATGGAAAGGAAGCCCTGGAAACGGAGTTAAGAGGACAGATAGCAGCAGAATCGGATACTGGGCCAGCATGATCAGAAAAACAGTCACCAGACAACAAAAGTAGAAAAAAATCATTTTATTTTCATTATAGTGTTTGGAATATGTTCACTTTGAGAATCAGGTGCTCAACATTAAATGTTTATATTTATGTATTTATTTACTTATTAATGGCATTTTATCGCACATTAAACATGAATTAGATTGGAACCTGGGATCATTTAATTTTTTTTCCTGGAGTAATGCATTGCCACCCCCACCCCAGGCTCTCTCCCCGGCTATAGCCAGCTCTGCAATTTGGGGGGGGGGGGGGGGGCGCAGAGGTGGACGGGGGGGGGGCGCAGAGGGTGACCGGGGGGGACCTGCGAGGTGGGGGTGAGGGCACACACTCACTCACTCACTGTCTCTCGGGCCCTTGCTGATTTCTTACACTTTAAGTTCATGCTGACCTCCTTCCAATCTGCTCTTTTACGTGCCAAACAGGATTATTATATCCAACTGACCAACTCTCTTGGCTCTAATCCTCGACTTCTCTTCACCACATTGAACTCTCTCCTCAAGGTGCCCCCTCCCCCAACTCCCCCTTCATTATCTCCTCAGACCCTTGCTGAATTCTTTCACAACAAGGTTCAAAAGATAAACCTTGCTTTCTCTGCCTCACCAGCTCTCCCTCCACTAGTCCGTTCCCCTCTCTCTCCTTCCCCTCATTCCCTTTCCTCCTTTCCTGAAGTTACTATTGAGGAAACTACACTTCTCCTTTCTTCCTCAAAATGTACCACCTGTTCCTCTGATCCCATTCCCACCCACCTTCTTAATGCCATCTCTCCTACTCTTATTCCTTTTATCTGTCACATTCTCAACCTCTCACTTTCCACTGCGACTGTCCCTGCTGCCTTTAAACATGCTGTGGTCACACCTCTCCTTAAGAAGCCTTCACTTGACCCTACTTGTCCCTCTAATTACCGACCCATCTCCCTCCTTCCTTTTCTCTCCAAATTACTTGAGCGTGCTGTTCACCGCCGCTGCCTTGATTTTCTCTCCTCACATGCTATTCTTGACCCATTACAATCTGGTTTTCGCCCTCTCCACTCAACCGAAACTGCACTTACTAAAGTCTCCAATGACCTATTACTGGCTAAATCCAGAGGTCAATATTCCATCCTCATTCTTCTTGATCTTTCTGCTGCGTTTGACACTGTCGATCACAGCATACTTCTCGATACCCTGTCCTCACTTGGATTCCAGGGCTCTGTCCTTTTCTGGTTCTCTTCCTACCTCTCCCTCCGCACCTTTAGTGTTCACTCTGGTGGATCCTCTTCTACTTCTATCCCTCTGCCTGTCGGCGTACCTCAGGGTTCTGTTCTTGGTCCCCTCCTCTTTTCTATCTACACTTCTTCCCTTGGTTCATTAATCTCATCCCATGGCTTTTCCTACCATCTCTATGCTGATGACTCCCAAATCTACCTTTCTACCCCTGATATCTCACCTTGCATCCAAACCAAAGTTTCAGCGTGCTTGTCTGACATTGCTGCCTGGATGTCTCAACGCCACCTGAAATTAAATATGACCAAAACCGAGCTTCTCATTTTCCCCCCCAAACCCACCTCCCCGCTCCCCCTGTTTTCTATTTCTGTTGATGGCTCTCTCATTCTCCCTGTCTCCTCAGCTCGAAACCTTGGGGTCATCTTTGACTCTTCTCTCTCCTTCTCTGCTCATATCCAGCAGACCGCCAAGACCTGTCGTTTCTTTCTTTACAACAACCGTAAAATCCGCCCCTTTCTTTCCAAGCACTCTACCAAAACCCTCATCCACACCCTTGTCACCTCTCGTTTAGACTACTGCAATCTGCTTCTTGCTGGCCTCCCACTTACTCACCTCTCCCCTCTCCAGTCAGTTCAAAACTCTGCTGCCCGTCTCATCTTCCGCCAGGGTCGCTTTACTCATACTACCCCTCTCCTCAAGACCCTTCACTGGCTCCCTATCCGTTTTTGCATCCTGTTCAAACTTCTTCTACTAACCTATAAATGTATTCACTCTGCTGCTCCCCAGTATCTCTCCACACTCGTCCTTCCCTACACCCCTTCTCGTGCACTCCGCTCCATGGATAAATCCTTCTTATCTGTTCCCTTCTCCACTACTGCCAACTCCAGACTTCGCGCCTTCTGTCTCGCTGCACCCTAAGCCTGGAATAAACTTCCTGAGCCCCTACGTCTTGCCCCATCCTTGGCCACCTTTAAATCTAGACTGAAAGCCCACCTCTTTAACATTGCTTTTGACTCGTAACCACTTGTAACCACTCGCCTCCACCTACCCTCCTCTATTCCTTCCTGTACACATTAATTGATTTGATTTGCTTACTTTATTTATTTTTTGTCTATTAGATTGTAAGCTCTTTGAGCAGGGACTGTCTTTCTTCTATGTTTGTGCAGCGCTGCATATGCCTTGTAGCACTATAGAAATGCTAAATAGTAGTAGTAATAGTAGTAGTAGTAGTAGTCTCTCACATACACTCTCTCTGACACACTCTCTGTCTATCACACTCTATCTCTCTGTCACACACACACACAGTCTCACACACACACACAGTCGCACACACACAGACACTCTGTCTCTCACACAAACACACACATACTCTGTCTCTGTCTCTCTCTCATTCTCTCTCTGACACACACACTCCATCTCTCACACACACTCTCTCTCAAACATACACACTCCAAGGAAAACCTTGCTAGCGCCCGTTTCATTTGTGTCAGAAACAGGCCTTTTTTACTAGATAGTATATAAATTGGACCGATGAGGAGCAAGGTGAGTCATGGGGTGAGTTCATCATGTGTAAAGAGTCACTACTGAGGTCCTTAATAAAGAGTTATAGCGTTCTTTTACGTGGAGCAAACATTTGCAGATTATCAAGTCAGTTTGGGAGTTTCAATTTTGATATTTAACTATTTTGACCCCTCTGTTATCTAAATGTTGACCACATAAAGGGACTGTGTTAGCACATGCTAATTGTGCCATTAAGGGGCCCTTTTACTAAAGTACATTAAGCACTTAATATGCTGTCAACATGCGAAAACAGGCTACTGCAAGACCGCATTAAGGCATTTTGTGGTAATTTCCCTGTTTCTGTGCATTAAGGGGCCCTATTATTAAGATGTGGTAAAAGGGGGCCTGCACTAGCATCAGTACATGTTTTTGATGCTCACTGAGGCCCCCTTTTACTGCAGCAAGTAAAAGGCTGCCCATTTTTGATGAAAAGAAATGACCATGTGGTAAATGAACCATCTACTGCATGGCTATTTCTGTGGGGAACCCTTACTGCCACCCATAATTTAAACTTGAGCAGACACAAATCTAGTATAAAGAGAAATATCTCAACACACATCACTATTGGGCCCTTTTACCTAACAGCAGTAAAAAGTGGCCTGTGGTGACATCAGTGTGTGGGATTGCCGTGCATCGAGGCCACGTTCTACATCCACCAGTAAAGTGACTTTTTTTAAGGAGGCAGTAAATGGCTATGCGGTAAGAAAACTCAATTGAGGTGGCGATAAGGGCTCCCATGCTAACCCAGCAGTAACCGGACAGCGTGCGGCAATGCCCAATTACCGCCGGGTTATCGCCGCACAAGCCATTTATAGGGGGGGTTTCTTTTTCCTTTGGAAATGGCGCGCACTCCTGTTCCTCCTTTCCTCCAGGATATACATGTTCAGGTCAGCAAGTCTCTCCTCATATGTCTTGGAATGCAAATCCCATACCAATCTCGTAGATTTTTTTTCCACCACTTCAATTTTTTTACATCCTTCACAAGGTACGGCCTCCAAAATAGAACACAATACTCCCAGGTGGGGCCTCACCAACGACTTGTACAGGGGCATCAACACTTCCTTTCTTCTGCTGGTCACACGTTCAGCATCGCTTCCATTACTTTTCCAGTAATCGAAGTGAGGCTTACCGGCCTGTAGTTTCCAGCTTCTTCCCTATCACCACTTTTGTGAAGAGGGACCACATCCGCCGTTCTCCAATCCCTTGGAACCTCCCGTCTCCAAGGATTTATTAAACAAATCTTTAAGAGGACCCGCCAGAACCTCTTTGAGCTCCCTTAATATTCTGGGGTGGATCCCATCCGGTCCCATGGCTTTGTCCACCTTTAGCTTTCCAAGTTGTTCATACACATTCTCTTCCGTGAACGGTGCTATATCCACTCCATTCTCAGATGTACTTTTGCCAGTCCCTAGCGGTCCTTCTCCAGGATTTTCTTCAGTGAAAACAGAACAAAAGTATCTATTTAGCAAATTGGCTTTTTCGTCATCTTTTTCTACATAGCGTTTTGTTGTATCTTTTAGTCTCACAATTCCCTTTATAGTCTTTCTCCTTTCACTAATATACCTGAAGAAATTTTTGTCGCCCCTCCTTACATTTCTAGCCATTTGTTCTTCTGCTTGCACCTTCGCCAGACGTACCTGGCAAAGGCGCACATCATAAGTCTTACCACCTCCACCACAAAAGGGTGGTGGAGGTGGTGAGACTTATGATGAGAAAACCCAGTGTATCTTTTGAGAAGAATAAGGTAACACTGGCATTTAACTGAATTTTCAGTAGGATTGGTATTTTAAGTGTGCTATTTAGAGTATATGTGCGGTAATTAAAACATTTCCGCACAGCCATTTACTGCTGTAGCCCCTACCACCTCCTATTTAGGAGGTGGCAAGGGCTCCAGTGGTAACCTGGAAGTAATAGGGCAGCGTGCAGCACTGCTTGATTACCTGCTGGGCATGCCTCCCCCCGGTGCTAGAAAATAAAAGGGCATTTTCTAGCACCGAAAATGGTGTGTGGGAGAACTGGAACTACCACCGGGCTCCTGGGCAAGCCTGGCAGTAGGGCCGATTTGCCAGTGCCAAGCTGGTGGTATCCCTACTGTCCTGTGGTAAAAGGGCCCCAATATGTTACAAGTGTTCCAAATCTTGCCTGATATTATGGAAAATTAATTAGTTTTCCTGGAGGAAAAGTCCATAGATTTGGGAAAATTCTCAGTTCATCCCTGGGGTACTAGCAGCATGGAATCTTGCTACTTTTTGGGACCCTGCCAAGTAATTGTGACCTGGATTGGAAACAGGATTTCAAATTTCATGGACTTTTGGTCTCACCCATTATGGCAATTCTTATGTTCTTTTTATTCACTTGTTTTTATGACAAATCGATACCTTATTTATCTTTATTAATAAAATGGGTAAATACTTTTATCTTCTTTTAAAAAAAATATCTGTTGTAGTTTAGAAAAACACAAGAAGAATACTGCATAGAAAGCAAACAAAGAACCTATGGAGGACAATTCTCTAGCAGGGCATCTGGGAGTAGTATATTCCATAAAGGAAAGTTGGTGCTTTACTACTACTACTACTACTTAACATTTCTAGAGCGCTACTAGGGTTACGCAGCGCTGTACAAATTAACGAATAAGGACGGTCCATGCTCAGAAGAGCTTACAATCTAAAGGACGAAATGTCAAGTTGGGGTAGTTGAGATTTCCTGGAAACTAAGAGGTGTAGTGATTAGGTGCCGAAGGCGACATTGAAGAGGTGGGCTTTGAGCAATGATTTGAAGATGGGTAGGGAGGGGGCCTGGCGTATGGGCTT
This sequence comes from Microcaecilia unicolor, assembly GCF_901765095.1. Taxonomy (NCBI): domain Eukaryota; kingdom Metazoa; phylum Chordata; class Amphibia; order Gymnophiona; family Siphonopidae; genus Microcaecilia; species Microcaecilia unicolor. The sequence goes on from NC_044034.1 coordinate 204,410,876, forward strand.
AGGGAGTTTGTTCCAAGCATGGGGTGAGGCGAGGCAGAAAGGGCGAAGCCTAGAGTTGGTGGTGGTGGAGAAGGGTACTGAAAGGAGGGATTTGTCTTGAGAGGGGAGGTTACGGGTAGGGACGTAAGGGGAGATGAGGGTAGAGAGGTAAGGAGGGCCTGCAGATCGAGTGCATTTGTAGGTGAGTAGGAGAAGCTTGAACTGTATGCGGTATCTGATCGGAAGCCAGTGAAGTGACTTGAGGAGAAGGGTGATATGAGTATATCGGTTAAGGCGGAAGATAAGATGAGCGGCAGAGTTCTGAATGGACTGAAGGGGGGATAGATGGCTAAGTGGGAGGCCGGTGAGGAGTAGGTTGCTGTAGTCAAGGCGAGAGGTAATGAGAGAGTGGATGAGAGTTCGGGCGGTGTGCTCGGAGAGGAAGGGGCGAATTTTGCTAATGTTATAGAGAAAGAAGCGACAGGTCTTGGCTATCTGCTGGATATGCGCAGAGAAGGAGAGGGAGGAGTCGAAGATGACACCAAGGTTGCGGGCAGATGAGACGGGGACGATGGTTATGCTTTAGGCATAACCATACCAGCCATAGGCTTGTGCCTAAATGCTGGAGTTATATGCACATAAGAGGGAATTCTATAAATGATGCCCAAACAATTATCTATAAAGGACATGTTCAATGCGGATCCCGTGCCAAACTTTGGGGTACCAAACCTTTGCCTGCTAAAGCCTGGTATAAATGCTGGTGCTCAAATTAGGGGCCCCTTTTACTAAGCTGCATAGGCGCCTACGTGGGCCCAATGTGCACCAAAATGGACTTACTGCCCAACTACCACATGGCTCTTGTGGTAATTTCATTTTTGGCGCACATCCAATACACGCGTCTGAAAAATATTTTTTATTTTCTGGCGCATGTAGTAGATGCACGCCGAGTGGCATCTGATGCGTGTAGGTCATTACCACCCAAATTCTTTACCGATAAGTCTATGGCTGGTGGTAAGGTCTGAGACCCAAAATGGACGCACGGCAATTTTGATTTTGCCGCACGTCCATTTTGATTTTGCCGCATGTCCTTTTTCAGGAAAAAAGAGGCCTTTTTTACAGGTGTGCTGAAAAATGATTCTGCGCGTGCCCAAAACTCACGCCTACACTACTGCAGGCCATTTTTCAGCGCACCTTTGTAAAAGGACCCCTAGATGCGGTAAGGCAATATTGCAACATTTCAGAATGCCCCTGACACACCCCTGGCCATGCCCCCTATTCAGATACGTGCAATGAGAGTCATGTGCCAAGCCTTATAGAATAGTGCACAGCCAGTTGCACGTGCAAATTGTAATTGATTCCAATTACCTGCAATAATTGGTTGTTAGCACCCAATTATCAAAAAGGCATACCACAAAGATTCAATGCGAAGAAATGCAAAGTGATGCACTTAGGGAATAGAAATCCATGGGAGACGTATGTGTTAGGCGGTGAGAGTCTGATAGGTACGGACGGGGAGAGGGATCTTGGGATGATAGTATCTGAGGATTTGAAGGCGACGAAACAGTGTGACAAGAGGGTGGCCGTAGCTAGAAGGTTGTTAGGCTGTATAGAGAGAGGTGTGACCAGCAGAAGAAAGGGGGTGTTGATGCCCTGTATAAGTCATTGGTGAGGCCCCACCTGGAGTATTGTGTTCAGTTTTGGAGGCCGTATCTTGCTAAGGATATAAAAAGAATCGAAGCGGTGCAAAGAAAAGCTACGAAAATGTATGGGATTTGCGTTACAACATAAGTACATAAGTACATAAGTAATGCCATACTGGGAAAAGACCAAGGGTCCATCGAGTCCAGCATCCTGTCCACGACAGCGGCCAATCCAGGCCAAGGGCACCTGGCAAGCTTCCCAAACGTACAAACATTCTATACATGTTATTCCTGGAATTTTGGATTTTTCCAAGTCCGTTTAGTAGCGGTTTATGGACTTGTCCTTTAGGAAACTGTCCAACCCCTTTTTAAACTCTGCTAAGCTAACCGCCTTCACCACTTTCTCCGGCAATGAATTCCAGAGTTTAATTACACGTTGGGTGAAGAAAAGTTTTCTCCGATTTGTTTTAAATTTACTACACTGTAGTTTCATTGCATGCCCCCTAGTCCTAGTATTTTTGGAAAGCGTGAACAGACGCTTCACATCCACCTGTTCCACTCCACTCATTATTTTATATACCTCTATCATGTCTCCCCTCAGCCGTCTCTTCTCCAAGCTGTATAGCCCTAGCCTCCTTAGTCTTTCTTCATAGGGAAGTCGTCCCATCCCCGCTATCATTTTAGTCGCCCTTCGCTGCACCTTTTCTAATTCTACTATATCTTTCTTGAGATGCGGCGACCAGAATTGAACACAATACTCAAGGTGCGGTCGCACCATGGAGCGATACAACGGCATTATAACATCCTCACACCTGTTTTCCATACCTTTCCTAATAATACCCAACATTCTATTTGCTTTCTTAGCCGCAGCAGCACACTGAGCAGAAGGTTTCAGTGTGTTATCGACGACGACACCCAGATCCCTTTCTTGGTCCGTAACTCCTAACGTGGAACCTTGCATGACGTAGCTATAATTCGGGTTCTTTTTTCCCACATGCATCACCTTGCACTTGCTCACATTAAACATCATCTGCCATTTAGCCGCCCAGTCTCCCAGTCTCGTAAGGTCCTCTTGTAATTTTTCACAATCCTGTCGTGATTTAACGACTTTGAATAACTTTGTGTCATCAGCAAATTTAATTACCTCGCTAGTTACTCCCATCTCTAAATCATTTATAAATATATTAAAAAGCAGCGATCCTAGCACAGACCCCTGAGGAACCCCACTAACTACCCTTCTCCATTGTGAATACTGCCCATTTAACCCCACTCTCTGTTTCCTATCCTTCAACCAGTTTTTAATCCACAATAGGACATTTCCTCCTATCCCATGACCCTCCAATTTCCTCTGTAGCCTTTCATGAGGTACCTTGTCAAATGCCTTTTGAAAATCCAGATACACAATATCAACCGACTCCCCTTTGTCCACATGTTTGTTCACTCCTTCAAAGAATTGAAGTAAATTGGTCAAGCAAGATTTCCCCACACAAAAGCCATGCTGACTTGGTCTCAGTAATCCATGTCCTCGGATGTGCTCTGTAATTTTGTTTTTAATAATAGCCTCTACCATTTTCCCAGGCACCGACGTCAGACTCACCGGTCTATAATTTCCTGGATCTCCCCTGGAGCCTTTTTTAAAAATGGGCGTTACATTGGCCACCCTCCAATCTTCCGGTACCACGCTCGATTTTAAGGATAAGTTGCATATCACTAGCAGTAGCTCCGCAAGCTCGTTTTTCAGTTCTATCAGTACTCTAGGATGAATACCATCCGGTCCAGGAGATTTGCTACTCTTCAGTTTGCCAAACTGCCCCATTACGTCCTCCATGTTTACCGTGAAGTCAGTAAGTTTCTCCGACTCGTCCGCTTGAAATACCATTTCCGACACCGGTATCCCACCCAAATCTTCCTCGGTGAAGACCGAAGCAAAGAATTCATTCAGTCTCTCCGCTACGTCTTTGTCTTCCTTGATCGCCCCTTTTACCCCTCGGTCATCCAGCGGCCCAACCGATTCTTTTGCCGGCTTCCTGCTTTTAATATACCGAAAAAAATTTTTACTATGTTTTTTTGCCTCTACTGCTATCTTTTTTTCATACTCCCTCTTGGCCTTCTTAATCTGCGCCTTGCATTTGCTTTGACACTCCTTATGCTGTTTCTTGTTATTTTCAGACGGTTCCTTCTTCCATTTTCTGAGGAGAGACTTGCGGACCTAAACATGTATACTCTGGAGGAAAGGAGAAACAGGGGTGATATGTTACAGACGTTCAAATATTTGAAAGGTATTAATCCGCAAACAAACCTTTTCCGGAGATGCGAAGGCGGTAGAACGAGAGGACATGAAATGAGATTGAAGGGGGGCAGACTCAAAAAAGATGTCAGGAAGTATTTTTTCACAGAGAGAGTGGTGGATGCTTGGAGAACTCTTTTTTTTATTGAAAAAAACTAAAAACAAATTACACACATGAAAAAACAACCAACCCTCCCCTCACATCCCCCATCAACATCCTACCTATACACAAGCAACCTACCTATATACAAACCCCCCTCCCCCCACATGATAATACATTAAATTTATCTACCAAATACCCCAGAGTCCCCAAAACCCCTGCAAACAGCCAACTGAAAGCCCCTCATGGTGGTTTTAGCCTGACATGCTTCCACCACCTTGCGGATTTCTCCACCCCCTTCTCCACCCTTTCCCACTTTGCCGCTTCCTGCACCGCCCTCACCACATCCCAGCTGACGTTTTCCGCCGACCGGACATCCTGGTGCAGGGAGACCCCACACCGCGCTATCCAAAGGCAGTATCGGAGTATCACTGATATCAGAAAGCGTGTCTCCGGATCCAAGCGCCCTACTTTTACAGATGGACCGTACACCCAGTCCGCATAGGTGTACCGACGGAAACTGGGGATCTGCAACAGAGAGGAAACCCGGTCAGAAACATGGACCGAAAATGGGCATTTCTGCAGGAAATGCTCCATTGTTTCCTTGACCCCAGCACATTCCCCCCTTGGACATCCCCTGTCCTGCACTTTCCGATCTTTCAAGTTGGCTCTCACATACAGTTTACCGTGAAAGGACAGCCACGCAATGTCTGTGTATTTCACAGGGATCCGGTCAGATGTAATCAACCGCAACCCCTGCTTTAACACTGGGTCTGGCGCATCCCGCAGCGCTAGGGGCGCTGAAAACATCTGTGATCGAACCCTCTCCATCCAAACCCCCCGCTGTCCTTCTTTCACCTCTGCCACTGACACCCCCCACACCCTCACCAGCTTCACCAGGGTCTTGCAATAGCCTACCCTCCCCGGGGCCCCCTTCCGCAGAGCTACTATCCTTCCCCCTTGCTGCCATAGGTCCCAGTACCTGCTCCACCATTGCAGAACACTCCGTGCCCACCCCGGGGGCTCCTGCCCAACCGCCCTGCCCAAATTAAACTGCAGGAACAGCGCACTGAAGAACAGGACCGGGTTTACCATTCCCCCCCCCCCCCCCCCCTCCTTCCTGGGCAGATATGTAACATTACGCTTCACTGGGTTCATCCTGTTTCCCCAGAGCAACTGGAAAAACACGCTATATAGGGCTGTATAGCGGCTTTCCGGCAACAAGCAGATGTAGCTAACAAATAAAAACAAGGGAATTAGATGAGCCTTTATCAACTGGACCCGCTCCCTCATCGACATTCTCCACCCCTTCCATCTGTCTACCCGTGCCCTGGCTTCTTGGAGACACTTATCCCAGTTGTATAACCTATAATCCCCCTGGTCAAAATAAATCCCCAGAACCCTGAGCCGCTCCCCTGGCGCTGGAAACTGACCACCCAACTCAAATTGGTGCCCTTGATCTTCCCCAACCCACAGGCTATTCGATTTTTGAAAATTGACCCTCGATGCTGTGACCTGCGAGTAATCCTGGATCAGCTCCTGCAGTCTTCCTCCCTCCCTTTGGTCCGCCACCCACACTGTGACGTCGTCTGCATATGCCACGACCCTCAGCTGACTACCTTCCCCTACCTCCACACCTTGCAGTCCCTGCGCCCCTCCCTTCTCCACCCGTCTTATAAAAGGGTCGATGGCATATGCATACAACAGCGGGCTCAGCGGACACCCCTGCCGCACCCCTGCCCCCACCGTAAACCCCTTCCCCCTCCACCCATTTACCAAGGGGAAACACCCAGCCTGCCTATACAGCAGCTGCAGCTGCTCTACCCACCCCTTCGGGAACCCATAGTGTTCTAGAATTCTCCACAGGACATCCCATTGCACTCTGTCAAATGCTTTATCCTGGTCAAGTGTCACCACCAACCGACCATTCACACCTTCCCTACTGTGTTCAACTCCCTCTCGTACCCATGCTGCTGCTTCCAGGACCCCTCTGCCCTTAACCCCGCATGCTTGGGAGGCCGCTAACAATCCCGCAGACACCTGCCTCATCCTTTGAAAAAGCATTCTTGCGAAAATCTTCCGATCGGTGTTGAGCAGCGCTATCGGCCGCCAATTGGCCAGCAGCGATGAGTCCTTCCCTTTGCTCAACAAAATCAGAGCTGCTTCTGTCAGGGACCTGGGGAGGGAACCCTCCGAACGAGCTGCCTCCCATACCTTCAACAAGATCGGCCCCAGTTGCGCCTTAAAGGCCTGATAAAACTCGGTCGGCAGCCCGTCTGGCCCCGGCGAGGTCTTCTTGTGGAGTGCCTCAATGGCTTCTTCCACCTCCTGCACAGTCCATGGTTGCAAAAGGCCCTGGAGCTGGGGTCCCCAATCCCCTATCCCTGGGGTCCCTTCCACATAGCTCTCCATCTGCTCTTTATCTATCTGCTGGGCCGAGAGGAATGCTTCAAAGTAATCCCCTACTACACCTAAAATCCCCTCCTTGGAATCCTGAAGGATCCCTCGTGTGTCGCGCACTCCCTCAACCACCCTATGGTCCCTCCTCTCCCTACAACAGGCGAAGGGATCCGGGCTAACCATCTTTCCGAAATCTCGTTCATACACCAATGAGGTGTAACGATTGTACTGCACCTTTTCCAGGAGCTCTTGGAGTTCCCTTATTTCCACCTCACTCCCCCCCTGAGAAATTAATCTATCCCTCTTCTGTTTCACTGCCAGACCCAGCTTCGTCCTTTCCCTACCCTCCCTTCTCGCCTGCCTCAAAAAAAACCCCCGTGTGCGTCTTTTCACCGTGTCCCACCACCCACCAATCGATGAAAATGCTCCTTGTACTGTAACCTGGTCGTCCAAAAACCCAAGAAATTCCTCCCGCACCTGCCTGTTACCTAACCACTTTAAGTTCAGCCTCCACAACCCTCTCCCTGGCCTCTGTGCTCCCGCTCCCCCCACCTGAAGGAGAACCATATGGTGGTCCGAAAAGTCCACATCCACAATCTTTGGGCCCCCCAGACCAACCCCTTTCCTCACCAAGAAGCGATCTATTCTGCTCTTGCACTGTCCTCTAAAGAATGTGAACCCCTCCTGCCCCTCACAAAACTCCACATGTGTGTCAACCAACCCCGCCTCCCGCATAATCCTCGCCAGTCTCACCCCATCATAGCTCACCTGCATTAACCGTCCCCCACTATCCATTTTCCTCAATATAGTGTTGAAATCCCCACCCCAGACTACCTGGCGTGAGGTGTACAGGTAGGGCCGAATTTTCCCAAAAAGGAGTACCCTTTCCCTCTTACTCTGGGGCCCGTACACGTTGACCACCCTCAACGCTCTTCCCTCCCAAATCACATCTACCACTAGACATCTCCCCACCCCCAACTCCACCACCCTCTGGATATTCACCCGGTGCGTCTTAAATAAAATTCCCACTCCCCCATACCTGTCCCCCGCCAACCCCCACACCGAGGGTCCCCACCTCCAGGCCCGTCTCGCCTGCCTGATCTTTTCCAGAGACGTCAGCCGGGTTTCCTGTATCAGGAAACAATCCGCCCGGACCCGCGCAAACCTGTCATACGCCAAGCATTGCGCCTTTGGGGAGGAGATACTGGCCACATTAAGGGTAGCAAATGTTAATACAAGTCCCGCCATTCTCATGGAGAGTAACCGAGCTGCTCAACACCTCCTATACTCTGCACCCGAACCTCCTGATGTTCCCCCTTCGCACCCTGAGACAGGTCCTCTTCCGTGCGGGCATCGTCCTCCCCCACCCGATCCCCTTCCCCCCCCCACCAGTCCCACCTGTACCTCCCCTCCCCCTTTCTTCCTTCCTTTCTTCTTCTTTGTGCTATCCAATCCCACTTCATTACCCCTCACCCTCCCTTTCCCCCTTCCCCCAACCTCACCCCCTAACTCCTCCTCTAGGTTCTCCCTGTCCTCCAAAACCTCCTCCAATTCCACTCTGTCCCCCCACTCATACACTTGGGCCGATGCCCCCTGCACAACCCCCTCGGCCTTCCTCTTACTCCCCTTCCCTCTCCCATCCCTTCCACCCTCCCCTCCCCCTGCCTCCTCTCTCCCCCCTCCCTCTTCCCTACTGCCCTGAACCTCCCCTCCCTTCTTCCGACTCCCTGTACTTCCCACCTGAACCTCTTCATATTTCCTTTTGCCTTCTGCTGTCCCCCCTGCCTCTGCTCCCTCCTCCATCAACTCCACCCTCGTCCCCTCCATCTGTTCGCCCTCCTCACCCTCAGCCCCCCCATCCTCCTCTCCTAACACCTGATATCTATTCCCCCCCCTCGCCCCCTGCTGCGGCACCTCCCCGCCTACCGCCCGTGTCCCCCCCCTTTCTAGACTTCCTCCTCCTCTGTGGAACTCGCACCCAATCCCCCTCCTGCTCCTCCCCTGACGCTCCTTCCTGCCTCCCCTCCCCTTCTCCTACCAGCTCCTCCCTGCCCAGCACCCCGTGCCCTGCCCCCTCCTCTTCCCCTACCACCCCGCCATACCCCTTCCTCCACATGTCCCACTCATTATGGGACGCCCGAGGGCAATTCCGGAATGCATGCCCCAGCCCTCCACAGAGATTGCACCGAATCGAGGTACAATCCTCCGTGGAGTGCTGGGTGTCCCCACATCTCCCACACTTTACCACAGGGCAGGACATGCTAAAATGTCGAAATGAACCACACCTAAAGCACTGTCGTGGCTGTCCTTTGTAAAAACACAGTATCCTGTCACGGCCGATGAAAGCTGCCGAGGGGATGTGCTGAACGACATAGCCGTCCTGTTTTAATTTTACCTGGGCTCCCCAACCTCCTGCCCAAACCCTACTCGGATCCGGTAGCTTAGTAAGTGGTGACTTCAGCTCCGCATACCGCTGGAGCCAATAAGCCAGATCTGCCCCTGAGATAGACTCATTCCGCACAAGTAGGGTAACCTGCACCAGGTCCGGCTTGCTGATCGGAATCACCCTGAAGTCCCGCCACTCCTCCTTCCCCCTTACTCCCTCATACCGTTCCCAAAAAATTTCCATCCCCCTCTGGGTCATAAAGCTTACATCATATTCGGGGATGTTGACGGGGTGTATACAAGCATAAAAGTCCTCAGGTATGAACCCCATCCCCATCACCTGTTTCAAGACCTTTTCCCGGGACGGCATTGCTCCGTCCCCTATCCATTTAAGCTGAACCACATTGCGTCTTTTTGGTAACTGCCCACCCCCTTTCCCCATTCCCCCAAAACCCCTGCCTGTCCCTTCATACCCCGCAAGTCCTCCCCCTCCCTCCTCCCCCCTCCCTGGACCACTGCAGCAAAGGACACAGACCCTTGCCCCCATCGCCCCCCTACCCCTGAGCTGGTGCCAGCCCTACCCTCCAACTCCGCCCCCCTCCCTTGCTGCCCCTCAGCCTTACTGTCTTCCCTACTCCCCCCCACCTCCTGCCCCCCCGTACCCGTAATGATGTCATCTCCCCCCTCCCGCTGCCCCTCCCCCCTGCCTCCCCCCCTTCCTTTTACTCTGGGGCCTCCCTGTCCCTCAGGAACCATACCCCCTCTTCCCTGATGCTGGCCCACCGACATACCTCCATCCCCTGCTGCCCAGACACCTGAGTCCCCTGCATCAGGCAAATCTACACCAAAAGAACCTTCCCACTGCAAACCTTCAGCAGCCCCAGAATCCCGCAACAAACCCCCTTCAGCCTGCCCTCCCTCCGGCTGAACCAAGTCTGGTACCGCATTACCGGCAGTCCTTGCGGCCATTACTTGCTGCGGGGCTGGCGCTGCAAGAATCTCCCTGTCTGCCCCTTCTTTCTCACAGCCTTCTGGGTGCCTTGACTCCTTTCTCTCTGATGGCTCTGCTCCGGTCCCGTTGTCGAACCCGTGCAAACTCCCTCCTCCTGCGCCCTGATTGGGCAAACCTGCCCTCTCATCTGCTGTGAGTGGGCAGAGCTTCCTCGAACCCGGAAGCTCCGCGTATCGTCTCTCCGCTCCTTGCTGAAAATTAGCCTCTGTCCCCCTTAGCGCTACAGCCTTCTGGCTCGCCTCCGATGTTCCACCGGCTGTCTGTGATGTCACTTGCAGCTGCGAACTGCCCTCTGCACACTGCAAATCAGCCGTCTCTCGATCAGGTATGACGTCCTGCCCCTTCGATCCTCGTGGGCGGACCTGCTGCGCTAGTAATGGCACTGCGCTTGTAGGTTGCTGACCTCCCGAAACCGATGCCTCCAGTGGAAAAAGAACCACCTGTGGCTGCAACCGCTTGTCCTTGCTTGCAGCCCACTGCTCCATTCCGGGTACACCGCCCTCTTTCTTCTGCATCGGCTCAACCAGAACTGCATTAGACAACAGGCTCTCCCCTGTAGCGCCTGACCCTGTGTCTAGTATCTGGAATGATTGTCTCTGAAACTCTCTCGCTTCTGTATTTTCCTCCACAGGTCTCTGTGTCTGAGAAGTCTGATCCAGACCAGCCCTGACGTCCCTGAGCTCTGCTGTCTCTGGAAGAGGACCGGGCTGGCTTGCCAGGTACTGCATATACTTTAATGTGGCTTGTGTACCGCTCCCGGTCAGTTCTGGCACTGAAGAATGCAGGGACCCAGGAACTGAACCCTCTGTCTTCTTCCCTCTCCGTTCTGCTGTGGGGTCTGATCGTTTACTTCCCTGGCCTCCAGCGAGAGAACCAGAAGCCATTCTTTCCTTGTTCACATAAATCTCGCGCAAAGGGTTCCCAGGGCCTTTTTTTAAAACCCCAAGCAGCTGTTCTTTCTTCCCAAGCATTTTTTTTAGACGTGTTTCTTCCTTTTCATATAGGTTCTTGTGTGTTGCTGGAGCTACTTTAATCATGGTTTTAGCCATCTTGATACGTTTACCCAGATCCACCACCTCTTTCTCCACGGCCTTGATTCTCCTAACCACTTTAATCAAACCACTAGCCGGGTCCTCTGGGTCCTGGATTCTCTCCCAAAAATCTTCCTCTTCCGAGGACACGCTGTCCTCACTGCCTGTCTCCTCAGATTCAGGCTGACTCTCCTGACAGGTATCCATCTCCTCCACCTTCTCTCTGCCCGGCAAACTCCCTTCTTGGGCCTTCACCAGCTCTCCCCCCCTCTCACCTTCTGGATGTTGTAGGCCAGTGAGGGGGGTACCGGACTGGCTTCTGCCCTCGGGCTGCTGTTCTCTCCGGTCTACCGGGCTCCTCTCCCTCCTCTCTGCGGCTTTAACAGAGAGGGAACCGTTCTTCCAGGCCTTCTGGTCTTGGGCCCCAGGAGGCCCCATATCCTGGGCCTTGCCTGAGGACCGCTCCCCAGGGACCTTCCTCATTTCTGGGGAAGGGGCTAGGCCTCACTCCCTTCCCCCTGGAAGCCTGCAGAGCCTCTGGCAACACTTCCTCCTCCTTCCAAGCTTCAACAGCAACTGCCTTGGAATGCCCTCCCGTGGGAGGTGGTGGAAATGAAAACGGTAGCGGAATTCAAACATGTGTGGGATAAACATAAAGGAATCCTGTTCAGCATAGGCGTAGACTGGGGGGGGCGAGGGGGGGCAGTGCCCCCCCAAACGTCGCGAGGCGCTGCCGCGCCATTAGTTAAAAAAAAAAAAAAAGTAAAAAAAAAAAAAGTAAAAAAAAAAAAAAAAACACATGCAGGCACGCGCTCCTCTCCGTCCGATTGGCTTCCCTGCCCTCTCTATCTGCGTCCCGCCTTCCTCTGACGTCATTTCCTTTCGGGCGGGACGCAGACAGAGAGGGCAGGGAAGCCAAGCGGACGGAGAGGAGCGTCTCCGACTACTCCTCTCTCTTCCTCCCTCCCTCCGGCGCAGGCAGCAGTCTTTTCCAGCGTTCCTGGCAGCGGTAGCGTTGTACACGCTGCCTTTGGCTCTGCCCCGAAGCCTTCTCTTCAAGTTCCTGTTCCCGCATAGGTGGGAACAGGAACTTGAAGAGAAGGCTTCCGGGGCAGACCGAAGGCAGCGTGTATATCGCTACAGCTGCCAGGAACGCTGGAAAAGACTGCTGCCTGCGCCGGAGGGAGGGAGGGAGGAAGAGAGGGGGTAAACGGAGTCACCATCTTGGACCTCGCGCGGGGGGGAGCGGTGGGGAGCAGAGGGAAGATAGATAGTACTGGGAGGGGTGGGGCGCAGAGGGAAGGAGCAAGAGATGGATGGGACGGAGGGATGGTGAGCAGAGGGAAGGAACAGAAGATGGATGGGACTGGGAGGGTGGGAAGCAGTGGGAAGGAGCAGGAGATGGATGGGACTGGGAGGGTGGGAAGCAGTGGGAAGGAGCAGGAGATGGATGGGACTGGGAGGGTGGGAAGCAGTGGGAAGGAGCAGGAGATGGATGGGACTGGGAGGGTGGGAAGGAGCAGGAGATGGATGGGACTGGGAGGGTGGGAAGCAGTGGGAAGGAGCAGGAGATGGATGGGACTGGGAGGGTGGGAAGCAGTGGGAAGGAGCAGGAGATGGATGGGACTGGGAAAGGAGGTGAGCAGAGGGAAGGAGCAGGAGATGGATGGGACTGGGAGGGGTGGGGAGCAGCGGGAAGGAGCAAGAGATGGTTGGGACTGGGAGGGGTGGGGAGCAGAGGGAAGGAGCAAGAGATGGATGGGACTGGGAGGGGTGGGGAGCAGCGGGAAGGAGCAAGAGATGGTTGGGACTGGGAGGGGTGGGGAGCAGAGGGAAGGAGCAAGAGATGGATGGGACTGGGAGGGTGGGGAGCAGAGGGAAGCCTACTGGAAAGAAGACACTGCATAAAACAGAAGACACTGGGATCAAAGCGAATAGAAAAACTACATGATCAGACAACAAAGGTAAATAAAAGTTTATTTTATTCATAATTAATTGAAATGTGTCAGCTTTTTGAAATGTGCATCTGTGATATTTTGCCTGTAAATTTCATTTCCTTCCTCCATATTAGCATATTCATTTGCATATGTATATATGCAAATGATATGCTAATATGCTCCGCCCATTTTTTTGCCCCCCCAAATGAAACAGTCAAACTACGCCTATGCTGTTCAGAAGGAATGGATCCTCAGGAGCTTAGCCGAGATTGTGTGGCAGAGTCGTTGGTGGGAGGCGGGGCTGGTGGTTGGGAGGCGGGGCTAGTGCTGGGCAGACTTATACGGTCTGTGCCAGAGCCGGTGGTGGGAGGCGGGACTGGTGGTTGGGAGGCAGGGATAGTGCTGGCCAGACTTATACGGTCTGTGCCAGAGCCGGTGGTGGGAGGCGGGGCTGGTGGTTGGGAGGCGGGGATAGTGCTGGCCAGACTTATACGGTCTGTGCCAGAGCCGGTGGTGGGAGGCGGGGCTGGTGGTTGGGAGGCGGGGATAGTGCTGGCCAGACTTATACGGTCTGTGCCAGAGCCGGTGGTGAGAGGCGGGGCTGGTGGTTGGGAGGCGGGGATAGTGCTGGGCAGACTTATACGGTTTGTGCCCTGAAGAGGACAGGTACAAATCAAAGTAGGGTATACACAAAAAGTAGCACATATGAGTTTATCTTGTTGGGCAGACTGGATGGACCGTGCAGGTGTTTTTCTGCCGTCATCTACTAGGTTACAGGCATATTTTCAAAGCACTTAGCCTTCCAAAGTTCCATAGATATGTAAATACCAGTAATAAAATTTACACCAGAACTACACAAAACATAACCCTTTATTTTCTGATTGTTCAAACTAATCTAACACGATTGAAGTGTAATATTCCTGATTATTCAAGCTAATTTATCACGAATGAAGTTTAATCCCATACCTTTTATTCCTTATTACGAAAATGAACTTTCTTCACCTGCATTATCTAATCCACTCTGTCACCTCCATCTTAACTATGTATTTCTCTTTTCCTAGAATTGATGATCACCAATACGGAACAATGTAAGCCACATTGAGCCTGCAAATAGGTGTGAAAATGTGGGATATAAATGCTACAAACAAACAAAACAAACAAATTATTGCTCGTTAAGGGCTTGTTAATTTATTAAGTTGCATGTGCGACTTGGACATGCACCCAAATCTCTGTGTGCAACTTTGGTGCCATATATAGAATCTGGGGAATAATGTATAGTACTCTCTAAGTTGTAAGTGCAAGTCCTATTACTTGGTTCCAATTTGCCATTTCCAAGTTTAACTCATTGGTTGCATTTATGCTTTTGTTTGGTTATTTTACTATTGTTATGCAGTTAAGAAAATTCTAAGGGCCCTGCTTGCTAAGGTGTGCTAACAGTTTTAGCGTGTGCTAAAATTTAGTGTGCACTAATTATGTAAATGCCCATAGAAATAAGGAAGCCTACACAGCACGTGCTAATGCTTAGCGCATGCTAAAAATGCTAACATGCCTCTAGCATGGCTTAGTAAACAGTGCCCTAAGTTTTATGTTAGCCTGTACCTACTGTACACTATCTTGGGTGAAACTCATCATAAAGGTGGTTAATAAATTCCAATAAATAAATAAAAATAAATAAGAATAAATTTTAAAAAATCATTCTATCACCTGCGGCAATTACGCTCCATCAGAAATTCTATAGATAAAGACTCCTTACATACCCTAGTTTACGCCTATATTACAACACGATTTGATTACTGTAATATAATTTATACAGGCATTACTAAATCTGACCTAAAACATTTACAAACTATTCAGAACACTGCCGCCCATATTATCTGTCGAGCCTCAAAATACGATAGGGCCACTCCTCTTTTATGTCATTTTCACTGGATCCGGATATACTTAAGAGTAAAATTTAAGATTCTCATTTTAACATATAAAGTGCTTCATACAGCTACTCCATCTTACCTTGCAACCTTAACTATTCCATACACACTGTTGCGAACGCTCCGTTACAGACTAGTGATTCCACCACCTTCTAGGGCTAGATGGGAATCCACCCGTGGATCAGCATTTTTCTTTTTGTCCCCAGCATTGTGGAATTTCCTAACATAATTAATTAGGTTAGAACAATCATACCTTCAGTTCCATAAAGCTCTGAAAACTTATTTTTACCAAACAGCTTTTGAAATATAACATTGTTTGAGTAGGAAGACCACGCAGGTATGCAGAATGCAGAACACTGTACAAGGAGACATAAATCATTAGATAATTGTGTATGACTGTTGAAATGAGTGTCTATGTTATTCTTCAGTATGGAAGTTTTGTCTGTACTGTCCTATCATATAATGGATTTCCTAGTTTTGCTATGCAATAAGTGACCATATAGTAAATGATAAACGATAAGTGTAATGGGTGCACTGCAGAACTAGGATGCTTCACTTTACAACCCATAACCAAAGAATCACACTTTCAGACTCTCTATACCAAACTTTTTACTTTACAATCCAGCAGAGAAAATAATTATATTCAAGTTCTGATGTCACTAATGGCAACACAAGCTCCATCCACTGCCAGACAGTCTGTGAAGTAACGCAAAACTGTACAAAAAAGACACTCAGAGCCAGATGCACTAACTCCACGGAAAGAGCCCTTCCCTTACCGATCCCTTAGCGAATCGGTAAAAAATGGGCATGCATGAAGGAAATTGCATGCAAATGAGCTGCTCGCTGTTAGCTCATTTGCACGCAATTTCCTTCCTAAGGGGAAGCCAGTCAGCCAGCTCAGCATGTGCAGAGCAGCCAAGCGTTATGCTGGCTGCTCTGCGCATGCCAAAGACGGCTTCATACACGACCTTCATTAATGCCCGGTTACCACGTGAGCCCTTACCGCTAAGTCAATGGCCGACGGTAAGGTCTCAGACCCAAAATGGATGTGTGGCAATTTTCATTTTGCTGCACATCCATTTTCGGCAAAAATTTTAAAAGGTGTCTTTTGTAGGTGCGCTGAAAAATTATTCTGTGCACGCCCAAAACATGTGTCTACACTACCGCAGGCCATTTTCAGCGCACCTTAGTAAAAGGACCCCTAAGTTTTTTTTTGTACGTGGGGCAATAGAGGGTTAAGTGACTTGCCCAAGGTCACAAGGAGCTACAGTGGGAATTGAACCAAGGTTGCCAGGATCAAAGACTGCTGCAGTAACCATTAGACTACGCCTCTGGTGGAGGAGTTACTGATTGCTTTGTTACTTTTGTTTGCCCCAGTCTGCCTTGCCTCCTCTGTGTCTCATCTCCTGAACTCCTTGATTCCTTGCCCACACCTGCTAGTCCCCCCAGCCACACCCATCCCTCTATATCTGGTCTCCTTCCTCCTCAAACCCACACACCTCCCATTGTACCTCCTTAACTGCTTGTCCTCTGCCTCTCATTGTTCCTCTGTTTGTCCAGTCCAGTTTGTCACTGTGCTCTGTGCTGCAGCTGTTTGCATGATGACTGCTTACTGGTGGTGGAAGAGTGAGTGGTTAGTGGTGCAGCTGTGTGTGTCAGGACTGTATGTTGGTGATGAGAGAGTGAGTGTTTTGTGCAACTGGTGTGTGTCTCACGACTGTGTGCTGGTGCGGGGATCAGGGGCGTAGCTACGGGTGGGCCCAGGGCCCACCCAATCTTGGCTCAGGCCCGCCTGCCAAGTCTCCTACACATTCAGCGGGAGACTCCCGCTTTGGCAGGTCATCTCCTGCACTCCCGCCAAAGTGGGAAAGTCTCCTGCTGAGATGATCCTCCGCCGCTACCGCCACCGCTGCGTCTCTGTGAGCAGCCTCAGCAAAAGAAGAAAATGAAGCGCGGAGCCGCAGCAGCCTTCAGGCATGCACTGTCAGCTCTGCCGTCCTCTGCCCCCGCTGACGCCAATTTCCTGTTCCGAGGGCTGAGGACCGGCAGACCAACAGCACATGCCTGAAGGCTGCTGCGGGGGCGGCCCCGCGCTTCATTTTCTTCACCTCGCACCTTTCTAATGCTTGTCCTCCTTGGGAGCCAAAGTGTCCAATAGGAAGCTATCTTGTACAATGGTGTGAGTGGCCAATTGCCAGTCATGCTGTGTCACGGTTTGGTTGGCAGAAACGGGAACAAGTAACATGTAAGAGGTGAGTGAAAGACACAGGGGGACTAATGATCCTTAACCAAAACTTCCCTCTGCATGTAACCCCTGGAAGCCGCGGCGCCTTCCTATGCAGGGGTGGGCAGCAGCTGCGGGGGCCAGGGGGACCTACAGGCACTGAGTGTAAGGAAGTGGTGCAGCTTTGAACAATAGCACAGAGAGCCCACTGCTGCTGACTCCTATGAATGCAGTGCTGTTCTCACCTTCCTGCCATCTGACAAGAGCAAAGAGAGAGAAGAGTATGGTAATTTTGTTTTCGGGTTTGGGTTCAGCCCCACTATACTATGCTGTGTGCTGGTTACATGTTCCTAGACTCACAGGGGTGTTTATTCAGCCCACAAAATAACAAAAATACGTCATGCTGTGTGAGGAAGCAAACAGAAAATAATTACATGTTCAACTTGTTAAAAATATTTTTTGCTTTGTAATAAAAAAAAAACATAGTTTTAAGAGACTATACTTTATTGCTTTTACTTGAGTTTTTTTTTATAATGACTTTTACTTTACTACTTTTGAAACCAGTACTTTTACCTTTTTATATAAGTACTTTTAAAAGGTAATGACCCCATCCCTGCTTGTGACTGTGGGCAAGTCACTTAATCCTCTATTGTCTCAGGTACAAAAACTTAGATTGTGAGCCTACTCGAGACAGAGAAAATACCTGCATAACATAAAACTATAAACACAGAAAGGCATTATATCAAAACCATGATTCTTTAAATCTCATGTAGACCCCATACCATTTTGGTCGCCTTCCTATGAACTGCTTCAAGTCTATGTCTTTAGTGAGATGTGGCTTTCTTCTTTTGTTGAGGCTGCTCACAGTGGCAGCCTGAAGAAGGGATACAGTTGAGCTCTCTGGCTGATCTCAGCAGCTGTTTGGGTGCCTGGGGAAATAAGGTACGTGGAAACAAAAAATGCTGGTGTGGAGGAGCATACAAAAAATATTTTGTTTGGAAGGGGAGGAGGAAGAAAGTGTGTCAGGGTGTATGTTACATGGGGGGGGGGGGAGAGAGAGATCAAAGATGTTGGATGGGGACAGAAAAAGGGGAGACACTGGATGAAAGGAGGGAGAGAGAGGAGATGGATGAAAGGAGGGAGACACTGGACAGAAGGTGGAGAGCGAGGGAAGATGGGGTGGTGGAAGGGAGAGAGAGAGAAAGGGGACATGCTGGATGGAGGTGAGAGGGGAGAAGCTGGATGGAAAGAAAGAAGAGTTGGGATGCTGGATAGAAGAGGGGTACAGAGAGAAAGATGGTGGGAGAAAGATGGGGCATGGAAAAGGGCAGGGGAGAGACAAGCTGTTGGGGAGAAGGAAGGGGAGCAAGGGGGAGACCCTGGTTGGTCAGATGGAGAGAGAAACAGGAGAAATGCTGGATGAAAGGAGGGAGAGAGAGGAAAAATGCTAGAAGTAGGGCACACTACTCATGCCTGGTGGGCACTATACAGTATATATACTAGTTTCTGACACAAATGAAACGGGCGCTAGCAAGGTTTTCCTCGGAGTGTGTATGTTTGGGAGAGTGTATGTGAGAGTGACTGTTTGTGAGTCAGAGTGAAAGTGTGAGTGTGTGAGAGAGAGAGTGTGGGTGTGAGTGTGTTTGTGACAGAGTGTGTGTGTGAGAATAAGAGTGTGTGCAAGTGTGTATGTGAGACACAGTGTGAGAGAGAGTGTGTGTGTGTGGGCGAGAGAGAGAGTGTGTGTGAGACACAGATTCTCTGTGAGAGTGAGTGTATGAGACCAAGCGAGTGTGTGAGTGACTGTGTGGCACATAGAGAGTGAATGTGATACAGTGTGAGACAGAGTGTGTGAGAGTGAGAGTCAGAAAGACATTGCATATGAGAGAGAGAGTGTGAGCCCTGTCCTCCTAATCCATGCCCATCTGTCCCCTGCCCCCTCCATTCATCCTTTTCCAGCAATTCCCCTCTCTCCCTGAGCCCTGCCCTCCCAATCCATGCCCATCAATGCTCCTCTGTCACCTGTCCCCTCCATTCATCCCTATCCAGCAATTCCCCTCTCTCCCTGAGCCCTGCAATCCATATCCATCCATGCCCATCTGTCCCCTCCATTCATCCCTATCCAGCAATTCCCCTCTCCCTGAGCCCTGCCCTCCCATGCTCCTCTGTCCCCTGCCCCCTCCATTCATCCCTTTCCAGCAATTCCCCTCTCTCCCTGAGCCCTGCCCTCCCAATCCATGCCCATGCATGCTCCTCTGTCACCTGCCCGCTCCATTCATCCCTATCCAGCAATTCCCCTCTCTCCCTGAGCCCTGCCCTGCAATCCATATCCATCCATGCCCATCTGTCCCCTCCATTCATCCCTATCCAGCAATTCCCCTCTCCCTGAGGCCTGCCCTCCCAATCCATGCCCATCCATGCTCCTCTGTCACCTGCCCCCTCCATTCATCCCTATCCAGCAATTCCCCTCTCCCTGAGGCCTGCCCTCCCAATCCATGCCCATCCATGCTCCTCTGTCACCTGCCCCCTCCATTCATCCCTATCCAGCAATTCCCCTCTCTCCCTGAGCCCTGTCCTGCAATCCATATCCATCCATGCCCATCTGTCCCCTCCATTCATCCCTATCCAGCAATTCCCCTCTCCCTGAGCCCTGCCCTGCAATCCATAACCATCCATGCCCATCTGTCCCCTCCATTCATCCCTATCCAGCAATTCCCCTCTCTCCCTGAGCCCTGCCCTCCCAATTCATGCCCATCCATGCTCCTCTGTCCCCTGCCGCCTCCATTCAACCTTTTCCAGCAAGTCCCCTCTCTCCCTTCCATGACCCCCCTCGCATCCATGCTCCTCTCTCTTTCCCAAGTCCCAGCCTGGCCCGCCCTCTTTCCCCCCCCCCCCCCTTCGCATCCATGCCCCCCCCCCTTCGCATCCATGCTGTCGTTTTTCCCTTGCCCTCCCGTTCCCATTGTTCAAGTTTACTGGCCACCCTCTTCTCTCCCCCCCATATCCCTTTTTTTTTTGTTTCTTCTTTTTAAATTTACCTCCGTGGCGGTTCCGGCAGCGAAGCGTCAGGGAAGGAGGCGGCGCTCCCGACGTCTAGCCTTCCCTTCGCTGTGTTCCGCCTTCTTCTGACGTCAAGGATGACGTCAGAAGAAGGCGGAACACAGCGAAGGGAAGGCTAGAGACGTCGGGAGCGCCGCCTCCTTCCCTGACGCTGTGCTGCCTGATTTGTTTGGTTTTTTTTTCCGCCCTCGACGTCATGACGTTTGACGCGAGGGCGGGGCAGAGACGGCTGGCTGGCTTGAAGGCTTCACACCACGAATCCACGAACCCTTCAGCCTGGGAGTGACGTCAGATGGCTTCAGAACGTTGTCCTCAGAACGTTGAGGGTGCGTTTTATTATATTAGATAGTGCCCACCCATATTAGCTCTGGGCCTAGCCAAAATGTCAGGTCTGGCTACGCCACTGGTTCAGGTGCTGGGTTTGGTAGGTAGGTAGAGGTGTGCTCAGTGGTGTTTCTGGGGTTACTGGGTTACACCTGTGGTGGTGAGACACCTGCATATCAATCAAGAATACTGGCTTACACCTTGCTGGAGGTGGATGACAGTTTGGAGGGGAGGGCGTGGAGGAGATATCATTAACAGAGAGTCTTCAGGCACCAGACCTGCTTCCTGGACCTCACTAACCAGGAATGCTCTCTGCACGCACACACACTCCCACCCCCACTCCCCAGCCACCCCTCCCCCTGCATACCCCACCCCCCTCCCCAGCACACAGCTCCATAGCATGGCAATTAGTAGGCTCACAGTCCATCCCCTCTGGGATTCACCTCTCCCACCCTGTCCCCAAGCTGCTGGCAATGGCCCAGGCTTTGCAGGAGCAGAAAATGTGTCCTCCCCTGTGGGGCTTCTACTGTCCTCACAGTCATCAGTCCATCCTGCTGCCTGTGCTGCACCCTGGAAATCTGATTGGCTGGGTGGATGATCTGCTGCTGGGCCCAGCATCAAGCAAGGAAGTGTCTGATGCCCCTGAGGAACCTGACCTCATAGTTGTCTCACTGGCCTGGGGTGCTGTTGGTTCCATCCTTGGACACTTGGATGACTCTGCAGCTAAGATGGGTGCTGTGAAGTTTGTCTGGGTGGTGTGGACTGCAGGACTGGTGGTTTCTTTGGTTTCAGTTGGAGGGTCATGCACTTGCTGTGTGGGCAGTGTGCTTGCTAAGGCCACTGTGTAATCCTGGAGATCTCGCTGGATCCTCAGAAGCTGCTGCCAGATATTCTGGGTGGGCTCCTATCTCTCCTGCTGCATGGTCCGCAGCATCTGCCCACACTCCTGTTGGACTTGGAGCCTCTCACGCAGCAGCTTTAGCTTCTGTTGCCGGTAATCCGCCAGCTGCAAATTCTGCCTCAGTAGTTTGTTGGCCAGCTGTAGCACCTGCCACCTGTGGCAGTAGGGTCCCCTATGGGCTGGCTGTGGTTCCTCATCAGACTGTCTCTATTAGGCAATCTGCAAATGCCGTGGTGGGGGGGGGGGGGGTGGAAGTGGGGGTGGAGGTGGCATATTCCACCACTAATTGCTCCTGCCCTTCATCCCTTGTAGGCTGCTCCTGGCTGGTGTCTTCAGCATGCTCTTCCTCTCCCAGGGTGCCCTCCTGTGAACCCTCAGTTGTCACCAACTTGGCCTCAGGCACAGGAAGACCATGAACACAGACTCCTGCACTAAAAAATTTGTCTCCTTGCACAATGAGAAATGTTCTTCCAGGTGCAGAGGTATACATGTGCTGCACATGGAGGGAACGTCCTACTATTGCCACAGATGTTTTCTTGATGCGTGGACCAGTACTGATGTCTTGCACACTGGTTTTTTTTAAATCAAAAAGTCTATGACATTTGCGATATGTCTTTTTTAAAAATATTTTCAAATATCAGAAAACACTTATTTACTTCTTCAGTTAAGGCTCGGTTTTTTACTTGTTTTCTGATAAACTTTTTTTTTTTTACCACTTGGATGTCATATCGAAAATGTCCCTCATAATCTACTTTATTATAATTGCATCAGGGAGTTACCTCGGTGTTGAATACGGGCCCGGTTTCAGACTGCAGTTAAGGAACTCTTGTCCGATACCGATGAGGATGCCTCGTGGGATGAAGGGCAAGATCCCAGGTATTTCTCTTTTGAGGAGTCTTGTGGTCTTTAGGGCCAGTCTTAGCAAGTGTGGGGCCCTGTGCAGACCAATTTGGTGGGGCCCCATCCTAGCCCTGCCCCCACCCCAGCTCCACCCCATTGATAAGATTATTCAATTTTTAGAAAATGTTTTATTTATGAAATTTCAAATAAAGACAAATGAAGCTAAACTTGTACAGAAAAACTGATTGAAATAATAAGCACAATGCTATCATGAACCCCACCCCCCCTCCCCAGAAATTATTCAGTTCAAGTCCACTACAATTAGTAGTTCCAATTCTTATACCCCGGGGGGTCAGAGGTGCGGACACACAATCTCTCCACTGCAAAACACTATACACAAACTTGTGCAAAAACACACTCATAACCTTACCAAACCATAACAGCACTAATTCCAAGGACAGGATGAGCTACAACCTTATGCGTGGAAAGGCAGAACTGTAATTACACCAGGGTCTAAAACACCAATACACTACCTCGTGGAAAAAAAAACAAAATAAAAAGAGCTGCAAATACTACACGCTAGCAGGATACTGCACCTTGATCACACATGAAAAACACATGACACAACAGATATGAAGGCAAAATACTGAACTGGAAAGTTACCTCAAGAAGTCAGACTCAGCATGCAGCAATACTAGAAAAATTGAAACTTACATGCAAAATATCACAGATGCACATTTCCAAAAGCTACATATTCCAATTAATAAATTCTGAATAAAATACTTTTTTTCTACTTTTGTTGTCTGATCATTTAGTTTTTCTATTCGCTTTGGTCCCAGTGTCTTCTGTTTTATGCTGCAGTGTCTTCTGTACAGCGCTGCGTAACCCTAGTAGCGCTCTAGAAATGTTAAGTAGTAGTAGTAGTAGTAGTATGCAGTATCTTCTTTCCATTTGATATTTTTTCTCTCACCATGTCCGCCATCCTCCTGTGTCCTTATGTGTCCTTTCTACCATCTGTATCCCTGTCCCTATCCTTTCTCAAGTTTCAGCATCTGCCTTCAAAGTGTTCCGATCCAGCCCTAAAATTCAACAATTTTCCCTCCATCCATATCCAGCATTTCTCCTCACTCCCCTCCATCCATGTGCATCTACTTTCCTCCCCTCCCCTACATTGGGTGGCGAAATTGGGTGGCGGAGCCAGTGGGGGGAAGAGGGGTTGGTGGTTGGGAGGCGAGGATAGTGGTGGGCAGACTTATACGGTCTGTGCCAGAGCCAGTGGTTGGGAGGCGGGGAATAGTGCTAGGCAGACTTATATGGTCTGTGCCACAGCGGGTGGTGGGAGGCGGGGCTGGTGGTTGGGAGGAGGGGATAGTGCTGGACAGACTTATGTGGTCTGTGCCCTGAAAAAGACAGGTACAAATCAAGGTAAGGTATACACACATGAGTTTATCTTGTTGGGCAGACTGGATGGACCGTGCAGGTCTTTTTCTGCCGTCATCTATTATGTTACTATGTTACTAGATAATAAGCTCCTTGGAGCAGAAACCATTCATTACTGAACATATGTACAACATTACATTACAATGGGTCTTTTATTCCATCCCTCCTTCCCTGTTCTCACAATAAGGATATCAAAAGACAATAGGAGTAACAACTCACCTCACATTCAGAGCTGGCTCAAAAGCATTCAAAGTTCATCAAAGGGAGGCTTACTGAGGAAGTAAAGCAAATGGGAGGAGGTGTGGGTGGATAATTGAAATTTTAGCTAGGTAACTGGTTACAGAGTTGAGCTACTGTAAGCTGCATGGGCAGCAGTGTGCGGAAGAAGTGAATGAACCTAGCTTTCTCTTGGCAGTTTGGTTCTGATCTGATTCTGTACCCATTCCTGATTTCATTCCTTCCTCATGTGGTCCTCATTTTGGTGATTGGACAAGGAAAGTGCAGAGTAAGTTGAACAACCAAGCTGGAAATCAACTGTAATTATTTAAAAGACCACGTAAACCTGAAATAGAACAGGGCTGTTTGCTGAACAAAAGATCTATAACCACGCAAGCAAACTGGTCTATTTACTTTTGGGCAGTTTATTTCACTAACACAATACTAGGTAAAAGTTGACACTTCTAAAGTGACCCTATTCTTGCTCAGGCTGTAACCATGGGCAGTGCAGTCTGGAAGACAATAGCAAAGCAATTATTCAACCAAATCAACAATATGGGGTAAATTCAGTAAATGGCACCTGAAGATTGGCACAAAAATAAATAGCGTTAGGCACCGTTTATAGAATAGCACTAAGTGCCAGAAACCATGACTACATTTAGGCATATAGCAAAAGAGAGGGTCCAAAAGTACATCAACAAAGACAGGAAAAAAGCACAAATTGTCTTCAAGAGTGGAACAATCAGGAGTCTATTCATTAAGGGGCCCTAAAGGGTTGGCGTTCGGTAAGGAGCTTGCTGCGTGCCAATCCGGAACTACCGCTGGCCCAAAATGGGTGCTAGAGATAGTTCCACCCCAGTGTGCACCATTTCTGGCGCTAGCAGTAATTAAGGAAAAATATTACCGCAGGGGGTTACCCAGCGGTAATCAGGTAGTGCTGCTTGCTGCCCGGTTACCGCCAGGTTAGTGTGGGAGCCCTTACTGTCACCTCAATGGGTGGCAGTAAATGCTCCTTCTGAAATGGCCATGCAGCAAGTGCAAACTTATCACATGGCCATTTCATTTTTTCTAATTTTCACCTGCTGCAATAAAAGGGGCCCTGGCGCGTGGCAAAAATGGTCACTGCCACTAGAGCAGGGCCCTTTCTACCACAGCTTGGTAAATGGACCTCTAAAGGACTCCTGATTGTTCCATTCTTAAAGACCCATTTGTGCTTGTTCTTTGCTACATTTAGGCATGACCATTTATACCAACCAGGGGTGTAGCTAGGTGGGGCCACAGGGGCATGGGCCCCCACAGATTTAGCCCTGGCCCCCTCTACTTTCGACCCCCCCTCCCGCCAACCCCCGCCACTTGCGACCCCCCTCCCACCACCGCCGACCCTCCCTCACCGCCACCAGGTACCTTTGCTGGCGGGGGAAGTCTTCATCAGCGCCGGTCTCTGGTGCGTTCACTGATTTGTTTCTGTGAGTCCTGACGTCCTGCATGCACGTCCTGTATGTAGCCCTGTGCAGGTTACATTTGTTTCTATCTGTATTTTCCTTTATATGATATTTTAAATGGTTTGTTATAAATTTGATATTGTAAGCCAGTTTAGACATGAAATTGTGTTAAGCAGTATATTAAGTCAATAAATCAAGTCAAATCAAATGAAACCTACATACAAAGATACTGCTACTTAACGAAGCCACAATCCTTAATTATATATTAGCAAAATTAATTTACCAGTGGATCTGTGATCTGTGCCCAAAACTGCATGCTCAACTTTGATCAACCTATATAGAATGCGTCAGAAAGAGTATTCCTACATTTACATGATTTGTGCACAGCAAGGGCATATTTTGGGAGGAGCACGTTTGCAATATACACACATATTATATAAAATACACATATACACCAATAGAGTACACACACACATTTGCACCTTCTTAGGAGAGAGCATAAATGTATGTATTGGCATTTACACCAGTGCTTATCAAACGTTGGGGACCTTTTACTAAGATGCGGTAAGCACTAACTCGTGCTTACCATATGGGAAAATGCACTACCATGGGGCATGCTCAGGCATCCTGCGGTAGTTTTGGGATCTGTTTGTGCTTCCCTTGAGCTAAAAAATACTTTTTATTTTTTAGCACTGGGGGCGTGTTTGGGGACAGAGAGTAGGCGGGCCCAGCTATATTGCCATATGCCAACCGATTAATGCATGTTTTTGTACCAGCCGCTGCTGCTCGACAGAAGCAGCAGCAGTGGCCAGAAAATGGCAGCTGAGCTGATGTCGGACAGAGGGGGGGAGCGGCGGTGACCTGTGGGGGTGGGGTGGAGGGTGGAGCAGTGGCTGCTGCGACCTTGGGGGGAGGGGGTGCGGTGGCAACCTGGGGGGGTGGAGGGGCGGCGACCTCAGGGGGGCATGGTGAAAGCCTGAAACTGCGCCTCCAACGTTCCGAATGCTGCTATGTTGTGATTGGGCATTGTCGCTAGTGACGCATTCGGAAGTGGGAGACAGAAGCACGAATGCCTCAAGGCTTATGTCCACGCAGTCAGCTTCAGAACGTTGGAGGTGCTTTTTATTATATAGGATTAGGAAAGCAATGGAAAACAAAAGTGAGGATGTTTTCAAGCATGCTGACTTTAGTAAAATGGGAGAATACCTGAAGAAGGAGCTGATGGGATGGGAGGATGAACGAGAAGTGGAAGGACAGTGGTCCAAGCTGAAAGAAGCTATAAATAGGGCCACAAACCTTTATGTAAAGAGAGTAAATAAAAGCAAGAGAAAAAGGAAACCGATATGGTTCTCTAAACAAGTGGCTGAGAAAATAAAGGCTAAAGAGTTGGCATTCCTGAAATACAGAAAGACTCAAGAAGAGGAACACGGGGAGGAATACCAGATGAAACTGAAAGAAGCCAAGAGAGAGATACGTCTGGTGAAAGCGCAAGCGGAAGAACAAATGGCTAGAAATGTAAGGAGGGGTGACAAAACTTTCTTCAGGTATATTAGTGAAAGGAGGAAGACTAAAAAGGGAATTGTGAGACTGAAAGATGCTGAGAACCGCTATATAGATAATGATGAAGAAAAAGCAAATTTGCTAAATAGATACTTTTGTTCTGTTTTTACAGAAGAAAATCCTGGAGCAGGACCGCAATGGACTGGCAAAAGTACATGTGAGAATGGAGTGGATATAGCACCGTTCACGGAAGAGAGTGTGTATGAACAACTTAAAAATCTAAAGGTGGACAAAGCAGTGGGACCAGAAGGGATCCACCCCAGGATATTGAGGGAGCTCAGAGAGGTTCTGGCGGGTCTTCTTAAAGATTTGTTTAATAAATCCTTGGGAGAGGTTCCGTGGGATTGGAGAACGGCGGAGGTGGTCCCGCTTCACAAAAGTGGTGATAGGGAAGAAGCTGGAAACTACAGGCCGGTAAGCCTCACTTCAATTATTGGAAAAGTAATGGAAGCGATGCTGAAGGAAAGGATAGTGAATTTCCTGGAAGACAATAAGTTGCAAGATCCGAGACAACATGGGAAATCGTGCCAAACGAATCTCATTGAATTCTTTGACTGGGTGACCGGAGAATTAAATCAAGGATGTGCTATGGACGTAATCTACTTAGATTTCAGCAAAGCTTTTGACACGGTTCCCCACAGGAGGCTCTTGAATATACAAGACTGGCTGAAGATAGGACCCGAAGTGGTGAACTGGATTAGGAACTGGTTGACGGGCAGACGCCAGAGGGTGGTGGTAAATGGAGTTCCTCAGGAACGGTGCTGGGGCCGATTCTAATCAATATATTTGTGAGTGATATTGCCGAAGGCTTACAAGGTAAAGATTGCCTTTTTTGCAGATGACACCAAGATTTGCAACAGAGTGGATGCCCCGGAGGTAGTGGAAAGCATGAAAAAAGATCTGCGGAAGATAGAAGAATGGTCTAACGTTTGGCAATTAAAATTCAATGCGAAGAAATGCAAAGTGATGCACTTAGGGAGTAGAAATCCACGGGAGACGTATGTGTTAGGCGGTGAGAGTCTGATAGGTACGGACCGGGAGAGGGATCTTGGGGTGATAGTATCTGAGGACCTGAAGGCGACGAAACAGTGTGACAAGGCGGTGGCCGTAGCTAGAAGACTGCTAGGCTGTATAGAGAGAAGTGTGACCAGCAGAAGAAAAGAGGTTTTAATACCCTTGTATAAGACGTTGGTGAGGCCCCACCTGGAGTATTGTGTTCAGTTTTGGAGGCCATATCTTGTGAAGGATGTGAAAAAAATGGAAGGGGTGCAAAGAAAAGCTACGAGAATGGTATGGGATTTGCGTTACAAGACGTATGAGGAGAGACTTGTTGACCTGAACATGTATACCCTGGAGGAAAGGAGAAACAGGGATGATATGATACAGACGTTCAAATATTTGAAAGGTATTTATCTGCAAACGAACAAGTAGAGGACATGAAATGAGATTGAAGGGGGGCAGACTCAAGAAAAATGTCAGGAAGTATTTTTTCACGGAGAGAGTAGTGGATGCTTGGAATGCCCTCCCGCGGGAGGTGGTGGAGAGGAAAACGGTAACGGAATTCAAACATGCATGGGATAAACATAAAGGAATCCTGCTCAGAAGGAAGGGATCCCCAGAAGCTTAGCCGGTGGTGGAAGGCAGGGCTGGTGGTTGGGAGGCGGGGATAGTGCTGGGCATACTTATACGGTCTGTGCCAGAGCCGGTGGTGGGAGGCGAGGATAGTGCTGGGCAGACTTATACGGTCTGTGCCCTGAAAAAGACAGGTACAAATCAAAGTAAGGTATACACAAAAAATGGCACGTGAATTTATCTTGTTGGGCAGACTGGGTGGACCTTGCAGGTCTTTTTCTGCCGTCGTCTACTATGTTACTATCCAACTCATAATTGAAAGTGATCGTCGGCCATTTCCCGATACAAATCGGGAGATGGCCGGCGATCTCGGAAAAGCGGCGAAATTGGTATAATCGAAAGCTGCTTGTTTTGACAGCATCGCCGCTTTCCCGTCACCTCGCCGGCAAAAGTTCAAAGGGGCGTGTCGGTGGCGAAGCGAAGGTGAAACATGGGCGGGTATGGGCGTGGCTACCAGATAGCCGGCTTTTGCCGATAATGGGAAAAAAAATACGGCGTTAAGCAGTATTTCGCCGGGTTTACTTGGTCCTTTTATTTTCACGACCAAGCCTCAAAAAGGTGCCCAAACTGACCACATGATCACCGGAAGAAAGCGGAGATGACCTCCCCGTACTCCCCCAGTGGTCACTAACCCCCTCCCACCAAAAAAAACCCCACTTTAAACACTTTTGTTTCCAGCCTGTATGCCAGCCTCAAATACCGTACCCACCTCCATGACAGCAGAATGTGTTCTGTCCTCCGACAGCCTTTTCCTGCTTGTGATGTGGCTCTGGGGTGAGTGTGACACGTTTTCTGTTATTTGCACTGCAGAGTCACAACAGCAATGTATTATGATGGGTGTAGGTATTGGTAGGCTCTACTCCCCTGGTGCTTTCCCCCTGCTTACTGGGTCAGAGTGTGCCCTGTTTTGTTTCCTGTTGTAGTCCATGCGGTAGTGGCCATTTTTGTAAGCTAGTTTTAGTTCCCTTTCCTGTGTTACCCACGTTAGAGAATGTAGTTCTTACCTTGAATGGTGCTGAAAGAGAGCATTGTACACCATTGTGCCAGCTCTGACCTACTGCTAATCTTAGTACCAGGGGACTCTTTGCCAGTGGGGCACAACCTCTGATCTGCAGTTAACTGTGAGTAAACGTGCTTATTTCAAGAAAGGACTTTTTCAGAGCGATTAGTCTTCAGGTGGCAACTGGTGTGCCAAAGTTATACAGCAGCAATAAGTCCTAGAGGCTGTATGCAGGTCCCTGGAGCAGTTTTAGTGGGTGCAGTACATTTGTGGGTAGTGGGGTTTTTTTTGGGGGGGGGGGGGGTTGGGGGGCTCAGCTCCCAAAGTAAGGGAGCTATGCACATGGGAGCTTTTCTGAAGTCCACCGCAGTGACCCCTGGGAGCCCGGTTGGTGTCCTGCCATGTCAGAGGGGCCAGTGCACTAAAAATGCTGGCTTCTCCCACGGCCAAATGCCTTGGATTTGGCAGGGTTTGAGATGGCCGACATAACTTCCCATTATCAAACCCCGGCCAAATCCAAGGCATTTGGCTGGCCGGAACCATATTATCGAAACAAAAGATGGCCGGCCATCTTTTTCGAAAATACGGGTCTGGCCGTTTGCGGCACCGCCAAAATACATCGCAGGCCATGTATTTCGCCGGCGCCGTTCGATTATTCCCTTCCACGTTACTATATAAAGTGAGGACGTTATAATGCCTTTGTATTGGTTCATGGTGTGACCACACCTCGAATATTGTGTTCAATTCTGGTCACCGCATCTCAAAAAAGATATAGTGGAGTTAGAAAAAGTTTACATATGCCAAACGATTAATGCATAGTTAGTGCAGGCACTGTTCCCTCTAAGCTCCATCTACAGTCCTGCCAGTGGGGGGAGGGGCGCTGTTTCACTATCACATTTTCAATAGTGAAGGACAGGCAAGTTCTGCAGGACTCCAGGGAACCTGCCTGTCCCTAGTGATTGAAAACACAATATTGAATCAGCACCCCCTACGGGTAGCAATGCTATTGGAGGACACCCGCTCCGCTTAGAGGGAACAATGAATGCAGGAGCCCTTACTGCCTTATAAATAGGAGTCTGTAAGGACTCCCACTCTAATGGCCATGTGCTAATTGAGAAATTAGCACAAGGCCTTTAATTGAAGAAATGGAAAATGCAACCATTTTCCAGCCTCACTAAAAGTGGCCTCAACAGTCGGGGAAACCCATGCACTAGTCATAGTGTAGGCCACTTTTTAGCACAGCTTAGTAAAAGGGCCCTTTTATGTGGCTTCGTCTCCATTATTGCGGCCACTGAAAGCACACAACACCCTGAGGCCTACCTTTCCATACTTGCTGTGGTTCCTGGCCCTCCTACAGTGTTGCATCATCTTCCAAATTTCATGGAGCCTGCAGAAGTTAATGTATAGCGCATGACCTGTAGGTTAATTAATTTGCATGTGCATCTTCGATCATTAGGTGTCATTTATTGATTCTGGGGGTAAGTGCTCCTATATTAAGTATGAATTATCCAGTTAGCAAGCGCTGGTTGGATAACATTTCCATACCTAATCCCTGCTCATGAAACACTCCCTTTAAAAAATATTTAACATTGAGTTAGAGCGCAGAAAAGGGAAACTTACCGTAAAACTCAGTAAGAATTTTCACATGCTAAGTGCACCTAAGGTCTTAAGGCCCTTTTGTAAAAGGGCTTTTAATTTTGTACTTAGTTTACTTTGGGATCCTTTTACCAAGCTGCAGGAAAAGTTGTCCTTAGCACGTCCTTACACTGTTTTTTTCCACGTGCTAAGGCCATTTTTCCCACAATCGGGAAATGGCCAGTTTTCTGTTTTTTTCAAATTAATGGACATGCACTACTGTTGCCATTAGTTTGTGCATGCAATGAAGAGGGTCAAAGAACACAGGCACTAGTCCAAAAAGAGGTTTTTGGCATGTTGTCTTGGTGTCCTGCTCCGCACCAGGAACTAATTCTGTCTTTAGTATGGATTATCATCATGATGAGTTACTGCTTTATGAGCAACCATTCTAGCATTTAATGTTGTTTGATTAAATTGACCCCTGAGGCAGGCATTAGGTTACGCCAAAATACAGCCTGTGTCAGGTCATCAATAAAAGTGTACTTGTTCCATTCTTGAAAGCCCTTTGTGCTTCTTTTTGGGCCATTAACTTGTGGTCATTAACATAAAATAACATGTGAGCACTTACTGCCACCCATGTTGTAGACAGTAAGGGCTCATGCATTAATCCTGCGCTAATCAATTAGCACACGTAGATGCGCTAACTGATTATCATATACAAATAAGTACAAATAAGATGTGGCTTACATATTCTATAAAGGTACACATAAGTACCTGTATACAATATGTAAGCCGCATTGAGCCTGCCATGAGTGGGAAAGCGCGGGGTACAAATGTAACAAAAATAAATATAACCCATGTTCCTTCTGTAATGCTAAATGAATATTTTCTTATATGTTTCCACTATACATGATGTATTGTAAGCCACATTGAGCCTGCAAAGAGGTGGGAAAATGTGGGATACAAATGCAACAAATAAATAAATAAATAAATTAGTACAGACCCATTCTCCAACCCTCAACGTGCTCCCTCCATGGAGAAAATCAAAAACTTTTGCACGTGGTTTACATGTGGTAATTCCAAACTTACCGCAGGACGCCAAAGCATGTCCAGCATTTTAATGCCTAACACAGCTCAGAAAAAGTGCCCCTTCGTTAATTGCATTATTGTTTGTTTTATTCTCAAATTGCTTATCAAGTGTGATGCTTGCAAGAGATTTTGTAACATCTTAGACATAAAAAAGCAGCATTTCTAGCTTGAATTTTCATAACTGATAGTTCCCATTATTTAAATGTGGAACTACAAACGTATGGGTCAATATTTAGACTTGGCAAGCAGTTTCATTTTTGCTTTTTTTTTTTTTATAAATGTATGTATTTAATAATGCTAATGTCCTGTACAATATCAGTTTCCATGTGGCTAATAGGCAACTAGTAAGTCATAACACCTCTGTCCCAGATCAAGGCCTGAGGTTGCATCTACCCAGGGGCGTAGCTACGGGTGGGCCTGGGTGGGCCCAGGCCCACCCAATTTCACTTCTGGCCCGCCCACCCAATCGCACACACACGCCCGCCCACTTTTCTTCCAGGCCCACGCCAGCCCCAGCTCCCATTGCCGGCCACTGCTGCTTTTCCAGTTGAGCAGCAGGGCCGGCGCTACAAAAAGAAGAAGCGCTCAGCTGATTGAGCTGAGCGCCAACGCTAACGAGAAAAAATGTTTAAAAAAAAAAAAAGCACGGCACCAGGTCCGCAGGCAGCCTTGAGGCATTGGCTGCTGGCTCTGCAGGCTCCTCCCGTCTCCCTACATCACTGCCCCT
Organism: Microcaecilia unicolor; assembly: GCF_901765095.1. Taxonomy (NCBI): domain Eukaryota; kingdom Metazoa; phylum Chordata; class Amphibia; order Gymnophiona; family Siphonopidae; genus Microcaecilia; species Microcaecilia unicolor. The sequence continues at coordinate 204,443,602 of NC_044034.1, forward strand.
GTTTCGCTCCAGGGGCAGTGACGTAAGAGAAGGGAGGAGCCTGCAGAGCCAGCAGCCAATGCCTCAAGGCTGCCTGCAGACCTGGTGCCGCACTTTTTTTTTTAAACATTTTTTCTCGTTAGCGTTGGCGCTTAGCTCAATTAGCTGAGCGCTTCTTCGTTTTGTAGCGCCGGCCCTGCTGCTCAACTGGAAAAGCAGCAGTGGCCGGCAATGGGAGCTGGGGCTGGCGGGCCTGAATCAGGAGAGGGGAAAACAGATGGAAGGATGGGGCGAAAGAGGGAAAACAGATGGAACGATGGCAGAGAAAGAGGGAAAACGGATGGAAGGATGGCAGAGAGAGGGAAAATGGATGGAAGGATGGGGAGAGAAAGCGGGAAAACAGATGGAACGATGGCAGAGAAAGAGGGAAAACGGATGGAAGGATGGGGAGAGAGAGGGAAAACGGATGGAAGGATGGGGAGAGAGAGGGAAAACAGATGGAAGGATGGCAGAGAGAGGGAAAACAGATGGAAGGATGGGGAGAAAGAGGGAAACGGATGGAAGGATGGGGAGAGAGAGGGAAAACGGATGGAAGGATGGGGAGAGAGAGGGAAAACAGATGGAAGAATGGCAGAGAGAGGGAAAACAGATGGAAGGATGGGGAGAAAGAGGGAAACGGATGGAAGGATGGGGAGAGAAAGAGGGAAAACGGATGGAAGGATGGGGAGAGAGAGGGAAAACAGATGGAAGAATGGCAGAGAGAGGGAAAACAGATGGAATGATGGCAGAGAAAGAGGGAAAACAGATGGAAGAATGGGGAGAAAGAGGGGAGATGGATGAAAGGATGTAGAGAGAAAGGGGAGAGACTGGAAGGATGTGGAGAGAGAAGGGACACTGAACAGAAAAGGGTAGAGAGATAGAGAGACACTGGTTAGAAGGAGGGAGAGAGAGACATTAGATGGAAGGATCAGGAGAGAGGGTAGATGGGTGGAAGGATGGGGAGAGAAAGAGGGAAGACGCTGGATGGAAGGGTAGGGAGAAAGAGGTGACAATGGATGGAAGGATGCAGAAAGAAAGAGGGGAGACTATTGGAAGGATGGGGAGAGAGGGGGGAGACACTGGAAGGATGGGGAGAGAACGAGGAGAGCTACTGCATGGAAAGGGGGAGTAGTGAAAGATTGGAGAATAAGAGGAAGGGGCATGGGGAGAACAAGGGTGATAAAAAGATGAAAAGCCATAAGTAGATGAAGGAAATTAAAGAATGGATAGTAAGAATGAATTAAATCAGGACAGAGAGAGAGAGAGAGGCAGAAAAATATTGAAGAAAGCTAAGAAAAAGGAGAGAAAAATGAGAAATGGCCAGGAAACCGTGGCAGAAGAGTTAAGCGAAAACGAAGGAAAGCAGAATCTAGAGACTGGGAGCAACACAATGAGAAAAAGTAAATGGCCATACAACAAAGGTAAAGAAAATAATTTTATTTTTAATTTAGGATAAAGTAATATGGTACCTGTGTTAATAAAGTTTCAGAGACCAATACTTCCTTCCTTAGGTCAGGAGAGGATACCATAACAGCATTATACTGACCTGAGGCAGGAGGTTTTAGCCTCTGAAAGCTCACTGAAAATGTGACTAAATTTTGCTGGGGGAGGGGGGGTAGAGAGAAAATTTTGTGCCCACCCACTTTGGGTTCAGGCCCACCCAAACTCAGCAGTCTGGCTACGCCACTGCATCTACCTACCCATGAGTGTGGCTGCAACTTCCAACTAACCTCCTCTGAGATGAATGAGATGACATGCCTCACTTCTATATCCCCCTTTCTAGGGTGGATACTCTTTCGTGGTATTCTTGCTTGAGGTCCTGCTCTTAGTGGATGTCATAGCATGATTTGAAAGTAATGTCAAGATGTGTTCCCTGCCAACACATCTTATAGTGTACTCCTTTTTCATACCAGCTTCCTCGGTTCCCTGTCATGTTGTCTCATGTATCTCACACCCCATGTGTCTAGCCCAGGGCTCATCACTGACCCCACCTTTCCCCATTCCTGCCTTATGCCAGCCAGCCAGCTCCTGCACTATGCAAGCCATGTTGAATGTGCTGATCTCAAGGACAATCCTTTTACATACACAGGGCGCCAGCAGAAGGAGGAGGAGGCAGGAATGTCTGCTCCAGTGGTGGAGGAGGAGTAGGAGCAGGAGGAAGAGGAGGTAGGACTGCCTCAATCGGTGGTGGAGCAGGAGGAGGACCACTGGAAGGATATGCCCCCGCTTCAGGAAGAGGAGGAGGGCCCAGATACACAATATTAATATAAGAGTTTAAAAAAGGTTTGGATAAATTCCTAAAAGAAAAGTCCATAAGCCATTATTAAGATGGACTTGGGAAAATCCATTGCATATTCTTGGATAAGCGGCATAAAATCTGTTTTGCTGTTCTGGCATCTTGCCAGGTGCTTGTGACCTAGATTGGCCATTGTTGAAAACAGAATATTGGGCTTGATGGACCTTTGGTTTGTCCCAGTATGGCAATGCTTATGTTCTTATGTTCTGTAAATACATGCCTATCTTGCATAGTGCATATTTGCAAGGGGGCATCCACATGGGCACAGCATGGCCAAGATGCATACTTAAGCATGTACATTATAGAATACCATAAAGTATGTGCATTTGTTCAGCATTTAGTGTGCACCTAACTTCTAGGTGTATTTATACCTGGTTAGACTAGTCCTACTACATAAATGAAGAGTGACCGACGTGCCGCGCATTCCCAACGTGCTTACAGCCAGGACCAGATCGACCCTGCTGGGCAAATCAAGAGCCAGCATGCGCACGATCCCACCAGGACAGTCACCTGATTCTCAAAACTCTGGTGCTGTTCAAAACAGCACCGGAAAATACCATCCTTCCAGCGCCGAAAAGAACTTCCCAATGCCCGACGCTAATAACATGGAAGTAAGGAGGGGGGGGGACGTTCCCAGCACATGCTCACAAGACCTGTGCAGAGGTGCTGTATGGTAACTCCAGTAGCGAGGGGAGTCTGGGCTCCGGTGGAGAGTGATCCTCCTTCGGGGTAGCACACCTGCATGTACAATCTCTTCAGCATGAAACATTTCATCTACAGCTGGGTTAAACCTGCGCTTTGCAACGGGACAGAGTTACAAGAACATGCTGCTTGGTGGCATTATAGCTCCACAAAGGAAGGTTGAGAGTTTCTGCCATTTTGGTGTCTCATTTACTGCTGCTGCTATTGTTGATATGCACAGGCTGTTGATGATCAGTGGGTGATTAACAGAAGAAAGAGCTGTGCTGTAAAGGGATGATTGTAACTGCTAATTTATAAATAATCAAGGATCAATCATTCAACATGGTAAACCACAACATATTACTAAGACTGCTAAGTCACTTTGGGATTGAAGGAAATGTAATCAAATGGATCAAAGGTTTTCTAACCACCAGAACCTACCAAGTAAAATCAAAGTCAAATATATCACCATCATGGAAAGCAGTTTGCGGCATACCCCAGGGATCACCATTATTACCAATACTCTTCAACATGATGATGATTCCTCTAGCATACTCCTTATCCAATCACGACCTTAACCCATTCATTTATGCAGATGATGATACAATCTACATCCCCTTCAGACATGATCTGACAGAAATAGCCAATAAAATCAACGATGGCCTTAACATCATGGACTCCTGGGCTAACTCATTCCAACTGAAACTAAACACTGAAAAAACACGTTGCCTCATCCTCTCCTCTCAACATAACAAGTATAAACCCACAACCATAAATACTCCAGAAGAAATTGGAGAGTCATGGGATAGGAGGTAGTGTCCTATTGTGGATTAAAAACTGGTTAAAGGATAGAAAACAGAGAGAAGGGTTAAAGGGTCAATATTCTCAATGGAGAAAGGTAGATAGTGTGGATCCCCAGGGGTCTGTGCTGGGACCACTGCTTTTTAACATATTTATAAATGATCTAGAGATAAGAGTAACTACTGAGTTAATTAAATTTGCTGATGACACAAAGTTATTCAAAGTTGTTAAATCGTAAGAGGATTGTGAAAAATTACAAGAGGACCTTATAAGACTGGGAGACTGGGCATCTAAATGGCAGATGACGTTTAATATGACCAAGTGCAAAGTGATGCATGTGGGAAAGAGGAACCTGGACTATAGCTACGTAATGCAAAGTTCCACGTTAGGAGTCACCAACCAAGAAAGGGATCGCGGTGTCATTGTTGATGATATGTTGAAACCCACTGCTCAGTGTGCTGCAGCAGCTAAGAAAGCAAATAGAATGTTAGGTATTACTAGTAAAAAAGGCCCATTTCTGACACAAATGAAATGGGTGCTAGCAAGGTTTTCCTCGGAGTGTGTATGTTTGAGAATGTGTGTGTGAGAGAGAGAGTGAATGTGTGTGTGTGACAGAGAGAGAGTGAGTGTGGGTGCGAGTGTGTCTGTGAGCCACAGTGAGTGTGAGAGAGTGTGTTTCACACAGATACAGTGTGTGTGTGAGAGAGTGTTTGTGTGAGACAGATAGAGTGTGAGAGAGTATGTGTGCGATACACAGACTCTCTGTGAGAGCGAAAGTGTATGAGATCGAGAGATTTGAGAGTGACTTTGTGACACATAGAGAGTGAATATGATACAGTGTGAGACATAGAGTGTGTGGTAGACAGTGTATGAGAGTGAGAGAGACAATGACTGTGAGAGAGAGAGTGTGTGTGTGAGAGCGTGTGTGTGCCAGAGATACCTCCCCCTCCCTCTGTGTGGTCACAGGACCCCCTCCCCTCCCTCTCTATGGTCGCAGGACCCCTCCCTTTCTGGTCCCCCTCCCCCCTCCTCTCAGGTCTCAGGACCCCCCTCTCCCCTCCGTCTCTGGTCTCAGGACCCCCTCCTCCTCCCCCTCTTCCCTCTCAGGTCTCTGGACCCCCTCCCCTCTGGCCTCAGGACCCCTTCCCCCTCTGTTGTCTCAGGCTCCACCCTTGCCGCCCTCGCCACCACGCCCCCCCCCCCGAGGTTGCAGCCGCTCACCCCTCCACCCTCCCCCCAGGGTGCCACCGCTCCTCTCTTCCACCTCCCCCCCCCGAGGTCGCCACCACTCCCCCCCCCCCCCCCCCCCACCATCCGACGTCAGCTCAGCTGCCATTTCCGGCCACTGCTGCTTCTCCTGTCGAGCAGCAGTGGCCGGTACAAAAAAAAAAAATTACACCTGCAGAAATGCTTTCAAAAAGGAAGCAGGGCACTGCAGGCAGCCATCGGCTGTCAGCTCTGCATCCGCTCCTCCTCTCATGGCTCTCACATCACCGGCCATGGAGGTGAACCCTGGAGGAGCGCAGCGACATGAGAGGTGAGAGGTGGAGCGGATGCAGAGCTGACAACCGATGGCTGCCTGTGGTGCCCCGCTTCCTTTTTGAAAGCATTTCTGCAGGTTTTTTTGTTTGTTTGTTTTTGTACCGGCTGCTGCTGCTTGACAGGAAAAGCAGCAGTGGCCAGAAATGGCAGCTGAGCTGATGTTGGATGGAGGGAGGGAGCAGCGACGACCTTGGGGTTGGGGTGGAGGGTGGAGCAGTGGCTGCTGTGACCTTGGGGGGGTGGAGGGGTGGAGGGGCAGCGACCTCGGGGGGCGTGGCGAAAGCCTGAAACTGCGCCTCCAACATTCTGAACACTGCTATATTGTGATTGGGCATTGTCGCTGGTGACGCATTCGGAAGTGGGAGACAGAAGCATGAATGCCTCAAGGCTTATGTCCACGCAGTCAGCTTCAGAACGTTGGCAGTGCTTTTTATTATATAGGATTAGGAAAGCAATGGAAAACAAAAGTGAGGACGTTATAATGCCTTTGTATCGGTCCATGGTGCGACCACACCTCGAATATTGTGTTCAATTCTGGTCGCCGCATCTCAAAAAAGATAGAGTCAGGGCCGTGCCAACACGGTAAGCGCGGTAAGCACCGCAGGGGGGCGCCTGCCTTCAAGGGCGCCGCTGCGGTGCTGCCCTACCTCCCACCTACCTTTAAAAAAAATATTGTGAAGCCGAGTTGCAGGCAGCGCCTCGCGTCTGCCCGGCTGGGGACGGTGTAAAAACCGGATACAGCGGGATCCTCGGGATCTTCCCGGATTCGATCGCCAACATTTTAAAACGTCATTTTTCTTTTGGTAGTCGTATACATATGAACATTTTACATGTAACCTCCTAATGGTTTTTTTTGTTTTCTCTGTGTATGGTATTTAACTCAGGACATTAATCATTATTCTCCCTGACCCTCCCATTTGCGCACAATCTCGTCCACCTTAAAAGGGGCGGGGCGAGCCCCCGTACTATCGTAAATGTGACTGGTTCCTCGGCGGAGGACGGTAACTTGACGTCAAAGGGGGCGTGGTAAAAGGGCCGAGCCCCCACACGGCACATACAGGTAGTTCCTCGCCAATACAGGTGGTTTTGTCGCCGGAGGACGGTAACGTGACGTCATAGGGGCCGTGATAAAAGGGGCGAGCCCCCATACGTCACATCGCAGTGGGCCTGACCAGAGGGCGTGACCTAGCAGGATCTTTTTTCTCGGAGGTTAAAACAGGACACGGGTTCGTAGACCACTAAAGCCAGTAGGCGGAGTTTGTTTGCAATAGACTGAGCAATTGCTACTGAGCAATTGACAACAGTAGGAAAAGATTTGTAGAAATAACGGACTGGTTATGCGTGGTCCATCTGTAAATCTAATCCAGTTGGATACAGATGGTAAAATGTAATTGTGATCCTGTTTCCTGATTGGTTCAACTGTTATTGTAATCTGCCTTGGGAAGCCTGGTGTTATAAAGATGGAATACTACTACTACTATTTAGCATTTCTATAAAAAAAACTCTCCATTAATTGGGGCACATGGAATCACATCTTCATCTAATCTGTCATGTAGACGTTGACATTTTAGATATACAAATGGATCATTCTATTTCTAGGCATATTTCATGGACAAGTGGTTTTATAATTCAAAACAAAAATAAATATTTTATTTAATGCAGATCTCTTTTACTTAAACATAACTAAATGGGCTAGAATCCCCTAATGCAGCCCATCGTTTTTCTTATGTTTTGTTCTTATGACTTATAGTGTGCTAAAACAGAAATCTCTTATTTCTATCTGTTCGATAATTGTGAACACTATCCACCCTAAAAGGTTGTTATGTGGCTGTACAGGAGGAATTGTGATATTGAATAAATAAGTGTATGTTTGTGTCCCTAGTCACGCATCCAAAGGTTGTATAATCCTTTCAAGATAGCCAGTTCATCGTTTAACAAATTAGTGGAACATAACCACAGAGACAAGGTATGATTGCATTTTCAAAGTGTTAATACTAGGGCTCAGCTAAGAAACAGGTTTTTGAGTTAGTCTTCAAAATTGTTTTCAATTGTGCCATCACCAACCAGCTGGATGTGACCAAACTTGTTTTCAATTGTGCCATCACCATCCAGGTGGATAGGCAGTGCCTTAAAAGGTGCAGGATAAAGGGTTTGTTTTGGTTTTTTTTTATGTTTTTATATTTGATCTCACATTTTACCAAGCAAACTCAGTTTCAATGTGTGTTATATTTGAGAATAGAGTGAGATAGAATAATGGGAGCAAATAGATGGATATGTCTGTAATATTTAATAAAGTTGAGATTAGCATATATACCGAGCTGTGCATTTAAAAGTTTATCCTTTAATCATACCACATGTTCAGAAATCATAGCCATAAGTATAGGCAGTTATTCAAAGTTTATTGTGTGCAGACACCAGAACAGGCATCCATCACATTGAAAAAGTTAACAACTTCCACAGAGTACATTAAAAATTACATTTTTATTTCCTTATTTCCATCTTCCAAAATTCCACACAGTAGATGTACAAACCAGCAGGACCCAAAGCAGTCTAAAACAAGGAAAAACAAACAACACAGTTTATACCAAATTGTTCCACAAATGTACTATTTATACTATTTGCAAAATAACATGTTGCATTTGAATTTCACAATTTATTCCTTTGTACTGTTGTTATACATGTGTTTCATATCCTGCAGTTGCAGAGACACAGAGGTACAGGTCTTAGGGCCATGTTTATGTTATCCCCCAGATTATACAGTATGTACTGCGCATAGATGAATGTGTGTTTACATGCATAAAACTAGGCGTATTTTATAACAGTGCGCAAAACTGTATTGGCTTTAAAAACCAATCAGCATTGCTAACAGCTCCTAATAATCAATAATTAGCACTTGTGAAAAATTACAATGTATGAGTGAGATTGGGAAGTGTATTCTGTAATGTACTGAGCCTAAATTTTAAGGTACACAAGCTAAATGTATGCACACAGGGAAAAAGTGGTATGTTTATGGGCTTTACCAAATGTATGTACATAGTTATATAATAAGGACCACTGCGCATAAATGTACATGCAAGGATTTACACCAACTTTTCATTAGCATAAATGGATGCCTGCAGATTCTGTCGCAGTAACTAAGTCAAAGTATTCTAAATACTTTGTGTAAAACTATGAGTGGTATTTTGAAAATGCTTATGCTTGATTGCTTTGAGAATATATAGTATATATATATAATTTTCAAATAACATTTTTATTTGAGTAGATTTTAAAATTAATTTAAGGAAGAACTTAGCTAAAGTATCAAGATCCTGACAGGAAATGCTGAGGCAACAGGAACAGGATGCCGACTGAGGCAGGAACAGAGCACCTGAAAAAAAACAGAAGCAGAGCCTCTGAAAACAGAAGCAGAGCACCTGAAAACAGAAGCTGCAATGCTGACTGAGGTAGGCCCAGGCCAGGAACAGAACACTGAGGAAGGCCCAGGAACAGGGTACACACAGAGGTCTGCCCCAGTGTTTCTGTTCCTGGAACTGCCCCAGTGTAACTGCTCCTGCCCAGGAATAGGAACAGAAACAGGAACAGGAACACCAAGGCAGGCCCAGGGACAAGAAGAGGATCACCGTCACCAAGGCAGGAACAGGCACAGAAACACTAAAAGTGAAAGAGAAAAAGATTAGGATGGAACTGTTGCAGGAATTACCACTATTGTTAGCAGAATCTGTGGTACTTCAGGAGTCAAACACCACACACCAGAATGAGAGAAAAATCTTCTGTATTTGCCAGCAAACAAAGTAGAACATCAGCTCTAGCTCTGTTCTTCAGCTCTCTGTGTCTTGTCTCTCTCGTCTCAGCTCCTTCTCTTCTCTAACGTAAGCTGCTTCTGCTCTCCTTTATATAGGGTCCTAAGCCCTTCTGGCCCCCTTTTCTCACCAGATGGTAAAGAATAGATTGATTACCCTGTCTTGAACTAATTATCTCTATACATTTACTCCAAAATATCAGTTACATAGGTTTGAGATATTTCCTAAACTGACCTATGACCTGGGGCCTCTCAAACTAGACAATGTAGCACCTATCTCTTGCATTTTATTAAATTCTCATATTCCCAGTCAACTTCATAACTTAGGTTCATTGAGTGGCCAATCTTACTTAATGGCACACAGACATGGTTTGTTATTACTTTCAGAAGACCAGTCCTACACTTAGCTATTCATCAAGGAGTTTCCCTGACCTCTTTCACCTAGCTAGGACTGTGGATAATTCAAACCAGATGATGACCTCTTAAACTGCAGACAAAGCTCACTTGAAAATCAGATACTGGATTTAAAAGATATTCTACATAGAAATAGAACTTATTAATTAAACAGAATAAAACATATTTTAGAATAAGCAGAAATCAGAATTCCTTATAAGACAAAATCTAAATCATCTATAATATCTAAACAGCATTCAGCCTACTCTTTTAAAACTGCAGTATGCCTTACTGAGAATGTGTGGTAAATAATACCTATGAACAATCCATCACTCAAAACAGGAAAAAGAAAGTTTCATTTCTCTCTAACCTTTCTAAACTCTAGTCTAGCAAAAGCTAGACTTTTGAGCAATCTAAACCAGATGGCATTCTTCCACTTTACAGGACTGAAGCAAACTTTAAACAGAATTAACAAATATGATTTCTTTGTCCAGGCTGCCTCAGAACAGTTACAAGAACACTGAAACAGATGAAAATGGAACTTGGACAGACAGGAATGCTGAACTCCCGTCCCGAGACAGGCACAGGAACACTGAACACCGAAGCGCAGGCAGCTAGGCACAGGAACTCGGACTGAAAAGGAAACAGGAGGGCATAAAACGATTTCTGCCTCAGCCAATGGTCAGTCGGGTTACCCACACCCAGCCTCTCCCCCCCCCCCCTCCACCCCCTCCAACAACAGTACTCACCGGGCTCTTGAGGCCTTGGACGATATACTGCAGGAATACTGGAAACTCCGCTGCAGGAACACTGGGCTCTCCCACGATGGACTGTGACGCAGGAAAGATGAAGAGGCTGCAACAGGAGGGAATCAAGGATGAACGACCTGCCTCGCTTACCGAGACCCGGCAAAGACCCTGCTTCTATCCATCGCCCCTCTGGGACATTCAAGCAAAGTGCAACTCACCAGGCTATGACACAGCCAGGTGTAACGGGAACACTGAGTGGCGTGGCAAGGCGCAAGAACCCCTTCTGACTCGATTGACGCAGCCAGGCATAGGAACCCCCCCTGACTCGTTTCACACGGACAGGCAAAGGCACCCTCTCTGACCCGTTCCACGCAGCCAGGCACAGGAACTTGGACTGAAAAGGAAACAGGAGGGCATAAAACGATTTCTGCCTCAGCCAATGGTCAGTCGGGTTACCCACACCCAGCCTCTCCCCCCCCCCCCCTCCACCCCCTCCAACAACAGTACTCACCGGGCTCTTGAGGCCTTGGACGATATACTGCAGGAATACTGGAAACTCCGCTGCAGGAACACTGGGCTCTCCCACACTGGACTCTGATGCAGGAAAGCTGAAGAGGCTGCAATTTCCAAATTAGAATTCTATGGCTTTATCAATACGGACTTCAATGATTAAATGATGACAGGAATATTGCTATATGGTTCTAAATCAACCCCGACACTTTGGACATAGGTATATTGCATCTCGAATCTCTTCTTGTATTCCCACACAACTGTAGTGATACCAGTCGAGGCAATCACCTTCACATAACACCATATTGTCAGCTACTGGTCTGATACATGCATCTTTTGCATAGCAGTTTTCGTTGGTTCCTTCTATCAGTGTTTTCACCAGTACACTGCAGTATGTCAAGGTGCTTGTACTTTGTGGAGGGTGACGTCGGGTTATTTTCAAATGTGGGATACATGGCTTTTCATTCTTGTCCTCTGCCTTCGTTCCTGGTGTATACTTTTTATGATCACCCATAAGGGACTGTCCATTGAAATTTTGTAATTCATTTAATATCCATGTACGTACTGATTTCATATCATTCTGACAGAAGTCAAATTGTTCTCCTATAATGATTATGTGTGCGAGGACACAAACAAAAACACCACAGTCAAAACCGTTGCCCTGCCTTGGTATATCCATGGGTGCATAGCAATTCCATTCATCTATGTTTGGTGTTTTCCTGCCTGACATTTTATAAAGTGACATAATAAATGCCATGATATCACTAACAGTATCTTCCTTCACATTGTGCATAGAATCTAGATACAGTATGTTCTTATGCTTAAAGATAACCAGCACAAGCACCCAGTGGTTACGGTCAATATTAACTGGCATAAGCCACATGTCATGCTCAAGCACTTTATATTTGTTCAACTGCTTTTCAATGAATCTTTCTCTATATTTTTGGTGCTTTAGGTAGAACATAAAATAGGTACTGAATGTATAAATGCTTGCATTTACTTCAAATTTGCTTATTTTTATTGCTCTTGTTGTAATAAAGCCGTCAAGTACAGTGTCTGTTAGCCAATTACTGTCTTTCAACGATGTTAAATCTCTGTGGTCAATAATGTATCCACCTATACGTATTTTTGCCTTGGAGTCCAAGTGTGGAAAAGTTTCATTTATGTTCATCCACGGCTTTGGGGTGATCAGAGGCTCTATTTCTGTCTGCTGTTCCGTGTGCGTCATCGTGGGAACAGATTCATTGTACTCCAGATTCCTGTGTGTTGTTAAGTCTTCAGTGTTCATAGATTTTTTCTTACCTTCATGGAGAATATTGGTTTCATTTTCCAGAAAGTCTTCTTTTTTATTGACTTCTCTGGTTGCCGTTATATTCGTTTTACCAACACAGGGGTCCAAAATATATTCCTCTTCTTCATATTCATGTAAAAAATCTTTGGAGGGAACTATAGAATCATTTTGCTGGATGATTGTGTAGGTTTCTTTTTTACGTGGGAATTTTCTTCCAGAACGAGCCTTTCCCCTTTTGTTTCTAGCCAGTGTTGTAAGGTTGATAGTTTTAGTGCCTACCTTTGGAGGAAGCATACCAACTGCTTCCCTTGCACCTAGAATGTGAAGGCATGTTCTAGTGGAGTTGCAAGAGCACTTCTGTTCTGGGAATAGCCTTACATTGTAGTAATCCCCACCGTGTCCCTGTACAACAAATATTCCCAAAGAGGGTACAAGAACAATGCTCTGCCGTTTAATTAATGCTCGTCCCTCTGCAATATTGCAAGCAGATGGTGTTGGTTCCATCTTCGATTTTGATGTGTTGGAATCTGAATGCAAACTGATAAATTTTTCTACATCCTCAGGGGTACAGTATTCTTTCGGGAGTTTAACTTGTTCTTTATCTTTACTATGTGACCTATAAATGTCTTTTAGATGATAATTTCCCAGGTGGCACTGCCCACGAATGATTTCTCGTATATAGAAGTTTTGTAGATGGTACAAAAACATTACCATGCACTCCATCTGTATCTCTTGTTGTTCCACTACGCGTTTCAATATAGAGTTGAAACTTTCTGAAATATTAGTCGTTATCCCTTTCACATAGTCTACAATACCGTTTTCTTTCAATATCCAGGACACCGCATGACAGATTATACTGTGATGCAATTCTTGCTCAAAGTATTGTACGAATGATGTACTCCAATTCCTACGTTTTAAGCTCAGTTTCTCATAGAAGATCTCTTTAGAATTGCACTTCAGGAGTTCCATGATCTCATCTACGTAGAACTTTATTTCTGAATTTTTTCTGCAGTGCTTTTTTGTCCATACTTTTACATCCTGGCGTATGTGGTTCCAACAAATGACTCTTTTAAATGTAGGAAATACATGATCAATAGCTTTTTGTATGGCGGTCTCCCTGTCAGATACAAATATTACGTTCTCTTTTTGAATTCTATGACAAATTATTCTGAAACCGTTCAGAAATGCCCAGTGGGTAAGGAATTTTTTATTGCTGTGTAACATGAAGCACAATGGTATTACTGGAGATTCCTGAAACATTTCATGTTGGAACACAATGGAAGAAAGGTAGTAATCACCAAGATTAAACGTGTCGTATGACAGGAGTATTGGTTTGTCTTTCACAGATCGTGTTAGGTCCTGAAACAGTGTGGCCATTTTCCTGTCACCCATCATTAGTAAGACATCGGGATGAACAGTGTAGGACCAGACAAACTGTCCAAGAAGATCACAGTATTCGAAAACACTGTACATGTCATCTTGTGTAAGACGTGCTTTTCTTCGTTTATTGTTTTGCTGGTTTTTAACTTGTTCCACATCTCTTGGAAGTGTACCTACAATGTCTTCCATGGTGCCTTCGTTACATATCCTACGGTACACAGACATGGGTTTACCTGTCTCCTTTCTTATTCTTTTGAGAAGTGACGGTGCTGATCTTATATGCTCCCTGTCCATGTTCCTCACTCTGTTTCCATGACTCATGGATTTTTCCGTTGGTTGTTCTCCAAGGTAATGGACGAGTATCTCTGTACTTCCAGGGTCGAGAAGCTGGTAACTGTATCGATGGAACTTACCGTTCCCTGTTCTGATTCTGTGATATGTTTTTCTCAGCACTGGGTCTTTTTTAGGCCAACGACGGAGACCACCATGGAACCACGCATAGCCGTCGGCCCGCCAATCTTCCTTTTTTTCCTCTTCGCCAGAATATGTGAAAAGAAATGCCTCTCCTGCTTTAGCATTTGTTGCTGCTTTTCTAACAGCCTTTCTTATGTTTGCATTCTTCAGTAGATGGATGGCTTCTTCTATTGAGTACATAGTGTTCTTGTTAGCATACACTGCCATCTCAATTCAGGAGTTAGAACCCTTCCTGTATGAAAATAGAACAGTGTTTAAGGTGTATGCTCCCTGTAAATTAGAATGCATTTATGTTTATTTTAGTAACGTTCATGTACACCACATTATGTTCTAAAACTTCTACTTCTGCTGCACTATGTTTAACTAGCCGTTAAGCCCATTAAAATGGGTGAGTATTGTTATGTGGGTTTTCCAAGGCCCCCCTCCCCTCGCTGCTGCAAGGCACCCTCCCCCTACCCTCGTTGCTACAAGGCTCCCTGCCCTCCCTCCTTCCCTGCCAGCTCCAAGGCCCCTTCCTCATATCTCCCATGTCCAGCATTTCTCCAGCCCTCCCCTCCCTCCCCCCCAGGTCACCGCTACCAGTTCCCCCCCCCCCCTCCACCCGGGCCCTCTGTTCACCACTGAACTTACAGCGCCGAAACTGCAGCAAGCAGATCAGCTGAGCTCCCGTCGGCCTTCCTTCTCTGCCTGTGTCCCGCCCTCGTGTGACGTAACGTCGGCGAGGGCGGGACACAGGCAGGGAAGGAAGACCGATGGGAGCTCAGCTGATCTGCCTGCTGCATTTTCGGCACTATAAGTTCAATAGCGAAGAGAGGGCCTGTGCCGGATGGAGGGGGGTCAGCGACTGAGGGTGGTGGGAGCGGTAGCGGCAACCTCAGGGGCGAGCGGTAGCGACCTCGGCGGTTCCCTCCCTCCACTTCGCGCAGTTTCCCTCTCTGTTACACCCCTGTCATAACGTATTGACACAGGGGCGGGACAGAGAGTGAAGTCTGTAGTGCGCATTTGCGGGTGAGTATGGTCACTCGCAATTTATATGTTTCATAGTCATGTAATACATCTGATGTTACCGTAACTACACAGTGGGACTTCACATTCATTTCTTTTGTCTGTCATGTAATGTGCATGTCACAAAAGTCTCTTGGAGTCCATGTGCATCAAACAGAGTAAGTGTGACAATATACTGTTTGTAACTCTACTCTTGTGCGTAAATGTCTTTATCGAAATAGGAGGATAAGCGGTCTAATAAATCACTGGGATATGCTACTAAATAGCATGTCTCAAATATGTGTATGAATGTCATTAAATTTTACATGTCATTCACTTTTTCAGGGGACTTAATCTAGTGTTTGAACAAATCTACAGCACAGTATCACAGAAACGTTTACAAATGTTCCTTGCTCGAGTCCCCTGAGAAAGTGACAGTGAAACAACTGCTTGTTGGGACCTGCGCACCTTGTACAGATAAGTCAACAACAGTAGGTATGAAGTGAATGGAACTGCTAGTTGCTTCGCAAATGTGGAATGACATGTGAGATTGCATGACATTCATAAAGAAAATATAATGAAAACCAAACATAAAAGGGATTTTAAAATCTATATCCAAGGCAGGAGGAGGTTGTTGTGGTCAATGATAACATATAATCACAAAAACAAGGATTAAGACATTTGACACATGCTATTGAGCTGCAGATCCCAGTGAGATATGGGCTCTACTGAAAAGGAGGGGGATAGGGACACAGAGGGGCAATACTGAAAAGGGGGAGGAGGAGATAGGCACACAGAGGGGCATGACTGGAAGGGGGAATGGAGATATGGGGACAATGGTGAACAAGGGGTGAGATGGGGACAAAAAGGTAATGCTTGAAAAAGGAAAAAGATATTAATACTGTGGTAGTGTTGGAAAAAGGGGGAAGATGGGGAGAAAGGGCAATGCTATAAAAGGGGACAACAGGATGGCAGATGCTAGATAAGGGGGAGATGAGGAGACCAGGTAGGCTTGTGCTCAAAAGGGGTGGGTGGATGGGTACACAGAAATGGCAGATGCTGAACTTGGAGGTAGGATACAGACAAGGGACACAGAAGGTAGATGCTGGACAGGCCCAATATTCGTGCAGAGGAAAGACGGATAGTGCACTTGGACACAAAAGAAATGTCAGATGGGCAAAAGACCCTGTAAAGGCAGAAGAAACAGAAAAGAAACATTGGGACCAAAGCACATGAGAAAATAAATTGTTCAAACAACAGTAGAGGGGTCCGAGTGCATTTTGTTAAGTCATTTTGGATGTACTGCAGCCCAGATTTTGATGGGTAGAATCAGGGACTGCAAATCACATATGGATTTGGGATGCAAGTTTACTGTAGGACTGGTTGAAAAATCTCCCTTCTGGAACTGGGACGCATGGCAGCTCTATACACAGCTATTTCATACTCGGGACGTAAAATGCAAGATATGTGCCAAACAGATTTAGAGAAGGAAATGAAGAAGACAAGAAGAAATGGAAAGGCCAACCTGGGAAAGAATTTGTAAGACTGACTCATGGGACATGTAAAAAAAAAAAAAAATGGGACCAGCCAAATTCCCAGACAACAAAGGTAGAAATTTTTATTTAATACTTTGTAAGGATTCAGATGTACCTGCTTTCTAAAACTTACAGGAGAAAAAGCATTTCTGTCTCTTTTTTTTTACCAGTCTTGCACTGTTCGTAGAGTCTGGGTGCCTTGGACTGAGTGGTGGGGGTGGGTGGGCTGTATTTCATTAATTTTTTTTTGGTTGTGGCTCCCTATTCTGTATTAGATTGGTAGAGTGGAATGTGGTCAAAATTTCGGTTTCTGCAAGGTGATTCTGACCTGCATTGGCCACTGTTGGCAACAGGATACTGGGCTACATGGCCCATTGGTCTGACCCAGTATGGCAACTCTTATGTTTATATATATGAGGGTCTGTCCATGTTCTGCATGTGTGACTGAGGTGAAGGATTATGGTAGCATGTACTGTCTGTGTAGGAATGTGTAACAGTGCAGTTTGTACCAGTTTCCCAATAGTTGGTATATCGGTGCTCCACAGTGCAGCGCACTGTAATATATATAGAACTGTCTTCTGATAGCTGGGTTAGGGCTGTTATGGTGTGGTAAGTTTTGTGTTGGAGGGCAGTCCTGGAGTACCCCCTTGCCAGTCACCACACAAACAAACGCCCCTCTGATTTAAACAAGGTGTCTAGTAGTGGAAGGAATGTGTGTGCTATTCTTGAATACTTTTACTTTGTACTTAAGAAGACAGGTTGCGTGCTGTGGCCAGTCGAGGGACCTCTTCTGCGTCCTGCCTCCCGATGTAACTACTGTTTCCTTGTAGGCAGGACGCAACAGAGACAGCCTGGATTAATAATTGCCCGCCACAGCCCCTGAGCAACAACACAGACACTGCTGTCTAGCTGGCACCAACAGGTGCCTATTTTATACAAGTCTGCTACCCCTGAGATCAGAACATGGCTACGCCTCTGATAAAGATATTTACGCAGAAGAGTAGACGTACAAACTGTATATTGTCACAAGTCTAGCCTGCTGCACATTTTTAGTGATTGTGTAGATGCACAGAAGCAAAGATAGTAAGTAACCTAATCATATAAATCTTGGAGTCCATGGAAATTTTTGTACAATTCATATGATTTTGGACATATCTAATTACAATCGGCATTGTCTCCATATTGTTTGCAGTGCTTCAGCATACATGGGCAGATGACTTTGAGGTTTTTGTGTCTTTGTTAACTGTTTTTAAATCACATTGATAGAAAACTATATAATACTTTTATTCAAGGATCTATTGATAACATATTACACACATTTACTGATGTGTGCTACTGATGACATGTAGTTATATATATAGTTTAAACATATATATATATATGTTTATGTACACATTTCCATTTTTTTAACAATTAATACATGTATACATACATATTGATGTGTTTATGTTTAAATCTTTTTATTATGAAGCAGTGACAAAACTTTACCAGACATTATCCACATACAAGCACCTCCAATGATCCAATTATGTCTGTCTAGAAACAATGTACAATTTTCTCTCAACCCCCACCCTCTCCCCCCGCCCCAAACCCCTCCCCCCCTCCCCCAAGAATAAACCCCCCCACATTACCCCCCCTCCCGCCCACAACACAAGATAACACTCATCAGTCTATCCTACATTCCTATGACACTATCAATTTAGGAGTCTACTGCGTGCTAGGGGTTGCAGTGTGTTTGATGTGTTTATAAATACACACGTGACTATACATATCTCTATTTCCTTGTCATCAGCAGCAGATGAATCCATTATGAATGGGTTGTGTCCACCACCAGCAGGGGGAGAGAGAACACTGAAAACCATAGTGCCTCCAGGACGGCTAGCTCCATCTGCCTCTTGGTATTTCTCTATCTCCCAGCAGGGTTTGACGCTGCTTTTTCAGCTCCTTAAAGATTCTGCATGGGGTGGCTCCTGTGCTTTTGCCACTTGTAGCAGGGGTGTTGTGGCTGCTGGAGCCCACTTTAAAGGCACATAGTTTCGCACTTTCCCTGCCTTACCCTCCCCCCTGTGTGGATGCAGGCATATAGGTTCACCCTTCCCCTGCCTTTCCCACCCTCCTTTGCCTCCGGAGTACCTCTGTAGCTGTTTGCCTCCAACTTTCCTCACAGCGTTAAAAAAAAAAAAAATGAAAAAACACTTTGTCTGCGCTGATATTCTGAGGCTTTTCCTGTCTGTGCAGCGTGACCGGAGCTCTTGGACTTGGTCTTTCAAGGTTAGAGCCATTCTCACCTCCTCCGTTGAGGGCCCGCGGATGGCGTTCTTATGGGGGCGATTTTATTCTGCCGATTTTCAGCGATGGCTTTTGAGGGTGTTAAGCGCTGTTCCCATTGTGGCAAGCGCAGATCAGCAGCGGGACTCTGTAAAGCATGCTTTTCAGACGGTAGACCCGTCACGAGTATGGCGAACAATGAATCTTCCCGCTCGATGGAGCTGGCAGCGGGCGCCATCATGGAAGCGCTGCATGGCACAAACCCTGCATTTGCCGAGGAGTCTGAAGCTAGAGGGGCGCCTTGGGCTGAGGCGAACAGAGGAGCTCCATTCCCCATGGCTCCTATGGCGGAGACGGGAGGCCAGGGCGACTTTTCCCCGAGTTTGTGCTGCTTTTATATAAAGCCTTCATGCTAAAAAGAGCTCTGCCGCAGGTGTCTGACTTCATTGCTACCTGGCTCCCCTCTGATGGATGATGGGCCGGGGATGCCGACAGACGTGGCTTCTCCTGAGCGTTGGATTTACGCTAAGCATATACGGGTAAATTCCCCGTCGCAGAGTGGCGCACTTCCCTCCCCCCCCCCCCCCCCCCCCCGGTCATGCTGTGGGGATTCTGAGGAATCTGGCAGGCCTTCATGGTCTGAGGAGCCAGAGGAAGGTGCCAGTTTGCCACTGGATCTGGATGATCGCACCGCGGTTTGGATTTTCCACCGCAATGAGCTGCCAGCGCTTATCTCAGATGCCTTGCAGGCCCTCTCTATTGATGATCCTGTTAAAGGCAAGGCCTCCTCCGGTAATCCGAGGATGGCGAGTATTAAGAAGCCTGCTCGAGGCTTCCCCTTGCATGACTACATCCAGGAGCTTATTTCTGCTCTATGGGCTGACCCCGAGGGGCCTTTGAAAGTGGTCACGGTGATGGTGCATCTTTACCCTCAGAGTGAGGAGCACTTGTCCTGCTTTGGCTTGCCTAAAGTGGATACCTTTGTCACGGCTGTGACCAAAAATACCACCTTCCCAGTAGAGGGAGGGGTAGCCGTGAAGGACATTCAGGACCGGCGGCTGGAATCAGCACTAAAGCGGTCCTTTCAGATTTCAGGCCTAGCCTTACAGGTGTCTGTGTGCAGTTGTTACGCTGCTGGAGCCTGCCTCTCTTGGTTACAGCAGCAGGCAGTGGAACAGCCCGGGGATGGTGCGGAGACCCTTGCTGAGGTTGCACCCCGCATGTAGTCGGCCTTCTCATTTTTAGCTGACGCCCTCTATGATGTGGTCAGAGCCTAGGCTAAACTGTACTACAATCCGCAATGAACTCATTCAAACAGACAATTGCGAATGGTTACAACATCCTCCTCCTGCAATTCCACATGTCCAGTGCCTTTGACATGGTTAATCATGACATACTAATACATATACTAGAATACTTCAGAGTAGGAGGCACAGTTCTCAAGTGGTTCAAAGGGTTCCTAACAACAAGATCATACCAAGTAACAACGAGTGCGGACAGATCACCCCCATGGATTCCTGTGTGTGAAGTCCCCCAGGGATCCCCTCTCTTACCAACATTATTCAACCTGTTTTTAATCCCCCCTTTATAGACCTCTTTCTGACTCCGTCACACGGGGGACTAAAGGTACTTATTTCATATATCAGGTTCTGTATAGTTTCTCTGACCTCCATTGTCACCCAATCATAAGGGGGTGGCATTAGGAGCTGTAATTGAAAACTAATTCCCATAACTACTGCTTTCTGTCCAAAACTGAGTGTCACTTGTATGTGATCTACCTTAGGCTAAATGTTAGGTAAAGAGAAGATAGAATCAATAAAAATAGAGACAGAGATAGGTTTAGATAGTGTAAATAGATAGGTACATTTTATTTCTTACCCAAACACAAGTCTTCAAGTTGATACAAATACAGACATCAGATTCTGGTTTCAGCCGCACAGGGCTTCGCCGTCTGACAGAAGCTTTGGAGAGGACACTCAAACTAAGCCAAAATCTGCCATCTTTTATACTCTATCCTCTCCATAGAAGTGAATGGTGAGAAACCTTGCTCCTAATCTTTCTCACTTTCTGAGATCATACTTTCCCACGCGATCTGCTATCTGATGTACCCAACTCCTTCCGTTCTCAGCTACTGCTAATTATCAACATGTTTTGGGAAGCGTTGAGATAACAGTTTCACATCTTCCGGCTGCAATACTTTTCATACTTTTCATACCATCTCATGAACTCTGTATTACCTCTGTATCATTGTATACCAAAACTAATAAGCTCCATTTTATTCATCTGATCTTTCATTACAGGTGCTATATTGGATTTAAAAGTTGTACCAAGTTTGTATCAGGACTCATTGTTCAGACCTGCTTTTTGCAGAGTCTCAAATATTAAATCACTTGCTTGCTGTTTGGCCTACTTAGTACTTTTTTCAGTTGTTCTAGGCTGCATAGCTTTGGCCATCACTATTCCAGTGGTAGCCTTAAAGCTAGGCCATATATTAACATTCCCCTCTTCACCCTATCCCATAGGGTGACACCAGGGTTAACGTACCTTGGTACCATCCGTTCCAGAAGGTATTCTATGAGGCCATCAAATTATCTGAGTCTTAAGATCAACTGGTACAATTTGTTTAGTTTTCGGTTGAGACTTACTCAAACCTGTAGCGAGAAATGTTTTTATGAATGGGACTAATCCATGAGCTCATTTACAAAATCCCATGAAATATAGGTATGCGGGTAATAGCAATTTCAAGTGGATCATACTAATAGGCTGTTTAAGGTTGTAGGTATTCAGAATCCTTAAACAGGTCGGGATTCCTGGACCTTACTAGTACTCATCATTGGCATCCAATCATGAGCACTAATAAGTGGATAGCAAGTATGAGGTTGCCTCATACAGCAAAAATGGTCAATCCTAGGAAAATTTATATTAACCAAGGTTATGCATGGATCTTGACATATGCATAATGACCTGGAAGTATGGGAAGCATTGTATATATCCGTTACCCCTCTTGGAGCTTAGTCAGACCTACAGAAAGACATGCAGCTCAAGTAAGCCTACACCAAAGTTAAACAATTGCATAACAGGTTGATACTAACAGAGTTTACATCTACATTATGATATCAGAGCCAGTATTAGGGTTTGATGTTACCCTTGTATCTGAGCAATATCAACTTCAATTTAAATTACATAAACAGAAATGACGGGGAAACTCGTGGAAAAACAATTAGAACAATTAAAGGAAATAATAGGAAAATAAAAATAAAACCTTTTCAATATCTAGACAGGATTGCTGCTAAACTGAAAATAAAACATAATATGAATCTATAATGTCCATAAACAGCAACAGTAGTTCTCAAATTAAGTATCAGTTCAAAAGTTTTTTTCATCGAACATGGTCGAGGCGGTGGAAGCGTTGAAGAATCTGGACGAAGATCTGGAAGATCTAACAGGGCTGGATTTTCAGGCTGGCTTGCTGAAGGAAGTTGCCGGTCTTGAGATGTAACACGTATATCTTTCACATGGACCCAAGACTTGTGGTCCAGTAGTCATTGCCACAACCTTGGGGGATCTGACATCATTTGGGCCAGGATAGATTTTGAAGACGTACTTGTGGTGTACAAAGTGGGATCTTTTCATGTCTTTATTCTAGGCATACACCATCATAATCAGTCCATCAAGAGCCAGAGGCTGGCAAAGGAATAAGCAAAATAACTGTATGCCTGAATGATATATTGCTATATCTTAGTGGGCATAATCAGTGTGAATTGAATAGACATGAAAGACAATGTCAACATGGAGAAAA
The DNA here is from genome assembly GCF_901765095.1 of Microcaecilia unicolor. Taxonomy (NCBI): domain Eukaryota; kingdom Metazoa; phylum Chordata; class Amphibia; order Gymnophiona; family Siphonopidae; genus Microcaecilia; species Microcaecilia unicolor. Next base: position 204,466,122 of record NC_044034.1, read on the forward strand.
CAGTGCTAATTAAGTGCAAAAGCAAAAGGGAACCCAGAAGGGTTCAATAATGAAAAGCCAATTTACATAAATAGCAATAGTATATATGAAATTATATCTCCTGATTGGTAGGGATCAGAGCTTCAACTTCAACCCTCTTAATACTAGGAATTGGGATTTGCATAATATATCTCCACTTGTGGCTTGCATAATGTGCAAGACAGATTGGTAATTATTACAAAGGCATGATCAAATAACAATGGTAAAGTATATGGAACAAAAGAGAAGATTAAAAAAAACAATTAGAATTTAGAGATGATGGTAAATGTTCAACTATTGATGTATGGAGGGCAATGCATCGCAATCTATCGCCAATAGATATGGAATCTTCACCTACGATGACTACCATTCACCAAGGGTTGAGCCCTCAGCTGCAGGAGGCCAGCAGGACTTACGAGCTAGATGATTCAGAAAGAAGGGTAGCTTAGGAAATAGTCATATTCAGAGCAGAAGTCTAATGTGCAGGAATTTAAAATGAATAACTAGTCCAGGTGATGGAAGTATCTTCTGGAATCACGATCGCTGTCTGTTGTAATAGAGAGCTCGTATGTAAAGTGCCATGTAAGTTCTGGAAAAGATGAGCCTGCAAAAATATTTAATATAGCAGAATATTTAAGAGCATAACCGAGAAGGTCTAAATTAAGGACATCATTTGGACAAAAGAAAATTCTCATTGGAGAAGTTGGTGCTCCTTCTTCTTGTCAGAGGTCAGTTGCAGCAGAAGTACTAAACTGGAATAGAGGCGGTAGATCAGGAATTGGATTTGCAGTCTTCAGTCAACCTACAGTACTGATTAAATAGAGATGACATACGAGTAATGCCTAGTATTTAAATCTTAGTACAGGATCATTAGAAAGAAAAAATCAAAGAATGCATTGTTAGTTCCTTGGTGCACCAGTATGTGGAGTATAGACTCAATATATAATATCACAAATTACAAGTAGAAAACAAGTTTTCTCTGAAGAGTTGATGGTGCCGGCACAGGAAGTCAGCAGAGTCCGAGGAAACACCGTGGTCAGAGTCTGCTCCAGGAAAATGTAGCCTTTAATATGATATTTAGAGAGATAGAGAAAAGCCAATATCAGAAAAGAAAGATGTAAAAACTATATATTTCTATGAGGCCTCCTCACGTGACCTTTACAAGGTTTAAATAGATCAAATGAGAAGGACAGTTACCTATAGTCCTCTGTAATAGTTCAGAGCCAATTTGGAAAATGAAAATTATATCAAATTCGAAAATGATCCTTTCTATGCTTTCACAATTTGGGCCCTAAATTATGACAGCATATCAAGATTCACCTTCAGAGGGATAGCTAAAAATAAGCTTATATATTCCCAGGAACCAATTTACAATTTAGAGTATATTTTAAATACAGAGGAGGAGCCAATTTATAAGCAGGAGACACGTAGGAGCATTTCTTAAAACATTTTAGTAAAATTCAAGGATATAATAATAATTTTTATTAATGCAATAAATGCATAAATTGACCCTTAGGGTATGTTCATATGGACCAGTATGATAAATGGAACAGCTTGTAGGCCTACATTGTAAATTGAATTCTAAACAAAGTAACAAGGATAACACAGAATCATAGAATAACCCATCCAGTTATTAAAAATCTGAAACACGTAATGAATTCCTGCATCATATACTGAGTTCAAAGCATTTATAAAGATGAACTTTAGAGAAAATAAGAACTACAAAGGGTTAATCTCTATCATTCGGTCTTAAGGAAATCATGAAATAACGGTGCTTCCTGTGTCTAATTTGAGTTTACTACTCACTACAAGCATTGGACATTATGGTGACTGAAGATAGGATTAAACATCAGACAAAAACTGTAAGTTCAAGTTTTCGTATTAAAACTTCATGCTGGTGGAATTGGTCTTCATAGAATTAATACTTCAGGAGAGGAAAAGGAGGAAGAGAAGGTTATTACTTTATCTGCTTCCAGAGATACGGTTCTCAATTGTAGCTAGTCTTATCTGAACATAGCTCTGAAATAATAGCAACCTGAATTTCTTTAGTTCTGATTTACCAGTTAGTTATGTTATGCAAGGGTTAATCATGCAAGGGTTAATCTCCAAACCCTATTGAGAACCAGAAATGCTGGAACTCTGTCTTAAAACCATAAATCTTTAAGAGGCAGGGAAGGAAGTTTGAAAGTTGTAGATAAGACGTGAAAGGAAAAAATTAAAACAGTTAATTCATTCTTACGGAACACATCCCCAATAGAGAATCAGGAAGTGAACATCAGCACTAGTTATTTCATCCAACATCACAAAGAAACAGTGCTTTAGATGGCATATAATATAGAACCTTTCATAGGAAATATCTGAAACAATTATGCAATTTTCAAAGAACACATACACGGACATACACTTATAAAATTAAAACTAAAAAGTGCTTGTTTTTCTAATGAAAGCAATTTATCAGAAATCAAAAACAATCAGATATTTAACATCATGTCACAAATCAAACAAACATTTCTTAAATGAAATAATATACAATCCTGGAAAAAAACACTCCTTTGAGATTTACTACCACTGCAGTTGATAGGTAATCTCGCAGAGTAACCTTAAAGCACACATTTAAAACTAAAGAAATGATTCCTTAATAAATAGCTGGTGTAATTTATGCTATTTACCACAGGACACACAGGACACACAGGAAAAATTAAAACAGTAACCTAATCCTGATACGTTGAAAACTTAAAGCTCAGAAGAGGAAGCAAGATATTTTTAAATGTAGTTCAAAACCAATCATTGGAATTGTGCACAGTTAAGGAATTGTTTAGGGTTTCAAAAAAACAAAAAATATAAAAATAAATATTCCAGTAGCCAATTACAAGAAAAGGAAAATTACACTCATACATATACACAGTTATTGTCCCATATACAGAGGTATTGAGGACAAAATCTTAATCCTAAATTTGGTAAATTTGGTAAAATAAAACATTTAAATTAGAGCTAATCCAACAGGCCATGAAAGTATACAAAGGCAAGCTTAATAGTAACACATACAATAAATGAAAATGTACTCACGATTCGTGCAATGTAATCTCCAGCGCAGAAAATCAATTGAGAAAGAGAACAGTTGGCAGGATCACTATGCCCTTCCGAACTCTCGGACAGGATAGAAGAAATTTAGGGAAGCAGGTGTGTTAGTTCAGCGCAGGGCATGAAGACAGCAAGAAGGTAAAAGAATATGTAAGATAGGGGTCAGAAAAAGTGTGCAAGTGTAGTGCTAAAGAAGGGAACCTGCAAAGAACAAAGGGAGAAGACAGAAAAAATAGAAAGACAGGGGTAAGAACAAGAAAATTGGACAGAACAATAGTGCCCAATACCCCTAAAGTGGGCAGTGTCCGTGATAGGGAGAAGGAGAAAAAGGAAGAGGAACAAAATGAAGGAATAACAGCAGGGAAAGATAAGAGAAAGAAAACATAGAACCTTTGAACGCACAAAATTAAGTATCCCCTCTTGCGTTCAAAAGAAGATAAAGAAGGATAGCGAGTACTGTTAGCGTTCGGGGCTCACCACTGTTTTTAATCCCCCCTTTATAGACCTCTTTCTGACTCCGTCACACGGGGGACTAAAGGTACTTATTTCATATATCAGGTTCTGTATAGTTTCTCTGACCTCCATTGTCACCCAATCATAAGGGGGTGGCATTAGGAGCTGTAATTGAAAACTAATTCCCATAACTACTGCTTTCTGTCCAAAACTGAGTGTCACTTGTATGTGATCTACCTTAGGCTAAATGTTAGGTAAAGAGAAGATAGAATCAATAAAAATAGAGACAGAGATAGGTTTAGATAGTGTAAATAGATAGGTACATTTTATTTCTTACCCAAACACAAGTCTTCAAGTTGATACAAATACAGACATCAGATTCTGGTTTCAGTCGCACAGGGCTTCGCCGTCTGACAGAAGCTTTGGAGAGGACACTCAAACTAAGCCAAAATCTGCCATCTTTTATACTCTATCCTCTCCATAGAAGTGAATGGTGAGAAACCTTGCTCCTAATCTTTCTCACTTTCTGAGATCATACTTTCCCACGCGATCTGCTATCTGATGTACCCAACTCCTTCCGTTCTCAGCTACTGCTAATTATCAACATGTTTTGGGAAGCGTTGAGATAACAGTTTCACATCTTCCGGCTGCAATACTTTTCATACTTTTCATACCATCTCATGAACTCTGTATTACCTCTGTATCATTGTATACCAAAACTAATAAGCTCCATTTTATTCATCTGATCTTTCATTACAGGTGCTATATTGGATTTAAAAGTTGTACCAAGTTTGTATCAGGACTCATTGTTCAGACCTGCTTTTTGCAGAGTCTCAAATATTAAATCACTTGCTTGCTGTTTGGCCTACTTAGTACTTTTTTCAGTTGTTCTAGGCTGCATAGCTTTGGCCATCACTATTCCAGTGGTAGCCTTAAAGCTAGGCCATATATTAACAAACCTAATGATGATACCTGTAGCCAAACTACTAGCCAATCAAAACCTCAACCCCTACATTTATGCAGATGACGTCACAATTTACATCCCATTCAAACATGATCTTAATGAAATCACCAACCAGATCAAACAAAGCCTCCAAATAATGCACACTTGGGCAGATGCATTTCAACTAAAACTTAACGTTGAAAAAACACAATGCAGCTTATAATCGAAAGAGAAAAACGCCTATATTGCGACACAAATCAGGAGATAGACGTTTATCTCACAAAAACGAATAAAGCGGTATAATCGAAAGCCGAATTTGGACATTTTCAAATGCAGTCCCTCGCGGATGCGGACTAAGTTGGCGGGGGGCGTGTCGGGGCCTTGTTATCGCCTGATCCAGCTGCTTCTCCCTGCTCGTTCCAGTCTATCGTTCAAGTCCATCTGCTCCAGTCGCTCCAGCCCGCCTGATCCAGCTTCTCCCTGCTTGTCCCAGTCCAGCTTGCTCCAGTCCGCCTGATCCAGCATCTCCAGTCTGTTCCGGTCCGCCTGATCCAGCTTCTCCCTGCTAGCATGTTCCTGCCCTAGTGTGTTCCAGTCCGCCTGCTCCAAGCCTACTCCTGTCTGCATGATCCCATCTCGTGATCCCAGCTTGTTCCAGTACGCCGATCCCAGCTTGCTCCAGTACGCCGACCCTGCTTCCCCTGCCTGCTCCAGTGTTCCAGTCAGGCTTCTCCCTGCTTGTTCCAGCCCATCTGCTCCAGTACACCTGCTCCAGCCTGCCTACTCCGGTACACCTGCTCCAGCCTGCCTACTCTAGTACATCTGCTCCAGCGTGTTCCAGTCCGCCTGAACCAGCTTCTCCCTGCCTGTTCCAGTCCATCTGCTCCAGCCTGCTTGCTGCCTGTTCCAGTCCATCTGCTCCAGCCTGCTTGCTCCAGCTTCTCCCTGCTCATCTGCACCAGCTTGTTCCAGCCTGCCTGCTAGCTTGTCAGCTATTGACTTACTCGCCTGCCTGCTAACTTGTCAGCCCTTGTCTTATCTGCTCTCCAGAATCTCCCTGCTCGTTCTTGTCCACCGGCTCCAGCATGCCCCAACCCGCCTACTAGCTTGTCAACCACTGATTTACTTGCCTACCTACTAACTTGTCAGCCATTGACCTACCTACCCCCCCAGCCTCTCCCTGCTCATCCCTGTCCATCCGCACCAGCTTGCTTCAGCCCGCCTGCTAGTTTGGCAGCCACTGCCTCACTTGCCGGCCTGCTAACTTGTCAGCCATTGACTTACCTGCTCTCCAGTCCATCTATCCCTCCAATTCCAAGCCTCCGATTCTCCGCTCTATCTATCTACTTCTCACCTCAGTCTCTACACTTACACCGCAATCACTACTTATGGCCCCTGTCCACATCCTCTTCCTTGCCCTGTCCCTTCCTAATCTTTTTCCCCTCCCCTTACCGCTGTCCACTGCTGGAAATCATTGCCCACCTGTGTTCCCTCCCAACCTGCCCACTACGGCAATACCCTACCCACCCCCATCCCTCACCATCTCTCTTGTCCCCCTCCTCCTTCCTAGCCCTTAATCTTCAACACCTCCTTCCTACCATTAACCCTTCACCATTCCTCCTAAGTGCACCACGTCTTCGTCGCCCGACCTCCCCCACCCTACTCCGCACTCTCCTGCTCCTCCTCCTGCTATCCGCGGGAGACATTAATCCTAATCCAGGCCCTCCTCACCTGTCCTCCTCCTATCCACACAAACGATTCCATGACGCCTCCAATCTCGTCTCTATTCCCCTCCTCCCCCCCCCCCCTTCCCTCCCCTTCTCATGTGCCTTGTGGAATGCTCACTCGGTCTGCAACAAACTGCCCTTCATCCACGATCTCTTCATCTCTTGCTCCCTTCAACTACTCGCCCTAACCAAAACCTGGCTCTCCCCTGACAACTGTGCCTCAGTCGCTGCCCTTTGTCATGGAGGTTATCTCTTCTCCCACACTCCCCGCCCAGATGGCCGCGGCGGAGGCGTCGGGCTACTTCTCTCGCCCTCCTGTAGTTTCCAACACCTCCTCCTGCCGCAGTCTCACTGCTTCTCATCCTTTGAAGCTCACTCCATCCGACTATTCCACCCATTACCACTCAGAGTTGCCGTCATCTACTGCCCCCCTGATAAGCCCCTCTCTTCATTCCTTACTGACTTCGACACCTGGCTCACCGTCTTTCTTGATCCCGCATCTCCATCCCTCATTCTTGGTGATTTTAATATTCACGTCGACAACCCATCCAACTCCTACGCTTCTAAAATCCTCACTCTGATATCCTCCTTTAACCTCCGACTATCCTCTACCGCCCCTACTCACCGTGATGGCCATTGTCTCGACCTCGTTCTCTTCTCTTCCTGCTCACCTTCTAATTTCTGCACCTCAGTCCTTCCTATCTCAGATCATCACCTAATCACCCTGACACTTCATCACCCTCCCCCTCAACCTCGCCCAACTATAACCACTACCTTCAGGAATCTCCAAGCTGTAGACCCCCCCTACCCTATCCTCTCACATCTCCAATCTCTTCCCGTCCATCTCGTCTTCTGAATCTGTCGACACGGCTGTCTCTACCTACAATGAATTTCTCTCCACTGCTCTGGATACCCTAGCACCATCTGTCTCTCGCCCCACTAAGCGCATTAATCCTCAGCCCTGGTTAACCCCATGCATCCGTTACCTTCGCTCCTGCACCCGATCTGCTGAATGACTCTGGAGGAAATCTCGCACCCTGTCAGAATTCACCCATTACAAATTCATGCTATCCTCGAAAAAAGTCCTCCCTATTCCTTGCCAAACAGGAATATTATTCTCAATTAACCAATTCTCTTGGCTCCAACCCTCGTCACCTCTTCGCAACCCTCAACTCCCTACTTAAAGTGCCCTCCGCTCCCACCCCCACCCCCACTCTCTCCTCAAACATTAGCTGACTACTTCCGCGATAAAGTGCAGAAGATAAACCTTGAATTCACCTCCAAGCCTTCTCTTCCCTGTGACTTCTTAACCCACTCCCTCAACCAACCTAACCTGTCCTCCTCCTCCTCCTTCCCTGAGATCACCGAAGAGGAAACTGCTCGCCTTCTAAATGCACCACCTGCTCCTCTGACCCCATTCCCACCAATCTGCTTACCAACATCTCTCCTACAGTTAACCCCTCAATCTGTCACATCCTCAACCTCTCTCTCTCCACTGCTACTGTCCCTGACACCTTCAAGCACGCTGTAGTCACTCCACTTCTTAAAAAACCATCACTTGACCCCACCTGTCCCTCCAATTACCGCCCCATCTCCCTTCTACCCTTCCTCTCCAAATTACTTGAACGAGCTGTCCACAGCCGCTGCCTTGATTTCCTCTCCTCTCAGGCCATCCTTGATCGGCTTCAATCTGGCTTTCGCCCACTACACTCAACAGAAACAGCTCTCTCCAAAGTCTGCAATGTCCTATTCCTTGCCAAATCCAAAGGTCACTACTCCATCCTTATCCTCCTCGACTTATCTGCCGCCTTCGACACCGTCAATCATAATTTACTTCTCGACACACTGTCCTCATTTGGATTCCAGGGCCCCGTCCTCTCCTGGTTCTCCTCGTATCTTTCCCAACGCACCTTCAGAGTATCTTCTAATGGCTCTTCTTCCACCCCCGTCCCGCTCTCTGTTGGAGTTCCCCAAGGATCTGTCCTTGGACCGCTTCTTTTCTCAATATACACCTCTTCCCTGGGCTCACTGATCTCATCACATGGTTTCCAGTACCATCTCTATGCCGATGACACCCAGCTCTACCTCTCCACTCCCAACATCACAGTCAAAACCCAGGCCAAAGTCTCGGGCTGCCTCTCAGATATCGCCGCCTGGATGTCCAACCGTCACCTGAAACTGAACATGGCAAAGACTGAGCTCCTTGTCTTCACACCCAAATCCTCCTCTCCTCTTCCCCCACTCTCTGTCTCTGTTGACAACGCCCTCATCCTCCCCGTCTCGTCAGCCCGCAATCTCGGAGTCATTTTCGACTCCTCCCTCTCCTTCTCTGCCCATATCCAGCAGACAGCTAAGACCTGTCGCTTCTTCCTCTATAATATTAGCAAAATCCGCCCATTCCTCTCTGAACAGACCACCCGAACCCTCGTCCACTCACTCGTTACCTCTCGTCTTGACTATTGCAACCTTCTCCTTGCTGGTCTCCCGCTTAGCCACCTATCCCCCCTTCAATCTGTCCTAAATTCCGCTGCACGTCTTATCTACCGCGGGAACCGATACTCTCATATCACCCCTCTCCTCAAGTCGCTTCACTGGCTCCCGATTCACTACCGTATTCAGTTCAAGCTTCTCCTAATGACTTTCAAATGCACTCAATCTGCAGCCCCCCATTACCTCTCTACCCTCCTCTCCCCCTATGTCTCCACCCGTAACCTCCGCTCTCAGGACAAATCACTCCTCTCTGTACCCTTCTCCACCACCGCTAACTCCAGACTCCGTCCCTTCTGCCTCGCATCACCTTATGCCTGGAACAGACTCCCCGAGCCCATACGCCATGCGCCCTCCCTGCCCATCTTTAAGTCCTTACTCAAAACCCATCTCTTCTCCCTTGCTTTTGGCGCCTAACCACCTTCCCCATTCATGATACACTGACTACACTGACTACATAGTTTGTTACCTTTAGATTGTAAGCTCTCTTGAGCAGGGACTGTCCTTCCTCATGTTTTAACTTGTACAGCGCTGCGTAACCCTAGTAGCGCTATAGAAATGCTAAGTAGTAGTAGTAGATCAGAGATGGGTACCTTTTGCCGATAATGGAAAAAAAAATATGCGTTTTTAGCGAGAATTTATGGCACTTTTCCAGGACCCTGTTTTTCCACAAATAAGGGCACCAAAAGTGCCCTAAATGACCAGATGACCACTGGAGGGAATCGGGGATGACCTCCCCTGACTCCCCCAGTGGTCTCAAACCCCCTCCCTCCCACCAAAAAATATGCTGTTTCACAACTTTTTATTTTCACCCTCAAATGTCATACCCACCTCCCTGGCAGCAGTATGCAGGTCACTGGAACAGTTATTAGGGGGTGCAGTGGACTTCAGGCAGGTGGACCCAGGACCATCCCCCCCCCTACCTGTTACAATTGTGCTGCTTAATGCTTAGTCGTCCAACCCCCCCAAAACCCACTATACCTACATGTAGGTGCCCCCCTTCACCCCTTAGGGCTATAGTAATGGTGTAGACTTGTGGGCAGTGGGTTTTGAGGGGGATTTGGGGGGCTCAACACACAAGGGAAGGGTGCTATGCACCTGGGAGCTGTTTTACTTTTTTTTTTTTAAGTGCCCCCTAGGGTGCCCGGTTGGTGTCCTGGCATGTGAGGGGGACCAGTGCACTACGAATACTGGCCCCTCCCACGAACAAGTGCCTTGGATTTATTCGTTTTTGAAGTGGGCGCTTTCATTTTCCATTATCACTGAAAAAAAAAAACGCCCAGCTCAAAAAATTATAGACGACCATGTTTTTCAAAAATAAGGTTCGGTCCGCCCCTTCACGGACCCGTTCTCGGAGATAAACGCCCATGGAGATAGGCATTTCCGTTCGACTATGCCCCTCCACGTCTTGTACTCACCTCAGAACATAACACAAAGAACTTCACCATAATCACACCATACTGTTCCCTTCCTGTCTCACAAAACTTGAAAATTCTGGGAGTCACCATTGATCGAAACCTCAGTCTTGACACCCACGTGAAAAACACGACGAAAAAGATGTTCTACACCATGTGGAAAATCAAAAGAGTAAAACATTTCTTCCCGAGATACATCTTCCGTACCCTAGTACAGTCAATGTTAATAAGTCATCAGGACTACTGCAATGCACTATACGCCGGGTGCAAAGAACAAACAATCAAAAAACTCCAAACAGCCCATAATACGGCCGCCAGACTCATATTTAGAAAAACTAAATATGAAAGTGCAAAACCCCTAAGAGAGAAACTGCACTGGCTCCCACTTAAGGAACGCATTGCCTTCAAGATCTGCACGATTGTACACAAAATCATTCATGCAGATGCCCCAATGTACATGCTAAACCTCGTACACCTACCACCCAGAAATGCCACAAGATCATCCCGCAAATTTCTCAATCTGCAGTGCCCAAGCTGCAAAGGACTTAAATACCAGCTAATGTATGCCACTACCTTCTCTTACATGAGCATGCAGTTATGGAATGCATTACCCACAGACCTGAGAGCAATCAACATAACAACTATCTTTCAAAGATCTCTGAAGACATTCCTCTTCAACAAGGCCTACAATGCAAACCTATAACCTCACTAAGTCACCTCACCAACCCACTCAATTATGAACACACACCTCCTATATCTACCCTAACCACTCTCTTCCTTCTTCTTTTTCCCTTCTTTAATAGCTACACACTATTAACTGTATCTAATATCCTGAAATTACAATATTAACAGATGTATGTAAGCCACATTTAGCCTGCAAATGGGTGGGTGAATATGGGATACAAATGCAATAAATAAAATAAACAGATGCCTGTGGCGGTGTCTGCCTGCCGCCTTCTATGGCTACGGCATTGGGCAGCTGACATAGCCTCAAAGCAAAGGCAGGTGAAGTTGCCCTTTCGGGGCCTTCTCCTTTTTGGAGATGAGTTGGAGAAAATTGTTAAAGACCTGGGGGCTGCTAAAACCTAGACGTTACCTGAGGATTGGCAACGGCCTTCTTCCAAGGGTCAGGTGGTTCCCTCTTCTTCCAGAACTCGCTTCTGTGAAGCTCGAAGGTATCGCCAGGGGTGCTGTGCTGTGTTTACTCAACGTGCGCATTTTCAGCAGAGGAACTCCTTTTGCTCAGACAAATGCTCCATAGCGGCCGGCTCAAGGCCAGGAGTTCAGGGGCAGCCCTCTCAATGATGGCGCACCGGTCCATTCCTGGATTCTTGCAGTAGGAGGACGCCTTTCCCTCTTTGTCGAGGAGTAGACCAAGATTGCCTGAGATCAGTGGGTCCTGGACCTGATCAGAGAAGGTTACCGTCTGGAATTCAGTGCCCCTGTGAGACACGTGTTTGTGGAATCCTGATGCGGCACTGCCATCAAACGGGCGGCGGTACAGGAGACCTTACAAGTCTTGTTGCACCTTGGAGCAGTGATCCCTGTGTCTCCTGCCGAACACGGCTGCGGTCGTTACTCCATTTATTTTGTGGTGGTGCGAAAGGCGTGTCTTTTTGGCCCATACTCGACTTGAAAGGCTACAAGTCACTAAGAGTGCGGCATTGTCACATGGAAACCCTGCGCTCCGTCATTGCGGCGGTTCAGCCAGAAGAGTTCCTCACATCTCTGGACCTCAAAGAAGCTTAATTGCACATTGCTATTGGCCCACGCACCAACAGTTCCTCCGGTTTGCAGTATTGGGAAAACCATTTCCTTTTTCGGGCCTTGCCTTTTGGCCTCGCCATAGCTCCCCGAACCTTTTCCAAGGTAATGGTGGTAGTAGCTGCTTTTCTCAGGCGAGAGGTTATCTGGGTTCACCCGTACCTTGACGACTGGCTCATCGGAGCGGGCTCTGCAGTATAGAGTCGTCATGTAACAGCCAGAGTGGTCTCAGTACTGCAGTCTCTGGGCTGGGCCATCAATATACCCAAAAGTCATCTGACCCCCTCTCAATCTCTAGAATCTTTGGGGGTCCAGTTCCACACAGCCTCGGGGTTTGTCTTTCTACCCGAGCAAAAGCGGTGCAAGCTTCAGAATCAGGTCTGTTTGCTCCTGAGGATGCCTCGCCCGCGAGCTTGGGATGTTGTCCAGCTGTTTGGGTTGATGACGGCCACCTTGGAAGTGGTGCTATGGGCGAGAGCGCACATGAGACCTCTGCACTTTTCTCTGCTTCAACCATGGTCTCCAATGTCCCAGGATTTTCAGCGCAGACTCACGTGGCTCCCTGTGGCCCAACTCAGTATGGAGTGGTGGCTCTCAGACAGCATGCTGCGGCATGGAATGCCGCTAGCGTTTCCCGATTGGTGCCTGGTGGTAATAGATGCCAGCCTGCAGGGCTGGGGAGCGCATTGGCAGGGAAGGTATGCCCGGGGTCTGTGGACTCCCGAACAATCAGAGTGGTCCATCAATTCCTTGGAGCTGAGAGCGATATTCTAGGCGCTTCTGGCCTTTTACATGACCCTGGAGGGACTGGCTGTCACAGTTCTGTCGTAAAACATGACAGCAATGGCTTACATAAATCGACAAGGCGGCACTCTGTGCAGAGCAGTGGCCATGCAGGCCGCGCAGATTTCACACAGGGCTGAGCTACATCTGCAGTTTCTGTCACCAGCTCACATTGCAGGTCAGAGCAACGTGAAAGTCGATTATCTAAGCAGGCATCAAATTGACCGAGTGGAGTGGGAACTGGCAGAAGAAGTGTTCCTTCAGATTTGTGCCAAATGGGGGACGCTCATAGTGGATCTTATGGCATCAAGTGCAAAAGCCAAAGTCCCCTGCTTTTACAGCAGACGGAGAGATCCTCGCTCGGCAGGGTTGGATGCCTTGGTTCAACCCTGACCTCCGGGCCTCTTGTATGTGTTCCCTCCTTGGCCCTTGATAGGGCGAGTCCTCCTGCTAATTCGGCTACATCAAGGAGTGGTGATTCTCATTGCCCCGGATTGGCCCAGGTGGCTGTGGTATGCGGACCTCTGGCGGATGGTGGTGGAGGCTCCCCTTCCTTTGCCTCTAGTACCGAACCTGTTGTCGTAGGGCCCAGTGACCATAGAGGATCCCTGCCGCTTTGTTCTTACAGCATGGCTATTCAGAGGGCGCAATTGAGAGACAAGGGCTATTCCAACAAGGTCATCTCCACTCTCTTGCAGGCCCACAAATGTTCTACTTTCGTGGCTTATGCTCGGATCTGGCGCCACTTTCAGGCTTGGTGCGCTTCTAAAGCGATCTCACACTTATGCGTGCTTCTGTCTTGGCCTATAATTCCCTGCATGTTCAACTGGCAGCATTGGAATGCTTTTGAGGGAAGGTCTCTGGCCTCTCCATGGCTGTGCATCCGGACATTGCACGGTTTGTTAGAGGGGTGCTTCGGCTACACCCTCCTGTGCGGGGCCCTTGTTCGGCCTGGAACCTGGAGGTAGTTTTGAACGCTCTTTGGTGTTTGCCCTTCGAGCCGCTGAGGCAGGCTTTGGAGAAGGATGTGACCCTAAACACGGTCTTTTTGGTGTCCATTACATCGGCGAGACGGGTGTCTGAGCTCCAGGCGCTGTCCTGTTGAGACCCATTTCTGCAAATCTCTGAGTCCGGAGTAACGGTACTTACTGTGCCTTCCTTCCTGCCCAAAGTGGTTTCAACGTTTCACCTAAACCAAACTATTTTCTTGACCTTTTAATAGGGCGGAGTTTCCGGAATCCTTCGGGTAGCAGCAACTTCTGGATGTGCGCAGGGCCATGTTGCAATATCCGCGAATGTCAAATGCTTTCAGGGCCTCTAATCTCCTTTTTGTATTATTGTGTGGTCCTCACAGAGGGTCTCCAGCGTCTAAAGGTACCCGTCGGCTTAAGGAAGCTATTTTTTCTTATCCGCTGTCTGTCCGGCCTCCTCCTGACGCCTTTAAGATATAATCTACAAGAGCAATTTCCTCTTGTTCGGATGAAACTGGAGCACTTTCTCTTCAAGACATATGTAGTGCTGCGATGTGGGCTTCTAAGCTCTCCTTGCCCGTCATTACAGGCTGGATGTGGCCACCAGGAGGGATGTGCATTTTGGAGCACAAGTGCTTGCGCATGGTGTGGCTTGTTCCCACCGTGTGTAGGGATTGCTTTGATACATCCCATTCGTTATGGATTCATCCGCTGCTGGTGACAAGGAAGGGGAAAATTAGGTTCTTACCTTGGTAATTTTTCTTTCCTGTTGTCACAGCAGATGAATCCATGATCCCTCCCTGATTGATTCAGTTTTGTGTTAATAGTTTTCCTGAAGACATGTTCCCTCATTGGGAGAAGTTGGAAAACAGTCTTTAGGATTTATGATCTTCTAAAGGAGGTTGAGTTCGTTGCTCCTTTGTGTTATTGTTCCTGTTCTGTGGCGTTCGTTCGCTGTGAGGAAAGTACATGTTATTCTACTTTGCGGTGTAATACTTCTTTGGAAATTTCAAAATAATGAGTGGCAGATGGAGCTACCCGTCCTGGAGGCACTATGGTTTTCAGTGTTCTCTATCTCCCCCTGCTGGTATGTGGACACAACCCATTTGTAATGGATTCATCTGCTCTGACTAAAGGAAAGAAAATTACCAAGGTAAAAACCTACTTTTCCCATATATATGTGTATCTATATCTATAGATTTGTTATAGTTGGTACATATCATTTACATAATAAGGATGCATGAAAATAGAGAGAGGGAGAGAGCCAAATATGGCTTCTGATCAGATACCGCATTCAGTTCAAGCTTCTCCTTCTTACCTATAAATGCACTCAGTCTGCTGCCCATCACTACCTCTCTACCCTCATCTCCCCTTACGTTCCCGCCCGAAACCTCAGTTCACAGGACAAATCCCTCCTCTCTGTACCCTTCTCCACCACCGCTAACTCCATGCTCCACTCATTCGGCCTCGCTTCACGCTATGCTTTGAACAAACTTCCTGAGTCCTTACGCCAAGCCCCCTCCCTGCCTATCTTCAAATCTTTGCTTAAAGCCCACCTCTTCAATGCTGCTTTCGGCACCTAACTCTTACCTTTCAGGAAATCTAGACTGCCGCAATTTGACTGCCCTACTTTGACTGTACACTTGTCCTTTACATTGTAAGCTCTTTGAGCAGGGACTATCCTTCTATGTTAAATTGTACAGCGCTGCGTAACCCTAGTAGCGGTTTAGAAGTGTAAAATAGTAGTTATATGTATTTATTATGTGCCACTGGAAGAGATTACGGATGGACGTGTTCAAATACATACCTACCTGACAGCTGTTTTTCTGTTGCTATGTGTACTGATGCAGTTGACAATTGTAAGGGAATGGTCTTTTGAATCTCCTTTGTCTTGTGCAGATTCTGACACACCGATACTAGAAAACCAGACAACATGTTGAATAATGACCATTAATTATTAAAAACATGTCATATATTTATATGCTCATTTACCTTTACACCAAGTCCTCCTATGTTAAACTTATTCGATACTTATTCATTAACCTGATTAAGTTTGCGTTTAACACAATCTCTATATTGTTCCTAAAACTTTGTTTTATTTTATTGTTACTATGTAAGCCGCATACAGCCTGCCATGTGTGTGAAAGAGCGGGGTACAAATGCAATAAATAAATGTAAAAAAATATATATATATGTGTGTGTGTGTTTTTTATATAAAGCAATACCCCTTCACGTGTGTTCATATATGTGCATAACTACTGATAGGTGGTTCAAATTGTAAAGACAAGTACCAAAACTTTATTTTAAAAGGAATTTCATTATACACATATATATGTTCATACTGTGAACCTGTAGGAATAACAAACAAAGTTTAGATGTGTGAAGTTCTTGCAACCTTGCAAGTGACATTTATTTTGTGAATACAGGACATTGTACAATCTACTGGATGATCTTGCGACATAAGCCTTGTGTACAATTATATAGAGGGAATTGCATGGCTAAACGGAGAGGGTGTTGTCTGGAAGGTCTACTCGCAAATGACACAGGTCATGGTCCAGACAGATACCAAAAGCACAGCAATCATTAGCTTCTGTGCGCTGCTGTAGCCGGACTTAAACAGTTTTCCCTGGTGTGGATAAAACTTGCCGCACAAAGCAAAAAATAACCACAGACCTTGTATAAACATTAAACATTACTTTTCATTCACAGTGGGATATGTTTCTGTCTTCATCCACACACCTAAAGCCATCTCATTTAGCTGTTCCTTCAATAATTTTCCCATGTGTACACTATACACATTGCATTCGACATGCATAAGGCTGGACAGCAGGGGATCCAGATGTTTGGGAGGGTGCAAATAGGTCCAATGCCTTTGGATACACATCTACAGGGTGCCCATACAGAGTCCCCCATCTGTTCCCCCTCCTTGTCACCCCCCAATCAGAGTTCTCCCTTCATTTCCTGTCTTCCTTACATCGTGTTCTGTTAAAAAGAGATAATTTGCGGGTTGGACGCTGGAGTGATGATGAACGCCTTTGGCTTAAATCTCGTGGCCATGCTGACTTCATACACTTCAAATTCCTGCTTCCCTCCTTCCAATCTGCTATCCATCTAGCCAAACAGGACTATATATCCAATAACTAACTATTGCTTCAAACCCTCGATGTCTCTTTTCCATGCTACACCCTCTCCTCAAACTGCCTTCTCCTACAACTCCCCCTTCACTTTCTCCCCAGACTCTGGCTGATTAATTTTCACGATAAGGTTCACAAGATAAAACTTTATTCACCATCTCTCCTCCTCCACTCCTTCTTCCCTTAGTACACTCTCTCCACCCTTGTACCCCTGCCTCCTTCTCTTCCTTTTCCGAAATCTGTGAAGAAGAAACGTTACTTCTTCTTTCATCCTCAAAACTAACCACCTGCTCCACTGACCCTATCCCCACTCATCTACTCAACACTATCTCTCCTGCTGTCACCCCGTTCATCTGTCATATCCGCAATCTATCACTTTCCACTGCTACTGTCCCTGGAGGAGTGGACTAGTAGTTACAGTGGTGGACTTTGGTCCTGGGGAACAGGGTTCAATTCCCACTGCAGGCACAGGCAGCTCCTTGTGACTCAGGGCAAGTCACTTAACCCTCCATTGCCTATGTAAGCTGCATTGAGCCTGCCATGAGTGGGAAGCGCGGGGTACAAATGTTAAAAAAAAACAAAACCTTCTCTGGATCCTACCTCTCCTTCCAACTATCACCCCATCTCCCTCCTCCCTTTCTTATCCAAGATACTAGAACGTGCTGTCCACTGTCGCTGCCTCAACTTTCTTTCTTCTCAAAATATTCTTGATCCACTCCAATCTGGCTTTGGACCCCTTCATTCAAATGAAACAGCACTTACTAAAGTCTCCAATGATCTATTCCTGGCTAAATCCAAAGGGTTCTATTCTATCCTCATCCTTCTCGATCTTTCTGCTGCTTTTCACAATGTTGATCAGAGCCTACTCCTTGGCACGCTATCCTCACTTGGATTTCAGAATTCTGCTCTTTCCTGGTTTTCTTCTTATCTCTCACAGCATACTTTTTACTGTATACTCTGATCGATCTTCTTCTTCCGCTATCCCACTGTCAGTGGGTGTACCTCAAGGTTCCGTCCTAGGACCTCTCCTTTTCTCCATCTATACTTCCTCCCTTGGTGCTTGATCCTCTTCCCACGGTTTTCAATATAACCTTTACACTGATGACTCCCAGATCTAGCTTTCCACAACAGAAATCTCGACAGAAATCCAGGACAAGGTATGTGGCTGCCTGTCTGACATTGCTGCCTTCATGTCTCACCGCCACCTGAAGCTCAATATGTCCAAAACTGAGCTCCTTATCTTCCCACCTAAACCAACCTCTCTCCTTCCTCCACTCTCTATTTCGACAACACGGTCATTCTTCCTGTCTCATCTGCTCGTTACCTTAGCGTCATCTTTGACTCCTCCCTCTCCTTCTCTGCACCTATTAAGAAATAGGTAAAACCTGTCGTTTCTTCATGTGTAATATCTCAAAATTCTGCATTTCCTTTCTGAGCGTGCTACAAGAAACCTCATCCACACTCTTATCACCTCTCGCTTACAGTACTGCAATTTGCTTCTCACAGGTCTTCCACTCAGCCATCTTTTCTCCTTTTCAATCTAGTCAAAATTCTGCTGCCTGACAATATTTCACCAATCGGTAACGTTCTCTGATCAGGTCCAGGAGCCACTGATCCGAGGTAATCTTGGTCCACTCCTCCTAGAAAGAGGGAAAGTCATCCTCCTACTGCAGTAATTGAGGAGTGGACCGCATCCCATCATTGTGCAGGATGCCCCTGAACTCCAGCCTGAGACCCGGCTGCTGCGGAACGCTTGTCCGAGCGAAAGGAGTTCCTCTGCTGAAAGTGGGCATGTAGAGAAAACCCAGCAGAGTGCCCCGGGCGATACCTGCGAGCTTCATGGAAGCGGGGTGTAGAGGAGGAGGTAATTACAGGACACTTGGAAGAAGGGCGCGGCCTATCCTCAGGCTACCGCTGGGGCTCAGAGTCCCCTAGGTGTTTAACAATATTCTCCAAATCCTCTCCAAGAAACAGGAGGCCTTGAAAGGGTAACCACACCAGCCATGTCAGCCGCCCAATGCCATAGCCAAAGAAGGTGGCGGGCAGAAGAAGCCACAGACATCTGTTTAGCCGAAGCTCTTACCAGATCAAGAAGGGCGTAAGCCAGAAATGACAGGGCCAACTCCATTCGCGGGCCAACCTGAGAGAGGGGCCTCCGGGCCATCCGCGGGCTGTCCCACTGCCTGTTGTAGCCAGGAAAGACATGCCCGGGCTGCATAGGAATAGCAAATACACACCCTTAAAGCCAGGCCGGAAATTTAAAAGGACCACTTAAGCACGGATTCCAGCCGCCGGTCTTGCATGTCTTTCAATGCGACCCCTCCCTGTACTGGGAGGATGGTATTTTTAGTCAGTGCCGTGACCAACACATTCCACTTTAGGCATCCCCAAAGGGGCCAAGTGCTCCTCAATCAGAGGGGAAAGCTGACCCATAGCCCTGGCCACTTTCAAAGGCCCATCGGGGTCAGACCATAGAGCAGAAAAAAAGCTGTTGGATGGAGTCATCCACAGGAAAGGCTTCTTACTACTTGCCATCCTAAGATTAACACAGGAGTCCTTGCCTTCAGCAGGGTCTTCAATCGAGAGGTCCTGCAAGCCGTCAGAAATGAGAGCTGGCAGCTCGTCGCGGTGGAAAATCCGAACAATGTTGGACTCATCCGTATCCAGTGGCGAACCGCCACCCTCATCGGGATCATCCGTCCATGAGGGGCCTGCCAGATCCCTCACACTACACACAGCCTGACGGGGGGGGGGGGGGTGGGGGAAGGGAGAAGCGACGCTTTCCAACGGTGAATTTAACCGTCTATGTTTAACGTTTTTGCAACACTCGGGGGAGGAATAACCCTCTGTAGACAGCCCGGGCTATCAACACCTGAAGGGGATCAAGAATGCACCGCATTGTCATACACCTGCGGCACAGCTATTTTCAGCATGAAGGCTTTATGCATGAAAAGCACAAACTCAGGGGATAAAACGCTCCAAATTAGGAGGAAACAGATGTAGGAGCTCCTCTGGCAGCCTCAACACGAGGCGTCCCCCTATACCAGTGGCGTAGCCAGACTGCCAATTTTGGATGGGCCTGAACCCAAAGTGGGTGGGCACAACATTTTCTCTGTACCCCTTCCCCAGCAAAATTTAGTCACGCTAATCAGATGAATTTGTCACACAGGGTAAAGTGCTGCTTTTCAGTGCATCAGATTTCAGAAAATTTATTAATAGCCTAACACCCTTTTCAGTGAGCTTTCAGAGGCCAAAACCTCCTGCCTCAGGTCAGTATATGCTGTTACGGTATCCTCTCCTGACCTAAGGAAGGAAGTATTGTCTCTGAAACTTTATTAACACCATATTACTTTATCCTAAATTAAAAATACAATTATTTTCTTTACCTTTGTTCTATGGCCATTTACTTTTCTCATTGTGTCGCTCCCAGTCTCCTAGATTATGCTTTCCTTCGTTTTCGCTTTACTCTTCTGCCACGGTTTCCTGGCCATTTCTCATTTTTCTCTCCTTTTTCTTTGCTTTCTTCTATATTTTCTGCCTCTTTCTCTCTCTCTGTCTTGATTTAATTCATTCTTACTATCCATTCTTTAATTTCCTTCATCTACTTCTGGCTTTTCATCTTTTTCTCACCCTTGTTCTCCCCATGCTCCTTCCTCTTATTCTCCAGTCTTTCACTACTCTCCTTTTCCATCCAGCAGCTCTCTTCTTTCTCTCCCCATCCTTCCAGTCTCCCCTCTCTCGCCCCATCCTTCCAGTAGTCTCCCCTCTTTCTTTCTGCATCCTTCCGGACGTAGGAGACGGGAGGAGCCAGCAGGCAATGCCTCAAGGCTGCCTAGACAGTGCCTGCCATTGCCGCGCTTTTTTTTTGTTTAACATTTTTCGTCCTTAGCGCCGTTAGCGCTTCTTCTTTTTGTAGCGCCGGCCCTGCTGCTCAACAGGGTGCTGGGGCTGGCGCTGGGCGGGCCTGGGCTGAAATTGGGTGGGCCTGGGCCCAGCCAGGCCCACCCGTAGCTACACCCCTGCCCTATACTATGACTCCTCTGCAACTGCGAGGGTCGAGACATGCGGCACTTTCAATATGGCACTCGCTACCAGCTAGATCGAGCGGGAAGAATCATCGCTCGCCATGCTCGTACTACCACGAGCGTGTAAGGAGCATGTCTTACACAGACCCCCCCATTGCTGATCTGCGTTTACCGCAACGGGAGCATCGTTTAACTCCCTCCGCAGCCATTGGCCAACTGTAAAGAAATATAGCAATATAATGGTGTCTTTGCGCCAAAAGTTACCCCATTAGGAACGGCGTCCGCAGGACCTCCCCGGAGGAGCTGAGCACCACTCTCACCTCAAAAGACCGAGTCACTGAGCTATGGTCAAGCTGCATGCATGATAAAGCCTCAGAATAGCTGCGCAGCAAAAGCGCGTCATTTTTTTTTTTTTGGTAACGCTGTGAGGAAAGTTGGAGGCAGGCAGCAACAGAGGGACTCTGGGAGGCAGAGGGAATGGGTAAGGCAGGGAAAGGGCGAACCTATATGCCTTTTAAGTGGGCACCACCTGCCACAACACTCCTGCTCAACTGGCAAAGCACAGGAGCACCCTTGGCAGAGATTTTTTCAACGAGCTGATAAAGCTATGTCCACAGCTGCTGGGATAGAGAAATACTGAAGGCAGAAGGAGCTAGCCATCCAAGGGTCACTGTGGTTTTTCAGTGTTCTCTATCTTCACCTGCTGGTAAGTGGATACAACCCATCAGTTAATGGATTCATCTGCTGCTGATAACAAGGAAAGTGGAAATGTCGGAAGCACATGGGATAGGCCAAGAAGGGGTAGCAAGATAATTACTGATAGCAGGAAACCGGATATAGAGGTGCAAATGTTGTACTGGAGGGTACATACAATATCACTGCTACGCACCCCCCCACACCCCCCCCCCCCGGTGCATCGCCATCGTCCGTCCCAGGGTGCAGCACGACACCCCCCCAGGCCAAAGGCAACCCCTCTCCCCGCTGCATCAAGGCCCCCCCCCCCCGGGTGTATTCTTGGCTGCTGGAGGGTGCAGAGAGCAGCCACTTGCCTGTCGGCTCCTCTGGCTCCCTGCTCCTCTGCCCCGGAACAGCAAGTAACCGTTCCGGAGCAGAGGGAGCAGGGAACCCAGCAGAGACGACAGCATGCAGCTGCTCTCTGCACCTTCCAACAGCGTGCACCCGGGGCGGACTGCCCCCACCGCCCCGCCCTTGGTATGCCATGTGGTAAGAATAGCAGGCTGGAGAAGGAGTGGTGGGACAGCAAAGGATGAGAGACCCAATATGGAAGTTATAAGGTACATGAAAAGAAGGACAAGGGTTAGAAAGAAGATAAGTTTGGATGTATTGAGAGGCTGAAAAGACAAAAGGAGATAAGACACATAAGGGAAGGATCAATGTCAGAGACAGCTGTAGCAAGAAATAGAACAAGACAGGAGAGACAATAAAGTAGGAACTGGGACCAACACGATTGTAAAAATAAAATGTCCAGACCTCTAAGTTAGTACATAAATTTAAGTTAAATTTATGAAAGGAATATGTAAACTTCAGGACTTGCGTGTCACAAATGACTTAGTATTGTGTTATTGTCATACACCAATGGTTGATGGGGAGGGAGGGGAACGACCTGAACTTAAGTGGGAGGGTACCAACTTCTCCATCTGTAGTCTGCTAGTCTGCTCCCTGCCCTCTCCCCCATGCCTGAAAGCAAAATATTAATAACTGATGATGTTGCAGGTAATTACTGGCCTCTCCAGGTGACAACTTGTCCTTCCTTTGTTGCTCTCACCAGGGCCGCTGCCGAGAGTGGGGGACAGGAGGGACAAAATTCTCCGGGCATGGGTTCCGGGGGGGGGGGGGGCAGCGCCGCCCCCGCAGTTCTGCCCACCCGTCCTCCATCGCTCTGGAACTGACCTTAAGCACCTCCCTCACCTTCAAAAGCAAGCAGTGGCACGACTCCTTCCTTCCGTGTTCCGCCCTCGCCTGACGTAACTTCCATGACGGCGGGGCAAGGAAGGAAGCAGTGGTCTGTCACTGCTTGCTTTCTAAGGTGGGGGAGGCACTTAAGGTCAGTGCAGAGGGCCAGGGGGTGGAGAGAGGGACTGGCCCGGTGGAGGGGGAGCCAAGGGGGCGGCATTATCCCGGGCCTTGCCCAGTCTCTCGGCAGCCCTGGCTCTCGCAGGAAGAATTGTGCCAAGATCTGCTGCCAGTGTCCCAGGAACACTGCAGCTGCCACTGCTGCCACACACCCATAGATGCTTGTTTATTTACATACATGAAAACTGAGTGCAACCTGCTGCTTTCAACCAGAAGCAGCTTCACAGTCAGGAGGTACATTCCGTGACCTGGTCTTGGGTTTTTGGAGCCCGAGTGTGAAGTACGTACTTCAGGTCCCCATCAGCGTCACACAGGAGCCAGACAGTAGTCTGAGGTGTACAAGTAAATGAAGTTAATTATAGTAAGACTAGTAAAAAGGCCCATTTCAGACGCAAATTAAACGGGCGCTTCGGAAGGTTTTCTTCACAGTGTGTATGTTTGACCAGAGTGTGTGTGAGAGTGACTGTGTGAGAGAGAGAGAGTGAATGTGCGAGTGTGACAGAGAGAGAGTGAGAATGAGTGTGTGGCTGTGGCTGGGGGGGGGCCTCCCCTCCAGTTCCAGAGGCCCTCCTCCCTCCCAATTCCATGGTTGTCCCCCCCTTCCTTCCTCCCAATTCCATGGTCTTCCCCCCTCCCTCTGAGTTATAGGATCGTCCCCTCCCTCCCAGTTTCAGGGCCCCCCCTCTGAATTTCAGGGTCCTCCCTTCGTCCCTCCCTCCAAGCTCACGGTCCCCGTCTGTCCCTCCCTTCCACTTCCATGCCCCCTGGCTCCGAATTAAAAAGGAATGTTGGACTTACGACATCGGGGTTACGTGGTCCGGCAGTAGCGCTTACAGCCGTGCAGGCTTGCGGTTCTCTCGGTGTGTGTCTCTCAGCTCTGGTCCCGCCTAGCGGAAACAGGACATGAGGGCGGGACCAGAGCTGAGAGACAGACCCCGAGAGAAACGCCGAGCCTGAACGACTGTAAGCGCTACTGCCGGACCACATAACCCCGACTTCGTAGTCCAACATTACTTTTTAATTCAGAGCCAGGGGCATGGAAGTAGAAGGGAGGTACAGACGGGGGACTCTGGAACTGGGAGGGAGGTTAGGAAAAGGTTTGTTTTTTTTTTTATTTATTTTGGCTCTGTTTAGGCCTGTTGTGACACATTCCAATGGGTCTGGTGACGTCAGCTGGTGGTTTACAAACACAGCCAGAGACATTGGAACGTGGGAGTGCAAATTTATATTATAAATGAAAAACATGCATTGGTTGTCACAAGGTTTTCAGCATAGAACTAACGTTCACACATGCTACATTTTGAAAGTCACAAGAAAATACTTTTTCTAACATTGTTGTCTGATCATTTAGTTTTCTATTTCCCTTGGTCCCTGTGTCTTCTGGTGTTATGCAGTGTCTTCTTTCCATTTCATATTTTTCTCTCACCAGTCCATCATCTCCTGTGTCCTTATGCGTCCTGTCTACCATCTGTAGCCCTGTCCGTATCCTTCCTCCAGTTTCTGTACTGGCCTCAAAGTGTTCCGATCCAGCCTTAAATTCAGCAGTTTTCCCTCTATCCATATCCAGCAATTGTCCTCTCCCTGGCCTCGCCTCCTCTCCACGTCCAGCAATTCTCCTCTCCCCTACCCTCCCCTCCTCTCCATGTCCAGCAATCTGTCCCCTTTCCCTCCCCGCCCCTCCATGTCCAGTGATTCTCCCTGCCCTCCCTCAACTCCCCGACATCCTTCCTCTCCGTTTCTTCCTGCCCCCCCCAACACGTGTTTAAACCTTTTATTTTACTCGCAGCCACGGCAGTGGAGCACACAACACAGCGGTCTCCCCGCCAGCCTTTCCCTTCCCTCACACAGCATCCCGTCCTTGCGGAAACAGGAAATACATCATCGCAAGAAGCCAGGACAATGAGTGACAGAAGGGAAAGACTGGAGGGGAGCCTGCTGTGTTGTGTGCTCCACTGCCGTGGCTGCGAGTAAAATAAAAGGTTTAAACATGCACGAAGAGGGACAGGAAGGAACGAAGAGGAAACCTGTCCAGCAGCTGAGGGCGGGAACAGCTGCCCATGGGCGTAGACTGGGGGCGAGGGGGGGCAATGCCCCCCAAACGATGACGACTTACCCGGGGCGCCAGTCGTAAAAACAAGCAGGCACGCTGGTTTCCATCCGTTTTCGCTTCCCTGCCCTCTTTGCGTTCCGCCCGAAAGGAAATGACATCAGAGGAAGGCGGGACGCAGACAAAGAGGGCAGGGAAGCAAAAACGGATGGAAACCAGCATGTCTGTTTGCCCCCTCTCTTCCTCCCTCCCTCCGGTGCAGGCAGCAGCAGTCTTTTTCAGCCTTTCTGTGCGCCTCCTAGCAGCGGTAGCGATGTATACACACTGCCTTCTGCTGTGCCCCGAAGCCTTCTCTTCAAGTTCCTGTTCCCGCCTATGCGCCTATGCACAGAAACAAGGCTGAAGACTGCTGCGCTGGAGGGAGGGAGGGAGGAAGAGAGGGGGCAAACAGAGAGAGTCACGATCCTGGACCTCGTGGAGGGCAGCAGAGGGAAGAGCAGGAGGTGGATGGGACAGAGGATGGTGAGCAGAGGAAAGGAGCAGGAGATGGATGGGACTGGGAGGGTGGGGGAGCAGAGGAAGGAGCAGAAGATGGGATGGGACTGGGAGGGGTGGGGAGCAGAGGGAAGCCTACTGGAAAGAAGACACTGCATAAAACAGAAGACACTGGGACCAAAGCAAATAGAAAAACTAAACAATCAGACAACAAAGGTAGAAAAAAGTATTTTATTCACAATTTATTAATTGGAATATGTCAGCTTTTTGAAATGTGAATCTGTGATATTTTGTATGTAAATTTAAATTTTTATGGTATTGCTGCATGCTGAGTCTGACGTCTTGAGTTAACTTTGCAGTATTTTGCCTTCATATTTTTTGATTTCTAGTTCCTTGTGTCATGTGTTTTTCATGTGCGATCAAGGTGCAATATTCTGCTAGCGTGTAGTATTTGCAGCCCTTTTTGTTTTGCTTTTTTTCAAGAGGTAGTGTATTGGTGTTTTAGAGCCTGCCTGTTGTAATTACAGTTCTGCCTTTTCACGCATAAGGTTGTAGCTCGTCCTGTCCTTGGAATTAGTGCTGTTATGGTTTAGTAATGATATGAGTGTGTTTTTGCATAAGTTTGTGTATAGCGTTTTGCAGTGGAGAGATTGTGTGTTGGCCTTATTGAGATGGCACCAAAACATCAGAAAGGGTGTAGAGCCTAAATCATGACACACTACCTCTTGAAGGATCTACATATAGAGCCTATGCATTTCTAAAGTCAACACTGGTATGGTATGGGAAAGGGAGTGGGGAAATACTACTGGAGATGAAGAGGGAGTGCTGGGTAAGGATGAAAGAAGGAAGGAAGGAAGGGAGAAAGAGCTGGCTTGATATCTCATACATATTCATTATGGTTATTCCCCAAAAAAGCAAGCTCTTTTTCCCTTCCTTCCTCCACATTAGCATATGGGGCGGGGCCTATGCTAATGGGGCAGGGCCTATGCTAATATGCTCCGCCCCATCCTTTGCCCCCCCAAATGAAACAGTCAAACTACACCTATGCAGCTGCCTGCAGCATTCCGCCAGCCCAGCGTTTGGGGGGGCAATGCCCCCTCGCCCCCCAATCCACGCCCATGGGTCAGTTGCAGAGGGTGGTGAATGTTCTTAATGTTTTGTGCTATAAGAAATCTTACAGCACTGTCCTTCCTTTGTATATGGAGGTCCTCAGCTCCTTCCCACACCTACACAAGATCATCCTCTTGTGTGAGATGTACTCATGCCTTCCATGCTTGACTTCTCCCACTCAGGGCTCCAGTGTAACAGACAGTTAATTTAGCATGCACAGGGGTGACATGAATGGCGGCAGCAGCAGCTGGAGGACACAGACCAAAGCTGCAGAACTTGTAAGGCTCTAGTTGCCAGACCATAGGAGGTGGTCTTCAGCTGGCACGGCTTGGGGATCCTTGAAAGCCACACAGCAAGGGTTATGTCTGTATTTTGGGGGATCAGAGCAGAAATTGGTGGAAACACAGCCCCCCCCCCCCCCCCCCCCCCTTATGATGCTGCGAATTGTGTACAGTACAAAAAGGAAGTGCATTAATGTTTTTATTTCTTCAGTGTTGCGGAACTTTTTGTGGTGTTTGGATTTTGTTTCTCATATTTCTAATTTCAGATCCCATGTTCTGCATTTGAGGAAAGCATATATGTGATTTGTGTGTGAATAAATCATTAAAGTTTTCTTATGTCTGAGCAGTGGTGGCGGTTGAGATTGGGGGTGGAGGAGACCCCTCCTTACTTTATGCTTTTTGCCACAGTGTGCCTGAAACCGGCACTGGCATGTACTTTTTGAAAGAAAGAAGGGAGGGAGCCATAAGTACATAAGTATTACAACACTGGGACTCACCAAAGATCCATAAAGCCTTGCTACCTGTTTCCAACAGTTGCCAATTCAGGTAAAAAATACCTTGCAAGATCCTAAAAAAGCTCAATACATTTTATGCTGCTTATCCCAGAAAAAAGCAGTGGATGTTCCAAAGTAATCGTAATAATGGTCTAAGGACTTTTCCTCTAAGAAGCCGTCCTGTCCCTTTTTAAACCCCGCAAAGCCAACCTCCTTTAGTACATTCACTGGCAAGTCCAGCTCTCATTCTCTTAAACCTGTAAAGTAATGTATCCACCAAACATTGTTCTGAAAAGGTATGGAACCACCTAGGAACTGAACTGTTTTCTCTCAGAAGGGATGAACGCACATGAATGCAGCACCAAAAAATGTTTTTTTGATAGCTGCTAACTGCGGGATCAGGTAACGATTCCCTTTAGAAGGACTGCATCCTCACAGCACTGATTCTCTTTAGAAGTGCTGCAGCCACGTGCATGCAGCATTTATTACACCCAGAAGGGCTTAATCCTCCTGGAATAAAACAATTCTGGATCCAGGTGCATGGAGCTCCCCTGGGGGAAACAAGAACTTGATCAAAGGGAATAAATCTGTCCTGCAGTGGGGGTGGAATATAGGTTGAACAAAGATGGGGTGGTGAGGGGGAAAAACACTGTTGGAATATAACTTCTATGTGACAACTGTACTGGTTACAGGGGATATGCACACTAAGGAACACAATATTGCATTCTCAAGGTGGTTTCAGCCCTATTGAGAGAAAACAGTGCTGGATCAAGATTGATGCAACTGTTCTGTGGGGAAACCAGTGCTGCATCCAGGGGGATAGTAGCCGTGTATGGGGTGGGTAAGTGCTGGATACAGGGGCATGGTAACCTTCTGGGGGGGGGGGGGGGGAGGAATGATGGATACAGATGATTGCAACCCTTGTAAAGAGAAACACGGTGGGAGACAGGCCAAAGACTGTATTGTAAAGGCTATCAATACTGCAGCCCTTCTGAGAAAAAAAAAACTTTGCAAGGTGGTTCTATCCCTTTAGAGAAAAATGTTTGCTTGATAATGAACATTAACAGGGTAATGAGAATGTGCTGGAGCAGGAAGTCTACCTCCTTTCTGTTGTGAAGAACCACTGCACTGTTATCAAAATAGTGAAACCTGAACCTGTTATCTGTCCCTGTTTGTGACATGTTGGTTAGATGTATCATTGTAAAGTGCTATAAATTTATAAATTAAAAACCATTATTATTAAAACAGTACTCAAGATAATTGTTTCCTTCTACCTCTTTACTTTTATACAATCATTAAAAAATAAATTTGAAAATACTAACAAGTCACTCTGAACTTCTGCATTCATGAATCATAGCAGCTGAAGAATAGAAAGGTTAAACATTTACACCTAGGAAAGATGGAATTTTTGAAAACAAGCAGTAGATTTATGAAAACATGATAACACATTACCACATATTATGAATAATTAACATGCTGGGAGCTATTTTATTACCTATGTGCATTAATACAATAGCACAGTTACAAAATCCAACCCCTTATTGCAACATGCACATCCGTTGGCTGATGCAAAAAAAATGTTTTAATTTGGTACACAGCTAAAACAATATCTTGCAGTAAGTGTAGAAACATTACCAGAGCTATAAGGAAGCATTTCTCTTGCTAATATTAAACCTTGGGGCAGTGTAGTGCTTCAAACAAATAAGGAAGACACCATAAGAAGCATTCAAACATTGATAAGTAGACACAGAAATCAACAACAAAAAAAAGACAACAAACAATTAAAACCACAAACAGGACAAAGGCAATGGAGCACATAATTACTACTACTACTACTGTGCTACAAAGTGTACGCAGCGCTGCACAAACATTGAAGAAAGACAGTCTCTGCTCAACAGAGCTTACAATCTAAATTGGACAGATGAACAGACAGCCAGAGGTGGGGAAAGGGGAAATTGCAGTACTGGGGGTGGTGATAAGTGAGGATACTGAGTAAGAGAGTCATGGTTAGGAGTGGAAAGCAGTAGCAAAGAGATGGGCTTTAAGCCCAGATTTGAAGACAGCCAGAGACTGAGCCTGACATACCAGCTCAGGGAGTGTATTCCACGCATAGGGAGCAGCGAGATGGAAGGAATGGAGCCTGGAGTTTGCAGTGGAGGAGAAGGTGGACGACAGGAGATATTTACCCTGCAAGCGGAGTTCACGGGGAGTACAGACCTTATTGGTGGAGAACAGAGACAGAATTGGAAATGAGAGAAATATGAACAATGTTAGCTGTTTCACAGGGACAGTTTTAATAACATCATTGCACTGATGCACACCCTATATCACTGCAGAGAGATTAGTGTGAAGGAATAGAACAATACTGTGTCCTACTAAGAAATTGTGGTTGTCACATGAAGACAGATAAAAACCATAGAATAGACAGTAATGGTTCAAAACTGCTTGTCCAATATGGTATTAAATTCATTTGTGCTTTAGCACTAGCAGAATTATTACATAAAAAACATACAATGCTTTAGAAAAAAAAAAGTTTTTTCTGTACACAAGCAATACAACATACATAACATAAATTTCATGTTTGTGTGCTAATGAAACACAATTTATATATCCCTACTCCACAGGAAAATAAATCTTTCACAGAAGTATGTAATAAAAGAAATGTCTCACAGTACAGAACAACAGCTTAAAAGAGTAATTCATCATTCCATAATGAAATTGTTAAAATGTTATCCTAAATCTTCTACATGGAGTAATCTGTGTTCAAGAAATAAAAAGAAAGAAAGAAACAATCCAAGCACCAATTAGATTTCTCACAAGAAAGAAACAGTTGCAGGTGATTCCGAATAGAATTCTTACACAAAAAGATTGTATGGAGGTGTGGAGGAGTTGGGTATTGGTTACTGCTACAATGTGTAGTATTGTATAATAATGCTAAAGTATGCATACATTTTTTAAAATTTGTTTTTAACAGTTGTAACATGTTGTTCTGTATGTGCAGCATGAATTATGTGTAGGAATTAATTTTTCACAACCACAAGAATAAAATGTGAAAACCTGTCACCTTCCACAACAAGAAAGATAATTGATTGATAGACTGAAATCTTCTTCTATCTTCAACAATTTAAAATGCATTGCATTAAAATGTAAAATAGGTTACACTTTCATCCCAGTTCATATTACTGATTATTATCATTGCACCCATCCTTAAAATCACAAAGCAAGCAGTGTAATCTTTAAAGTACTAATGCTCTGAGAAAAAAAGGTTATGAGGCAGCCATGGGCATAATATATATAAGAAATCATATTAAGGGTTAATTCTGTTTAAGGTGCTCAAATACTATTTTAAATTCTCAGTTTTGCAAGTACAGTGAAGGAATGCCAGATGGTTCAGGTTAATTACTCAATGTCTAGCTTGCTGAGCCAAAGGTTAGAAAGGTCAGAGACAGGAATTTCTTTCACCCTTGTGAATGATGAATGCTAGCTCAACATCTGTATACTGTTAGGCATACTGTAGTTTAAAGCTGAAATAATTTCAGAAGTTCTTGATATGTAGATTTTGTTATAAGGAGATAGCTTAGATATAGATATATAGACCATTATAAGTATGTAGAATATGTCTTATAAGGATGCTTACTTTAGAATATGCTGTATTCTGTGTAAATTAATAAGTTTTGTGTCTGTGTAGAATGTCTGTTAAATTCTGTATTACTCTTTGTCTGCTGTTTGAGAGGTCAAGCAAGGACTGCAGTGAAGAGGCCAACATGTGTTTTAAGTTATCTGCAGTTCTGGCTGGTTCAATGTATAAGCTGATAGGTGAAAGAGGTCAGGACTAGTCAGCTCTCTTCTCCTTGATTAATTATAGGTAAAATGTAGAAATGGTCTTGAAAGTAATAACCTGATATGTATGCTATTAAGTAAGATTGGCCCTTGACCCCTTTAATGAATACCAGAGTTTAGTTAGCAGTTAGTACTAGGAATATGAGAAATCAATCATAATAACATGTAAGAGACTGGAGCCCAAATGTCTGGTGTAAGGGGCCCCAGGTCACAGGTCAGTTTAGGATGTCTGGAACCTATGTAACTGATATTTGTATGGAGCTGATTGGTTGAGGCAAGGTAATCAATCTATTCCTTAACCAATTGGAGAGTAAGGGGGCTAGGCTAGGCTAGATAGAACTGTATTTAAGTGGGAGAAGAAGCAGTTTACGTCAGAAGGAGCTCAGAAGAAAGAGAAGGACAGAAGGAACAGACAGAAGAAGGAGAAGACAGCATAAGAAGAGAAGCAGCTGAGACAGAAGCCACAAAGACACAGAGAGCTGAGAGAGAGACAAAGAGAGCTGAGAAAGAGAAGAAGAGACTTAATGCTGATGTTCTACTTTGTTTGCTGGCAAATAAAGAAGATTTCTCTCTCATTCTGGTGTGTGCTGTCTGACTTCTGAAGTATCATAAAATTCATGCATCAATTCCTGCAACAATTCTTGGTGGCAGCGGTGGGATACTGAATCCTGCATTATTCCCAGCACCCAACTGACTGGAGAACATTCGCCGGGTATGTATTCTGTATTCTGTATTATAATTCTAGCTAGAAAGTTGTAAACCAGCCCCTCAAAAATTGGGGGAAGGAGAGCCTGATCAACTCTCAGCGAAGGCCCTAGTACCTTCTAGTCGTGGGGACTAGAAGCGAAACCGCTTGAGCTTATCTGTATCTGAGAAATCTGAAATTGTTGGGTGGGATTTTCTGTATGGAATGTGTGATGCGTGAATGATTAACTGAGTGTGGACTTCTTATAGCTGCGTTTCCAATTAACGCGAGTTCAATTGGCCAGCGACGGAAGGAAGCGATTGCTGTCTGTCTACCTAGTGTCTCGAGAGTGCGGACCCCTTACTGCACTTTCAAAAATTCCCTCCCCCTTTGTGTGTTGTAACTGTAAGCATTATGGGTGGGACATCATCTAGACAAATTGCTACCCCCCTAGATTGTATGCTTAAGAATTTTAAAAAAGGATTTTTAATTAATGACTATGGACAGACTTTAAGCTCAAGTACTCTAAGAACCTTGTGTGAAGTTGAGTGGCCATCTATGGGAGTGGGGTGGCCCCCTAGTGGCAGCTTAGATATTGAAGTAATCCGGAAGGTCTACAGCATAGTTGTAGGAGAACCAGAATATTCTGAACAACTCCCTTATATAGATTCCTGGGACAGCCTTGTGACTGACCCTCCCTCTTGGTTGAAAACTTATATGGGATCCCCAGTAAAATTCATGTTAGGCCGAGCTCAAAGAAAGATTAGAAAATCTAA
The DNA here is from genome assembly GCF_901765095.1 of Microcaecilia unicolor. Classification (NCBI taxonomy): domain Eukaryota; kingdom Metazoa; phylum Chordata; class Amphibia; order Gymnophiona; family Siphonopidae; genus Microcaecilia; species Microcaecilia unicolor. The sequence continues at coordinate 204,498,745 of NC_044034.1, forward strand.
ACTAGAAGAGGGAAAGAGCCCCAGGAAGCCTACCACCCAATCGGTGGCTTCCGCCCCTACCCTGCCTGAGAAACCCATACTCTCTGATGACCCCTCAGATCTTGAGCCACCACCTTATGGCCCATTGTTGGGGTTCCGTGCCGCCCCTAGAGATCCACGCCGCCCAGCCCAAGCTTCTCCAGTACAGGCTTCTCCGGATAGTTCCTCCCCTACTGTGCGAACCCCACCACATCCTAGGTTGGACTTTTCAGCTAGTCTCTACCCTCCTCTGCCACATCCTTCCCTGTTAACCTCCGAAGACCCGCTTTGGGCTCCACTCCCTGACTCCTCAACTCCTGACAGCCCAGCCTCTCCTTCTAATACCCCTCCCCACTCATCAGGGGCCCGGCATCCCTTTCAATGGACTGACTCACCTGTGACCACCTCTCAGTCTATGAGTACCCCTCCCCATCCCTCAGGGTTTCAACCTACCTCCCCTGAATGGGTTAGACCTGCTGCAATCACCTTTGAGCATGATAGGAGGGTAGCTCCTAGCTCTACCTCAGATTCCATTCCCACCTCCTCGAGAGTTCTGCCACTCCGTCAGGTAACTACCACTCGACCGGATCCTAATAATCAGGGTCAGGTTATACAGGCACAGGCCTATCAGTATGTACCCTTCACAACCACCGATCTCCTGAATTGGAAGACGCATTACCCCTCTTATACTGAAAAGCCTCAGGCACTGGTGGACCTAGTGGCTAGCATTATGGCCACCCATAACCCAACCTGGACTGATTGTCAACAACTTCTCCTGACCCTCTTCACAACTGAGGAGAGGCGGAAGATTTTGCAAAATGCTGAGGCCATCACGCGAGCGCGTGCCCCCGAGGGGACACAGAACCTAGAGGAATGGGTTAGAGCTCGGTTTCCTCGCACAGCTCCAGTTTGGGATCCAAATAATGGGCAGCACTATGAACTGTTGTCTGGCTATTGCCGGGACTTGCTGGAAGGTATGAGGAAAGGCATAAAGAGGCCCATTAATCTGGCAAAGGTCTCTGAAATTCTCCAAGGGGCAACTGAATCCCCTGGGGCCTTTTTAGAGCGACTAATTGAAGCCTACAGAACATACACCCCATTTGATCCTGAAGCACTAGAAAACCAGAGAATGGTGAATAGTGCATTGGTGGCCCAGAGTATGCCAGATATCCGGAAGAAGTTGCAGCGTCAGGAGGGATTCGCAGGGATGAATACCACCCAGCTAATTGAGATCGCAACCAAGGTTTTCATTAATAGAGATCAGGAGGTGCGCCGAGAGGCTGACCGGAAGATGCAGAAGAAGGCCGACCTTTTAGCGGCAGCCATTACTAATTCCACCCTTAATCGAGGTCGACCTCTAGCTAATGGGAAGCCAAAGTGGGACCCCGGACCGCCAGCCAGGCCCCGAGATTCCTTCAATCAATCCCGGCCAAGGGGGGAGAATCCCAGACCAAGATTGGAGAGGGATCAGTGTGCCTACTGTAAGGAAAGAGGGCACTGGAAAGATGAATGCCCCCAGAGGCGCCAGGGATTGAGAAGGGGACCAGGAGATCGAGGAAGCCGAGGCCGAGTTCGAGAGGGAAGATATGAGCCTCCTGAATCTGACATCATCGGGATAGCCGAGATGGCAGAATGGGACGAATAGGACAGACCGGGTTCCTACAAACTGGGCTCCCAGGAACCTATGGTCAAGTTAACTATAGGGAGCCGCTCAATTCCATTCATGATTGATACAGGAGCTGAACATTCTGTTGTGACGGAGCGATTAGCGCCTGTGTCTGGAAAAACTGTCCGAGTGGTGGGAGCCACGGGGGTGCAGAACCGGAGGCCCTTCCTGACGACCCGTAGATGCCAATTAGGCTCACACACAGTCACTCATGAATTCCTGTATATGCCAGACTGTCCAATCCCTTTGTTAGGTCGAGACCTGCTGTCCAAGCTTAGGGCCCAAATTTCCTTTGACTCTAATGGCCAGACTTCAGTCTCCTTTCGGCCCCCGATATCCAGCCCTAAGGGTATATTGAGTTTCTGCTGCCCTCTTGAAGAAGAATGGCGGCTGCATCAGTCACAGGGCCAAGTTGACCTACCCCTGGCAGATAGCTTTCAAGTCAGAGGGGTATGGGCAGAAGATAATCCCCCAGGGTTGGCCCGAAATATTCCTCCTGTCCTTGTAGACTTACTTCCAAGTGCCCGGCCAATCCATCTTCCCCAATACCCAATTCCCCGAAAGGCTCTGGAAGGGATCCAAGCACACCTGAATCGTTTGTTATCCCATGGAATTATTCGTCCTTGTCAGTCTCCATGGAATACGCCACTATTGCCAGTTCAGAAGCCAGGGACTGAGGACCACCGGCCAGTCCAAGACTTACGAGTGGTCAACAAATCTACTATCTCATTACACCCTGTAGTGCCTAACCCATATGTCCTGTTAGGATTGATACCTTCTGGAGCTACCCATTTCACGACACTAGATCTAAAAGATGCCTTCTTTGTATTCGGGTGGCCCCCGCCAGTCAACTGCTTTTTGCCTTTCAATGGGAAAACCCAGTAACAGGAAGGAAGCTTCAGTATACATGGACCCGCCTGCCACAGGGGTTCAAGAACTCCCCCACTATTTTTGGGACTGCCCTAGGACAAGACCTTAAGACTTTTAAATCTGAGCCTTCCAGGCGAGTTTTACTCCAGTATGTAGATGACCTCCTGATTGCAGCAGTGACTCAGGAAGAGTGTTTTGAGGCTACCAGAGAATTGCTGGAGCTACTCTTGGATGCAGGCTATAAGGTCTCACGCTCAAAGGCCCAACTTTGTCAGTCAGAAGTGAAGTATCTGGGCTTTTGTATTTCCCAGGGAAGTCGGAGACTGGATGTCAGTAGGAAGCAAGCAGTTGCTGCAATTCCTCAACCCAAGTCCAGAAGAGAAGTTAGGGAATTTCTGGGAGCAGCTGGATTCTGCAGAATTTGGATTCCAAATTTTGCATTGATGGCGAAACCCCTTTACCAAGCCACAAAGGGGGGTGAAAAGGAACCATTTGAATGGGGACCTACAGCTCAACAATCCTTCATTGCCATAAAGAAAGCCCTACTCCAAGCCCCTGCGTTAGGCCTTCCTGATGTGGAGAAACCTTTCTCATTGTATGTCCATGAGCGACAGGGGGTTGCTCTGGGTGTGCTGACCCAGATGATGGGATCCTGGCAGAGGCCTGTTGCATACCTGTCTAAACAGCTGGATGGAGTGGCTAAAGGATGGCCAGCCTGCATGAGGGCCATTGCAGCAACAGCCTTACTGGTTCAGGACGCTGACAAGTTGACCTTGGGGCAAGAACTGGTTGTTAAAGTCCCCCATGCAGTTCTCACCCTCATGGAATATAAGGGCAACCACTGGTTTACAAATAACCGCATGGTTAAGTACCAAGCTAGCTTGTGTGAGAATCCACGGATACACCTGGAAACAGTGGCTACATTCAATCCCGCCACTCTTTTGCCAGCATCTGAGGGACCACCGGATCATGACTGCATCCAAACCATGGATGAAGTGTACTCCAGTCGACCAGATCTTAAAGATGTTCCGTGGAGGGACCCAGATGTAATTTATTTCACAGATGGAAGCAGTTACGTGGAGAACTCCAAGCGATTGGCAGGCTATGCTGTGGTGACAGAAGACAAGGTGATAGAAGCAAGAGCCCTGCCCCAAGGAACTTCAGCCCAGAAAGCAGAACTTGTGGCCCTCATACGAGCTCTGGAGCTAGCAGCAGGACTGGTAACCAACATTTATACTGATTCCAAGTATGCCTTCACAACTCTACATGCTCATGGAGCTTTGTATAAGGAAAAGGGACTCATAAATGCTGCAGGCCAACCTGTTAAGTATGGACCTGAAATACTTCAGCTGCTAGAGGCTGTGTGGGCCCCTAAGAAGGTAGCTGTCATTCACTGCAGGGGACATCAAAGGGTAGATACTCCAGTGGCCCGAGGGAACCGCCATGCTGATCGGGTGGCCAAGGAAGCTGCTCGAGGACCCCCAGCAAGTACTGTGACTCCCCTGTTCCAAATTCGATTGCAAGAATGGACGCCTATGTACACCCAAATGGAAGAGAAATGGGCTCAAGAGGAAGGTGATCTGATGGCTGGTTACATCTCCCTGATACCAGAGTTCTGGTGCCACGCCACCTAGCTTGGCCTGTAGTGTCTCAAGCTCATGACCTATCACACTTAGGGAAAACAGCACTAGCCCGCCTACTCAGTCGAGTAGTGGTGCTGGAAGGATTGGATAGTCTGGTTGCCACTGCCTCTGCCCGATGTACTCTCTGTGCCCAGAATAATGCCCGTCAGGGACCCCGTATTCCACCAGGAGTTCAGTCTAGGGGACTAACACCCTTTGAGTCTCTAGTTATAGACTTCACAGAAATGCCCAGGAGCGGTAGGCTCCGATACCTCTTGGTCATGGTCTGTACCTTTTCTGGGTGGGTGGAAGCATATCCTACAGTCACTGAGAAAGCCACAGAAGTAGCTCGAGCCCTCCTTAGAGATGTCATCCCCAGGTATGGACTGCCCCTTGCCATAGGTTCAGATAATGGTCCCGCCTTTGTTGAAGCTACACTTCAGGCCCTGTCCCGCGCATTGCGCATTACCTGGAAATTGCATTGTGCCTATCGTCCCCAGAGTTCAGGGCAGGTTGAGCGGGCAAACAGAACCTTGAAAAATAGCCTAGCAAAGATTTGTCAGGAAACCCAACTGAAATGGCCACAGGCACTGCCACTAGCCCTCTTCCGCCTCCGATGCACTCCAACTAAAGGAACAGCCCTCTCTCCCTTTGAAATTGTGTATGGGAAGCCCCCAGCCATTTTGCAGGGAATTAAGGGAGACATAGGGATTTTAGGGTCTGCCCAGGTGCAGGAGCAGGTAGCCCTCTTGGGCAAGATAATTTCTGAGCTTCAGTCTTATGTGAGAGAAATAAACCCTGTCCCCTTCCAGGCTCAGGTACATTCCTTCCTGCCAGGGGATAGAGTTTGGGTGAAAGACTGGAGGCTCCAGCCTTTGGGGCCCCGATGGAAAGGACCTTTTACTGTTTTGCTTTCTACCCCTGCAGCTGTGAAGGTCGCAGGGATTACTCCATGGGTCCATTGGTCTCGAATTAAGTCTGCTGACCAGACTGAGCCCAGCACGGATCAGACGGAGCCTAGACAGTGGAGAGCAGAAAGTGATCCTGCGGAGCCATTGAAGTTGCGCTTGACCCGAACCAAAGAATCTACTAGCTGAAAAGAAGGGTCAACTGCATACTGCAGGAGCTGCTGAACTTCGGCTTCACACTGAGACTCTTTCTTGCCTAGATTCTGGCTTTCTTGGAATTTGAGAGCTTGATCCTTGTCAGTTGAGGGTCTATCCCAACTGGTATAAGAACTCAAAGACTGAGAACATTATATGAGAGTAATCTGTGATTAGCACAGACTGTTGAAATATTATTGCTTAATTAGTTTGCTGTATTTGTTTTAGATTAGGAAGAAAGAAAATGTTAGTAGTTTGGATGCTTTTGTTGTTTTCTACTCCTTGCCTCCTTGTTCCTAAAACCCCAACTCGTTCCAACCTTTGGTTACACTCTGTCCAGGAACTAATTAGTCAGGCAAAGATTACTTCCCCTTGTATTGTGTGTTCCCGATTTTCTCCTTATACTACAGATGTCCCAGCTGTTCCTGTTCCTGTGCAGCTCCCAGCTCTTATACCTCCCTACTTTTCGAGTTCAGGCCCTTGGAGCCAGGATTATACTTGGTGGTCCTTTTATAATGCTACTTCCCCCTCTGACTCTTCTCTAAGGCCAGTTTTTACGTCTCCCTATCCAGCTTCTGGAGTGTTTTGTTTAACAAGAGACATCTCAACTGTTCTTCCCATTCCCTGTAACTATACTAATGTTCTCCCAGAGAAGGAGGAACCTGTGTGGGTAGTTTCTCCAGGTACTCCTATGTGTCCTACTACCATACCTGTAGATTATGACCAAGGTGATTATCTGGCTCCTAACTATACTACTGAGAAGACTATAGTGTCCCATCCTATTTTCTACTTTCATAAGTCCCCGGGGTATGAAGGGGTTGCATCATATGAGCGGTCTGTCACAATTGGGGATTGGCACCTATGGTGTACAAAGTCTCCATTTCTTCTTCGTTCCCCCTGGGATAGGGGCTCGCATTATGGGCATCCTAATCTCCATCCTGTGCCTACATTTATTGGGAACTTTCGTCGCCCTCTCCTTGGTCATTACTGGCTCTGTGATAATGTCCTCCACATGATTCTTCCCCCCACATATGATTTTTGTGTATTGGTAACCTTGAATTATTTTCCTAAAGTTATTCCTCTTCTCAAACCACCATCCCCGCACCGCTCTAAGCGAGAGGCCTTGTCCTTACCCTCCTCCGTTGCCACAGAGGATGAGGCGATTGAATTAGCCCTCCAGTATATCAATTCTACTTATCCTCTGACTAAAAAGAGACTTGTAGCCCTTTCTGCTACGGCCTGGATTCCAATTGGGGGCCCGGTAGCGGGTATTACTGAACTAGGTATGGCTACCCGGAGACTTCAATCCCTACTTCATGTTCTAGTTCATGAGCTGAACATGGTAGTCAATGCATTGCAGGATCAAATTAATGAATTAAGTATAGTTTCTCGGTATAACCGTATGGGTCTTGACTATCTCTTTGCAGCCCAGGGTGGCCTCTGCACAGTGCTAAATTCTTCAGAGTGCTGTACCATTGTCATAAATAGGACGCATGTAGTTAGGCATGCTATGGATAAAATCCTACAGTTGGCCAGCCTTAATGTGGAAGATTACCGAGGAGGATTAGACCTTACCTCCTGGTGGTGGTCATTGACCTCCTGGATACGTCCCTTGTTTATTTCCCTAATAGTCTTAGTTTTAGCAGGGTTGTTGTTTTGTTTCCTGGCCTCATGTGCTTCGGCAGTATGCCGTCGGACCTTAACAAGTAGGGTAATGGTGGTTCATAAGTCTATTCCTAGTTAGGATCACTATAATCTCCAGAGTTTGAGTTGTGAGACTTATCTCTGCAGTTAGATATATTTTATTTACAATGTTTTCCACTCTGCCAGCAGAGCTGTAATGGTGATAAACAAACATGTGCCATATTGGAAAAGTCATAAAACAATATTAATATTATGTTGATTAAATTTCTAATGGCTGTTAAATGGATTCAGAACACAGAACCACAGGTCAGATATGCATATCTAATAGTAATGTGCATTAACTTACCTTTGTGAAGAAACTGCAAAAATCTATTACCAAACTGTTTGCAGTGTTCCCAATGGATGTAGTTGGGGTCCTGCAAAGTACAAGCGATTTGAACAACTTCCAATGAATGTTCAAATAAATGAATGTAGTTTAGTGAACCTATTAAACATGTGCAATGCAATAGTATCTCTATCCTACAAAGTCCTCTACAGACAAATTTCTGAAGCACTAGTGCACCCTTTTATATCAGTACAATGCAAACCCCCATTCAGAAACTTGGCCTGATGGGAAAGGCATTGGAGATAAGCCGGCACCAGATTTAATCAGTAATGGTGTGACCTTTGTGTCACAGAACTGAAAGCACCTCTTTTTTTTCCTTTCATGTATTTTCAAAAACCCCATCATGTTTTCCACCATGAGCACTACAATTTGTTTCTTCATAATTGGTTATTATTCAATGTTTACATTTTCATACTTCACTGTCATCAAGATTGAATATATCAATGTTTAAAACACTAATATGTAAGGTTTTCTTTTTTATCACAATATCTGTTTCTTATTTGTCTTGCATTTCCTGACCACTGGATCTTGCCCCTCTCCTGTCAGTTACCCTGCATGCCCCCCCCCCCCCCCCCCCCCCCTTCACATAGTAATTAGTGATGCAGCCTGCAAATCTCCACATAGGTTCCTTGAACACACTAATTATAAACAGTGCATGGTATGACTCATTCAATTACCTGGCCAGAGGAAGTAGGGAGGGGTGAGAGGTACTTGCATGAAACCAATGCTTATAGTTATCCATTGTAATTTAGCCCTTCTGATCACAAATTTTTTTTTTTTTTTTACATTTAGACCCCGCGTTTTCACACTCATGGCAGGCTCAATTCGGCTTACATATTATATACAGGTACTTATTTGTACCCGGGGCAATGGAGGGTTAAGTGACTTGCCCTGAATCAAAAGGAACTGCCTGTGCCGGCGGTGCCCACTTTTTGCCACACCTTAGTAAAATGACCCCACAAATTTTGAAAATCTCAATACATGCTCAAATTCATGTTTGCAAATATGTTATTTAGAGTACAACTGTAACAGCCAAAGGGCGTGAAGAAAACAGCTTGTGATATGACTTAATGGACCCAACTTTAAAATTATCAAAAAGCAATGATATATGAACATTTAAGACCACAAGGTTCCCTTTGAAGAGTAAGACCCCTATAATTTTAAAAATAAGATATTACGCAGCTTCTAATTTAACACAATAATGAATATTATCAGAATCCTTGTTTATTTCGCGCAGGAGGGCGAAATACACCATGATCTTGGTGTATTCGGATTCAGAGGGCTGGCATGCATCAAGATCTTGGTGTATTTTTGATTAGAAAGCCCACATACTGCAGGATCCTGGTCTGTTTGTGATGTCAGGGGCCACATAGGCTGGGATCCTTGTTTATTTCGCGCAGGAGACCGAAATACACCATGATCTTGGTGTACTCGGGTTCAGAGGGCCGGCATGCATCAAGATCTTGGTGTATTTTTGATTGGAAAGCCCTCATACTGCAGAATCCTGGTCTGTTTGTGATGTCAGGGGCCACATAGGCTGGGATCCTTGTTTATTTCGCGCAGGAGACCGAAATACACCATGATCTTGGTGTACTCGGGTTCAGAGGGCCGGCATGCATCAAGATCTTGGTGTATTTTTGATTGGAAAGCCCACATACTGCAGGATCCTGGTCTGTTTGTGATGTCAGGGGCCACATAGGCTGGGATCCTTGTTTATTGCACGCAGGAGGGCGAAATACACCATGATCTTGGTGTACTTGGGTTCAGAGGGCCGGCATGCATCAAGATCTTGGTGTATTTTTGATTGGAAAGCCCACATACTGCAGGATCCTGGTCTGTTTGTGATGTCAGGGGCCACATAGGCTGGGATCCTTGTTTATTTCGCGCAGGAGGGCGAAATACACCATGATCTTGGTGTACTTGGGTTCAGAGGGCCGGCATGCATCAAGATCTTGGTGTATTTTTGATTGGAAAGCCCTCATACTGCAGGATCCTGGTCTGTTTGTGATGTCAGGGGCCACATAGGCTGGGATCCTTGTTTATTTCGCGCAGGAGGCCGAAATACACCATGATCTTGGTGTACTCGGGTTCAGAGGGCCGGCATGCATCAAGATCTTGGTGTATTTTTGATTGGAAAGCCCACATACTGCAGGATCCTGGTCTGTTTGTGATGTCAGGGGCCACATAGGCTGGGATCCTTGTTTATTTCGCGCAGGAGACCGAAATACACCATGATCTTGGTGTACTCGGGTTCAGAGGGCCGGCATGCATCAAGATCTTGGTGTATTTTTGATTGGAAAGCCCACATACTGCAGGATCCTGGTCTGTTTGTGATGTCAGGGGCCACAGCGACCAGGATCCTTGTTTATTTCGCGGAGGGCGAAAAAGACCAGGATCTGGGTGTATTTGGGTTCAGATGGACAGCATACCTCTAGATCCTGGTGTATTTTTAATGTGCAGGGCCGCACAGGGCCAGATCCCGCTGTATTTTGCAATGTCAGGGGCCACAGGGACCAGGATCCCGGTTTATTTCGGCCAGGAGGGCGAAAAAAGACCTGGATCTGGGTGTATTTTGGTTCAGATGGACAGCATACCTCTAGATCCTGGTGTATTTTTAATGTGCAGGGCCGCACAGGGCCAGATCCTGCTGTATTTTGCAATGTCAGGGGCCACAGCGACCAGGATCCTTGTTCATTTCGCACAGGAGGGCGAAAAAGACCAGGATCTGGGTGTATTTGGGTTCAGATGGACAGCATACCTCTAGATCCTGGTGTATTTTTAATGTGCAGGGCCGCACAGGGCCAGATCCTGCTGTATTTTGCAATGTCAGGGGCCACAGCGACCAGGATCCTTGTTCATTTCGCACAGGAGGGCGAAAAAGACCAGGATCTGGGTGTATTTGGGTTCAGATGGACAGCATACCTCTAGATCCTGGTGTATTTTTAATGTGCAGGGCCGCACAGGGCCAGATCCTGCTGTATTTTGCAATGTCAGGGGCCACAGCGACCAGGATCCTTGTTCATTTCGCGCAGGAGGGCGAAAAAGACCTGGATCTGGGTGTATTTGGGTTCAGATGGACAGCATACCTCTAGATCCTGGTGTATTTTTAATGTGCAGGGCCGCACAGGGCCAGATCCTACTGTATTTTGCAATGTCAGGGGCCACAGCGACCAGGATCCTTGTTTATTTCGCGCAGGAGGGCGAAAAAGACCAGGATCTGGGTGTATTTGGGTTCAGATGGACAGCATACCTCTAGATCCTGGTGTATTTTTAATGTGCAGGGCCGCACAGGGCCAGATCCTGCTGTATTTTGCAATGTCAGGGGCCACAGCGACCAGGATCCTTGTTTATTTCGCGCAGGAGGGCGAAAAAGACCAGGATCTGGGTGTATTTGGGTTCAGATGGACAGCATACCTCTAGATCCTGGTGTATTTTTAATGTGCAGGGCCGCACACGGCCAGATCCTGCTGTATTTTGCAATGTCAGGGGCCACAGCGACCAGGATCCTTGTTCATTTCGCACAGGAGGGCGAAAAAGACCAGGATCTGGGTGTATTTTTGTTCAGATGGACAGCATACCTCTAGATCCTGGTGTATTTTTAATGTGCAGGGCCGCACAGGGCCAGATCCTGGTGTATTTTGCAATGTCAGGGGCCACAGCGACCAGGATCCTTGTTCATTTCGCACAGGAGGGCGAAAAAGACCAGGATCTGGGTGTATTTGGGTTCAGATGGACAGCATACCTCTAGATCCTGGTGTATTTTTAATGTGCAGGGCCGCACAGAGCCAGATCCTGCTGTATTTTGCAATGTCAGGGGCCACAGCGACCAGGATCCTTGTTTATTTCGCACAGGAGGGCGAAAAAGACCAGGATCTGGGTGTATTTGGGTTCAGATGGACAGCATACCTCTAGATCCTGGTGTATTTTTAATGTGCAGGGCCGCACAGGGCCAGATCCTGGTGTATTTTGCAATGTCAGGGGCCACAGCGACCAGGATCCTTGTTTATTTCGCGCAGGAGGGCGAAAAAGACCAGGATCTGGGTGTATTTGGGTTCAGATGGACAGCATACCTCTAGATCCTGGTGTATTTTTAATGTGCAGGGCCGCACACGGCCAGATCCTGGTGTATTTTGCAATGTCAGGGGCCACAGGGACCAGGATCCCGGTTTATTTCGCCCAGGAGGGCGAAAAAGACCAGGATCTGGGTGTATTTGGGTTCAGATGGACAGCATACCTCTAGATCCTGGTGTATTTTTAATGTGCAGGGCCGCACACGGGCAGATTCTGGCGTATTTTGCAATGTCAGGGGCCACAGGGACCAGGATCCTGGTTTATTTCGCCCAGGAGGGCGAAATACACCATGATCTTGGTGTACTTGGGTTCAGAGGGCCGGCATGCATCAAGATCTTGGTGTATTTTTGATTGGCAAGCCCGCATACTGCCAGATCCTGGTCATCTTGGATAGGAAGGCACAAATAACTGCAAATCTAATTTGCTATAGTTTTTGACAAACGGAGATGGCTGCTGTTGGGGGACTGGCTTCAATTTTATAGTCATACTGTCTCCTGTGGACCAGATATACTTATCTCATGTCCCCTCATGTAACCTCAAGGAGATAACAGTTTTTAATTTTGGCACAGTATAAGACATCACAAGAAGAAAATATAAGGAAAGCACTGGACTGCATTTAGGGCTATTTGCCCATTTAGTTATGTTTAAATGAAAGAGATCTGCATGAAACAAAAAATTTATTTTTATTTGGAGTTATAAAACCACTTGCTCCTGAAACATGTTCCAAAACATAATAATCCATTTGTGTATGTAAAAGGCAAACTTCTACAAAACAGATGAAACTCATTAAAAGGAGAGTTTAATTCTACTTCAATTTAATGTCTATATATTCCATCGTCTTTATAAACACCAGGGTTTTCAAGGCAGATTACAGCCAGTTAAGATGAACCGATCAGGAAAAAGAATATTCTCACTGAAATCTGCCATGTGTATGATATAGAACAATGAATAAAAATTAGCACTACCTAAGTCCAAGGAAGACTGTGCTCTTGCAGTCCCAGATGGTACTGCTTTGAGTTGCTGTTTTGGAAAGGGACGGTGTAAAAACCGGATACAGGTGTAAAAACCGGATACAGCGGGATCCTCGTATTTCCGCTTCGCAGCGATCGCAGCGTCAAAACAAAGTCGGTGATCGCTGCGCCCGTCAAAAATCTTAGTTTCTTACCTGTAACGGTAGTTTTCCGTGGACAAAGGATCTTCTAGCCACACCCCTTGAATATACGCCACGATGACGTGCGTGACCCGGCCATCCAATAGCAACGCTTTAAAAAGAAAGCAAAGAATTAGCGGATTCCCGCCCATACATACTGTATAAATACCCTTGACAGCTCAGACCAGTCAGTTTAATAATATAGCTACGACAACTAGGGAGGGTAGGGAGGGATGGTGTGGCTAGAAGATCCTTTGTCCACGGAAAACTACCGTTACAGGTAAGAAACTAAGATTTTTCCATGGACAGGATCTTCTAGCCACACCCCTTGAAGACTCCCAAGCCAACACAGGTAACGAAAACATGCAATCATTAACATGAAATATAAAGTAAATCCCCTGTTGGAGATCTGTTACCTGTGATAGGAGGAGGAGGACAGTTGTCGGTTACATAGCCTCCCGCAGTATTGACAATCCAAACAATGAATCTGCTCGTGAAGCTGCATCCAAACAGTAATGCTTTGAAAACGTATGCAGAGAGGACCAGGTAGCTGCTTTACAGATATCAATAAGAGGTGCTCTATGTAGAAATGCAGTAGAGGCTGCCATTGAACGTAATTTATGAGCAGTAACATGAGGATGAGATGCATGCTGTTTATAACAAAAATTTATACACTGAGTCACATATGATGATAAAGTTCGTTTTGATATTGGCTGTTGAGCCTTACTATTGTATGATAAAAAAAGCTGTGAAGGTCTATGACTATTTGATGTACGTTGCAAATAAATGGATAATGCTCTGGTACAATCCAATGTGTGCAACCTAATGTGTTGAACAGATTGATGTGGAGGAGGAAAAAATACTGGTAAAACAATAGATTGATTTATATGAAAAGAAGAAACTACCTTTGGCAGAAACTTCGGATGAGGACGTAGAATCGCTTTATCATGTAATAATTGAGTATAAGGACTGTAATATACCAGTGCATGTAATTCCCCAATTCTTCGAGCTGAAGTAATAGCTATAAGAAACAGGGTTTTCCAAGTAAGATATTGAAGGGTTGTCTCTTGAAGAGGTTCAAAAGGAGGTTCCATAAGTTTGTCTAAAACCAAATTCAAATCCCAAACTACTGGAGGTAATTGAATTGGAGGTTTAAGGTTAAATAACCCTTTCAAAAATCGCTTAGTGATGGGATGTGACATGACAGTGCAACCATCAATTGAATCATGAAAAACAGAAATCGCCGCAACATGTACCTTTACTGAAGATGCAGCTAGTTGTGAATTAGATAAAGAAAGGAAATATTCCAATAAGGAAGAAATTGAACAGGACACTGGGTCAAGTTGATGTGCTGTAGACCAATGACAAAATCTTCTCCATTTTGAGGCATAAACCATTCGAGTCGAGTGCTTCCTGGAAGCCAACAAGACTGCAAGAACTGGTTGAGAAAAAACTAATGATTGATTTGAAGATACCACGCAGTGAGCTGGAGGTGGTTGAGATTCGGGTGTAGAAGCTGACCATTGTTCTGTGAAAGAAGGTCTGGAACTACAGGCAGAAACTGTGGTGGTCGGACAGTTAACTGGGTTAGCACAGGAAACCACACTTGCCTTGGCCAATACGGCGCTATTAGAATGATTGATGATTTGTCTTGGAGAACTTTCTGCAACACTCTTGGAATGAGAGGGATTGGAGGGAATGCATAAAACAGAGAATCTGTCCAACAGATAGCAAATGCGTCCTCTGCTACTCTGTTCTTTGCAGGCCACCTTGAACAATATTTCTGACATTTGTTGTTCTGTGGGGAGGCAAAAAGATCTACTAGAGGCCAGCCCCACATCTGGAACAGTTCGTGAATAATTATGGTCTTCAGTGACCATTCGTGAGGTTGAAGACTCCTGCTTAAAACATCTGCAATCTGATTCTCCCGACCTGGTAGATAAATTGCTTGAATCACCGAATTGAGGGAGAGAACTAGGTTCCAGAGTGTGACAGCTTCTTGACACAGATGAAGAGAACCCATACCTCCTTGCTTGTTGATGTAAAACATTGCGACTTGATTGTCTATACGAACTTGAATCACTTGGGATCGAAGAAGATGGTGAAAAGTTTGAATCGCCAATCTGACCGCTCTCAATTCGAGAAGATTGATGGAATAACTCTTCTCTTGATTGGTCCAGCGGCCTTGTGTCGAGAAGTGGTCGATATGCGCTCCCCATCCCACTTTGGATGCATCTGTGGTAAGAACGTTTGTTGGAAGAGGTGACTGGAAAGGCGCTCCTATCAAGAGATTGTGTTGATGTGTCCACCAAGAGAGCTGACGTTTGATTCGGGAGGATAGAAGAATCCTTGAAGTAAGTGGATCTTGATACTGAATCCACCTGTTCTTTAAATACCACTGTAAAGGTCTCATGTGCAGACATGCTAGTGGAAGTACTGCAACTGTTGATGCCATATGACCTAACAAAATTAGAAGAACCCGAGCTGTTATGACTTTCAGTGATTGAAGATAGTGAACTAATTGGATAAGCAAATGAGCTCGAGGGAGCGGTAACTTCGCTAGAGACTCGTATGACACCAGATCCGCTCCGATGAAAGTCAATCTCTGTGTTGGGATCAAATGTGATTTTTTGTAATTGATCACTAAACCTAACTTTTCGAGAAGCACAATGGTAGTTTGTAAATCTTGAAGATTCTGCTGAGAAGACTGGGCTACAATCAGCCAATCGTCGAGATATGGGAAAAGGACGATTCCCTGTCGATGTAATTGAGCCACTGGTGCTATGACACACTTCGAGAACACCCTGGGAGCTGATGTTAGACCAAAGGGCAGAACTTTGTACTGGTAATGTTGCCCTTGACAGACAAACCGAAGAAATCGTCTTGAAGAGGGATGAACAGGAATATGTAGGTAAGCATCCTGTAGGTCTATGGCTGAAAACCATGCTCCCTGATTCAATAGAGGGAGAATGACTTGTAACGATGTCATTCGAAACCTTTGTTTTGGGAGAAACTTGTTGAGATGTCGGAGATCTAGTATCGCTCTTTGACCTCCATCTTTTTTGGGAATGAGAAAAAATCGGGAGTAAAAGCCCTTGTTTATGTCGTGAGCAGGTACAATCTCTATAGCATTGAGTTGAAGAAGTCTGCATACTTCCTGACGTAATTGAAACACTTGAGAACTGGGGACATGGAGATGTGTAGATGATCGAAAAGGTGGGGTTTGTGAAAATACCAGAGAATAACCATGTTGAACAATCTCCAGAATCCACTTGTCTGTTGTTATTGATCTCCAAGCAGGGAAAAAATGTTGGATCCTGCCCCCCACCGGTTGTTGGGTCTGGGAAGGGTCAAAAAGATGGTGTAAGCTTTTGCGGCTGATGTGGTTGAGTAGGCTTCTGAGAACGCCGTTCTCTAACCGGTCTAGGATGAAAATTGTATCGGTGATACTGAGATTTAAAATGAGAAGTTGACCGTTGAGGAGGAAAAGATTTCCTTTGA
Source organism: Microcaecilia unicolor (assembly GCF_901765095.1). Taxonomy (NCBI): domain Eukaryota; kingdom Metazoa; phylum Chordata; class Amphibia; order Gymnophiona; family Siphonopidae; genus Microcaecilia; species Microcaecilia unicolor. The sequence goes on from NC_044034.1 coordinate 204,514,775, forward strand.
AAAAATCTATTCTTAGTATTAAAATAAGGCAAGCGCTTATAGTTTGATTTTGAAGGCTGTTGTTTATCCTGCTCTAACGTATCTAACGTTGTACAGTCCTCTTTAAGACCCTCAATTAACTGTTTTACTTTATCTCCAAACAAAGAATCCCCAAGACAAGGAGCATCAGCTACCTTGTCATGAACATCTTCTCCCAATGCCGACGCTCTTAGCCATGACAAACGTCTGGATGCAATAGAAGTAGCCGCAGTTCTGACCGAAGTGTCAAACTGATCATGAATAGTTCGGATCATTTGTTTAGAACTGTCTTCTAAATTCAGCAGAATTTGCTGAAAAAGTGGCATATTCTGTTGCTGAATCAATGATTGTAATTTAGATAAGTCTTCCATGATGGTATAAAGGTATTCAATCTGATGGAACATGTGAATTGCAATAAGTGCTGACAACATGGAAGACTGAAAAGTTTTCCGTGCTAGAATGTCCATAAATTTCAAATCTTTTGGTGGTGGATGGTTGGTGATATCTTTCTGTAACTTACTTCGTCTCATGGCTGATTTGACTACCAAAGATGCATGAGGAAGTTGCATCTTTTCATGACCCAAAAAATCCTGAACCTTATATTTATTGTCTAACGACCTTTGTGTAGGTCTAATTGAATAAGGTGTGGACCAAACTAATTTTTGATGATCTTGAAGCACCTGCGGTATAGGCAAGGCTATTGTTTACTTGACTAAATTTAAATATTTAGTGACAGATCTTTTACCCTCAGAAATCTCTCCTTGAGATGTAAGGGGTATATGCAAAGTAGTCACTAATTTGTGTAAAAATTTTGTATAAGACTCATCTTGGACAGGAGGAGTGTCTTCCTGAGAAGTAGAAGGAAGAGCTGGAAGCGCAGGTAAATCTTGTCCTGTTGTAGTCATGTGTGAATGATGTGAAGAAGCCACTGAAGGAGGTGGTGAATTTACTAGTGACTTTACTGACAACTCTTCTTGCACCAGAGGTGAAGGAGAAAAGGCACATAATTGTTGCCTCTGAGGTGAATGAGGTAGAGAAATTGGGTCAGAGGTGACTAATTGAGTTGATTGAACTGTAGGCTGCTGTATTTTTTGTTGGTTTTCTAACAACTTCGTTAGCAAATCCACTATTTTCAATTGTGTCATGGAAGAAGTGGAAGAACGCCCTCTAGAGGAGGCATGAGAAATTGACTGAGTCGATCCCCTACATCTAACAGAGCGGGAGGGTGATCGAGGCTGCCTTCTGGATCGCTTCTTCTGAGGAGAAGCAGATGAAGAACAAGAAGAAGAACTGGATTGGACAGTGCTTCTTCCTCGAGGAAAATACCCATATGTTGAAGAACGTCGATGGTGCCGTGCACTGCCCTGCCTGGTATCGATAATGGATCCATTGCTCGGTCGAGCTGGATGACCTCTTACGGTGTCGAGGGTTGTCATGACGACGTCGAGCATCAGCTGATCTCGAAGATCTATGATGCCGACGTCGATCTCGAGAACTGACCTCGATGTCAGTGACTTCTCTCATCGAAGTTTGCTGTCCATTTTGTATTGAAACAACCTGATCCCCGGGCACTGAGGCAAGGGGGAGAGCAGGAATGGACGCCACCTGATCCCCGGGCACTAAGGCAAGGGGGAGAGCAGGGAGAATAGCTACATCTTGAAGCGCTGAAGCTGCTGCTGCTGTGACCACCATATGTGGAGAAGCTTTGTCAGAGGAGCTGACCGATCGAGTTTCAGACTGAGACGCTGTTAGATACTGCTGTAATTTAAAAGCCCTAATGTCCAAGGATTTCTGAGACATATTTTTACAGGCAAAACAGGACTTGGTATCGTGATGTTCACCTAAACACCTCAAACATCTAAAATGTGTATCTGTGAGAGATAATTTACGGGGGCATGTAGCGCAAGCCTTAAACCCCGTTTTTTTCTGAGACATAACGTAATAAATTTGAATTGACTGACTGACTAACTGAGTAATTAGTAGAAACCGGGTCGTTGTCAATCGCGGAAAAAATAAAACTGACTGGTCTGAGCTGTCAAGGGTATTTATACAGTATGTATGGGCGGGAATCCGCTAATTCTTTGCTTTCTTTTTAAAGCGTTGCTATTGGATGGCCGGGTCACGCACGTCATCGTGGCATATATTCAAGGGGTGTGGCTAGAAGATCCTGTCCATGGAAAACAAACAACCGCTTAAGGTAGTACTTAGATCCGGAGGATCCCGAGGATCCCGCAGATCTGGCTTTTACACCGTCCCTGCCCGGCTGCTTGTAAAACAAGTAAATCTCTTCTCCTCGTCATCGTCGGGCCTCACTGTGTCCCGCCCTCCTTTGAGGTCACTTCCTATTTCCGCGAGGGCGGGGGACACAGTGAGACCCCACGATGATGAGGAGAAGAGATTTACTTGTTTTACAAGCAGGGCTTCACAACATTTTTTTTAAAGGTAGGTGTCACACTGTACTCCTCCTTCTCCGTCTTCCTTTTCTGAGCCGGCCCAGACCTATTGCTGCCGCTTCAGTGCTCAATGGGCTCCCGAGGAGGGCTAACTCTCGGCGTCCCCTAACTCTCCTCGTTAAAGTAGATTTAGTTGCAAATTGCTCCACATTTCCCAAAGATTTCAGCTGTTCTTTTCCTCTCTCTCATTTTGTTTCTCTTCTTGACTGATTTGGGAAATAGCCCTAGGCGGTTGCTTTTTGTTTGTGTGTGAGCTCAATCACTTAATTGCTTTATCTAAACAGGAAGCTTTCTCTTACAGAGCTGTAGCGCCAGAGATCCAATTGCGGAGATAAGCACCTCAGATTTATCCCGGGCAAGGGCAAATAGTGTTTGTAGAGTCTGATTTTTTTTTTTAAATTAGAACAGGAATACATTACACAAATTAAGTGAAATGAAAGCAAAATAACTTTTTATGCTGAGGGTTTCGGTGATGGGCTGCAAATTACCCTTGTCCGCTGCAAATCTGAGCTGGGAGTTGCAGAGCTGAGGCCCACAGTGGCTTTATCACTGAAGGAAAGCTCTCTGACCCCATACTGAAACCTTCCGAGCTTTCTAGTAGTGAATAATAACAAAGACCTGCTGTGGGGTACAGGAAAGCCACTGAAGAAAGCCATGGGGTAGAGTAGAGATACAAAAGTACAGGCACATCATCATTGAAAAGGCTGGAACTGTACATAGGGACAGAGCACTGTTGAGACTGCTGTACCTGTCAGCACCAAGTTAACATTCTTCTGTGGGGGAGAGGGCAGGGACTTCTGGAAAGGTCTGGCACACCCAGGGACCTTAGAGCTAGAGGCAGATGCAGCAACCAAACGTAAAAAAATCTAAATCGTTAAAGTCCCTAACGATTTTAAAATAACGAAAAATGCACCAAAAAAAAAAGTCACACATGCTGAGATCGGTAGTGAAACGTACAATGTATCAAAGAATCACAATACACATCGTTAATCGGCCCCCAAATCATGCGCAGAGCAGCCAAGCGTTATGTTAGCTGCTCTGCGCATGCCACAAACAGTCACAACACAGTCAAATCGCAAGCACATGGCTCCCAAATAAAAACAAAAATAAAAAAAAAGGGTCGGGAGGGGGCAAGGGCGCTCATCAGGAGCGTCCTGTACTGACGGCCTTGCCCCCCCCCCCGCTGCTCCCCACTTTCCGCCGCTCCCCCCACCCCGAAAAAGCAAAATTCTAGCAGCCCCTGCCCCCTCCCCACTTTCCGCCGCTCCCCCCACCCCGAAAAAGCAAACTTCTAGAAGCCCCTGCCCCCCTCCCTTCCTCACTACTCTGTCACCTCAGCTCCACCTCCCGACATCCTCCGTCCGCGCCCCGCCCCCTTTTGGGGTCGTCGCCGCCATTCCCCTCCTCCATCGGGCCCCCCTTCCTCTTACCGGGCCCGTGCAGCGCCTCTCTCCTCTGTCCGAAGGCGCTGCACGGGCAAGAAGAACACTGAATCAGCTGATGCCTGCCTTCGCCTAGCTTCGATAGAGCGTCTTTCTCCTCCTGGGCCCGCCCCTGTCTGACGTCAGTAACCTACGTAGGTTACTGACGTCAGACAGGGGCGGGCCCAGGAGGAGAAAGACGCCCATCGCGAAGGCAGGCATCAGCTGATTCAGCGTTCTTCTTGCCCGTGCAGCGCCTTCGGACAGAGGAGAGAGGCGCTGCACGGGCCCGGTAAGAGGAAGGGGGGCCCGATGGAGGAGGGGAATGGCGGCGACGACCCCAAAAGGGGGCGGGGCACGGACGGAGGATGTCGGGAGGCGGAGCACAGGTGACAGAGAGTACTGAGGAAGGGAGGGGGGCAGGGGCTTCTAGAAGTTTGCTTTTTCGGGGTGGGGGGAGCGGCGGAAAGTGGGGAGCAGCGGGGGGGGGCAAGGCCGTCCGTACAGGACGCTCCTGATGAGCGCCCTTGCCCCCTCCCGATCCTTTTTTTATTTTTATTTTTTTATGTGTTTTCTGAGGTCCTTTGGACCAATCACAGCGCTTTTAGCTCTGCTAATGCGCTGGGATTGGCTCAAAGTTTGTTTATTTTTTCAATTAACACTTTTTCCTGGCACAGAGCTGTCCTAACGAGAGGTCCAGACCTCTCGTTAGTTTTCCTGCCTTTTTCCTGCGTAAAGGCAATCGGAAAAGGTTAGTGCATGTCGTTTCAATGGGGTTTTCACACTAATTGCTCATCTCCATTCCGTTTTCGTTAGCTGCTACTGTCGTCGGAAAATAGGCTTAAGTGCATGGAAAGGATAGGAAATTCTTCCCTGAGGGCTCATTTAACGATGAAAAACGTTTAGTGCATCTGCCTTAGTGTGCAAACATCTGGAGACTTACAGCCAATGGATTGTCTATTATAAGCAGGGGATGTCTGGTGTTACTTACTCTCAATCTATAAAGGGGGTGCCTGATAGGGCTGTTTATTTATTTACTAGTAAAACAGGCCCGTTTCTGACACAAATGAAACAGGCGCTAGCAAGGTTTGAGAGAGTGTGTGTTTGTGACAGAGAGAGAGTGAGACCACTGGGTGCGAGAAGAGAGAAAGGAGATGCCACGGGGGGGCGCCAACTGATAGTCTGCAGGGGGGCACCAGAGACCCTAGGCACGGCCCTGGATAGAGTGGAATTAGAAAAGGTCAACAAAAATGTAATGGCCACACACTAATTTCCCAATTAGTCCATGGCCATTACCGCAGGAGCCCTTGCAGAAAGGTCTTGGAAGGAGGACAAGCCCATAACGGAGAAGCTGAATGAATTCTTTGCTTCTGTCTTTAGGGAAGAAATGTAAGAGATCTACCTATTCCAGAAATGATTTTCAAGGGTGATGATGTGGAGGAACTAAAAGAAACCTCGGTGAACCTGGAAGGTGTGCTGAGCCAAATCAACAAATTAAAGAGTAGTAAATCACCTGAACCGAATGGCAAGGGTACTCAAGGAACTCAAGCATGAAATTGCTGATCTGCTGTTAGTAGTATGTAACCTGTCATTAAAATCGTCCATAGTACTTGAAGATTGGAGGGTGGCCAATGTAACACCAATTTTTAAACAGGGTTCCAGTGATGATCCGGGAAAGCCTGGTTATCAGTGCCAGGTAAAATAGTGGAAACTATTATAAAGAATAATATTATGGAATACATAAATAAACATGGTTTAATGGGACAGAGTCAGCATGGGTGCAGCCAAGGGAATTCTTGCCTCACCAATTTGTTTCTTTTCTTGAAGGCATGAATAAATATGTGGATAAAGGTAAGCCGGTTGATGTAGTATATCTGGATTTTCAGAAATCTTTTGACAAAGTTCCTCATGAGAAACTCCTGAGAAAATGATAAAGGGGATGGGACAACTTCTCTATGAGGAAAGGCTGAAGCATCTAGGGCTCTTCAGCTTGGAGAAGAGATGGCCGAGGGGAGATATGACAGAGGTTTATAAAATAATGAGTGGAGTGGAACGGGTAGATGTGTTTACTCTTTCCAAAAATACTAGGACTAGAGGACATGCAATGAAGCTACAAAGTACTAAATTTACTACAAATCGGAGAAAATTTTTCTTCATTCAACGTGTAATTAAACTCTGGAATTCGTTGCCAGAGAGTGTGGTAAAGGCGGTTAGCTTAGCGGGGTTTTAAAAGGGTCTGGACGGCTTCATAAAGGAAAAGTCCATAGACCATTATTAAATTGAGTTGGATTTCGCTGGGTTTGAGATGGCCGGCATTTTTTTCCATTATCGCTGAAAAACAAAACCGGCGATCTGAAACCCGGCGAACTCTGGCATTTGGCCGGGCTAAACCGTATTATCGAAAAAAAAGATGTCTGGCCATCTTTTTCGATAATACGGTTCTGGCCAGCTGTTGTGCCACTGCCAAAATAGATCGCCGGCGATCTATTTCGCCGGCGATGTTCGATTATGCCCTAGTGGCTGCCATGTGGCAATGGGCTGTGTCAGCATTAGCACACAGCAGCTGCTAGCACAGCTTAGTAAACAGAGGGATATATTTATGTGTTTTTATAAATGATATTGGTGATAGCGAGAGAGATATTTGAAATATATTTTTTAACTGACAATTTTTATTGAAACAAATAGTATATGCTTATTTGAAAAATCCTGTCTCTGGGTATTTTGATATTTTTCATTTTGTTTTTAGCATACCTTTTCTTTAAAAAAAAAAAACATTCATGTATTCAGTTTGGTTCCATTTGGATATTAGAGATATCTGTATCTTTTTCTTTTTTTTAATATATTGTTTATTGTTTTGATTACTTCAGCATGTATTATGGCAGAAAGTTTCTTTCTGAGACATATCTGGTGGCTAATATCAGTGTGATATAATTACAATTCTCTGATCCTTTACATTGTTTGAAATGCTAATTTGGTGTCAAATATGATAATTTTTAGAATGTATTAGTGCATCTAAATTAAATAACTTATTATTAAAAGTTTGGAATTCATGTGGTGTCTTTGAATTATTTGTTGTACCACTACTACACAACACTCAGCTCTACCTCTCCACACCTGACATTACTGCTGAAACCCAGGCAAAAGTTTCAGCCTGCTTGACTGATATAGCTGCCTGGATGTCACACTGCCACGTGAAACTGAACATGGCCAAAACTGAGCTTATTGTCTTTCCTCCCAAGCCTACCTCACCCCTCCCCCCATTCTCTATTTCAGTAGATGGCACCCTCATCCTCCCTGTCTCATCTGCTCGCAACCTAGGAGTCATCTTTGATTCCTCCCTCTCTTTTTCCGCTAACATCCAGCAGACGGCTGTCGCTTCTTTGTCTACAACATTAGCAAAATTCGCCCCTTCCTCTCTGAATACGCTACCAGAACCCTTATCCAAACCCTTGTCACCTCTCGCTTGGATTATTGCAATTTGCTTCTCACTGGTCTTCCACTCAGCCATCTCTCTCCTCTCCAATCTGTCCAAAATTCTGCGGCACGACTTATTTTCCGCCAAAATCGTTTTACCCACACTAGCCCACTCCTCAAGTCACTTCACTGGCTCCCTGTCCGCTTCCGCGTACAGTTCAAACTTCTCTTACTGAACTTTAAATGCATCCATTCTGCAGCCCCCTATTACCTCTCCTCTCTCATCTCTCCCTACATTCCTCCCCGTAATCTCCACTAGCTGGACAAATCTCTCTTGTCGTCCCCCTTCTCCTCCACTGCTAATTCCAGGCTTCGTTCCTTTTCCCTCGCAGCACCTTATGCCTGGAATGGACTTACTGAGCTTGTACGCCTAGCTCCGTCTCTACCTGTTTTCAAATCTATGCTGAAAACCCACCTTTCCACCACTGCTTTTGGCTCCTAACCACTACTCAATTCCCCTATCCTTGTTCCTTCTCACCCAGTACTTTCCTCGCCCTTGTCTGTCTGTATTTTTAGATTGTAAGCTCTATCGAGCAGGGACTGTCTCTGTGTCAGATGTTCAGCGCTGCATGCACCTGGTAGCGCTATACAAATGTTAATAATAATAATAATACACCTATATTGAAGGTTTTGGAAAATGTAAGGGGTCCTTTTACCAAGCTGCAGGAAAAAGGGCCCTGTGCTAGAGGTGGGGGCCAGTTTCCCCATGCACTAGAACTCTAACCACGTGGCCATATGATGTGGCCACGCTAACCCGGCAGTAACTGGGCAACACACGACAATGCCCAGTTACCACTGGGTTACCGCCATGCAAGCTATTTTCAAGGGGTTTATTTTTCCCCCCAAAATGGTGCATACTTGGGGCGGGAGTACCACCGGCTGCCGCTTTGGGACGGCGGTAGTCCAGGAAGAGCGAGTGATAAGCCCGCGTTGAGCTTACTGCTGCTCTGTAAAAGTGGAGTGAAGGAGTGGCCTAGTGGTTAGGGTGGTGGACTCTGGTCCTGGGGAACTGAGTTCAATTCCCACTTCAGGCACAGGCAGCTCCTTGTGACTCTGGGCAAGTCACTTAACCCTCCATTGCCCCAGGTACAAATAAGTACCTAAGCCGCATTGAGCCTGCCATGAGTGGGAAAGCGCAGGGTACAAATAAAAATAAATAAAAGGGCCCCATAGTCTCTAAATGTGTTTATACTTATTGCAAATTAATGTAGTCTTTCCTGCAGAGGCAAATCAAGGCAGTTTACAATACATATACCATTGTGGAAAGATGAAAGACCATTGATGAGACATTGTCCTCAATGAATGAATTGTTAAAAGAACATAAGTAGTAGCAAACTGGGACATCTCACCTAGCATTCTGTCTCCAACAATGGCAAGCAGTGAGGGACCCTTTTACAAAGCATCGGTAAGCCCAACATCAGCAAACCACCTGGCCAACTCCCATCAGCAAATAACCTGGCCAACTACTTCAATGAGAAAATCATAAAACTTTGAACTACAATACCCAGCAACACAACTGATTATGCAACCCTCCTGGAATGTTTAGACCCAATACATGGGGAATATCCAGCAGACTGATCATGGACCAACTTTGATGCGTTATCGGTCGAAAACACCTCTCAACTACTCAAAAAATACGCCAAATCGCACTGCAAATTAGATGTCTGTCCTAGTAACCTGATAAGAAACGCCCCCCAACAATTTATAACAGACCTCACGGATCACCTGAATTACATGCTACAAAAAGGTCTTTTCCCAAAGGATAAAGGTAACATTTTACTTACTCCACTACCTAAAGACGTAAAGAAAAGTACAAATGACCTAACCAACTATCGTCTAGTAGCATCTATCCCGCTAATAACCAAACTCATGGAAGGCGCAGTGACGAAACAACTCACGAATCACCTAAATAAACACTCAATCTTGCACGACTCCCAATCAGGATTTCGATTGAACTACAGCACAGAAACAGTGCTAGCAACCCTAATGAATAAATTTAAACAAACAATAGCAACTGGTAATATTATACTTCTCTTACAATTTGACATGTCCAGTGTTCTGTTCCCTGACAGCCTTGCACTAGTTCATAACGTGATCCTAAAATGTGTGTAATGTCTTTACTGTTATTCTCATTTCTAAGAACTTTCGCTGCTGCAGTCTCTCATTGTAAAGATATATGAGCAAGGCACTGTGGTTAATGTAGTTCACAGGCAGTGCAGCCACACTTGCTTGGTTGTGCAAGAGTTGTTACCACTGGTTGTAAGGCTGCCTAGATCTCCTCTCTCTCTCTGCCAAACTTGGCTCCTCTGTCTCCCTGCTACCATTTCCTGTTCAGCCTTACTATCTCTGTCCTAAGAGGTCAGCCAGGTATGACCTTTCCTTCATATCTCTAGGACCACCCCTTGCCACCCGATGGCAGGCTCTGTTCCCATTGGCCTCTATCTGCCCCCCCCCCCCCAAGCCTGTAAAAAGCCCCAGCACCTATTTGTCCTTGCAGCCATGAGGTATTCTAACACCATCCAGCCAGGGGCATGGAGATGACCCCATCTCGCTCCAGACAGCTCTGTCCTGCTGAAACTCCCTGTAACGAACCTGGATTTTTTTACCCTGTGAATATCTTCTTCCAAATGAGATATCGCACATTCCAGTCACCCAGCTTTGGACTATTTCTACCTGTTCAACTACCTTCCCCTCCCCCTGCAATACAACTACCTCTCTTCAGATCTCCACCTCCCACAGCCTCCAGATTAAGAAGTCTCTGTATCCTGAACATCTATCTGTGAGTAAATTATCTGTGATTTATTCAAGAAAAGAGACCTCATAAAATAATAGAGACTTCAGGTGATTGCTGTGCCAGGGTTATGCTCCATGATATTGGGGCTTCTAATTACCAAGCTCCAAGAGTCATGACATCCAGTGCCTTTGACATGGTCAACCACGGAATACTACTACATATCCTGGAATACTTTGGAGATGTAGAGAACGTTCTTAATTGGTTTAGAGGATTCCTGACAACCAGATCTTACCAAGTAACAACTAATATGGCGATATCAGACCCATGGATACCTGAATGCGGAGTTCCCCAAGGATCTCCCCTCTCACCAACCCTCTTTAACCTAATGATGACACCACTAGCCAAACTATTAGACAATCAAAACCTTAACCCATACATATATGCAGATGATGTCACGATATACATCCTATTCAAAAAAGACCTAAAAGAAATTACCAACGAAATCAATCAAAGCCTCCAAATCATGCACTCCTGGGCGGATGCATTCCAACTAAAACTCAATGCAGAAAAAACACAATGCCTTATATTCACCTCACAACACAATACAAATAAATTCACCACCACAAACGCCCTTAACTTTTCCCTCCCCATCTCAAACAGTCTGAAAATTCTGGGAGTCACCATTGACTGAAATCTTACACTCGAAAACCACGTGAAGAATACAACAAAGAAGATGTTTCACTCCATGTGGAAACTCAAAAGAGTAAAACCTTTCTTCCCAAGAGCCATTTTCCAAAACCTGGTACAATCCTTGGTACTAAGCCACCTGGACTATTGCAACTCACTTTACGCTGGCTGTAAAGAACAGACCATCAAGAAACTGCAGACGGCACAGAATACCACAGCCAGACTCATATTTGGAAAAACAAAATATGAAAGCGCAAAACCCCTAAGAAAAAACCTACACTGGCTCCCATTGAAGGAACGTACCACATTCAAGATATGCACGATTGTTCACAAAATCATTCATGGAGATGCCCCGACCTACATGCTAGATCTAGTTGACCTTCCACCCAGAATTGCTAACCGATCTTCTCGCACCTTTCTCAACCTTCACTTCCCCAGCTGCAAAGGGGTTAAATACAAATTAACACATACGTCCAGCTTCTCCTACATAAGTACGAAGATGTGGAATGCACTACCAACTCACGTGAAAACGATTGACGAACTAAATAACTTCCGCAGAGCCCTGAAAACATATCTCTTCAATAAAGCTTACTGCGAAAACCTATAGTGACTAGAACACAACCCTTACAATCCTTACACTCCTTTACCCAGAATGTCTCATGATATAACTGCATAACCAGATCCTCTGTCTTCTTTTATACTTTGTAACACCGATTGTATTTCTTCCCTGTTATGGCATTGCCATAACAGATCTTTGTATGCCACATTGAGCCTGCAAATAGTTGGGAAAATGTGGGATACAAGTACAATAAATAAATAAATAAATAAATCGGAACTACCACTCGCCCAACATGCCAACCGGCGGTAGTTCTGGCTCGAGCGCGTGCCAGAAAATTCTTTTTCTAGCGCAGCTCTAAACCTGGCAGTAATCTGTCATCACCATACACTGCCTGGTTACCGCCGGGTTTCCACGGGAACCCTTACCGTCACTTCAATGAGTGGCGGTAAATGCTCCCCACTGCATGGCCATGTGGTAAGAGTTATCTTGCCACATGGCCATTTTTGTGGCCTTTTACCCACTGTGGTAAAAAGGGCCCTGGCACGTTGGAAAAATAGCCCCCACTACTACCAGGGGGCCCTTTTTTCCTGCAGCTTATTAAAAGGACCCATGAGTGCTTAAAGCATCCATTCCCAACCCAGTCCTCGGGGCACACCTAGTCCCATTGGCAGAGTATCTTTCCATAAAATTTTTTTTATTAGTTTTATATACTTATTACAGAAATTATCATACTGCAAAAGTGTAATACAGCCATTAAATAATAATACAGGAAAATTATAATTGTCCAAAACGTCCTAATATAGACAAAATTTAGCTTCCTTAGACCTCAATAATAGGGGGTGTTTTAATCTACCCCTCTACAGACCCCCGTGGGATCCTTCCACACGGAGGTGTACAGAATTCCAATGACACCCCTTCCCATGGGTATTGGTGCTGGGGAGGCATCAGAAGGCTCAGTTCACATCCTATTCCCATGACCACAGCTTTCTGTCTCTTCGGATCTAAATAAATCTTTGGTTATTTATGTTCAGTGAGAAATCTTACTTGTGTGTGTGTGTTTTAGTTTGCAAAGTAGATAGACGATAGAGAATAAATTGAAGCAAGGACAGAAACAGTGTAGTTAAAGAAATAGTCTTTTTATTCTTACCAAATCAGACTTTAATCAGATACGTTCATCAGACAATTTCTGGATTCAACTGACCGGAGCTCTGCGTCCTAGATGCGTTGGGGAGAACCTCCGAAATATGCTTGGGTGACCAGTCCTTATATACCATCTGGTCCCCATACAAGTCTATTGAGAGGGACTTTTTTCTAATCTTGCTCAATCTATGAGTCATACTTTTGCTGTACCATCTGTACCATCTCCTTTCCTGTTCTAGCTATTTTGAGAGATTGAGACATTTCCTTCTTTGTAAACATTTCCTTAGATACGGGTATCCAAACATCCAAACAAGAACAAAACAACTTTTTTTATGAAGATATCTAAAATTGGATATATCAAGTGTCTTTAATTTCTTCATTATGTGTGTTACACTCTATTTGGAAGTTGCACCAGATTTCATTAGGACTCACCAAGAGTCCAAGCTTTCTGCTATAAGGCCATCATCTTGTTATCAGGCCTACTCAGTGCTTTTCAGCTGTTTAAAGCTATGTAGCTTGGCCCACCACTATTCCAGTGGATAGGTCTTTAGCTAGAACACATATTAACTTGCAGGAAAAGCAAGTCCTTGCTCAGCCAGTCATTGATTTTGAAACCTAGCTGGTATTTTTACAGCCTGAGTCCTAAAATCTGGCCTTCCACCCTTCCGGTGGGCATCCAGTGAGGGCCTCTTGCTGTAGTATAATTATACATTCCCCACTTGTCACCCCCTCTGGAGAGGGGTGACACAAAGCTCGTCAAGCTGGTCATCATCCATTCCAGAAGGTGGCAAGCTATCAAACGAGAGGGGGAGTTTTGGTCTTACAAATTGTTAGAAGGTATGGTGCAAGAAAGGAAGCTTCATTCTTAGATGCTATATTTTTTTGCATATGGAATTCCCTTTATATTACCCAATCCCTTGGGCTTAATCCTGATGTCATCTCTCTTGAGACCTACTCAAACCTGTAGTGAGAGAGGTTTTATGATTGGGACAAATCCATGAGTTCATCTAAAAAATCCCATGAAGTATAGGTATGCGGGTACTAGCAATTTCAGGTGGATCATACTAATAAACACTTTCAGGTCTTTCTATGGCTTCTATTGTATCTGCTTCATAGTGCATGGGGAGATAATCTAATGTATCTGTCTCAGTGGTCCTTGGAAGGAATAGTGGTTTTGATTAAGCATTGTTATGGTGGCTCAACAAATATATGGTTAGTACTCAGATTGCAGGCTGTTTTAGGTTGTAGGTATTCAGAATCCTTAAACAGGTCGGAATTCCTGGACCTTACTATTACTCATCATTAGCATCCAATCATGAGCACTAAAAAGTGGATAGCAAGTATGAGGTTGCCTCATACAGGAAAAAAAATGGTCAATCCTAGGAAAATTTATATTAACAAAGGTCATGCATGGATCGTGACATATGCATAATGACCTGGAAGTATGGGAAGCATTTTATATATCCGTTACCCCACTTGGAGCTCAGTCAAACCTACAGAAAGACATGCAGCTTAAATAAGCCTACACCAAAGTTAAACAATTGCATAACTGGTTGATACTAACAGGGTTTACACCTTCATTATGATATCATAGCCAGTATTAGGGTTTGATGTTACCCTTGTATCTGAGCAATATCAACTTCAATTTAAATTACATAAACAGAAATAACGGGGAAACTCTTAGAAAAACATTTAGAACAATAAAGGAAAGAATAGAAAAATAAAAATAAAACCTTTTCAATATATAGACAGGATTACTGCTAAACTAAAAATAAAACAAAATATGAATCTATAATGTCCTTAAACAGCAACAGTAAATCTCAAATTAAGTATCAGTTCTTAATCCTCTTTCATCGATCATGGTTGAGGCGGTGGAAGCGCTGAAGAATCTGGGCGAAGATCTGGGTTTTCAGGCTGGGCTGCTGAAGGAAGTGGCTGGTCTTGAGATGGTCTTTCACATGGAGCCAAAACTTGTGATCCAGTAGTTTGCAAGGTGTAAAGATTATTGCCACAACCTTGGGGGATCTAACATCATTTGGGCCTAGATAGATCTTGAAGACGTACTTGTGGTGTACACACTTGGATCTTTCCATGTCTTTATTCTAGGCATGCACCATCATAATCAGTCCATCAAGAGTCAGAGGTTGGCAAAGGAATAAGCAAAATGCCTGAATGATACATTGCTATATCTTGGTGGGCATAATCAGCGTGAACTGAATAAGCAAAAATAATATATAGATGTCAAGAGACATGAAAGACATAATGTGCAAGACAGATTGGTAATTATTACGAAGACATGATCAAATAACAATGGTTAAGTATATGGAACAAAAGAAAAGAGTACAAAAAACTAACAATAAAAATTGATTGTTCGAGTTATTGATGTATGGAGGGTCAAAAACATGGTGAACAAAAATAGTCTAAAGGTACGGATAATGCGTTGCAATCTATGGCCAGTAGGTATGGAATCTTCACCTGTGTTGACTACCATTCACCAAGGGTTGGGCCCTCAGTTGCAGGAGGCCAGCAGGACTTACGAGCTAGATGATTCAGAAAGAAGGGTAGAGGCCAAAGCTTCTTGCAACTCTAGTAAGTGGAGAGCCTGTCTCTTTCGCTCATGGACCAATTGATGCATCTGTTGAAACTCATGCTCAATAATGTCTCGTTTCTCACACCGGGTAATGTTGGGGTCTGTGCATCTGCCTTTTAATCTAGCAATTCTTTGCTGCAACATAGCCTTCAGATCAGATACATTATAGGGTAGCTCTTTTTTGCTAGCAGTCGTCTCCTCGGTGAGGGACGTCAACGAAATTCCTGTCTCCATCTGGGGAAAGGCAAAACTTAAACAGACCAGTAGTGCAATTTATGTGGTAAATTTATTGAATGAAGTCATAATGCTAGGAAGCGTCATGTAGAACCATTGCGTAAATACAAGATGTAGAAAACGAGCCTATTTCAGACAAGGGGTTAGGAGGCAGGTCGTGGGTATAAATGGGGGCCAGGAAGGAGGCAGGGTAAGAAACAAAGCATTGAGAATGAAAAAATAAAAAATAAAACATAAAAATTTAGAAAACCACCCTGAAGGGTGTAAGGTAAAAATAGGCATATAAAAAAACAAAAAATAAAAAATAAAAAATAAAAACAAAATATTATGCATCTGACAAATGGAAGAAAAAACATTCTAAAGTGCAGACACCCTTGACTGACCTTCACATAGAGTTTAAGTAACCCTTTTCAATCAGTCAAAGAAGTAGGAAGAAGCATATCACTTCAAGACAAAACCACCACGTGGCAAGAGTTAGTTGAAGCAAGGTGTTAGTTAAATACACAAAGCATAAATTCCAGGACCGTTGCACACAAATAATCTACAGCAGTTTGTCTCACAATCACTCACAGCGAAAGACAGAGAGATAAAAAGTGCAATAGTTGGCATTCCAGGGGTTATTGTGATAACCTGTTGTAAATAGAAAGGAATTAAAAAGTGGAGTGCATAATTTTCCTTATTCATGTCTGAAAGCTTCACCAATTCTCCGTTCAAGAATACTACAAATTCTATGATCAGCGCAAAATGCTCCCCCAAATGGCCAGTTCAAGGGAGTATTTCTCGCATTTTTTCCATATAACGGATAATGGTTATTAAATATGTCTTCTTTCTTAGACAAGGAAATAATGAAAAGCTTTCAGATATCACACACATCATAAAGAGATTTCAAAAATGAAGACTTTATATTCATGGAAAAAAACGAAAGAAGTAACGGTCAAATCAATTTAGACAGCGCAACAGTTAAAGCAAAAAACATTTTTAACAATGAGCAATACATAGCTTTTGTTTAAAAGGGAACCCGTATAAAGTAAAATGGCATAAATAAGTCAGTGAAGGTATATATATAAAGAAACATAAAATGAATATCCTCTGGGGATCGCTCATCCCTGCAGTTGATAAGAACTCCCCAGGGAAGGTATGCATAGAAGCAAATAAATAACTTGCTGACTCAGTTAGGTCATTTGTATGGTACCATAAATATACACTTGCAATCACACCAAGAGAAATATAAAATAAAAACATGTCACCTGTAATAGAAACAGAAACATTACACGAACACATATACAGAGAAATGGTTTCTGGATACTAAATGAGGAGCTGAGTATCATGAGTTACTGAGAGCAACAAAATCAGATCGGGTTCGGAATACACCTTGTCATTATGGGGTGGGTAATATTGATCCCTAGGTCTGTGGTCACTGCGGACGGCGTTGATCTGGGTTCACAAAGGGAATGACTGCCGTTCTGGAGGATTTTGGCGGAATTGATTTCTAGGTCTGTTCCGTGGTGGTTGTGGACATTTACGTGCGTAATGTCCATATTGGTAACAGCGATAACATTGGACATCTGGATAGCGATCAGGACTAGGGCCAGAATGGTAGTCTGTAGGTAGTTTATTAGTGTCGGGTGGGCTTTTTTTAGGTTGAGACCGGCGGCCACAATTATCAGGGTAATCATTCCTACAGTCCTGGTGATGTGGGTTATCTAGCGAGGGGAGGTCACTCGGTCGCCTGCGGTCTCTCTGTGGCTGTCGTATCTGCATCCGGGAGACACGTAGCGATGGGGAGTCTGAAGGAGATTGACGGTATTGACTATGAGGAAAGTGCCAGCACGGACATTCCATGGCGTAATGTCCTAATTGGAAACAACGGTTGCACTGTACTTCAGTGCGATGGCTGGGAGTAGGCTGAGAGCGATAGTCCCGGCACTGAGCATTGGAGGTATGTGGAATGAGTGAATCGGCTCTTGCAGGGGGCCGTCTACTAGGCCGCGGATTAAGATTGACCTCACCAGGTATCAATAACGATGTCAGATCGACAGTGTCTGGGATCACGTGATCAGTGATAGTCGATACCCATCTACTGAAAATCTGATAGTGGAGATGACGGGTGGAATCGGGTGTGTATGTGTAAATAAAGTCTAATAACCTTTGCAGATTTTTGGTATTAAAGGTGCCCTTACGGGGCCACGAGAGTCCAGGCTGAAACTTATTCCAGGAATGCCATATTTGGCAAAACTTTATAAGATCTATGCGGTCTCCTGGGAAGTGATTTATCACTCTTTCAAGAGGCAGCATAATGAATTGGGTACCAGAACTCTGGTATGGTAGAACACCGATATCTGGGTTGTGTCAAATTGTACTGGCAAATCTAGTCTTATACAACACCTATATCATTACTATCTGTTACTATTATCTCCACAAGAAATCCGAATATAAAATTGCCAATAGAAATCCGACTATGAATTCAACTAAAAATCACCAACTCCATAGATTATCACAACTAACGTGACAATGAACTACAGGTCCACGGAGGAAATCCGAAAGGTCACACCACCGTCTCGGTGGGGATACCTTAACGGCACACCCCCACTACTGTGTTACCCTGCGCCGGGTAGACAGATAGATATAAGGCGGGGGACACCGCACCGTGCAAAATCTATGCTAAAGGACTCAAATGTCCGTTCCGTCATTCCCTAACTACTCTAACCATGCTCGCTAAATTCCCTACACTATTTCTGACTAAATCCGGGTTAGTACCTAAGCTATATCCAAGTATTTACATGTCCCTAAAACTATGTTTGTGTTAGTACCCTAGCTGTATCTAAACCCCTAACTAGGCACTGTCACCTACCATAGGGACAACACAAGAATTTGCCCCTCAGCAAGTGGAAGCCCCGCAGAGCATCAGTCCCTGAACTCTATCTAACTGTTTCTACACTATATCAAACATCTTATGTATCTTCTGTAATAACTCCAATAACTCTTATGTATCTTCAGTAATAAATCCAATAACTCTTATATATCTACCATAACCCAAATATCTTCTAATGTCTAGACATTATGTAGTCTGTCCAAAGAAATAAGAACTCACTCCACCATCAAAGTACTTGTACAAGATTTAACTACTCACAAAATGGATGGTAAAGGAATCCCCACAATTCGGAGAGACAGAGAACTAACATTTGCTCACAACCCAATATAAGCGTTAAAATTAATGAAAGTATTAAAGAAAAAAGTCTGAAGAGTAGGGATTATACATAGTCAAGAGCCCCATCATTGACCTATACACACCCCCAGTTAACGTTCCTAAGTGTTCTAGACTTAGAAATCCAGGATATACCCTGCCGGAATTAGGATAGGCACCCTCCCGACTAACCTCTAGATCAGTAGTTAAACCCAAGCAACTGATCGACACCAGCTATAAGTATATCCAAGGGGGCCAAATATGCCAGTTACGCAAAATCAAACACCTCACTAGAGGACACCTTAAAACAGGTGTATATTCCAAAATCTATAATTTTAGTTAGTCACCCCAACCACGGTTAACCTGCTTATGGCAGATATTAGTCCCAATATGGGGTGTTTTACCGCAATCCCAGCCAGTACCAGTAATTGTCAATTGTTCTAACTTATTGTAAGATAAAGATATAGAAATAGAAAAGGTATAGAGTATAGGGAATTGGAGTAAAAATTTCCCAAATTTAAATTACAAAATGTAAACAAGGACCTGGCAATAATCTCCAGCCTGGAACAGCAGAGCCTGGCATCATGTTTGTATATTTACGTATATGAGGGACGAACTGTAGGGCACCTTAAAGGTGGCAGCCAATTCTGAAGACATTAAGGATCCAGCTGCGAAATAAAAATAAAGTGTACATATTATACAGGGGATAGGAATTAGTGAAGATAACACAATCATAATATGTAAATAAAAATTAGTATGGTTCCGTCAGTCCCATATATATCTCAACTCTATCGTTGTTTATTGTCTAGGAAGGTCTGAAGCTGATCAGGCAAATAATATATATATTTAACTTGATTTAACCTGATGACACATTTACAGGGATAGGCCAGGAGGAAAGAACCTCCCAATTCCAAAACTTTTGATCTCATAGAGAGAAACTTTTTACGTTTTTCTTGAGTAAACTTAGTCACATCCGGATAAAGCCAGATCTTCTGGCCAACAAACACACGGTTAGTTGATTTAAAGTAAAGACGCATTATTGCATTTAAATCCTGTTGAAATACAAAAGAAATTATCAACGTCCCTCTTTCAGATGGTTCTTCAATTGTTTGCTCCAAAATGGCTGTGACATTTTGTAGATCTATTGAATTCTCTGTCCCAACCTTTTTCATCGTGCTTGGTATGTAATAAATCTTGTTCAAAGGAGGAAATACTTCTTGGGGAAAATTTAAGTTTTCTTTTAAGTATCTCTGGAACATATCGTTTGGTGATACTCTCAATATTCTAGGAAAATTCAATATTCGGAGATTTAATCTCCTATTAAAGTTCTCTACTTGTTCCAATTTTCTTCTAATTTCCATATTATCTTTTATCACAGCCATTTTAAAATCATCAGTTTGCTTTGTCTCTCTCTGTAAGGCATCAATCTTAGAAGAAAAATCTTGTTTTGCCATATCTAAAGAGTTTTTCACTTCCTGCACATTCAAACTCAGAGTCTTTACCTCGTCCGAAGATTGTCTCAGGGTTTTTTCTATTTCCAGTAACTTCAGCCAGATCTTACCCAGGCTCACCTCCGTCTCTCCTGCAGCTGCTGATGTCCTTACAGAGTTGGACTCCCCTCTGAGCTCCTCGGGATCACCCTTTCCGGGTTCCGAGAGAAACCCCGTCCCGCTCAAGGCTGTTGCAGGGCAAGGAGGCGTCGTAGAGAAAGGCGGGGAGAGAGATATTTCTGTTTCCTGCGGGGGATCGCTTCATCGGTCCCTCCCGCTAAGGACTCCACTCCGCTTCTTCGGGACAGTGCGGGGAAAAAGCGCTCCAAACCTCCACTTGCCGGCGTGGACGTCGCAGGGTGTAGGGGAACCCCCCGAATCGTCCCTTTGCGTTTGGTGTGCGGCATATTTCAAAGCAGGTAATTAAGTCAAATTTCAGCAGTTAGTAGGCAGGAGCTCGCTTCTAACACCACCGCTCACGGCGCCATCTTAACACGCCCCCTTCCCTGGCAGAGTATCTTTAATGAATACTTATAAGATAGATTTGCATACACTGCCTCAATTGCATGCAAATCTAACTCATTGTGGATATCCTGAAAACTCAATGGGACTAGGTGTGCACTGAGGACTGGATTGGCAATGGCTGGCTTAAAAGAAGTGTATAAGCATACGGATAGATCTGTAGGGGTTTTCCTCCATTATATACAAATTTGCCTCCATTGAATACAAATTTGCCTCCATTGAATACAAATTTGCCTCCGTTTGCATACAAATCTCAAACATATTCATTGAGAATATCTTGAAAACAAGGCTTGCTTGGTGTGTGTGAGGACTAGGTTGAAAAGCCCTGGCCTAGTAGTTAGGACAGTGGGCTGAAACCAGGAAAGCCAGGGCTCAAATCTCATTGCTACTTCTTGTGATCTTGGGCAAGTCACCTAATCCTAAAGGCCTCAGGTACAAGCATATATTGAAAGGGGGGAATTCTGCATAGGGTGCCCAAAGGCGCCAGGATGATATGCCCTAAGCACGAACTCTGTAAAGGCAATTCTATGCAGGACTGTCTTTACAGAATACTAGCTTAAGTCATTTTCATGCTTAACATTAGATGTGAGCAGCGCTGCCAAGAGACAAAGCTGGGCCCCGGGCAACACCCCCCCTGTGTTCACGTACCCCCCCCCCCCCCCCGGCCTGCGCACACCCACATCTCCCCCCAGGCTTGTGCACGCGCCCACCCGGGCCTGTTTACTTGCTTATCTCCTCCTGATCCACTCTGCTGCACAAGTCTTTCTTCCTGCTGTTATGGTATAAGTTAATTGTCAGAATTAAATGTGTAGCAGAATTATTGATTTTACTGCATCAGGTACCAATATAAAAATACAGTTTTAAAAGACTTATTGAAACTGCAACAGGGAAACTGATCTGAACTCCAAATCCCTCTTCCCCCTCCCTTTGGGAATACTTAACAGAGACAAAAGGGCATTGCTCCAAAGAGATATAAAACTTCCTTCTCCTCCCACCTGAAGGACTGATAACAAAAGCATGACTAGGTGGGTACTTGAAGGCTCACCAAGACATCTGCAGAGATCAAAAGAAAACTGCAGTCAGAGGGTCTGGGAAGCCATTGACTCAGAATGAAAGAATAAACAGGAAGCCATAAACCACTTGCCACAGAGGACTCGGTGCTCCCCCTCCCCTCAGACAAGGGCTGATGGCATGTGGCCATGTTTCTCTGCAGACTACAATACCCAAGATCCTCTGCAAACTACAACACCCAGAACTCAGGGAACATTATAAAAAGCCTGGGAGCAGCCCAGCTCTCTCTCTCTTTCTTGGGATCTGCTGCTCTGGGGACCTGCAGCTCATCTCCCTCCTCCTGCAACCAAGTGCTTACCTCATGCTGCTCATGCTTTGTAACAAGGACTTGTAAGTAACTTATAACTATAATTCATATTTAAACCTGCTACCTTGCTTTAGCACAGATTCTCTTTAAGAACTACCTCTCGCTGCAATTGTATTATAAATAAACTCCTTTTGAAGCTAAATATATGGTCTGTTCTTTACCTATGCTCTTAAAACCTGGTAATGCAGGTTAATGTAATCCAATAAATATAGCATCTAATTCCTCTAATTCATTGCAATTGTGAGTCTCATCAACTTAATAGGTGATTGGTGGAGAATAGAATTAAAATATATAACATTTCTTACAGTACCTGTAGTAGAAATAAATTCTTTTTAAAGTTAGATGTGCACAGCCTTTGTGTGAAACCACATGGTCGGACCACATGCTCTTAAAAGCTTATAAATATTAGCGAGTGCTCTGGAGCAATATCCCCAATTATAAATTATTTCTTGTTACATTTAAATGGTGGAATAACGTGGGCAGAGATACTGTGCAGTAAAGTAAGGCAACAGTGTTCTTAAATTGTATTTTTGTATTTTGCTGTTTTATAATAGAGAACTGAGTATCAGGTTTCATTAATTAAATTTCCAATTGATAAATTGATAAGGTTTTCAGGGTATTCAGTATTCAGGATGTTAGGCTGGATGGACGTGATGGACGTTTGGTCGTCCCTGCCAGTGTGGCAATACCTAGGTACTTATGCACTTATGGCACTTATATACTGTATAACCAAATCTGTAGCTATGCTTTGGTTTAAAGTAAAACCCGATTTTGGAGCTTATGTTGATGACACAGAGAAACACACTATTCTCCGAGGACAAGCAGGCTGCTTGTTCTCACGACTGGGTGACGTCCGCGGCAGCCCCCACCAACCGGAAGAAGCTTCGCGGGCGGTCCGCACGCAGGGCACGCCCACCGCGCATGCGCGGCCGTCTTCCCACCCGTGCGTGACCGTTCCCGCCAGTCTTTTCTTTTCCGCGCCTGGAGAGAGTCGTGTTTACCCGCTCTCTCTTAGTCAGCCCCGGAAAACCGTCGCGTGTTCGCGAACCTTCGTTATTTTTTCAGTTCCTTCCTTGCATGTTCCCCAAAGCTTTTTCTTTCTTAAAAAAAAAAAAAAAAAAAGGAACGCGCTGTGTTTTTTCCCTCGTTTCTAGCGGGGGCGTTGCGTTGCGGCCTTGTGGCCGCGCGGTCGAGTTATTTTTCGAGGTGTGATTTTACCGCCACCATCGACAACTTTGATTTCGTCGACGTGATTTTTCCGTCGATGTCCTCGAAGGTCCCGAGTGGATTTAAGAAGTGTGGTCGGTGCGGCCGGCCTATCTCGCAGACCGACACCCACGCTTGGTGCCTCCAGTGCCTCGGGCCGGAGCACAATACCAAGTCGTGTACTTTGTGTCTTGGTCTCCGGAAATGGACTCAAGTTGCGAGGCAAGTTCTTCGGGACCGTCTTTTTGGAACTTGCGCCGGCCCCTCGACGTCGACCTCGACGGCATCGGTATCGACGGCCGGCTCTTCGGTACCGGTATCGATGTCCGCAAAATCGGCACCGATGGCATCGACCCCAGGAGTACAGGTCCCGTCGGCCCGCCGGTCCTCTGGTGACGGTAGGGGTGAGAGGCCGCGTGGGCAATCGGCCCCGGTCACTCCCTCTGCTCATGGCCCTCGGGACCAAACCCTATCTGACCCGGCCCCTCGAGACTGAGGGGGATCGACCTCCTCCTCCTCCATTCCACCTGGCGCCGATGACGGGCACCGCAAAAAATCAAAGAAGCACCGTCATCGGTCGCCATCGATGCATCCGGCCCCCGGCGCCGGAGAGGAGTCGATGCCGAGTAAGCGTCAGCGCCGAGAGGAAAGGTCCCCCTCGGTAGTGGAGGTACCGACGTGTCAGGGTCCCAGCACTTCGGTGCAGTCTCCTGGACCCGAGCAGCTTCCGGCACCAACGCCTCTACCGGCCCCCCCCATCTTTCCCGGCAGCGGGCCTGGACGAGTGCCTCCGAGCCATCCTTCCGGGGATCCTGGAAGGGCTGATGCGCCAGGCTGTGCCGGCGCCGGGGGTACTTGCGCCCTCGGCGCCGTTGACTGTGGCGCCGGCGAGCTCCAGCCCGGTGCCGAGGCCTTCGACACCGCTTGCAGCGCCGGTCTCGACCGCCACGCAGGTGGAGTCCCCGTCGACGTCGATGGAGGGAGCTTCGTCCCCGCCAGCGCGGGAGTCCACCACTCGACGACACCGAGGCCTCGGTGCCTCGACGTCGAGCCGGGTCCGGTTGAGGACTCAGCTGCATGAGCTTATGTCCGATACCGAGGAAGAGGCCTCGTGGGGGGAGGAGGAGGACCCCAGATATTTCTCCTCAGAGGAGTCTGTGGGCCTTCCCTCCGACCCCACGCCTTCACCAGAGAAGAAGCTCTCGCCTCCTGAGAGCCTCTCCTTTGCCTCCTTCGTCAGGGATATGTCTATTTGCATTCCCTTTCCCGTGGTCTCTGTGGATGAGCCGAGGGCTGAGATGCTCGAGGTCCTCGACTATCCATCACCACCTAGAGAGTCCTCCACGGTGCCGTTGCACAATGTCCTCAAAGAGACACTGCTTCGGAACTGGATGCGACCATTATCTAATCCCACCATCCCCAAGAAAGCAGAGTCCCAGTACAGAATCCACTCGGACCCAGAGTTAATGCGGCCCCAACTGCCTCATGACTCGGCGGTCGTGGATTCTGCTCTCAAGAGGGCACGGAGTTCGAGGGATACCGCCTCGGTGCCCCCGGGGCGGGAGTCTCGCACTCTGGACTCGTTTGGGAAGAAGGCCTACCAATCTTCCATGCTCGTGACCCGCATCCAGTCTTACCAGCTCTATACGAGCATCCACATGCGGAACAATGTGAAGCAACTGGCGGACCTGGTTGACAAGCTCCCGCCGGAGCAGTCCAGGCCTTTTCAGGAGGTGGTCAGGCAGCTGAAGGCGTGCAGAAAGTTCCTGTCCAGGGGTATCTATGACACCTGTGACGTGGCATCTCGTGCTGCGGCCCAAGGTATAGTGATGCGCAGGCTCTCATGGCTGCGTGCCTCTGACCTGGACAACCGCACCCAGCAGAGACTGGCCGACGTCCCTTGCCGGGGGGATAATATTTTTGGTGAGAAGGTCGAGCAGCTGGTGGACCAACTGCATCAGCGGGAAACCGCCCTCGACAAGCTCTCCCACCGGGCGCCTTCAGCATCCACCTCAGCAGGTGGACGTTTTTCCTGGGCCCGGCAGGCTGCACCCTATGCTTTTACCAAGCGTAGGTACACCCAGCCGGCCCGAAGGCCTCGTCAGGCACAAGGACAGCCCCAGCGCGCTCGTTCTCGTCAACAGCGTGCGCCTAAGCAGCCCCCTGCGCCTCCACAGCAAAAGCCGGGGACGGGCTTTTGACTGGATCCATGGGAACATAGCCGCCCTCAAAGTGTCAGTACCGGACGATCTGCTGGTCGGAGGGAGGTTAAAATTTTTTCACCAAAGGTGGCCTCTTATAACCTCCGACCAGTGGGTTCTCCAAATAGTGCGGTGCGGATACGCCCTGAATTTGGCTTCCCTGCCACCAAATTGTCCTCCGGGAGCTCAATCCTTCAGCTCCCACCACAAGCAGGTACTTGCAGAGGAATTCTCCGCCCTTCTCAGCGCCAATGCGGTCGAGCCCGTACCACCCGGGCAGGAAGGGCAGGGATTCTATTCCAGGTACTTCCTTGTGGAAAAGAAAACAGGGGGGATGTGTCCCATCCTAGACCTGAGAGGCCTGAACAAATTCCTGGTCAAAGAAAAGTTCAGGATGCTTTCCTTGGGCACCCTTCTATCAATGATTCAGAAAAACGATTGGCTATGTTCCCTGGATTTAAAGGACGCATACACTCACATCCCGATACTGCCAGCTCACAGACAGTATCTCAGATTCCGCCTGGGCACACAGCACTTTCAGTATTGTGTGCTGCCCTTTGGGCTCGCCTCTGCCCCAAGGGTGTTTACAAAGTGCCTCGTGGTGGTTGCGGCGTATCTACGCAAGCTGGGAGTGCACGTGTTCCCATATCTCGACGATTGGCTGGTCAAGAACACCTCTGAGACAGGAGCTCTCCGGTCCATGCAGTGCACTATTCACCTCCTGGAGCTGTTGGGGTTTGTGATAAATTACCCAAAGTCCCATCTCCAGCCAGCCCAGTCTCTGGAATTTATAGGAGCTCTGCTGAATACTCAGACGGCTCAGGCCGTCCTTCCCGAAGCGAGGGCCAACAACCTCCTGTCCCTGGCTTCCCAGACCAGAGCGTCTCAGCAGATCACAGCTCGGTAGATGTTGAGACTTCTGGGTCATATGGCCTCCACAGTTCATGTGACTCCCATGGCTCGTCTTCACATGAGATCTGCTCAATGGACCCTAGCTTCCCAGTGGTTTCAAGCCACTGGGAATCTAGAAGATGTCATCCGCCTCTCCACCAGTTGACGCACTTCACTGCACTGGTGGACCATTCGGACCAATTTGACCCTGGGACGTCCATTCCAAATTCCACAGCCCATGAAAGTGCTGACAACGGATGCATCTCGCCTGGGGTGGGGAGCTCATGTCAATGGGCTTCACACCCAGGGACTGTGGTCCCTCCAGGAAAAGGATCTTCAGATCAACCTCCTGGAGCTCCGAGCGATCTGGAATGCACTGAAGGCTTTCAGAGATCGGCTGTCCTGTCAAATTATCCAAATTCGGACAGACAATCAGGTTGCAATGTATTACGTCAACAAGCAGGGGGGCACCGGATCTCGCCCCCTGTGTCAGGAAGCCGTCGGGATGTGGCGTTGGGCTTGCCAGTTCGGCATGCTCCTCCTGGCAGGCGTAAACAACAGTCTGGCCGACAGACTGAGCAGAGTCATGCAACCGCACGAGTGGTCGCTCCATTCCAGAGTGGTACGCAAGATCTTCTGAGAGTGGGGCACCCCCTCGGTGGACCTTTTCGCCTCTCAGACCAACCACAAGCTGCCTCTGTTCTGTTCCAGACTTCAGACACACGGCAGGCTAGCGTCGGATGCCTTTCTCCTTCATTGGGGACCGGCCTCCTGTATGCTTATCCTCCCATACCTTTGGTGGGGAAGACCTTACTGAAGCTCAAGCAAGACCACGGCACCATGATTCTGATCGCGCCCTTTTGGCCCCGTCAGATCTGGTTCCCTCTTCTTCTGGAGTTGTCCTCAGAAGAACCGTGGAGATTGGAGTGTTTTCCGACTCTCATTTCGCAGAACGACGGAGCGTTGCTGCACCCCAACCTTCAGTCTCTGGCTCTCACGGCCTGGATGTTGAGGGCGTAGACTTCGCTGCGTTGGGTCTGTCTGAGGGTGTCTCCCGTGTCTTGCTTGCCTCTAGGAAGGATTCCACTAAAAAGAGTTACTTTTTCAAGTGGAGGAGGTTTGTCGTTTGGTGTGAGAGCAAGGCCCTAGAACCTCGTTCTTGCCCTGCACAGAACCTGCTTGAATACCTTCTGCACTTATCAGAGTCTGGCCTCAAGACCAACTCAGTAAGGAATCACCTTAGTGCGATTAGTGCTTACCATTATCGTGTGGAAGGTAAAGCCATCTCTGGAGAGCCTTTAGTCGTTCGGTTCATGAGAGGCTTGCTTTTGTCAAAGCCCCCTATCAAGCCTCCTGCAGTGTCATGGGATCTCAACGTCGTCTTCACCCAGCTGATGAAACCTCCTTTTGAGCCACTGAATACCTGCCATCTGAAGTACTTGACCTAGAAGGTCATTTTCTTGGTGGCAGTTACTTCAGCTCGTAGGGTCAGTGAGCTTCAAGCCTTGGTAGCTCATGCTCCATATACCAAATTTCATCACAACAGAGTAGTACTCCGCACCCACCCAAAGTTCCTGCCGAAGGTGGTGTCGGAGTTCCATCTTAACCAGTCAATTGTCTTGCCAACATTCTTCCCCAGGCCGCATACCCGCCCTGCTGAACGTCAGTTGCACACATTGGACTGCAAGAGAGCATTGGCCTTCTACTTGGAGCGGACACAGCCCCACAGACAGTCCGCCCAATTGTTTGTTTCTTTCGACCCTAACAGGCTAGGTGTCGCTGTCGGGAAACGCACCATCTCCAATTGGCTAGCAGATTGCATTTCCTTCACTTACGCCCAGGCTGGGCTGGCTCTTGAGGGTCATGTCATGGCTCATAGTGTTAGAGCCATGGCAGCGTCAGTGGCCCACTTGAAGTCAGCCACTATTGAAGAGATCTGCAAAGCTGCGACGTGGTCATCTGTCCACACATTCACATCACATTACTGCCTCCAGCAGGATACCCGATGCGACAGTCGGTTCGGGCAGTCGGTGCTGCAGAATCTGTTTGGGGTGTAAATCCAACTCCACCCTCCAGGACCCGCATTTATTCTGGTCAGGCTGCACTCTCAGTTAGTTGTTCTTCGTAGGTCAATTTTCTGTTGTATCCTCGCCGTTGCGAGGTTCAATTGACCTGAGTTCTTGATTTGAGTGAGCCTGAGAGCTAGAGATACCCCAGTCGTGAGAACAAGCAGCCTGCTTGTCCTCGGAGAAAGTGAATGATACATACCTGTAGCAGGTGTTCTCCGAGGACAGCAGGCTGATTGTTCTCACCTACCCTCCCTCCTCCCCTTTGGAGTTGCGTTTTCATCATTTTTGCTTGTTATTCAACTGGCGGGAACGGTCACGCACGGGCGGGAAGACGGCCGTGCATGCGCGGTGGGCGTGCCCTGCGTGCGGACCGCCCGCGAAGCTTCTTCCGGTTGGTGGGGGCTGCCGCGGACGTCACCCAGTCGTGAGAACAATCAGCCTGCTGTCCTCGGAGAACACCTGCTACAGGTATGTATCATTCACTTTCTAGGGGTAGATAACCCTACTTTGCTCAAGTAATGCATAGTATCATCGGGCCCCAATCCATGGACCCCTAGCGTAGCGGAGGACATTAGTAGCATCTCTGATATGGAGAGCAAATTTGAAAAATATTGTGATTTATATTCAAATAAGTCAGGGAGCAAGAGAATTTCTGCGTTCACTTGGTTAATGTGGGCCATATGTAAGAAAGCCTTAAAAGAACATGCAGAATTGAATGAGAAATTAGTTGTGAAGGAGAAAGAATGCATGCAGATAGGCACAGAAAAAGATTTCTTGATCACAATGACTAGGTGCTTAAATTATCAATTAGATTCTTCTAAGCAGCAGATAGAGCACCAGGCAGCCCAGGAAAATAAAATGAGGACCCAAATTTAAGCTTTAGAAGTGCAGGCAAATCAGGTCCCAGGCTTAAAACAACTAATCAGAGAGCTAACACTGCAGACGCCCTCTATAGGTGAGAATAACACTGACCATGTACACTGTCACAAGGAGATAGAAATTTTAAGACAAAAAATACAGGATTCTCACGTGCAGATATCAGCTATCTCAGGCCTTCCATTTGCCCCCCCCCCCCCCCAAATACAGCTACAGCCATGCCTGTTTCAGCCGTGGTAAAAGTATCTGAGTCTAGACCGCTAGCGGGAGAACTCACCCAAACGATCAGTTCCCAGCCCCTCTCACAGACAGATATAGAGGTGATAGCCAAGCAGATAGGCAAGATAGACCCTGGTAAGTTGCCCCATGCTTGTGTGGTGCTATGGAAATTAGAGCAGGAAGGGAGGCTTGATACAGATGAATGAATTAAAATGATCCGTCTCTGTATTAAACCTGAATTTGCAGAACAGATGGAGGGAGCTATTGAATTGGCAAAACAAAGGGGTTTCTCTTTTACTAAATTTGGCAATGGCTGCGAGTGTATCCTTTGGCAGGAGAACATTCAAGACCCTAAGTGCATATGTCCAGCAGGACAAAACTGAGAGTAATGAGGATTATGTAAGGAGTGCAATCCTATTGCTAGTTATGACAGGGCTAGTGGAGAGAAGAGATTCCAGAAGGCAGATCCCAGGATATCTTCTAGATGTGCACATAGATGATGAGAATCTAAGAAAAATTTGTCAGTTCATACATCCCACTATTGCTAAAGTATTGTGCTCATGGGGCCCAGGCAAGCCAGCCTCTGCTAGAGGTTTGTGCATGAAGGCCAGAAATGTCCAAAGGTATCAACCCTATGCATTACACCCAGTGGCAGCAGCTGGACCCGCTCTATATCCTGATTTAGCTCCATACCAAGAGCAGGCCCCCCAGGCCCCCTCACAGCATCCAAAACCAGTTCTATATCCTGATTTAGCTCCATACCAACAGCAGGCCCCCCAGGCCCCCTCACAGCATCCAAAACCCCAGTGCATAGGAACACAGCCTGTTCTGTATTCTGATTTAGGCACTCATAACGGTGAGCCTTCAATTAAGTATTCAGCTCTTCAGTACATATATGCACAACCTGTTCTGCAGTCTAATTTAAATGCTCATGAAAGTAAGCCACCAGTTAAATATTCAGCTCCTCAACACACAGATGCACCACCTAGGCTGCATTCTGATCTAAGCTCCCATAGAAGCGAACCTCTAATAAAGAAATCAGCTCCTCAATATGTAGATACTGAAACCCACAAGCAAGCATGTGACATTTTGAAATCTCATGGGGAGAATATTACATATTGGGAGAACAAACCCACTGGTGTCATTACAGCAAGGGCCTTACAGATAGCTACCCAGAACTTTTATAACAAGAGAAATTTGCCGCCAGATAAGCAGGGACTTATAATTGCATGTCCTACTGTGCCAAACGCTGACATATTCTCAGGCCTCCCTGAAATGTATTTCAAGGAAACATGAGGAGACGCGTCCAGCCTGAACTGGACTTCTCCACAGCATGACCCACTCTGCATATGGCAGTGGGATTAGGTTGGTTGATTTTTGGTATAGGTTGGACAGGAATATAGGAAAATGTTTTTGCTATGAACCTTTTGTAAATAGTTTCTAAGGATCTAAAATGTAGCTTCTATTGTGACTATAGTATGCTTCAGATTTAAAATGTACCTTTGTAATATTGTTTAAGGATTTAGAAATGTCTCTGTAAAATGTCTCTCCCACTTGAGCCAAAGATTTAAAATGCCTAAGTTTTAAAAATGTCTCTTCCTAATAAGTAACTCCCACTGGAGATGAAACTGAATACTGTGCTTTAATTGGAACTAATAAGATATGCATATTTTTGTAGAAGAAACTAAAGCCTAGCTACAGGGCCGTGCCTAGGGTCTCTGGCGCCCCCCTGCAGACTATCAGTTGGCGCCCCCCTGCAAAACACTATACACAAACTTGTGCAAAAACGCACTCATAACCTCACCAAACCATAACAGCACTAATTCCAAGGATAGGACGAGCTACAACCTTATGCGTGAAAAGGCAGAACTGTAATTACACCGGGCTCTAAAACACGAGTACACAACCTAGTGAAACAACAAAAAAAAAAAAACCAACACCAAAAAGGGCTGAAAATGCTACACGCTAGCAGAATACTGCACCTTGATCGCACATGAAAAACACATGACACAACAGATATGAACGCAAAATACAGACTCAGCATGCAGCAATACTAGAAAAATTGAAACTTACATGCAAAATATCACAGATGCACATTTCCAAAAGCTGACATATTCCAATTAATAAATTCTGAATAAAATACTTTTTTCTACCTTTGTTGTCTGATTATTTAGTTTTTCTATTCGCTTTGGTCCCAGTGTCTTCTGTTTTATGCAGTGTCTTCTTTCCATTTGATATTTTTTCTCTCACCATGTCCATCATCCTCCTGTGTCCTTATGCGTACTGCCTACCATCTGTAGCCCTGTCCCTATCCTTCATTGTCCCGATCCAGCTCTTAATTCAGCAGTTTTCCCTCCATCCATATCCAGCATTTCTCCTCACTTCCCCTCCATCCATGTGCATATACTTCCCTCCCCTCCATCCATGTCCAGCACCGTCCCTGTTTCTCTCCTACCCTTCCATCCAGTGTCATCCCTCTTTCTCTCTCCATCCTTCCACCCACTACCCTCTCCCAATCCTTCCGTCCATTGTCTCCCTCTATCTTAACCCTTTTCCATTCAGCATGTCTCTCTCACCCCATCCTTCCAGTGTCTATCCTCTTTCCCTCCCTACCAGCATCTTCCCTCATTCTGCCCCCTCCTTCCAGCATTTTGCAAATCCAATACACTGTAGTTAAGCTTCTACATGCCTGTAGGAAATTTGATCACGTTACCCTCTTTTGATTTCAGAACATATGCTCCAATATCTTATAGGATCTCTTTTAAACTTAATATTCTCTTAATCTTCGGGCCCTGCCCTCTTTCTTAGCTAGTCTGTTGGTTCCCTTTCTCCTGCAAGGGCCCTGCAGTCTGCTGCCCAAGGACTCTGACAGTTCCATCCTTCTGTAAGGTTGAGCTCCACTCATCCATTACCAGCAGCAAGCATTTTTTTTCACTGCAGTTCTCATTCAAAACCTTCAAAATCAGTTACAACATCCATCAGTCACCACTCCCACCTTCCTTTAATCGCTGTCCATTGCAATGATTCTGTTAGGAATTACCACTAATGGAACCTAAATGCTAACAAATGAAACAATACATTTTACACTGCAAAAACTGATTTACCTGACACCACCAGACCCTTGTGTTTTACGGTAGCTGGTCCAAATCTCTGGAAATCGTGTCAGAGGGGCACTACCTGGCAGAGGAAGGCGCTAGCATAAGAAGAAAAAGCAGCGCGGGGCCGCAGCAGCCTTCAGACATGCGCTGTCGGCTCTGCCGATCCTCTGCTCCGAAACAGGAAATTGACGTCAGGGGGCAGAGAACCGGCAGAGCCGACAGCGCATGTCTGAAGGCTGCTGCGGCCCCGCGCTTCTTTTTCTTCTTTTGCTGGCTGTGGGAAGAAGCGGCGCCGGCGGCAGCAGTGGATCAGCATAGGTCAACAGCAGCGGCGGCGGCGGCAGATTTCGTCGGGAGTCTAGTGCTAACATGGTAAGCGGGGTAAGCGCGGCGCCCTTGAAGGCAGGCGCCCCCCTGCGGCGCTTACCTCGCTTACCGTGTTAGCACGGCCCTGCCTAGCTACCAGCTTGCATGCCATGGTCTGAGATCCTGGGAAGGAACTGTGAAGCAAGAGAGGGAATTCCCCCCCCCCCCCCCTCCACCAGGACCGTGGAGAGCCATGTGGCCTTGTAAATTAATGTGAAAGTGTCTTTTCTTTCTTTTTCAGAGTTCAAGTTTAAACCTAGAATTTTTATGGGGCTAGTAATTGATACATACATGGCTATCTCAGATACCTTTCTAAATAAACAGATCTGTGCCTTTCCTACATTTTAAAATAAACAGATCTGTGCCTTCCTACTTATGAGATAGTGATCCTGTTCTACTTATGAGATAGTGATACCATGTATAATATTTTGCTAATTTTCGCTTATTTTGCACATAGAAGTCTTCTAAATGAATGAAACTGCTTGGAGGAATCCAGGTTGGATTCCGCATACGCTGCTTTGTGTTTCTTGTGTTCTACTTACAGGTTAAGCTCAATCCTGGATCTGGAATGGACGATCGGAGGACCTAAAGGCCTAATAGAGCTCTTTGTTTGTTGTCATGTGGCCTCCATGTCTATATGTTCGTTTATGTTATGGAGTACCCAAGAAACTATAAACAGACCTTCATAGACCCTCCCTACTAACAGCCCTTCCATTAGTTCAAATTTTGCCATGTCCCTTTCCAAACCATTCTCACTGGTAGGCAGGCTATAGAAAAGAAAAACATGTTCACTATTATTCAAGCTATGGCTCACATATAATAAGTACTACTAATTGCTATTTACTGTCATCTACACATATGTGTAAATTTAAAATTATGAACAAAAGGTTTCTCTTTATATGATCTACCAGATACAGTCAGTATAGGGAATGTACCTGACCTTTTTAGTTTATTCTATATCACAACAGTACCTACACAATGCTCTCTCTGGAATGAGATATTGGTTGTGTGCAAAGCACAGTTAGCATATTCTTTTCTAAATTCTTTATAACACTAAACACATGAGTGCTGTCTATTAATTTACTACATTGAACACTGCTAAAGCAGATAAATATTGTAACCTTTTACCACCACTCACTACCCATAAATAGTTCTCTCTGAAAAATATTTCATGGTACTATAGCATGACTCTGTTTTTGCTTATTTGGTCAATGATTAAGTAGATATTGTGGTATAGGATTGATAGGAATAATTATTTTGTGTGTAATAGTAACCTAGGAAATTATTATAATTGCATAACTGCCTTTCATATTTCTGATGATAACACTAGTATAGTAGTTCCATATTACCATTCTTGTTGTGTATTAGAACTATCTGTCCTTTTATTACTGCTATGAATACATCAGTAGCTTCTGAAATAGAGAATATAGGGAAACATTCACAGTGTCAGGAAACAATCATGGAATATTTTCCTTGGAATGTGAAATGCTGGGAATAATAACTGAATAGATTGTTCTATCCCATTGCGGTGGTATAAATTGGTCAATTGCGCACTCTCATGCTATTGATTTGGCTAGCATACTGGGTAAGATATCCTGTGGCATATACTTGGGAGCAGCCTATGCCCCTGAGCAGGTGACAAAAAAAAGAGATGGTCTCTGGGAGTAGGGCAAAATGACATTTGTGTGGCTGAAGTCATATAAAGGTGTACTTCAAGCCCATTTAAACCAGAACAAAGCCAGACTCTGCCACCTGACTGAATAGAAGCCTAATGGGACAGATGCCAGAAGACCACAGAAAGCTTAACCTAGCTACCCAGATGCCGAGACATGAGCAGGAGCGAACAAAGTAATAACGATGAATCATTTGCTTATCATATAGTCATAAGTCCCACTAGGTGACATATTCCAAGATTTATAGTGACGTGACATAGTAGATGATGGCAGGAAAAGACCTGCATGGTCCATCCAGTCTGTTCAATATCCATTATTAAAAGATCACTTCTCCAATATACATACCAATGTAAATAGTCCAACATCTTTGCTACTGTTCTTTTTGAAATTATGCTACTGTTGTTACAAGAAATGATATATCTTGGGGGAAAGAGCTCTAGAGCACTCGCTACTTTTTATAATTTAAGAGCAGGCGCTGTATTTATAAGCTTTAGGATATTAATTTCTCCACCAATCACCAAAGGTGATAATTGCAATAAATTAAATAAATTAAGTATATATAAAAGATACCATATACTCAGAACACAAAGAGACTGTATTTTTAGCTTCAAAAAGGTTGATTTAATATACAATTGCACACGAGAGGTAGGTTTTAAAAGGATCTTAGAACAGAGAATGTGTGCATTTTTTTTTCAAAGAGAAACTATTTATGGGTAATGAGTGTGGTAAAAGGTTACCATATTTATCTGCTTTAGCAGTGTTTAATGTAGCAAATTAATAGACAATATTCATGTGTTTAATGTTGTAAAGAATTTAGAAAAGATATGTTAATTGTGCTTTGCACACAGCCAATATTTCATTCCAGAGAGAGCATTTTGTACGTACTGGCTGTGATGTAGAATATCAGAAACATTCACTATACTGACTGTATCTGGTGGATCATGTAAAGAGAAACCTTTGCTCATATTTTCAAATATACACATGTGAATATATAACCTTAGATAGCAATTGGTAGAACTTAATATATGTGAGCCATAGCTTGTATAATAATCTTTTCTGTAGCTTTCCTGCCAGTGAAAATGGTCTCTCTTTTTTTTTTCTTTGACAATGTGAACTAATGGAGGGACTGTTAGTAGGGAGGGTCTATGAATGTCTGTGTATAGTTTCTTGGGTACCCCATAACATAATCAAACATATAACATGGAGACCACATGACAAACAAACAAAGAACTCTATTAGGCCTTTAGGTCTCCGATCGTCCATTCCAGATCCAGGATTGAGCTTAACCTGCAAATAAAGCACAAAAAGCACCAAAAGCAGCAAAAAGCAGCACATGTGGCATCCACTTGGATTACCACCGCAGTTTCATTCATTTAGAAATAAGCAAAAATTAGCAAATTTAATAAAGCACAAAAAGCACCAAAAGCAGCACCTGCGGCATCCATCTTGGATTACTACCGCAGTTTTATTCATTTAGAAATAAGCAACAATTAGCAAAATTATACATGTCACTATCTCGTAAGTAGAACAGGTATAGATCTATTTATTTAAAAATGTAGAAGAGGCATAGATCTATTTTAAAATGTAGAACAGGTATCTGAGATAGCCATATATATATTAATTACTAGCACCATTAAAATATTAATATCTCATAAGTATGAACTCGATCTCTGAAAAAGACAGAAAGAAAAACACTTTCACATTAATTTTAGCAGGTCACATGGCTAGTTCTGGTGGGGGATCCCCTCTCTTGCTTCATAGTTCCTTCCTATAATCTTAGACCATAGTATGCAAGCAGCAGCGTGCAGACAGGCTTTAGTTAGTTCATTCTACAAAAATAAGCATATCTTGTTAATTCACATTAAAGCACAATATTAAGTTTCAGCTCCAGCGGGAGTTACCTATTATAAGGAGGCATTTTTAAAACTTCTTACCCAGTATTTTAGTTTCAGCTCCAGTGGCAGTCACTCATCAGAAAAAAGACATTTCTAAATCCTTAAACAATATTATATAGGTACATCTATTTCTCAAATATACTATAGTCACAATAGAAGCTACATCTTTAAATCTTACTTATTGCAGAGAGACATAATTAAATCTTACACACTCAAAAAGAACAATAGAAGCTACATTTTAAATCAAAAGAACAATAGAAGCTACATTTTAATTCTTTACAGTGTTCAAAAGGTTAATATCAAAAACTTTTTCTATATTCCTGTCCAACCTATTTTAAAAATCAACCACTTGGATTTCCCACTGCCATCTGCAGAGTGGGTCATGCTGTGGAGAAGTCCAGTCCAGGCTGGACGCGTCTCCTCATGTTTCTAGGAATTAAACTGCAGGAAGGGCTGACAGAATGTCAGTTTCTGGCACGGTAGGACCTGCAGTTATAAGTTTCTGCTTATCTGGTGGCAAATTTCTCTTTTTATAAGGTTCACATGCTTGCTGGCGGTTGGAAGCAAAAATACATAGTAAAAACTTTTTTAGATACATTAAAAGCAGGAAACCGGCCAAAGAGTCGGTTGGGCCGCTGGACGAAAATGGTGTTAAAGGGGCGATCAAGGAGGACAAAGCCGTAGCGGAGAAATTAAATGAATTCTTTGCTTCGGTCTTCACCGAGGAGGATTTGGGGGGGACACCGGTGCCGGAAAGAATATTTGAAGCGGGGGAGTCGGAGAAACTAAACAAATTCTCTGTAACCTTGGAGGATGTAATGGGTCAGTTCAGCAAGCTGAAGAGTAGTAAATCACCGGGACCTGATGGTATTCATCCCAGAGTATTAATAGAACTAAAAAATGAACTTGCGGAGCTACTGTTAGAAATATGCAATCTGTCCCTAAAATCGAGTGTAATACCGGAAGACTGGAGGGTAGCCAATGTTACTCCGATTTTTAAGAAAGGTTCCAGAGGAGATCCGGGAAATTATAGACCGGTGAGTCTGACGTCGGTGCCGGGCAAGATGGTGGAGGCTATTATTAAGAATAAAATTGCAGAGCATATACAAAAACATGGACTGATGAGACAAAGTCAGCACGGATTTAGTGAAGGGAAGTCTTGCCTCACCAATCTAATGCATTTTTTTGAGGGGGTAAGCAAACATGTGGACAATGGGGAGCCGGTTGATATTGTATATCTGGATTTTCAGAAGGCGTTTGACAAAGTGCCGCACGAAAGACTCCTGAAGAAATTGCAGAGTCATGGAATCGGAGGTAGGGTATTATTATGGATTAAGAACTGGTTGAAAGATAGGAAGCAGAGAGTAGGATTGCGTGGCCAGTATTCTCAGTGGAGGAGGGTAGTTAGTGGGGTCCCGCAGGGGTCTGTGCTGGGTCCGTTGCTTTTTAATGTATTTATAAATGACCTAGAGATGGGAATAACTAGTGAGGTAATTAAATTCGCCGATGACACAAAATTATTCAGGGTCGTCAAGTCGCAGGAGGAATGTGAACGATTACAGGAGGACCTTGCGAGACTGGGAGAATGGGCGTGCAAGTGGCAGATGAAGTTCAATGTTGACAAGTGCAAAGTGATGCATGTGGGTAAGAGGAACCCGAATTATAGCTACGTCTTGCAAGGTTCCGCGTTAGGAGTTACGGATCAAGAAAGGGATCTGGGTGTCGTCGTCAGATGATACGCTGAAACCTTCTGCTCAGTGTGCTGCTGCGGCTAGGAAAGCGAATAGAATGTTGGGTGTTATTAAGAAGGGTATGGAGTCCAGGTGTGCGGATGTTATAATGCCGTTGTATCGCTCCATGGTGCGACCGCACCTGGAGTATTGTGTTCAGTACTGGTCTCCGTATCTCAAAAAAGATATAGTAGAATTGGAAAAGGTACAGCGAAGGGCGACGAAAATGATAGTGGGGATGGGACGACTTTCCTATGAAGAGAGGCTGAGAAGGCTAGGGCTTTTCAGCTTGGAGAAGAGACGGCTGAGGGGAGATATGATAGAAGTGTATAAAATAATGAGTGGAATGGATCGGGTGGATGTGAAGCGACTGTTCACGCTATCCAAAAATACTAGGACTAGAGGGCATGAGTTGAAGCTACAGTGTGGTAAATTTAAAACGAATCGGAGAAAATTTTTCTTCACCCAACGTGTAATTAGACTCTGGAATTCATTGCCGGAGAACGTGGTACGGGCGGTTAGCTTGACGGAGTTTAAAAAGGGGTTAGATAGATTCCTAAAGGACAAGTCCATAGACCGCTATTAAATGGACTGGAAAAATTCCTCATTTTTAGGTATAACTTGTCTGGAATGTTTTTACGTTTGGGGAGCGTGCCAGGTGCCCTTGACCTGGATTGGCCACTGTCGGTGACAGGATGCTGGGCTAGATGGACCTTTGGTCTTTCCCAGTATGGCACTACTTATGTACTTATGTACTTATATGACCAGATTTTTTCCAGCTGCCAAAGGTGTGCAAACCAAACAAGTATTTGACATGATAATAAATTGAGCACCATTCATATGCTCCCAAAAGTGACTGAGCAAAAAGAGCATTATGGGTCTCCAAGAATGGATTGACAACTAAAATTTATTGAAGGCCCCAACACAGGCCTGCATCAGGATTCACCAATATCAGTCATACAGTCTGGACAATACCCTCTGTTCTTTCTATATCAGTGAGCAATGCTACCATATATAAAGGTAAGGGCCAAGTAGCCAGTTCTCTCAATTGAGGAAAAGAAAATGCTGCCAGTGCTCTCTGTTGAGGTGCTAGAGTGTTAGGTGAGTTGTCTATCTCACAGCTGCCTTAGGGCTTCTTTTACAAAGCCACACTAATGATTCCTGCGTGGCAAATAAAAGGAAGCCTATTCAATTCCTATGGGCTTCCCCTCATTTGCCATGTGGGAATCGCTAGCGCAGCTTTGTGAAAGAAGCCCTTAGGGGACCTTTAACTAAGCTGTGGTAAAAAGTGGCCTATTGTAGTGTGGACGCATGGAATTGGCATGCGCTGGACCATTTTTTACCACAGCTGGGGAAAATGGCTTTTTACTAAGGGGGCAGTAAATGGTCATGTGGTAAAATTAGAAGTAGCACTTGGCTATTTACTGCCTGAGCCCTTTTCACCACCCATTGACCTAGCAGTAAGGGCTCACACACTACTTGTGCAGTAATCACGCAGCGTGCGCCAATGTGGCCACACTGACGATTACCGCTGTGAATGTCCCCCACGGTAGAAAATACAAAAATTATCTACCATGGGAAACAGCATGAACCAACTTCAGAATTACTGAAGGGCACCTGTGCTACCCCACAGTAGTGATGATTTGGCACATGCTACCTATGTGTTAGCCCTACCGCTGCTTAGTAAAAGGGCCCCTTAGTGAGCGGGAAAGACATTCAGATGTTTATGCATGTGAACAACATTCAGTTGCTGCTTCTTTTGAAGGGAAATACAGATTCTGCAATATTGCTGCTGAATGTCTCACTGAACTGAATGGTTGGCTAACATCTTGTGGTCTCATAGTTAATACAAGTAAATACACTTGTTTGGGTATTGGTAACATCTCTTTCTCTGATTTAGGTGTGTTTCCTACACTTGGTCAGAGATTAGAGTGGCAGCAGACTGTACAAGCACTGGGGGTTATGTTAGGACAAGATGGAATTAGGAAAGATCAGTTTGCTTTTGTTACTCAAAAGCTTTTTTGAAATTAAAAATAATTAGGAAATTGAGAATTATTTTGGAGAAGAAAGCTTTGGCAACAGTCATTTATGCCTTTATGTTGAGTCTTTTGGATTATTGTAATATGGATTATTATAATATAGGTTTGCCCATGATTTTGTTTAGGAAATTACACGTTCTCCAGAATACAGCTGCAAGAATGTTTATGGGTGAGCACCTTTGGGAGAGTGCTAGTCCCTCTTCGGCTCAATAACATTGGCTCCCCATGAGGGAAAGGGTAAATAAATGCTGGAATTCGTTGCCAGAGAATGTGATAAAAGCAGTTTGCTTAGCGGGGTTTTAAAAGGGTTTGGATAACTTTCTAAAAGAAAAATTTGTCATTATTAAAGATGGACTTGGGCAAATTCCACTGCTTATTTCTAGAATAAGCAGCATAAAATGTATTGTACTGTTTTGGGATCTTGCTAGGTACTTGTGACCTGGATTGACCACTGTTGGAAACAGGATGCTGGGCTTGATGGACCTTCCTGTATGGCAACACTTTTTTTATTAAGTAAAATCCATGATATTTGAAAGAAAACTTGTTTCTTATATGCCAAACTGTTCTTTACATTCTGGTCAGGGTAATTTGCTTCACAACCCTGATACTGGCATTATAAGAAAAGTAAGATGGTAATTGAAACCTTTCAGAATTATTGGTCCAGAATTGTGAAATAAACTTCCTGCAGATATGACTAGAAACAAACGTTATGGTATTTAGAAGAAAGTTAAAAACCTTTTTAATTCCCAGTTAGCTTGATTATTCTGATGCTAATACTTATGTAAATTTTGTT
Source organism: Microcaecilia unicolor (assembly GCF_901765095.1). Lineage (NCBI taxonomy): Eukaryota > Metazoa > Chordata > Amphibia > Gymnophiona > Siphonopidae > Microcaecilia > Microcaecilia unicolor. The sequence continues at coordinate 204,555,715 of NC_044034.1, forward strand.
GTATGAAGGAATTCTTGTTTTTGGAGTATTGCTTTTAATATTATGCTGTTCTATTTTATTATTTTTCCTTCTTTTACTGTTTGTTTGTTTGTTTGTTTGTTTTTTGGTTTTTTAAACCATTTTGAATGACCTTTTAGTCAGGAAAATGATATATTTAATGTAAGTAAATAAATAATAAGGGTGTGCAATGGCCATTTTTTGGCACAAGTTAGTAAAAGGACCCCTAGACAAACCCTTATACTCCCAACCAGATCCACAGATCAATTGGCTCACAACTAGAGAGTTGAATGGTGACAGAAATTTCACCCATCCCCGCTGTTCCCACTGCAATCTAACCCATATCCATCCGCCTCTCTGAGCACTTCAAACCTCTTTGAGGCACTCCAATAGATTCCCTCAGTATGTTCCTGTACTATACACCTACAGGAATCCCGCAGCTACTACTCCCATCACTGCAGGATTCCCATGGATCCAGTCATACCCATGGGTTTCCTGCAGACACCTAAACAAATCCACACTGGACCATCAATACTCACCAGAAACTATTACAAAATTAATCAAATTTATTTTAACTCACAACTACTTCCACTTTAACAATGATATCTATCTGCAAATAATGGGCACTGCGATGGGCACCAGGACAGCACCCCAATATGCCAACCTTTTTATGGCTGAGCTGGAAGAGACATTTCTGAATACACACCAGACCAAACCTCTAAAATACTACCGGTACATCGATGACATTTTTATGATTTGGACGGAGGGTGAAGAAACTCTGAAACAATTTTATTCTGCATTCAATACATACCATCCTACAATCAGATTCAAAATTGACTACTCCCCAGAAAAAGTCAATTTTTTGGACACCACGGTCTCAATCAGTGATGGCTGTATACAAACATCTATATACAAGAAACCCACAGACAGATGCAGCTACCTCCACAACTCCAGCTTCCATTCTTCACATACAAAAAGATCCATCATGTACAGCCAAGCCACAAGATACCACCGTATCTGCTCTGACCCAGGGGACAGAGACAGACACCTTAAAAGCCTGACTGAATCCTTCAAACAGAAGGGCCACAACCCCAAAATAATCTCCAAGAATATTGCCTCCTCCCTCAAAACACCCAGGGAGAATCTGCTACAGTACAAAAAGAAAAAAAATCCACAGACAGAATCCCGCTTGTAGTGACATACAATCCAGAGCTGGAAAAACTGAGGAAAATCATAAGAGATCTACAACCTATACTCCAGGAGGATGAATTACTGAAAGAGATATTCCCATCCCCACCAGTACTGGCCTTCCGACAGCCACCCAATTTAAAACACAAGCTAATCAGAAGTAAACTTCCATCACAGACTGAAATGGAACAGAAGGGCACACTTCCCTGTAATTTATCCAGTTGCAAACTATGCCAAGATATTTCACAGGACCCCAAAGTCATCCACAAAGGAAAGATATTCAACATAAAGGGATCTTTCACTTGCTCATCTTCCAATGTGGTATATATCATTCAGTGTAAAAAATGTAACGAAGGATGCTATATTGGAGAAACAGGCCAGATGCTTAAGACAAGATTCAATTTACATAGACATCATATGAACAATACTGGTGCCAGCAGGGTTCCCACACCTGTTGGTCAGCATTTTACAGGACCAGGACACTGTACCAGTGACTTCACAGTGAGAATCCTGAAAGGTAACTTTAAAACCATACAAGAACATAAGACCTTTGAAGTCAGAATGATTGAATATTTTAACACCCAACAGAAAAGACTTAACAAGGATCTGGGGTTCCTAGCCCATTATAAACCATAAAGCTGTATGTCTCTGTTGATCACCCTCCCCTCACCTATCCACACCCATCCTGTTAGAATATCAATGATATGCTTTGATGTCCCCATGCATACTTCCTACCCACCCCCCTCCTCCCACCCTGTCAGACTGTCATAGTAATGCTTGAATGTTTTCACTTATATACACTGTCAGCTAGCACATTTGCTTATTTCCGATCTGAGGAAGAAGGGCAACCTTCGAAAGCTAATCAAGAAATGTATTAAGTTATGTCCAATAAAAAAGGTATCATCTTATTTTCTTTTCCATGTTTTATTTTGTTTGATTTCTATTGATAACCTTAAGAGTGGACTAACACGGCTACCACACTCCTCTACTGCAGACACTAGAATTCTCATAGTCCCTGTTCCTGTGTGCAGCTCTCCACTCATAATCTTTAGTGTATCACTGTACTGGCTCATGCACATTATGAGTCAACAAGGCATTCTGCATTCTTCTTTTTGGCTCCTACATTGTGGAATTACCTTTCACAAACTATTTGCAAGGAACTTTCTTATAAAAACTTTAAAGTTGCTTTAAAAACACATTTTTTTCCAGGAACTTTTTGGATGCGTGATGTCCGGTCCCACAATGACCAATTTCTGTTTCATGGAGAATAGTATGAGTTTCTCTTTCCTATCTTGTAACTGGCGTTCCTTTCCTACTTTTATTTTAGATGTAAACCACCCTGACCTATGTGTCACTAAAGGTGAAAGTCTTCTTAATAATATTTCTTTGCAGAAGGAGTATAGATGTAGGGAACAGCCTAGCGGTAGAGGTTTTAAAGGCAAGGGCAGTATTTGAAACAAAAAAGCATGGAATCTCTAAAGGTGAAGAAGGGATTGCAATGATTGGGCTTTTGGATTGGATGGACCAGACAAAAGGCAAGAGAAGCACCCCTCCTTAATTCCTCAATAAAGAAAAAGCCAAACACATGAGCAAAGGGAATGGCAAAGAGACCTGCTCAAGTGATTCCAAAATCACGGTTGAAATTTCTTAACAAACATTTTCAGTAATTTGTCATAAAAAGTAGTTAATAACAACAGTAATATGCGTACGTCTAGTAGCACTTTAGAAATGATAAGTAGTAGTAGTAGTAAAACAATAAGGTTAATATTCAGAAGCATTTATCTGTGTATAAACACATTCAACCCAGAAAAATGCCACAAACATGTATTATTATTATTATTACTGAATATATTTACAGCCAGCCAAAGGGGGATCCAGGGGCAGAGTCAAGGCAGAGCCCAAAGTTATCTGGATAGCGGAGATTTTCAGCACCTCTATCCAGAAGACTCTCCAGATAACTCCAGAGCAAAAAAGCTGTCCCAAGTTTATCTGGATAATGGCTAAATTTCACCACTATCCAGATAGTGCCAGGCACTCATCAGTATTTGGATATTCAGCGACAAGCGTTATCTAGGTACCACCACTCAGTATCAGGATCTCTTTGTTCGCAGCCTCTGACATTTTAATAGAACGCCAACTACCACAGGCTGGATATCGAGGAGGAGGAATATGTTAAAAGTAGAAAGATATTACTAATGGATGAAAACAGTAGTCACATCTACGAAACCAAGAAAAGACAGATTAGACATTTTTGCAAAGGTATATATACGTGTATGTTTCACAAAGCTAATTATAAGATAAAAATAGGAATTAACAAACCTAAATAGTAGATACTGAACTCTTCTTGAGTGGTACCACAAAAACTATATATAAAAAAATATAGGACAGTCCATATTTAGCCACACACTGAACATATATATGAAACGTCTGACAGACAGTTTTGAATTATTTATTTATTTATTGGGATTTATTAACTGCCTTTATGAAGAGATTCACCCAAGATGGTATGCAGTAGGTACAGTTTAACATCAAACTTACAATTTTGTTGACAGCATAACATTAGTAAAATGTACACGTATAAACATAAATACAATGAAAGAGGAAAACTTGAAAACAGCAAACTGAAATCTAATAATAAGATTACCATGACATAGGATCAAAAACATATACATTTAACAGCACTGAAATTCAAATAACAGAGGCATAATATGGTGCAAGCATAATAGTGATGGAATATCTAATAAGCACATAATTAGAACATTCAAATAACATTGCTATGATACTGATGCTTTTCTACAATACAGCTTATCATATAGCTAAGGGCAGAGGCGTAGCTAGGGGGGTCACCAGGGGAGCAATCACTCTCCCAAATGGACTGCCGATGGCACCAGCATCTATTTTTCAGGTGATTTGTCATGTTTAAAATACATACCGGCGCCATCAGCCGTCTGCTCTCTGCTCCCCCTGCACCCTGAGTCTGGCTATGCTTCTGCCTGAGAGGCCAAGTGCAAATATATAGATGGGGACAAGATGTGTAATGCAGACTCAGTTGGGATACATAAATGAGTGACTAAACTAAAGGCAAGTTCTTTGTACAGTTAATCAAGATATAAGGAGCTGGTCTAAGTTACAGTGTATATAAAGATAAAACAAAAAGGAGGTAAAATCCTCACGGAACCGTGAGATATGAAACCAAAAAATGAGGAGAATGAACGAGGATACCAATTAGTTTGTTTATTCACATAAAAAATGACGTAATTCACATTAAAAATGACCCGACACGGCCGTGTTTCGGCCCAAAGGCCTGCCTCAGGGGTCTTTAAAACCTCAGAGAGTATGGCTTGAGATGTGTACTCCAAGGAAAATAATAAGAAAGAACTCTCTTGGATCTCCTCTCTTTTAAAAAAATTTTTGTTGAGAAACGGAACAAACTTGTTATACTAGCTGTTTGTTTACACTTATTGTCACTTCAAGATCCTCACGGAGATCGTTCCAGCTGTTCATGCAGCTGGTGCTGCCTATCTTCTTTCCCCAAGTACTCTACATGACCTATTTTGATTTAGTTTGTTTGCTAACGTGTCCTTTTCTTGCTCATTATGGCTTGGTTTGACTAATTGCTCCCAATGGAGAGATCCAGTGTCCCGTATCTGAGCAAGAGAACCTCATGTAAATAGGGACCAACCATATAGCATATAGTTGGTCCTATTTACATGAGGTTCTCTTGCTCAGATACGGGACACTGGATCTCTCCATTGGGAGCAATTAGTCAAACCAAGCCATAATGAGCAAGAAAAGGACACGTTAGCAAACAAACTAAATCAAAATAGGTCATGTAGAGTACTTGGGGAAAGAAGATAGGCAGCACCAGCTGCTTGAACAGCTGGAACGATCTCCGTGAGGATCTTGAAGTGACAATAAGTGTAAACAAACAGCTAGTATAACAAGTTTGTTCCGTTTCTCAACAAAAATTTTTTTTAAAAGAGAGGAGATCCAAGAGAGTTCTTTCTTATTATTTTTCTTGGAGTACACATCTCAAGCCATACTCTCTGAGGTTTTAAAGACCCCTGAGGCAGGCCTTTGGGCCGAAACACGGCCGTGTCGGGTCATTTCTAAGTTACAGTGTAACATAGTAAATGACGGCAGATAGTAACATACAGTGGTGGAAATAAGTATTTGATCCCTTGCTGATTTTGTAAGTTTGCCCACTGACAAAGACATGAGCAGCCCATAATTGAAGGGTAGGTTATTGGTAACAGTGAGAGATAGCACATCACAAATTAAATCCGGAAAATCACATTGTGGAAAGTATATGAATTTATTTGCATTCTGCAGAGGGAAATAAGTATTTGATCCCCCACCAACCAGTAAGAGATCTGGCCCCTACAGACCAGGTAGATGCTCCAAATCAACTCGTTACCTGCATGACAGACAGCTGTCGGCAATGGTCACCTGTATGAAAGACACCTGTCCACAGACTCAGTGAATCAGTCAGACTCTAACCTCTACAAAATGGCCAAGAGCAAGGAGCTGTCTAAGGATGTCAGGGACAAGATCATACACCTGCACAAGGCTGGAATGGGCTACAAAACCATCAGTAAGACGCTGGGCGAGAAGGAGACAACTGTTGGTGCCATAGTAAGAAAATGGAAGAAGTACAAAATGACTGTCAATCGACAAAGATCTGGGGCTCCACGCAAAATCTCACCTCGTGGGGTATCCTTGATCATGAGGAAGGTTAGAAATCAGCCTACAACTACAAGGGGGGAACTTGTCAATGATCTCAAGGCAGCTGGGACCACTGTCACCACGAAAACCATTGGTAACACATTACGACATAACGGATTGCAATCCTGCAGTGCCCGCAAGGTCCCCCTGCTCCGGAAGACACATGTGACGGCCCGTCTGAAGTTTGCCAGTGAACACCTGGATGATGCCGAGAGTGACTGGGAGAAGGTGCTGTGGTCAGATGAGACAAAAATTGAGCTCTTTGGCATGAACTCAACTCGCCGTGTTTGGAGGAAGAGAAATGCTGCCTATGACCCAAAGAACACCGTCCCCACTGTCAAGCATGGAGGTGGAAATGTTATGTTTTGGGGGTGTTTCTCTGCTAAGGGCACAGGACTACTTCACCGCATCAATGGGAGAATGGATGGGGCCATGTACCGTACAATTCTGAGTGACAACCTCCTTCCCTCCGCCAGGGCCTTAAAAATGGGTCGTGGCTGGGTCTTCCAGCACGACAATGACCCAAAACATACAGCCAAGGCAACAAAGGAGTGGCTCAGGAAGAAGCACATTAGGGTCATGGAGTGGCCTAGCCAGTCACCAGACCTTAATCCCATTGAAAACTTATGGAGGGAGCTGAAGCTGCGAGTTGCCAAGCGACAGCCCAGAACTCTTAATGATTTAGAGATGATCTGCAAAGAGGAGTGGACCAAAATTCCTCCTGACATGTGTGCAAACCTCATCATCAACTACAGAAGACGTCTGACCGCTGTGCTTGCCAACAAGGGTTTTGCCACCAAGTATTAGGTCTTGTTTGCCAGAGGGATTAAATACTTATTTCCCTCTGCAGAATGCAAATAAATTCATATACTTTCCACAATGTGATTTTCCGGATTTAATTTGTGATGTGCTATCTCTCACTGTTACCAATAACCTACCCTTCAATTATGGGCTGCTCATGTCTTTGTCAGTGGGCAAACTTACAAAATCAGCAAGGGATCAAATACTTATTTCCACCACTGTAGTAGATGATGGCAGAAAAAGACCTGCAAAGTCCATCCAGTCTGCCCAACAAGATAACTCATATTTGCTGCTTTTTGTGTATACCCTACTTTGATTTGTACCTGTGCTCTTCAGGGCACAGACCGTATAAGTCTGCCCAGCACTATCCCCGACTCCCAACCACCAGCCCCTCCTCCCAACCACCGGCTCTGGCACAGACCGTATAAGTCTGCCCAGCACTATCCTCACCTCCCAACCACCAGCCCTGCCTCCCAACCACCGGCTCTGGCACAGACCGTACAAGTCTGTCCAGCACTATCCCTGCCTCCCAACCACCAGTCCCGCTTCCCACCACCGGCTCTGGCACAGACCGTATAAGTCTGCCCAGCACCAGCCCCGCCTCCCAACCACCAGCCCCGCCTCCCGATCTTGACTAAGCTCCTGAGGATCCATTCCTTCGACACAGGATTCCTTTAAGCTTAACCCACGCATGTTTGAATTCCGTTACCGTTTTCATTTCCACCACCTCCCGCAGGAGGGCATTCCAAGCATCCACTACTCTCTCCGTGAAAAATTACTTCCTGACATTTTTCTTGAGTCTGCCCCCCTTCAATCTCATTTCATGTCCTCTCGTTCTACCATCTTCCCATCTCCGGAAAAGGTTTGTTTGCGGATTAATACCTTTCAAATATTTGAACGTCTGTATCATATCACCCCTGTTTCTCCTTTCCTCCAGAGTATACATGTTTAGTTCAGCAAGTCTCTCCTCATACGTCTTGTAACGCAAATCCCATACCATTCTCGTAGCTTTTCTTTGCACCGCTTCAATTCTTTTTACATCCTTAACAAGATACGGCCTCCAAAACTGAACACAATACTCCAGGTGGGGCCTCACCAACGACTTATACAGGGGCATCAACACCCCCTTTCTTCTGCTGGTCACACCTCTCTCAATACAGCCTAACAACCTTCTAGCTACGGCCACTGCCTTGTCACACTGTTTCGTCGCCTTCAAATCCTCAGATACTATCACCCCAAGATCCCTCTCTCCGCCCGTACCTATCAGACTCTCCCCGCCTAACACATACGTCTCCCGTGGATTTCTATTCCCTAAGTGCATCACTTTGCATTTCTTCGCATTGAATTTTAATTGCCAAACCTTAGACATTCTTCTAGCTTCCTCAGATCCTTTTTCATGTTTTCCACTCCCTCCCGGGTGTCCACTCTGTTACAGATCTTAGTATCATCCACAAATAGGCAAACTTTACCTTCTAACCCTTCGGCAATGTCACTCACAAATATATTGAACAGAATCGGCCCCAGCACCGATCCCTGAGGCACTCCACTACTCACCTTTCCCTCCTCCGAGCAAATTCCATTTACCACCACCCTCTGGCGTCTGTCCGTCAACCAGTTCCTAATCCAGTTCACCACTTCAGGTCCTATCTTCAGCCCCTCCAGTTTATTTAAGAGCCTCCTGTGGGGAACCGTGTCAAAAGCTTTGCTGAAATCTAAGTAGATTACGTCCATAGCTCTTCCCTGATTCAATTCTCCTGTCACCCAATCAAAGAACTCAATGAGATTCGTTTGGCACGATTTCCCTTTCGTAAAACCATGTTGTCTCGGATCTTGCAACTTATTGGGTTCCAGGAAATTCACTATCCTTTCCTTCAGCATCGCTTCCATTACTTTTCCAATAACCGAAGTGAGGCTTACCGGCCTGTAGTTTCCAGCTTCTTCCCTATCACCACTTTTGTGAAGAGGGACCACCTCTGCCGTTCTACAATCCTCGGAACCTTTCCCGTCTGCAGGATATATTAAACAAATCTTTAAGAGGACCCGCCAAAACCTCTCTGAGCTCACTCAATATCCTAGGGTGGATCCCGTCCGGTCCCATGGCTTTGTCCACCTTTAGCTTTTCAAGTTGTTGATACACACTTTCTTCCGTGAACGGTGCTCTATCCACTTCATTCTCAATTGTACTATTTCCAGTCCATCGCGGTCCTTCTCCAGGATTTTCCTCTGTGAAAACAGAACAAAAGTATCTATTTAGCAAATTTGCTTTTTCTTCATCATTTTCCACATAGCGGTTCGCAGTATCTTTTAGTCTCACAATTCTCTTTTTAGTCATTCTCCTTTCACTAACATACCTGAAGAAATTTTTGTCACCCCTCCTTACATTTCTACATTCCACCTGTACGGTCCATCCAGTCTGCTCAACAAGATAAACTCATTTTATATGGTATGTGATACTTTATATGTATACCCGAATTTGATTTGTTCTTGCCTTTCTCAGGGCACAGACCATAGAAATCTGCCCAGTACTGTTCTTGTACTAAGTTCTGAAGTTAACATTGAAGCCCCTTAAAATTTACACTCCAGCCCATCCCTATCTATTCAGCCACGATCAGGGCGCAGACCGTAGAAGTCCACCCAGCTCCCATTTTGTTTCCAATTACCGGTGTCGCCACCCAATCTCCGCTAAGATTCCACGGAACAATTCCTTCTAAACAGGATTCCTTTGTGTTTATCCCACACATGTTTGAATTCCATTACCATTTTCATCTCCACCACCTCCCGCGGCAAGGCATTCCACATATCCACCACATCCGCTCATCTCCAATCTCGCGGAACCTATCCCACCGGATGGGATACATCCCAGGATACTGAGCTCCTTCAGTATCCTGGGATGTATCCCATCCAGCCCCACAGCTTTGTTCACCTTCAGATTCTCCAGCCGTTTAATAAACTCTTTCTTCCGTAAATGGTGCAGTATCCACTCCATTCCCAGACGTTCCCTCGGCAGCCAACCGCGGTCCTTCTCCAGGATTTTCCTCTGTGAACACTGAAAAGAAATAATTGTTTAGCAGGTTCGCTTTATCTTCATCACTCTCCACATACCCATTCTCATTATCTTTCAGTCTCACAATTCCATTCCTATCTCTTCTCCTTTCTCCAACATATCTGAAAAAAGTCTTGTCACCTCTTTTTACATCTTTAGCCATTCTTTCTTCTGCTTGCGCTTTTGCTAGCCGTATTTCCTTCTTTCAGCTTAATCCAATAATCTTTTCCGTGATCCTCCCGTTGCGCTCTTTTATATTTCTTGAACAAAGCCTCTTTTGCTCTTATTTTTTCAGCTACTTGTTTGGAGAACCATATAGGCTTCCTGCTTCTCTTGTTTTTGTTTACTTTCCTCACAAAAAGATCATTCGTCATATTTATAGTAGCCTTTAGCTTGGACCACTGTTTTTCCACTTCTCCTACGCCTTCCCACGCCAACAGCTCCTTCTTCAGGTATTCCCCCATTTTATCAAAATCAGTATGTCTGAAATCCAGTACTTTGAGTTTTGTGCATCCACACTCCGCCTTCACCCTTATATCAAACCATACGGTGTGATGATCACTATTACAAAGGTGGGCACCCACCCAGATATCGGAAACACTACCTCCATTAGTGAGCACTAGATCCAGCATCGACCCTTCCCTCATGGGTTCCGTCACCATTTGTCTGAGCAAGGCACTTTGACAGGCATCCACAATCTCCCTACTTCTTTCCGATTCCGCAGATGGGACGTTCCAATCCACGTCAGACAAATTGAAATCTCCCAACAATAGCACCTCCCCTTTCATACCAATCTTTTGAATATCTTCTATCAGATCCTTGTCTAATTTCTCCATTTGCGCAGGAGGTCTGTAGATAACTCCAGTGTGGATACAGGTTCCGTCTTCTCTTTCCAGGACGATCCATAAAGCTTCTTCTTTTCCCCAGGTTCCCCGCATTTCAGTCGCTCTGATATTCTCTCTCACATACAGAGCCACTCCTCCACCTCTTCGGCCCTCTCTATCCTTCCTCAAAAGATTATAGCCCGGTATGGTCATATCCCATTCATGAGAATCGTTGAATCACGTCTCCGTAATAGCAACAATAGCCAAGTTTTCTTCAAACATCAGGGCTTGCAAGTCTTGAACCTTTTTACTTAGAGGTAGATGCACTAAACGTTTTTCGTCGTTAAATGAGCCCTCAGGGAAGAATTTCCTATCCTTTCCATGCACTTAAGCCTATTTTCCGACGACAGTAGCAGCTAACGAAAACGGAATGGAGATGAGCAATTAGTGTGAAAACCCCATTGAAACGACGTGCACTAACCTTTTCCGATTGCCTTTACGCAGGAAAAAGGCAGGAAAACTAACGAGAGGTCTGGACCTCTCGTTAGGACAGCTCCGTGGCAGGAAAAAGTGTTAAGTGAAAAAATAAACAAACTTTGAGCCAATCCCAGCGCATTAGCAGAGCTAAAAGCGCTGTGATTGGTCCAAAGGACCTCAGAAAACACATAAAAAAATAAAAATAAAAAAAGGATCGGGAGGGGGCAAGGGCGCTCATCAGGAGCGTCCTGTACGGACGGCCTTGCCCCCCCCCCCCCGCTGCTCCCCACTTTCCACCGCTCCCCCCACCCCAAAAAAGCAAGCTTCTAGAAGCCCCTGCCCCCCTCCCTTCCTCACTACTTTGTCACCTGAGCTCCGCCTCCCGACATCCTCCGTCCGTGCCCCGCCCCCTTTTGGGGTCGTCGCCGCCATTCCCCTCCTCCATCGGGCCCCCCTTCCTCTTACCGGGCCCGTGCAGCGCCTCTCTCCTCTGTCCGATGGCGCTGCACGGGCAAGAAGAACGCTGAATCAGCTGATGCCTAGCTTCGATAGAGCGTCTTTCTCCTCCTGGGCCCGCCCCTGTCTGACGTCAGTAACCTACGTAGTTACTGACGTCAGACAGGGGCGGGCCCAGGAGGAGAAAGACGCTCTATCGAAGCTAGGCATCAGCTGATTCAGCGTTCTTCTTGCCCGTGCAGCGCCGTCGGACAGAGGAGAGAGGCGCTGCACGGGCCCGGTAAGAGGAAGGGGGGCCCGATGGAGGAGGGGAATGGCGGCGACGACCCCAAAAGGGGGCGGGGCACGGACGGAGGATGTCGGGAGGCGGAGCTCAGGTGACAGAGTAGTGAGGAAGGGAGGGGGGCAGGGGCTTCTAGAAGCTTGCTTTTTCGGGGTGGGGGGAGCGGCGGAAAGTGGGGAGGGGGCAGGGGCTGCTAGAATTTTGCTTTTTCGGGGTGGGGGGAGCGGCGGAAAGTGGGGAGCAGCGGGGGGGGGGGGCAAGGCCGTCTGTACAGGACGCTCCTGATGAGCGCCCTTGCCCCCTCCCGACCCTTTTTTTTTATTTTTGTTTTTATTTGGGAGCCATGTGCTTGCGATTTGACTGTGTTTTGACTGTTTGTGGCATGCGCAGAGCAGCTAACATAACGCTTGGCTGCTCTGCGCATGATTTGGGGGCCGATTAACGATGTGTATTGTGATTCTTTGATACATTGTACGTTTCACTACCGATCTCAGCATGTGTGACTTTTTTTTTTGGTGCATTTTTCGTTATTTTAAAATCGTTAGGGACTTTAACGATTTAGATTTTTTTACGTTTGGTTGCTGCATCTGCCTCTTAGACTACGAGCATTTGTGCACATAGCTTTCCATGTGCTTAGTGAGTTTGGGTGTTTTTTTTATATTTACATGACCTTTCCCTCTGCCATCATGTTTATTCTGGGGGTGACTTTCTGAAATCCCTTGTTTCCTTTCGTCACCCCACCCTCTAGTTTAAATGTCTAGAAACATACTGTCTGAATTTCTCCCCAAGGATCCTTTTTCCCATCACAGAAAGATGTAGCCCATCATTACAGTACAGCCTGTTATGTTTCCACATATTACCCCATTCTCCTATGTATCTAAAACCTTCTTTACACCAGCTCACAAGGTAAACTTAGGTTCTACTACCCAGCTCGAAACAAAATTGCCCCTTGTTTTAATTTCCCCCCCTTGGACCTCTTTCTGACTCCAGATCACACGGGGGACTAAAGATACCTATTTCACATAACAGGTTCTGTATGGTTTCTCCAACCTCCATTGTCACCCAATCACAAGGAGGTCTGCTCTGGGTTTGCATTAGGGGCTAATTCCCACAACTACTGCTTTCTGTCTTCCTGGATCTAGGTATACTCTGGGCTATTTATGTTCCCAGATAATGCCTATTAAAAAACTATCTAAGTTTCTCCACAGACTGAGTGTATGTGATGTGCCTTGTAAGCTAAATGTAAGGTAAAGAGAAGATAGAATAAAGACAGAGATTGATTTAAATAGATAGATACATTTTATTTCTTACCCAAAGACAAGTCTTCAAGTTGGTACAAATGCAGACATCAGACTTTAATCAGGTACATTCAGCAGACAGATTCTTGGTACAACCGGACAGAGCTTCGCCGTCTGACGGAAGCGTTGGGGAGGATTCCAAAGCTATGGCAATTTGTCCCCTCTTTATACACAAATCTCTCCATAGAAGTCTATGGTGAGATACCTAGCTCTCAATTTCTGAGATGATACTTTCCCACACAGTCTTATCAGCATGTTTTGGGAAGCGTTGAGATAACAGTTCCACATCTGTCTGTGTCGCAATACTTTTCACACCATCTTAAGAACTCTGTATAACCTCTGTAGCCTTTTATACAAAACTAATAGACTCCATTTTGTTCATCTGATTTAAAGTGACAGTTGTACCAGTTTGTGTCAGGACTCATTGTTCAGACCTGCTTTTTGCAGATTCTCAAATATTAAATCACTTTCTTGTTGTTTGGCCTAGTCAGTACTTCTTCAGTTATTTTAGGCTTCATAGCTTTACCTATCACTATTCCAGTGGCAGATCTAAAGCCAGGCCATATATTAACATTCCCCTCTTCACCCTATCCCATAGGGTGACACCAGGGTTAACATACCGTGGTACCATCCATTCCAGAAGGTATTCTATGAGGCCATAAAATTATCTGAGTCTTAAGGTCAACTGGTACAATGTGGTTCGTTTGCGGTGTGAAATTATCATCTTGGCAGTACTTCTATTATGCCAATCCTACTAAAACTTATAGTTACTACAATATTATCTTTCTTCAACCTTTTAATATGCAGGTTCTATCTTATTCTTATCTATGTGATTGTTCATACATTGCTATAAATCAAAATTCTTTGGTTATATACTGATTGTATCTTAATTATACATTTGCATAATTTATCACTTATAAAGCTTTATATGGTTATATTATATCCCTATGTGCTAATATCTAATTATACAGTTGTAGACATCTCTCCAGTGTATCTAACAGTTGCATAGGGATTGGTCCTTCTCAGAGGGAGATAGTCCAATTTGTTAGCTCCTGTGATGTTGGGGAGGAGATTTTCGCACAGGGCATATTGTCCTGCTGTTGTCTTTTTCATTATTGCGGTTTCAATTAAGCGTTCTACTAAACCTCTAGCACAAGGGATTATGCAACATCCTACTAAAACAAAAATTGCTACCACTATGAGTATAGTCGTGGCTGCTGAAATGATAAATGTCTTCCATGTACCAAAAGCTCTGTCCATCCAACCTGTCCAAGATGTATCAACACCAGAGTTTTCTGCCAATTCTTGTGACAGTGAGGTTAAGCCTTCCAAAGCTCTGGTAATTGATCCATCCGGAGCGGTATTGTTGGGGATAAAGGTGCAACACTGGGTACCTATCTTGTGGCACACCCCTCCATCGGCTGCTAGAAGTTGGTCAAGAACTAATCTATTTTCCAACGTCATCCGGCTAGTGGCATCTAATTGTGTTGCAATGCCTCGAACTGCATCCCTAGTGTAGTTCACAAATCTCTGCTGGTTGTAATATATATAGTTGATCCAGTCAAGATTCTTATTGATAGTCGCCCACCAAAAGAAAACTGATTCAAATCCTGCGGCTATTTGGTTTCTGGCTTTAAACTCATCGGGAACCCCTCTTGGAACTCCAATAGCATCTATATAGACCCGATCATCAAAAGATCCAGGCATTGCATTTCTCTTCACTCGTGAGGAAGAGCTGCTGTGAGGGGGAAGCAAGGATGCTATAATAATTGGAATGACCAACTTGACTAGGGCACATCTGCCTGTCCAATTGTTAGGAAGTGTATGGAGGATAGTACGGGTTCCACAGTACCACCATATGTCTGCTCTAGCTTGTGAGAACCGTGTTAGGTTCATGTTATGCAGAGTCCCCATTCCTAAGGTTGTGTTACAATTAGTTAAGTTGCCTAAAAACCGTGTCTTTTTAACCCCATATCGTTGCAGGCATGTATGATATCTGGTAGCAGGATGTGGAATCCTGAATGCAGGTGGAACCCTCATCCGTGGGGGTAAGTAGGGGTGGTGCTCGTCAAGATGTTGACAAGACTGATTTATGTCGTCTTTAACCTGCAATAACTGCAACATACACCAAAATCCATCTGGATCATTGTGGAGATCTAAAGGGAAAGGAACTACTGTTGGTTCTGCTCTGGCATGGGAACAAAAATAACAATTAGAGACATTCAAACTCTTTGTAGTATATGTGCCCATTCAAGCATAAGTTCGTCTCTCCAAATCCTGTTTCTAGTGCCACCCAAATCTTTTAGAATTATTAATTGGTACAATCTGGTAAGGAATTTTTATTTCTGGGATCTTTGTTGGTACCAAGGGATTGGTCGCTGTAGGTTGGGCTGGGGGTGGAACAATTTTGAATTTTCCAATAGGGTCTCTACCTGTGGCATCTATTCCTATGGAATCGGTTCTGTATGTAACAATCGTTACTCCTCTGAAAGTGATAGCCACTTGATTACATTTGTCATATGGCAAAGGGCCAGTGACTCGCAATTTCATGATGGAAATACTCTTTTTGAGATCTGGAATCTCACTACCGGAGTAGGGAACCCATGACCTGTGTACCACCATACCTGAGCCCAACTTCCACAATTGGGGAAGGGACACAGGTATACTTCATAAGCAGACAATATTGCTGCACAGGTTGTTCCCCACACATTGTGTAAGCACACACATCAAGGGTAATTGTGGTTGTGTCCTTAGTAGTGGGTTAATGTTATTTCATAAGTTGTTGTAAATTGGGGTAGAGAATTTGCTAGGTACTGTGTTCCAGGTAGCATGGGTGTGTGAGCACACATAACAGGAGGGCTACGTACTTCATGTTGGTAGGTGACATCCCTAGTGTTTTAGCGAGAGATGTATGGGTATGGGGGATAAATTCTATAGCCCCTATTTCAGTAGGATCTGGGATTTCGAAAAGACCATATATTTCCAAGGGATCCAATCCAACCTCTCTGATGAACAGGATGGGAATCTCAGCAGTGCCCAAATACGGTGTTGTAATTACCCCAAAAATCTACAACGTCACCAGTCTGTGGTCTTATTAGGAGGTCGTCTGGTTTGTTCAACTTGTAAGCCTAAGGTGCCTCCAAACAGTACCTGAGTGTGTATAACCGTACGGCTAGGACCTAACTGTCCAACTGTCAAACAAAGGCTCACACAGTGTGTGGTATCGGGTGAAGGGTCCCAATTGGGATCGTCTTCTGGAGCAGGGTCCCAATGGGGATGAAGTAATTCTCTTAGATATTCTGGGGGTTCGGGGGTCAAGTGTGGAGAAGGAGGAGTGTCTGGTAAAATCTGGGACATATATGGACAGTCAGTTAGGACGAGTGGCTGGGACGGTTGATGTTGGCGTAACTACAGTAGTATTCGTGGGAGGAGGAGTGTCACTAGTATGGACAAAAGAATAAGGAGGAGGGTGGGTAGTAAATCAAGCAAGGTAATATTATCCTCAAAGTACTTGTACGATTGGGACAATATGGACCGAGCTACTGATAGGAGTGGGAACACTTGTAATACAAAACAGGAGGATCAGAGAGGCAAGGAGTAGTTGCGAGATTTCAATAGGCTCTGAAGGATAGCGTTTCCGACAGGCAAGGTAATGTTGCCAGTGGGAAAGGCAGTAAATGCGTCCAAAGATCTAAAAGGTAACTGTCAGCAGTATAAGCAAACAAGGCAGTGAGAAACACCAAACCAAACCATACCAGTAGGATCATGCACACGAGTCCAACAGCAAACAGCAAACAGTAGCTGAAGAGTGTCAATTTTCACAGTTGAAGTTGCTGTGGCATTAGCTGGCTTGATTCGGAAGTACAAATGTAGGATTGTCGAGCAGCTCACAGGCGTTGCTGTGCAAATGGTTACTGTTGAAAACACAATGGACTGTTGGTGTACCGGATTCAACTGTCCTGCTAAGTTGCGGATTTGGAGAAGATCTTCTGCCAGATTACGGATTCTGATGAGACCGGATGCGAAGATCCACGTAGGGAAGTGGAAGAGCAGGAACTGTGGGAGGTGGAGGTGAGGAATGGCAACTCACGTACGGGGTCGGATATGGGTGGTTGTTCAGAGGGTGAGTCTGGAGAATCTGTGAAGGTTGGAGGACTATATCAGCCAGATCAAGGAGTTGTGATTCAGGAGTGGGATAAGGTGGTTAGTCTTTGGTCAAGTTGATCCAAAAGTGTTGGGTGCGGGGTCGGTGGTCCGGGCTCAGTGGCGGAGGTGACGGGGTTCGTGGTGAGACTGGTCTCTCCAGTGGCTGCTGTGCTGGAAACAGTGGCGGTGGAGATGGGGTATCGTGGGAACATCAATGGAAACAATCCAGGAGGACCTGATGGGATATTCGGATAAGCCTCGTATATCTTTCAGGTGGACCCAAGAGGTGTGGTCCTCCAGCTTTGCTGCTGTGGCTGACAAGGCTTCTATCTTGAAGGGCCCAACATAGATGGGATCTCGCCAGGTCTTGTGCGTATAATAACGCCGGTGCACTAGATCACCCACTTTGGAAGGGGGGATCTAGTGGCATCACAATCCCCTCTTCTGTCCGAAATAGCCTGTGGAATTGAGGACAGAGAACTTACATAGTCTGCAAGATATCCCAATATACAGAGTATGATCGGGTACTTGAGTGTTGGATTGCCAGGTAACAGTCGCATTTGACGACCTGTACATAATTGGAACGGCGTCAGCTTAAGGGAAGAGGATGGGGTGGCACGGAGAGATAACAGTGCCAAAGGAAGGGCATCAAGCCAATTCTTTATCCCATTTGCCATAAGCTGACGCATTTTTGTTTTAAGCAATCCATTATATCGTTCAACCAAACCATTACTGGTGGGTTTGTAAACACAGACAGTTCTGTGAGTAATGCCAAGTGCAGGAAGAAGATTCTGCAGAAGTTCATTTACAAAGTGTGTACCATTATCTGTGGTAATTTTGCCGGGAATACCAAATCGAGGAATAATTTCAGTGCACAGTAAGTGTGCCATAGTTTGGGCGGTTTCTCTAGAGCAAGGAAAAGCTTCCACCCACTTCGAGAAAGCGTCCACGCAGACAAGCAGATACCGTTTACCACGAACGGGCGTCTGCATATCAGTGAAATCCATATACCAATGTTGGCCAGGTCCCTGGACAACAGGTAAATGACCTGAAGGAATGACAGGTCCTCGTTTAGGTGTGTACAGAAAACATTTGTAACAGTTATGCACTACGGTGTGACACATGGGCATCATTTGGGGAGCCCACAATCTGGAAGACAATGATCATACAGTGTAGTAGCGCTTAAGTGTAAGGGGTAATGGAGGGCATGCAAAAGAAGAGATAACACATGCTGTGATATACACAATTGCCCATTAGGATGGGTCCAAATGCCATTCGGATTTAGGAAACATCCAGCCTGTTTCCACAAAGTGAGTTCTGCTTGTGAAAGGGAGGACGTGAGGGCAGGTGGAAAGTCTGAGATTAAGGATTCTGAGGGAGGGGGTGTACAGGGGGGCTCGGATTCAGGAGATAGTAAGGAAGAATGACAGGAGGGGTTTTTGAAAATAGGTGGGATGTCAGGAGAGGGGGATGCAGAGGTTGGTGAGTCTGAAGGAGTTGAAGGGGGCGTGTCAAAGGGAGGTGGTTCGGGACGCGAGTACAGGAAGGGTAACATCGGAAGTGGATACGGTCGGAAGACTGGAAAAAGAAGTGACTTCACGGGCTAGTTCATCTGCAGCATGGTTACATTAATGGCGAAAGAGAAAACTGTCTCCTGATGTGCTTTAAATCCAGGAGATACTGGTGCGAAGGCCTTTTTGGATGGCGCTTCTCCAGTGCTTCAAAAAGAGCAGTCCACAAAGGTAAGTGACTTAGGGGTTGTCCGGTAGAGGAGATCATACCCCTCTGGTTCCACTTACGAACATGGGAATGCAAGGAAGCAAAACATAGTCCCGAATCGGTGACAAATGCTTAAATCTGAGTGAAGTGCTTTAAACAGTAAAACATATAAAACCGCTGCAAGTTCTGCGGTTTGGCTGTGAATGAATCAGGTAACCTGAATGTTATGGGATCCAGAATATCTTCCTCTGGTGTGATACGGAGGGCGGCAAAAACCGGCAATTCCGTTTTGCTGAGAACCATCTGTAAACCAGACCTCGCCACTTTGCAAGATTTCTGAATGCAGATGGAATGATTCAGGAACAGATAATCGGGTAGTGCACTCATGGGGAAAAATAGCATTCTGTGCTGTCTCTGTTACAGTGAGTAATGGATCCAGGCGTTGAAGATCAGTTAAAGTTAATGGTGATAGAGTGCACCACGCTGAACAACAGTACTTGATACTTTTGTAAGCGGCAGACAGTCATGTGACTAATCTGTTTATCTAACAGATATTTAACATCATGGGACGTGTGAAGAATCACCGGAAGGTGAGGAATGTAGCTGTATAATTTTGTCACAGCTGTGCTGGCGGCAACAAGGCCTTTCTCACAATTAGCAAAGGCTCTTCAACTGGTGAAAAAGTACCTGAAAGGTAACCACAGGCAAGATCATCATGTTCTTGAGTGATCATTGCAAGACCAGGTATTCTCAGTATGCCACGACCCAAAAGGTGCACATCCTGAGAAACATCAATAGTCGCTAATGGTGTGGAGAGCATAACATCCTTCACAAGGGCCATTAGGTCAGCTGTTTCTTGGGGTGTTAAAGAGGACGGGTTCATGTTTTTCTTTTGTTTGCCTTGTAGTTTCGTATAAAAGGGCTGAGTCCGGGCAGAATAATTTGGTATCCACAGGCGACAAAATTTAACATGCCAAGGACACCTCTGAGATCAGAAATGGTGGTTGGCATACGCAAGGAGGAGACATGTTGGAGAGTATCAGGACCTAGGCCCTTCTGACGAGGGCCAATGTGATGGCCAAGGAAAGTAACATGTGTCTGAGCAACTTTTAATTTCTTTCTGTTGACCTTGTAACCTTTCGTAGCAAGAAAGGTAAGAAAGTCACAGGTGACTTGCACACACATGTCGAAGTCAGGGCAGGTGATGAGCATGTCATCCACATATTGAACAATGAAAGTTTGGGGTGGGAGATCATATCTGTACTGTTTGAATTCCTGTAGTGTGTCCTGCTAAAGTCTGAGAAAGACTGTAGGACTGTCAGTAAATCCCTGAGGGAGACGGGTCCACTGATATGTGGTGTTATTGAATTGGAAAGCCGTTAGCGGGCGCGGCTTACGGGGTCAAGGGTGATGGAAAAGAAGGCGTTGGATAACTCAATGGTGAATGATATGTCTGCAAGGAGATACTATTGAGGGTGTAGTTGGGTTTTCCACGTTCGGGAATACCGCGTAAGTGAGGTCATTTAGCGCGCGTAAGTCCTGTACTATACGGAAGGCGCCCGGTTCCTTCTTTGGAACTGGGAATAATGGAGTATTGTATGGTGAATTACATTTTTCAATGATACCTTGCTGTAATAGGGATCAATTTGTTTTTGAGCTCCAGCAATGACTTCAGGTTTCAAGGGTACTGGGCAATTTAGGACCTGTACAACCAGGTAACAGCTGGATACGATGGGGAGGGCCTGCAACTTCACCATAGGGTTTTTCTGGTGTGGCCCATAGAAAACCCGGTAAAGCATTCAAAGCTTCCTCTATCTGTTTTCCAACCATAGAGGTGACAGCCAATCAAGAGTGAAGTGGTTTCACTAGGGGAAGGATCAAAATGAATTTCAAAATGAAACAATGTCAATAGATCTCTTCCAAGTAAATTAACAGGGCATAGCGGGAGCATACAAAAAGGGAGCAGATAGTTGTTGGTCGGCATATTTAATTGGCAGGGGCTCAAGCAGTGGTGTGTCCGTAGGAACACCATCAAATCCTGTGGTGGTAACATTGTCTGGGGAAACTTTAAGAAGTTTCTGTAGTTTGTGTGGGACGTGGGCTAACACAGAGCGAGAAGCGCCTGTGTCATCAAGAAGGGGACAGGAACCTCACAGATAAGCAGGGTGATCATTGGATCATCCAATCCTGCAACAGTTCGGACTACGCCTAGTCACTGTGGGCGACGTTGATCTGGGTTCCATAGAGGGAAAGACTGGCGTTCTGGGAGGATTTTGCCGGAGCTGTCTTATAGCTCTATGGGATGGCGGTTTGAGGACACTGAGCAGCATAATGACCAAATTGTTGGCAACGATAACACTGAACATCTATATAACGATCTGGACTAGGTCGGGAATAATCGTTTCGAAATCGTCTGTTATCACCGGGAGGGCCCCGTATGGGACCTCGCTGCGGTGCGGTTGCCCTCCGCCGACCTCTTTCTTCTGGGGTAAAGAGGTCTACGGTCTGGGCGGTATGGCCGTGGGCCCTGATTGCGGGTGTCATTGTCATATCGTTGGTCTGCATACATGACAATAACAGGGGGAGAGGTTTTCAGGGGTATTAGGATCTCTGTCAGAGCTTTTAGAGGCTCTTTTCTCTTTGAGATCTTCAGTCTGTAGCACTTCCAAGTTAGTGTGTACTGTCTTACGATGTTGGGCTTCATCTTGCTTGCTTTTAATGAGCCGTCTGCAATGATGAAGAATGTGTTCACGGGATTTTAGGCCATTTTCCAGGTGGAGACCCACAGTGGTCTCCAACTTTAGTTTAATTTCTGAAGGTAAGGTTCCCTTCAGTAAATGATAGAATACTGGAAGAGCATTATCAGAGTCAAATTTTTCCTCAGTCTCTTCCTTATAAAGGCCTTGGAGTCTGAGTAAATAAGCCTCAATAGGCTCTGAATCCATTTCCCATCTTTGGGAAGTGATAACGGAAAAGTCTTTAAAGGTCGGATACATGGTCCGGATTTCCTGAAATACTTTGGTCTGAATCTCTGTTAAAGGATTGCCATCATACTGGGTGTCTGTCACAAATTTTGCATAACCTGATTGAGTGAATATGTCAGTGACACTAGCGTGCGGGGTTCTGCCCAGGAGCGCTTTCATGTCGCCGACTGACAGAGTGGTCCCCAGGGTTATGTCTTGTAATTTCTTTAACCATCGATTACCTCCCTGTGCAATATCCGGGAGCTGTAGTATGAGGCTATTCAATTCAACCGCTGAAAGTGGAGTATATTCCGTATGAGGGACACCTCCGGACATTTTATTCAACAGGGGAAAAAGTTTACTTTCTCCAATGGTTTCGTGGCGGTTGGGGGGAAACTGATTCTCATACTTTTTCCAAACCTGAAAGCCCTGGATTAAATAAAGTGTTGTTTTCTGATCCCAATGAGGGTCAGGGTGATCATAAATTAGATCTCTCACTAGTGAGAGCTTGTCTGATCGTAAGGATCCTTCACGCGGGAAAAGGGCGGACTGGGGCTGGAGCGCCTCAGACCATCCTGCAAGGTTATCAATCCATGGTCGAACATAATGCCATGAATTCTCATGTAATGCCACATATTGAGCAGGTGTGCTAGGTGGACCAGATAGGACGGGTTCTGTACTGACATTCAGACTGGTAGGGTGTGGGGAACTGTCAATGACTGCAAGGCAGCGGCTAGATCCTTCATCAGTAAGATAACTGTGAGGATGACGCTGTCTGGTATGATGAGAAATGAAATCATGTTGTTGGGGTTCTGCGGATTTTGATATAGCAGATGCAATAGTGTCAGGGAGTGTTGACATGGACTTACGTAGGGAACGAAGTCCTTCTGAAACGAATGCGAGGTCATCTCCCATACTGGCCAGTGCGAGGCCAGGTGGCGGTGGACAGCCTGCACCTGAAGGAATCGGGGTGTCCAGGGGAAGGGTCTTAGGCAAATCTTTGGGTAAATCAAGGTGAGATGAATCTCCTTCCATCAAGGCGGAGAAACTTAGCACTGGAGGAGGTTCGTTTCGAATATCCATCAAATCTGTTTTAATTGGAAGTTGTTGTTTTAAAACTTCCCATGCTTCTTCTAATGGGGAAGATACCACTTTTGGTAGATTCCCAGTACCTGGTTTAGCTGGAAGTATGAGAGGACGGCGGAGAAGGGCTAGATCCTCTGCTAATTGGGGAATTTTACTCTTGGGGCGTGCACCTAATTGATCCCAGCTAGGAGGAGTAGAACACTCAGGTTCTAGAATAGGCATAGAAGAGTTCACTGGAACAGGGGGTGCTTTAAGGAAACCCCGATCATGGAGTTCCTGACAAATAGCTCGCGCTTGTGTAGCAGGACTACATGGAATGAAACCCATCTGTCGAAATTGGGACAGGATAGGGTACTGTAGGGATTCAGTGGGCAAGGGATCAGTTTGGATATGGGAGTCAAAATATAGTGGTGGAGGTAATGTTTGAGTTGTGTGCTCCATATGTGGGTAGGTAGTCGTTTGGGTGGTCATGTGCGAGGTGAATCCTGATCCTAGCTCAGGATAAGTAGAGGTCTGGGTAGCCGCATCAATTTGACTGATGGCAGGATGCTGGACGGTGACCGGAACCAATGGGTTCGGGACACAAGGATATTGCTCAATAATGGGAGGGGGTATTTCAATCTCATAGCCTCCAATAGTACGATATACATGAGGCGGTGGTGGGGTTAGCGTCTGGGTTGTTGCTTGCATCGTTGGAACAGTAGTAATAGTAGGCAATTGGACGGTGGTCGTGACTACTGGGGTTGTTGGAGGGGTTAAGGGCGTCTGGGTTTGTACTGACCCCTGAGATATTGGAATTGGGTCTTTTGTGATGAGGGAAGAGATAGATCAACTACACCAGCAATATGCACGGTAGTAGGTGGGTCAAATCTGATAGGAGCGGGAGGTACCGCAGGCAGCGAAGGTATCGTTGTCTGTGATCCTTGAGATGGGGGGGTCTGTGTCTGAGATCCCTGAGAATCTGTAGCTGAATTTTATCACAATATCCTGGGGGTATCGGGTATATCCTACTGCACATGGTAGGAGTTTGGTAGTACCTGCAGCGGTAGCAGCATCATAAGGTGGAGGGGCCGTAGGTGTTATTGCCTCTTGGCAAGGGGCTTGATCGCAATCAGACCTCGCTAGGGCTCTGTCATGCTGGTTTTGTGCAATAAGTATGAATTTATTAATAGCAGCTAAATGCTTATCCCTAGATTTTCCTGTTTTGTTGGATTCATTGTAACAGATCAAGGCTTGGAGCTTACCCTGATCAAATGAACCCTTTATTGGCCATTCTAGTCCTGGGTCTTTAGCGGACCAAACGGTGTGCCAGGTCTGGCATAAACGGGAAAGTTCTTTTTTATCAGCGGGGAAAAAGTTGAGAACTCTTTCCAGGGGGCTAGTAGAGGACTGAGTGGACATAATGGATTTAGGAGTAAGGGGAAAGCAATCCACATAGGTGGAGGTGTGCAGTGTAAAATGGCAAATTAAATCTCAAGGTGGATCCTAGTTCAAAGAATTATAATAGGTACCTCTATAAATATATATATAAATATATAAATAAAAAAGGTGCAAAAGAAGATCATTCAAAGGAAAACATGCATCATGCGTATGGAAAACACCTTTATACTCACGTGTCTTCAAGAGCGTCCCAGTAACAGAACCTAGAATATAAATTACCAATTGGCGGAAAGCCCTATGCTTTTGCCGCACATTAGAATCATAGACGAACAATAGTAACAAAGGTGAAGGGAATATGTAAGAAATTAGGTAGGAGCGAGTGGTGTTAGTTATTATGTATATAATGTAGTCCAATATATGCTTCAGAAAGGTATATAAATAAATAAATGCCTAGTATCTGCTTATTTATGTTTCCTATGTTAAAATCAAAAAAAACTGTTTCCCCAGGGTAGGCTTCCTACAACTAGGATTCTGCTCTACCAGCCGCCAAGAGTCAGCTCCATTGGCCATGATTCGCTCCAATGGTGGAACCCTCAAAGGAGGGGAGACTACTACCCCTGAAAGTGCTCAGGAAACTGCGAAATTAGTTCCCTGAACTGGGAGAACAGATACCCTCTGGATTTTCGCTGGTTAGGAAGATTCTGCTCTATTCAAATGAAGATTCCGCTCAATTCGACTAACCTCCATCGGATATTTAAATATACAGGTAAAAATTTAGACTGAAGATTCTGCTCTATTCAACTGAAGATTCTACTCAATTCAAACAACCAAAATACATTTAAGAATTTAGATACGCCCGAATCACCTTGTACACAATCGCAACGAAAGTCGTTAGACGTCTCTTTATTAACCCCGCGGTCATCTATACAAGTAATTCATAAATGGGCAATAATGCCAAAACCGCAGGCCACTCCGAAAATGGAATGGAAGTCTGCTCAAACTAATTTGAGATACCCTCATCCCTCGATGGATGTGAGTCCCAGACATCAATATCAAAGTTAATTGCATGACACTAGTAGAAGAAATTAATAAAAAATTAAGAAATAAAGGGAAAAAGAAAAAAGAAATGAGAAATATAGCCTGTTCCTAAAGAGAATCTCTGAAGCCTAATCCAGAAGTAGCAAGCAAAAAATTATTTTAAAGGGAAAAAAACATGTAAGCTCTTCTGGTAAGGCACCTTAACTTTATCGTGTATACTAAGGCTGCCACACAGCAAACTATGGAAGGAAAGCTTGGAGGTGGTAGAGCGGAACAGGAAGGAAGCTAGGGCAGGCAGTACAAACTCAGTCATGCAAGACGAACAAAGCTGAAAAAGACTGTGAAATACTTAACCTTGTAGGACAGTTTTGACATACGTAGCTTGGTGTTAAAGATTGTAGATGGGCAGCGGACCAGCACTGCCATTATAGAAGTAAAAGTTATGAAAATTTGAGCACAAATATTTGTACAAGAAAGATTCTGTAGCTAGCATGCTCTAGAAATCACGCTATACCCTTGTGTTATAGAACACAAGCACAATATGATAGCATTTAGATATAACAAAAACAGTTGCTTCTCAACAATATAACCACAATATGCAACAGTCTTCCTAAAGTACTACCAGTTAAGCATTCAGCAAGAAATACATGCATATTAATCATACTAAGGTAAATGTGACATATATCTGTACAGGGCAAAAGAAAGTAACATCTATAGGAATTGAGTAAATTACCATTTAAAGTGCGAAAACCAGGATCATGAAGTATAAATCATGGGGGGCCACGTAAATGAATTATCAGCATAATACCAAAAACAGATTAAAGAAGCATTGTAACATAATTACCGAAAGCCACAGTAGAACAAAGAAGGAGAAAGCTGATTTTTAAAGGGGAAAGTCAAGTCAAGTAATGTATGTTTGAAGGAAAAATATCCTTTTAAAACTTTGTAACCACATGGTGTAGCACAATAAGGTCTATCAAGCTGTCACTTGCAGCATAAAAATAAAGAAACCTGTCTTGGGGTTAAAATCAAGGCTCAGAGACAGAATGAGAAAGCATTAGAGTCTCAGACCGTCTATTGTTGAAGGGAAATGAGATAAAAGAGAAAGAAACGCTCAAAGTCAAAGCAATATGAGCAGAAAATTTTGGAAAAGGAGAATGCAGAGTAAGACTAAAATGCAGTGCCATAATTTTAAAAATGAAAGCAGAAATACATCCGTACAATCTTACATGCTCAAAGGTGCACGTATAACGGACTTGGCAGCATGAGGCATGAAAAGATAAGTCATTCTACAATTATGAGGGGAAACCGGAGTTGAAAGATATGAAAAAGATATGAGAGGGAGTTAGTTAGATGGATTTAGGAGCGATGCAGTTGACAGAGGATAGACAGCAAGAGGTTCACAATATCCCTGTGTAAATGATTGGTTAACTTGTACCACTTCAGCATAGAACAGAAAAAAACGGACGGAACAGGGGGAAAGAAAAAAAAAAAATCACTTTCTGAGCTTTCAAAAGTGAACCGTAGAGCCTCCTCTGCCGAAGCAGTGCTGGACTGATAAGGCAGCTAAAGTGGGCAAGCTTCCCAGAATCTCATGTCCTTGAGATAGTGAACTACAGCGCTTGTTAGGGAAAACTCTTAAAAGTTACAGAAAGAAATGGCAGTTTCGGAAGCCTGGATAAGGATATGTGAGGGAAAAAAGGGTTTAGAACTTCAGCTCTTCGGGCAAATTTAAATGGATTTATAAAGGCAGATTCGAAGCCCAAGAGGGAGTATTACTAGTAATGTAGTAAGTTTTGTTCCAGAAAGAAAATTAAAACTCACACCACATGGGACTGAGAAGGAAAAAGAATAGTTTTATAGGGAATCAAAAAAAATGATTTCTAGTTTGCACCAGAAGCCAAAAAGGTGTATGTAAGGTGTTAAGTTACCCCAATTGGTATCGTGCGGGCCACACCCTTATAAATTTTACACGGACCACGAACAGTCGGTAGAGCATCAGAAAAGAGGGCAGAGAGGATTATTAGGGCAGAAAAAGTGGGGGCAGAACAAAATGTTGTAGAGGAAGGAATTCAGATTGGACTTAAGGGAAAAAGAACGGCTATGAGGGTGGGGTGAGAGCACAGAACTGAGCGGTTGTGAAAAAGAGCAATTAGTTGAACTACGCAGCAAATAATAAAGAACCGGAAAAGCGCTTCAAAGTGAAAAAGAGTCAAGCCAGATTTTGACAGGTGGAAACCGGTGCCTTGTATGACAGCGGCATACAGAGATAAGAACTAAGAAAAGCAGAGACGGAACAGTATAGTCCACACAAAAATCCAAGTCAGACGGAGTGCAAAAACACACACAAAGATGTAAAAGAAAAAAAAAGAGCGGACCCGCCCCCAGACCACAAGACAGCCATATACTGCTACAGAAGTTAAAAAGGGGAGATAAGAGATACAGAATCAGGAAATGTATGTAACAGCGGAACAGATAACACAGGAGCATGAGATAGAAACTACATATCCGTGAGGAGAAACGGAAATCAGAGGTTCTAATGCTGCACTAGGAGAAAGAGCCGAGAAAAGTACAGGAAGAAGGGCTGTTAGAGGGAAAGCATAGTGCAGAGGACTGAAAGAATAGAATAGGGTATGCTGGGAAGTGTAGTGCACAAAGGTGTGGATACGGATGGCAAAGAACTGAAGGAATATACAATTCGTGCAGTTATCATGAGAGACAGAGAAGTTTAAAACAACCGCAGATAAGACTTAGAGAGATAAGGGGAAAGCAGCAGTTAGACGGCGGTAAGCAGTGTTTGCAGCTGAAAAGAAAAGAAAGTTGTAGGAAGTAGGAGGGACAGTCCCGAGGCATTAAAAAAAAATCTCGTGGATAACTGTTTCAGCACAAGATCAAAAGTATGTGTCGCACACACAGAGTAAAGGCAATAGCAGATGTGAAAAGGTGGGGGCTGTCAGAGAAACCAGAAGGATTTTAGAAGGGAGCAATCTGAAAGCGTGCTGTCCTCCCAGAGTAAAGAAAATTCCCCCGAGACGGGAACATACAGAGAAGAACTGAGCAGGATTAGACCCAGGGGATTAATAGGAAGAGGTAGATAGAAGAAGTTAGGATGAAGGAGAACAGGAAAAGGGGGAAAGAACAGAATGCATAGTGAGGACAAGGATTTGATAAGGAGGGATTAAGACAGAACACAGGGTGGGATGGGAAACAGAAAATGCACAATCTCTAAGGATTGTTAAGCGAGTATGCTAGCATAAAGACCAATCCAAAGATTTTGAACATTGAAATAAACTTACAGCAAACCCCAAATCGCAGTCGCCTGGATTCGGTGTAATGCACCATTCACACAACAAGCACAGTCTTGCGCACATCTCGCAAATCAAAGAGATGGACAGGATAGGAGAAAGAAAAGAGGGTGAGAAAGAACAGAACAGAATATAGAAGTGAAAGTTAGAACACAAAGAATCATCCCCACTAGGTTAAACGTTAGGGAAAGAAATCAGCATAAAAAGGGCAGAGAAACAGGCGTGTTAGTACAGCGCAGGGCATGAAAACATTCAGGGAAGAAAGTAAAAAGACAGAAGAATAGAGGAGTATTTAAAGTAGGGGTGAGAACGGACAGAACATTGGTGCCCAATACCCCTGAAGTGGGCAGTGTCCGTGATAGGGGAAAAATGAAGGAATAACAGCAGGGAGATTGGGGAAGAAAAGATGAGGAAAAAAAAAAGAGAAAAAAGTGAGAGAAAGATAACATAGAACATTTGAACGCACAAAATAAGTATCCCCTCTTGCGTTCAAAAGAAGAGAAAGAAGGATAGAATGAACGGTCAGCGTACGGCTGGTCACCACTGTTTTAATTTCCCCCCCTTGGACCTCTTTCTGACTCCAGATCACACGGGGGACTAAAGATACCTATTTCACATAACAGGTTCTGTATGGTTTCTCCAACCTCCATTGTCACCCAATCACAAGGAGGTCTGCTCTGGGTTTGCATTAGGGGCTAATTCCCACAACTACTGCTTTCTGTCTTCCTGGATCTAGGTATACTCTGGGCTATTTATGTTCCCAGATAATGCCTATTAAAAAACTATCTAAGTTTCTCCACAGACTGAGTGTATGTGATGTGCCTTGTAAGCTAAATGTAAGGTAAAGAGAAGATAGAATAAAGACAGAGATTGATTTAAATAGATAGATACATTTTATTTCTTACCCAAAGACAAGTCTTCAAGTTGGTACAAATGCAGACATCAGACTTTAATCAGGTACATTCAGCAGACAGATTCTTGGTACAACCGGACAGAGCTTCGCCGTCTGACGGAAGCGTTGGGGAGGATTCCAAAGCTATGGCAATTTGTCCCCTCTTTTATACACAAATCTCTCCATAGAAGTCTATGGTGAGATACCTAGCTCTCAATTTCTGAGATGATACTTTCCCACACAGTCTTATCAGCATGTTTTGGGAAGCGTTGAGATAACAGTTCCACATCTGTCTGTGTCGCAATACTTTTCACACCATCTTAAGAACTCTGTATAACCTCTGTAGCCTTTTATACAAAACTAATAGACTCCATTTTGTTCATCTGATTTAAAGTGACAGTTGTACCAGTTTGTGTCAGGACTCATTGTTCAGACCTGCTTTTTGCAGATTCTCAAATATTAAATCACTTTCTTGTTGTTTGGCCTAGTCAGTACTTCTTCAGTTATTTTAGGCTTCATAGCTTTACCTATCACTATTCCAGTGGCAGATCTAAAGCCAGGCCATATATTAACACCCTCCTCCAGAGCTATGAGTTACTAGATGCTATGTAACCAAAATTGATTGAATTAAGTCTCTGGCAGTGTAGATTCAACACACAATTCTAATAAAAACATGTGATTAAATGTCACATGATTAAGTCACAGGTTTAAAATACTTGGCACAGGTTAAAACACAGTTCCAATGAAAACACCTTTAAGACAATTCCAGCATAAAAAGATGAAATCACTAGCACAGGTATTCAAAACACAATTCTCTAAAATCCCTTTAAGACAATACCAACATAAAAATATAAAATCACAGTGCAATATAGGCAATAGGATAGAGACAGACAAGCAACTTATGGAGGTCAGACCCTCTGCAAGTGAAAGGAGAAGTTTTTGTTTTTTGTGTTAATAGGATAGAATAAAAAGGGGGTGAAATAGAATAAAGGAGTCAATAGTTTATCAGGAAGATATTAAGAGATATTAAGAGCAGGACACAAGTAACCTCAGTTACTAATCAAACCAAGTCTGAAAATGCCCATCGCAGCTCCCAGCTCACGCGTAAACTTAGGTTCTACTACCCAGCTCAAAACAAAATTGCCCCTCCTCCAGAGCTATGAGTCACCAGATGCTATGTAACCAAAGTTGATTGAATTAAGTCTCTGGCAGTGTAGATTCAACACACGATTCTAATGAAAACAGACACCAGATTCAATGTCACCAGATTAAGTCACAGGTTAAGTCACAGTGTGTGTAGCAAGCTAGTCTAGGTGCAAAATGGGTGTATATTTATTTATTTTAAATATATATAGACCGCCTATTAACTAGATAGGTTACAAAACAAACATAATAATCCACTAAAAGCATATTCAAACAGCATAATAATCATATAACTGTTACATCATCATAAAATGTTTGCATACAACTAACCAAATTTGACCCACTAAAATAGCAAAATATATGTGAAGGAAAAGCATGTTATTTTAAAGGGAGGTGTTTATCTGGGTTTTGCATGTTCTGAAGCTGAATCATTAGTACTGAAGATTGTGTTCCACAACGATTTTTTGTTGCACATTAGGGAAGGTTTTTTCAGCAAATGATGAGGAACAGATCATGTTAATCGCTTTTAGCTCTATAGACTGGCTGGTCTGGAGCTCTTTGAGGCTTTTTCCTTCCCTTTAATATAACGTGCTTTACCTTCACATATTTTTTGCTTTTTTTTTTTTTTTTGCTATTTTAGTGGGTCAAATTTGGTTATTTGTATTCAATATTTTTGATTTGATTGACTCCAATCCACTTCATGTTTTGTAGTGGATTCATATCATCATAAAATACAGGAACATGACATTAAAACCCTAAATATGCCTGTGCAAATAACTACTACTACTACTATTTAGCATTTCTATAGCGCTACAAAGCGTACGCAGCGCTGCACAAACACAGAAGAAAGACAGTCCCTGCTCAAAGAGCTTACAATCTAATAGACAAAAAATAAAGCAAACAAATCAATTAATGTGTAGAGGAAAGAGGAGAGGAGGGTAGGTGGAGGCGAGTGGATACAAGTGGTTACATGTCAAAGAGGTGGGCTTTCAATCTAGATTTAAAGATGGTCAAGGATGGGGGCAAGACGTAGGGGCTCAGGAAGTCTATTCCAGGCATAGGGTGCAGCAAGACAGAAGGAGCGAAGTCTGGAGTTGGCAGTAGCGGAGAAGGGAACAGATAAGAAGGATTTATCCAGGGAACGGAGTGCACGGGAAGGGGTGTAGGGAAGGACGAGTATGGAGAGATACTGGGGAGCAGCAGAGTGAGTACATTTATAGGTTAGTAGAAGAAGTTTGAACAGGATGCGAAAACAGATAGGGAGCCAGTGAAGCAACTTGAGGAGAGGGGTAGTGTGAGTAAAGCGACCCTGGCGGAAGACGAGACGGGCAGCAGAGTTTTGAACCGACTGGAGAGGGAAGAGGTGACTAAGTGGGAGGCCAGCAAGAAGCAGATTGCAGTAGTCCAAACGAGAGGTGACAAGGGTGTGGATGAGCGTTTTGGTAGAGTACTCAGAAAGAAAGGGGCGGATTTTACGGATGTTGTAAAGAAAGAAATGACAGGTCTTGGCGATCTGCTGGATATGAGCAGAGAAGGAGAGAGAAGAGTCAAAGATAACCCCAAGGTTTCGAGCTGAGGAGACAGGGCCATCAACAGAAATAGAAAATGGAGGGGGGCGGGGAGGTGGGTTTGGGGGGGGGGAAAATAACAATGCCTTGAGCTGTTTTTTTAAACATGTCAAATCTTTGCAGCATACATATTCTTAGTGGTAATTCATTCCACTCACTGGGACCAACATAAGATAATACTGTCTTTACTACAGCAGAAGAACGCATACATTTAAATGAGGGATCAAGCGCTGTGTGTTTTCAGAATGCAATACTCACATAGGTCTATAATACTGCAATACCTTCCTAAAATATTCAGGAGCTGAATCATGCAAAGTCTTAAAAACCAGTTTTAACAATTTAAAACAAATTCTATAGACAATAGGCAACCAATGAAGAGCTTTCATTGCACCCATAACTGACTCATAGCTCATTTTCAAAGCACTTAGCCTCCCAAAGTTCCATAGAAACCTATGGAACTTAGCCTCCCAAAGTGCTTTGAAAATATGCCTAATATCCTAAGCCAAAAATCAAAAGTAGCACAACATGCTGAACTACCTGCAGAGCATGCAGTCTAGTTCCTGGAATGCACAAAATAGACTGTTACAACTAGTTGTGTAAGCACTAAATTCTGAACCACAATCTGAAAATCATACTTTGGCAGAAACAGTTTCAGCTTACTCAGAACTTTCAACTTTAAAAAACATGTCTGTACCACCTTCCAAAAGTTGCGTTTGCATAGACAACTGTGAGTCTATTAATCTGATTTTTAACTGGGATCAACATCCCCTCAAACACGACAGGATTGTAAACTATTTCCTTACGTGATCCAGTCACAAGCATTGCCTCTTTCTTTAATAAATTCAGAGACAAACAATTGGCTTGCATCCACATCTTAATTGTGTGCAAGAATTTAACCAACTTCTCCCATCCTGCAATAAGATCTTCATCCACCCTATAGTCAGGCTTGGGAGAAGAGCCAGGATTTTATCTGCTTAATGAAGTAGAGGTAGTCTCAAGTTATACGTAACCCCTCTGGGAGTAAATTCCAGATCATGGGGGCTACTCCTGAGAAGGCTTGCAGTGGGTGTCACATTGTACAATTTCTTTTGATGAGGGGACAGATAGTGATATACATATATTCACTGATGTTATCCACTCAGGTCACCTTCGAAAGCTAATCAAGAAATGTATTAAGTTATGTCCAATAAAAAAGGTATCATCTTATTTTCTTTTCCATGTTTTATTTTGTTTGATTTCTATTGATAACCTTTAAGAGTGGACTAACACGGCTACCACACCTCTCTACTCATGTATAACATAAAACACCTAAGTTCTACTTCTGTAAGCCATCTAGAGATATAACTAACATATTTAGCCCCAGAATATACTTTCTTAGGCATATCAGTGGAAGGGGAAATGTCACAGTCACAGCGTGTTCAGTTGCTGGATTCATACCCTTTAGACCCCACAGAATACTTATTTCTTCCCAGCCCTCTCCATTCTCAGCACCAATACTCTTATCCAAGGGAGCAGATATGCTCTGGGGGAAGGGACTTCCCTACAAGGCTCTAGCTAAGAAATCCCTAAAAAAAAAAAAAAAAAACTCAGAGAAAGACATGGGGTTTTCCAAATCCCTTTACTGAACCTAAGTACAAAACAAGTACTGTACTGGGGTTTCAAAGAGGAATTGCAGGACATGTGGATAAAGGTGAGCTGGTCGATATCGTGTATCTGGATTTTCAAAAGGCGTTTGACAAAGTACCTCATGAAAGACTCCAGAGGAATTTGGAAAGTCATGGGATAGTAGGTAGTGACCTATTGTGGATTAAAAACTGGTTAAAAGATAGAAAACGAAGAGTAGAGTTAAATGGTCAGTATTCTCAATGGAGAAGGGTAGATAATGGGGTTCCCCAGGGATCTGTGCTGAGACCACTGCTTTTTAACATATTTATAAATGATCTAGAAATGGGAGTAACTACTGAGGTAATTTGCTAATGACACAAAGTTATTCAAAGTTGTTAAATTGCAAGTGGATTGTGAAAAATTACAAGAGAACCTTAAGAGACTGGGAGACTGGGCTTTATGGCAGATGACGTTTAATTTGAGCAAGTGCAAAATGATGTATGTGGGGAAAAGGAATCCAAATTATAGCTACATAATGCAAGGTTCCACATTAGGAGTCACCGACTAGGAAAGGAATCTAGGCATTGTCGTTAATGATACGTTGAAACCCTCTACTCAGTGTGCTGCTGCGGCTAAGAAAGCAAATAGAATGTTAGATACTATTAGGAAAGGAATGGAAAACAAAATGAGGACGTTATAATGCCTTTGTATTGCTCCAAGGGGTGACCGCACCTAGAATATTGTGTTCAATTCTGGTCACCACATCTTTAAAAAGATATAGTGAAAAAGGTACAGAGAAGGGCGACAAAAATGATAAAGGGGATGGGATGACTTCCCTATTTTATTTATTTTTATTTGTTACATTTGTATCCCACATTTTCCCACCTATTTGCAGGCTCAATGTGGCTTACATAATAGCGGAGAGGCGTTCGCTGACTCCGGTGTGAACAAATACAAAGTGATGATGTGGTAAAATAAGATACATGTGGAACGATCACATTAAGGAATCAAAGCGTAAAAATTGTGGTATGTCCATTGTTTTGCAGTGTTGCAGAGTTCAGGCATTTAAGTTGGGTCGGTAGAATAAGCCTTTTGAAACAGGTTAGTTTTTAGTGATTTCCGGAAGTTTAGGTGGGCGTATGTTGTTTTCAAGGCTTTTGGTAGTGCATTCCACAGTTGTATGCATATGTAGGAGAAGCTGCATGCGTAGATTGATTTGTATTTAAGTCTTTTGCAGCTTCGGTAGTGGAGATTTAGATATGTTCGTGATGATTTGGATGTATTTCTGGTTGGTAGGTCTATGAGGTCTGTCATGTATCCCGGGGCTTCGCCGAAAATGATTTTATGAACCAGGGTGCAGATCTTGAAAGCAATACGTTCTTTGATTGGGAGCCAGAGTAGTTTTTCACGGAGGGGTTTTGCGCTATCAAATCGTGTTTTTCCAAATATAAGCCTGGCTGCTGTGTTTTTGGGTAGTCTGGAGTTTCTTTAAGGTTTGTTCTTTGCATACCGCATAAATTCCATTGCAGTAGTCTAAGTGACTTAGTACCATTGATTGTATCAAGTTGCAAAATATTTTCCTCGGGAAGAGTGGTTTCACTCGTTTGAGTTTCCACATTGAGTGGAATATTTTCTTTGTTGTGGATTTTGTCAGGATTGCAGGAGGTCAAAATTATTGCTGGACATACTTTTATTAATATGAAATCAGTTTGACAATATTAAACCACCTTCTGACCTCTGATAAACTCTCCCCCCCTTTCCTGCAGGAACCATTGAGGATGAAATGGACCAAATGGTGCTCAGAGAGGCCTGATAGCCCTTTGGTTTCTCAATTACTCCTGATTAACATACCTTTTGTTCCATCTGGGAGCAGGGCTTCAGAGCAACCAAAGCTAGACATAGCGGCTCCATCTCTAGGGATTTCAAACAGGACAACCTGTGAAAGTTGTCACCTTTCCTCACTTCAGAAAGTATCTGGAGTTCTGTAAAGGAAATAACTGGGAAAGAGAAGTTTTGGATCTCTCTCTGCTCCTGTTCCCTCTCAGTTCTTATTAGGTATAAAGCAGAGCTCACTAGGGCTCTCTCTCTCTGTCTTTCTCTGTGCAGCAGAGCACAGAGCTCAGTCAGCTTGGGGTCTACTGCCCCCCCCCCCTCTCTGTCCCGGGCACTTCTCTGTGTCCAGGGCACTAGGTCTCCCTCCTTCTTTCTCCCTGCAAGCAGAGCACACCGGGCTCTGCATGCACTACTTCTCAGGCATACACCAGTTACCTGTACTAAATGCTGTGAATAATATACTTTATATATCCAAATTTGTGTGGATTGCGTATTCTTTGGGAACCCACTGCCTCTGTGAAGTGGACCCCGGGACCAACCCTAGACAACGATAGCTGACATCTTGAGGAGCTCGTCTCGGTTTCAAAAAGAGGATCTCCAGCTGGGTAAGTAAGACACTGTTTTGCTTTCTGCATGTTTGCATATGTACTTCTAGGCTTGTTAAGGGGGATGGAAAGTTGAAGTAATTTAATGCTGTGTTTGGGGCTGCTCAGAAAAACTGATAGATCTTCCAACTTTATTGGAAGCGGTACCAAATGAAACAGTCCCACATTTTTAAACACTACATATCAGTCTTTGGTAATCACTTAATTTCCTGTCACTTTGAACTATTTCTCTACCAGCCAGTCTCTGTCTTGGTGAAAAGTCAGCTCTGCCTGACAGGGCATATCTAATTTAACACCTGCCTTGCTTAATCTATATTCATTCTAAACTATCCCTCCAGCCCCTCTACTTCATAAAGAGGGCCTTTCCAAATCCAAAAGCTACACAGAGCTAGTTCCATATATGTATATCTATTAAGAAACTAGCCAGGCCCCGGTACCAATTTAAGTATTTTTCAGCAGCCTCAACCATGGATGCTTTTGATCTTAAAGAACTAAAAGTTATGGTACAGACTTATTGTAACAAAAAGGGAGGCCCATTTGAAGGAGAATTCCCAGAGGATTCCTGGTATAACGTTCAAAAACAAATGATACACCATTCCCAAGAGTTCAAAAAGAAAACTAATAAACGGAAATGCCTTTTTATACAAGGCCTGTGTAGGGGACTAATTACTTTGAAACAGCAAAATGCAGACCTGACCACTCAGTGCACTCAGTTAACCAGGGACCTTGAGGACGCACAAGTGTGCATCTCGATGCAACGGGCACAGGTTGTGCAAGCAACAAATTCCTTCTTACATGTAAATGAACAATTGGACAAGGCTAAAAGAGAATTAAAACATTTAAAAAGTAAATGTGCCTCAAAGGACCAGATTAACTCTGTGCACTGGCAGACCCCAAGTATTTCTCCCTCAGCACCGCCAGCCTATGAAACACCCTACAAGCCAGGTTTTCAATTCATAGAACCACAAAAGCACACAGAAGTGTGTGTAGTGCATTTGAGAAGTGGGGGCAAATCTAAGACTGAAAGCACTGACTTAAGCACTCAAACATGCTTAGATGAGGAAGTCCCAGACACAGAAACTGAGTCCAGTACAGACCCCAGAACACCAGTAAACCTGGTACTGTATGACTCATTAAAAGATAGTGACATTGAAAGGATAACACAGAAGGTCGGCCCTATGCCTTTTAATATGAATGAATGGTGCAAATGGGCCACTGATATTCTGATTCATTGGGGCCTAGGAAAGTATAAGAGGAAAACGTCTGACTTTGACAGGCTTATGCACGTGGCTTTAGGACCCCACTATTTTAAAGTAGGATCTCTCACCCACCCATACCAGTTATTGAAAAAGGGTGTTGAGCAATTATTTTGCTGTACTCAAATGCAAGCATTTAGAACACTTGCACCCCTGCCAAATGACACACTAGAACAATTTGCGCACAGATTGTGGGTACTGGAAGCAGCATTTCGAGACCAGGAGGGTTGGCCCAAAATAGAAGATTATGGTCAGACACATCATAAAGAATTTTTGTTGGAAATCCTATTCCCCCGAGATTACTAAACATCTCAGATTGTTTGCTGAGGACCCCAAAGAAACTCCTTTTGACACGCTAATGCTTAGGATTGCATCTGTGTGGAAAACTCAGCCATCCCAAGTAATTACTGTGTCAGAAGCAAAGAAATGGCAAGCAGAAGGGCCCTCCCACAGCAATAGGCCAGGAAACTCAGGACAGGCCCCATGGAGAGGGCAGAGCAGAGGTAATTTTAGAAATTCCTCAGGCTACATCCCATTTCATGAACTCAAAGCACAGACAGACCAGTTGAAACAGCAACAAATTAAATGGGAACAAGATAAATATACCATGCAGCTAGAATTAGACAGAATAAAAAGCGAATTGATAGCTGCCCAGGATAAGCAAGAAAAAAAGGAATAGGGATGTCCTGATCTCCAGTGTCCAAATATCAAACAATCCGAAGTATTTTGTGCCCAGCCTGACTCTTTTCACTTAAGTACATAAGTACATAAGTAATGCCATACTGGGAAAAGACCAAGGGTCCATCGAGCCCAGCATCTTGTCCACGACACCGGCCAATCCAGGCCAAGGGCACCTGGCAAGCTTCCCAAAAGTACAAACATTCTATACATGTTATTCCTGGGATTTTGGATTTTTCCAAGTCCGTTTAGTAGCGGTTTATGGACTTGTCCTTTAGGAAACCGTCCAACCCCTTTTTAAACTCTGCTAAGCTAACCGCCTTCACCACATTTTCCGGCAATGAATTCCAGAGTTTAATTACACTTTGGGTGAAGAAACATTTTCTCCGATTTGTTTTAAATTTACTACACTGTAGTTTAATCGCATGCCCCCTAGTCCTAGTATTTTTGGAAAGCATGAACAGACGCTTCACATCCACCGGTTCCACTCCACTCATTATTTTATATACCTCTATCATGTCTCCCCTCAGCCGTCTCTTCTCCAAGCTGAATAGCCCTAGCCTCCTTAGTCTTTCTTCATAGGGAAGTCGTCCCATCCCCGCTATCATTTTAGTCGCCCTTCGCTGCACCTTTTCCAATTCTACTATATCTTTCTTGAGATGCGGCGACCAGAATTGAACACAATACTCAAGGTGCGGTCGCACCATGGAGCGATACAACGGCATTATAACATCCTCACACCTGTTTTCCATACCTTTCCTAATAATACCCAACATTCTATTCGCTTTCCTAGCCGCAGCAGCACACTGAGCAGAAGGTTTCAGCGTGTTATCGACGACGACACCCAGATCCCTTTCTTGGTCCGTAACTCCTAACGTGGAACCTTGCATGACGTAGCTATAATTCGGGTTCTTTTTTCCCACATGCATCACCTTGCACTTGCTCACATTAAACGTCATCTGCCATTTAGCCGCCCAGTCTCCCAGTCTCGTAAGGTCCTCTTGTAATTTTTCACAATCCTGTCGCGAGTTAACGACTTTGAATAACTTTGTGTCATCAGCAAATTTAATTACCTCGCTAGTTACTCCCATCTCTAAATCATTTATAAATATATTAAAAAGCAGCGGTCCTAGCACAGACCCCTGAGGAACCCCACTAACTACCCTTCTCCATTGTGAATACTGCCCATTTAACCCCACTCTCTGTTTCCTATCCTTCAACCAGTTTTTAATCCACAATAGGACATTTCCTCCTATCCCATGACCCTCCAATTTCCTCTGTAGCCTTGCATGAGGTACCTTGTCAAACGCCTTTTAAAAATCCAGATACACAATATCAACCAGCTCCCCTTTGTCCACATGTTTGTTTACTCCTTCAAAGAATTGAAGTAAATTGGTCAGGCAAGATTTCCCCACACAAAAGCCATGCTGACTCGGTCTCAGTAATCCATGTCCTCGGATGTGCTCTGTAATTTTGTTTTTAATAATAGCCTCTACCATTTTCCCCGGCATCGACGTCAGACTCACCGGTCTATAATTTCCCGGATCTCCCCTGGAGCCTTTTTTAAAAATGGGCGTTACATTGGCCACCGTCCAATCTTCCGGTACCAGGCTCGATTTTAAGGATAAGTTGCATATCACTAGCAGTAGCTCCGCAAGCTCATTTTTCAGTTCTATCAGTACTCTAGGATGAATACCATCCGGTCCAGGAGATTTGCTACTCTTCAGTTTGCTGAACTGCCCCATTACGTCCTCCAGGTTTACCGTGAAGTCAGTAAGTTTCTCCGACTCGTCCCCTTGAAATACCATTTCCGACACCGGTATCCCACCCAAATCTTCCTCGGTGAAGACCGAAGCAAAGAATTCATTCAGTCTCTCCACTACGTCTTTGTCTTCCTTGATCGCCCCTTTTACCCCTCGGTCATCCAGCGGCCCAACTGATTCTTTTGCCGGCTTCCTGCTTTTAATATACTGAAAAAAAATTTTTATTATGTTTTTTTGCCTCTAATGCTATCTTTTTTTCGTAATCCCTCTTGTCCTTCTTTATCTGCGCCTTGCATTTGCTTTGACACGCCTTATGCTGCTGCTTGTTATTTTCAGACGGTTCCTTCTTCCATTTTCTGAAGGCGTTTCTTTTAGCCCTAATAGCTTCCTTCTCCTCACTTTTCAACCAGGCCGGCTGTCTTTTGGAGTTCCGTCTTTCTTTTCTAATTCGCGGAATATGTATGGCCTGGGCCTCTAGGATGGTATTTTTGAACAGCATCCATGCCTGTTGTACAGTTTTTACTCTCTCAGTTGCGCCCCTAAGTTTTTTTTTTACCGTTCTTCTCATTTTATCATAGTCTCCTTTTTTAAAGTTAAACGCTAACGTATTTGACTTTCTGTGTACAGTTACTTCAAGGTCGATATCAAAACTGATCATATTATGGTCACTGTTATCAAGTGGCCCCAGTACCATAACGTCCCTCACCAGATCATGCACTCCACTAAGGACCAAGTCTAGAATTTTTCCTTCTCTCGTCGGCTCCTGCACCAGTTGCTCCATAAAGCTGTCCTTGATTTCATCAAGGAATTGTATCTCTGTAGCGTGTCCCGATGTTACATTTACCCAGTCTATATTTGGATAATTGAAGTCACCCATTATTATCACATTGCCCATTTTGTTCGCGTCTCTGATTTCTTTTATCATTTCTGTGTCTACCTGCTCATCCTGGCGAGGCGGACGGTAGTACACTCCTGTCACCGTTTTTTTCCCTTTTATACATGGAATTTCAACCCACAATGATTCAAAGGTGTGATTTGTGTCCTGCTGAATTTGTAATCTATCTGAGTCAAGGCTCTCGTTAATATACAATGTAACATACATGGAGGGGCATAATCGAACGAAAACGTCTATCTCCATGGGCGTTTATCTCCGAGAACGGGTACGTGAAGGGGCGGACCGAACCGTATTTTGGGAAAAAATAGACGTCCATGTTTTATTCGACAATTTGTGAGCTGGGCGTTTTTGTTTTTCAGCGATAATGGAAAATGAAAGCGCCCAGCTCAAAAACGAATAAATCCAAGGCATTTGTTCGTGAGAGGGGCCAGGAGTCGTAGTGCACTGGTCCCCCTCACATGCCAGGACACCAACCGGGCACCCTAGGGGGCACTTTTACAAAAAAAAACAAAAAGGTAAAAGAGCTCCCAGGTGCATAGCACCCTTCCGTTGGGTGTTGAGCCCCCCAAATCCCCCTCAAAACCCACCACCCACAAGTCTACACCATTACTATAGCCCTAAGGGGTGAAGGGGGGCACCTACATGTGGGTACAGTAGGTTTGGGGGGCGGTGTGGAGGGCTCCCATTTACCAGCACAAGTGTAACAGGTGGGGGGGATGGGCCTGGGTCTACCTGCCTGACGTCCACTGCACCCCCTAATAACTGCTCCAGTGACCTGCATACTGCTGCCAGGGAGGTGGGTATGACATTTGAGGGTGAACATAAAAAGTTGTGAAACGGCATATTTTTGTGGTGGGAGGGGGTTTGTGACCACTGGGGGAGTCAGGGGAGGTCATCCCCGACTCCCTCCAGTGGTCATCTGGTCATTTAGGGCACTTTTTGGGGCCCTATTCGTGGAAAAACAGGGTCCAGGAAAAGTGCCCTAAATTCTCGCTAAAAACGCATATTTTTTTCCCATTATCGGCGAAAGGCGCCTATCTCTGATCGGCCGATAACCACGCCCCAGTTCCGCCTCCACCATGCCTTTGACACGCCCCCATCAACTTTGTCCGCATCCGCGACGGAGTGCAGTTGAAAACGTCCAAATTCGGCTTTCGATTATACCGCTTTATTCGTTTTTGTGAGATAAACGTCTATCTCCCGATTTGGGTCGCAATATAGGCATTTTTCTTTTTCAATTATAAGCTGGATAGTAACATAGTAGATGACGGCAGAAAAAGACCTGCATGGTCCATCTAGTCTTCCCAAGATAAACTCATATCTTGAATTTGTACCTGTCTTTTTCAGGGCACAGACCGTATAAGTCTGCCCAGCAGTATTTCCCGCCTCCCAACCACCAGTCCCGTTTCCCATCACCGGCTCTGGTACAGACCGTATAAGTCTGCCCTCCCCTATCCTAGCCTCCCAACCACCAACCCCTCTTCCCCCCACCTGCTCCGCCACCCAATTTCAGCTAAGCTTCTGAAAAAAATGCTACCCCTCCACCACTCTGGTCCACCCTATCACTACGATATACTTTGTACCCCGGTATGACAGTGTCCCACTGGTTATCCTCCTTCCACCAGGTCTCAGTAATGCCTATTATATCCAATTTTTATTTAGTGCAATATATTCCAACTCTCCCATCTTATTTCTTAGACTCCTAGCATTTGCATATAGACATTTCAGAGTATGTTTGTTGTTCTTATTTGCATGATGCTTAGTACCTGACACTATTGATTTGACATCTTTTGTCTGATCTTTAGTTGTTTTTAAGGGCACCTGGTCTACCATGGTCTGTTGTGCAACCTCACTATCCAGAAACCCTATCTTCCCTGTTTGTGAGGTATCTTTGCAAGATACCTTTTCCCGAACCATGCGCTTTTGAGAGACTGTCGGCCTTCCCCCCATTTCTAGTTTAAAAGCTGCTCTATCTCCTTTTTAAATGCCGACGCCAGCAGCCTGGTCCCACCCTGGTTAAGGTGGAGCCCATCCTTTCGGAATAGGCTCCCCCTTCCCCAGAATGTTGCCCAGTTCCTAACAAATCTAAAACCCTCCTCCCTGCACCATCGTCTCATCCACGCATTGAGACTCTGGAGCTCTGCCTGTCTCTTGGGCCCTGCACGTGGAACAGGTAGCATTTCAGAAAATGCTACCCTAGAGGATCTGGATTTGAGCTTTCTACCTAAGAGCCTAAATTTGGCTTCCAGAACCTCTCTCCCACATTTTCCTATGTCATTGGTACCCACATGTACCAAGACAGCGGACTCCTCCCCAGCACTATCTAAAATCCTATCTAGGTGACGCGTGAGGTCCGCCACCTTCGCACCAGGCAGGCAAGTCACCAGGCGATCCTCACGTCCACCAGCCACCCAGCTATCTATATGCCTAATGATCGAATCACCAACTACAACAGCTGTCCTAACCTTTCCCTCCCAGGCAGCACTTGGAGACATATCCT
This sequence comes from Microcaecilia unicolor, assembly GCF_901765095.1. Lineage (NCBI taxonomy): Eukaryota > Metazoa > Chordata > Amphibia > Gymnophiona > Siphonopidae > Microcaecilia > Microcaecilia unicolor. The sequence continues at coordinate 204,599,182 of NC_044034.1, forward strand.
CCAGCACCTCAGGAGAAGGGAAAGGAGACAGATTCAGAATATAAATTAAAGTTTGTGGCACCCTTGATTTTGGACACGTGTGGACGCCCCAATGTGAACAGCAGGATAGGGGGTCAGGATAAATTAGCATTGATTGACACAGGGGCTGGAATCAGTTTTACAAGCAGGGTTTCTCCCACTTCAGACCAGGAAAATGTGCAAACATATAAAATCCAAGGGGTCAATGACACAGTTACCAACTGTGTGGCTATCCCAGTTAAATGGGGTATCCCGGTGCAGATGCAGAGGGAACATGAGGATGAAATTTTGGAAACCAATGCAGCCACTATAGTAAGCACAGAAAAGGAAATAATTGGAATTGATGTCCTCAACCAGTTAAATTTGGTAGTGGATATGGCTAATCTTACCTTGTGGCAATGTATTGGATCTCCAAAAATGTCTACAGTTTTGGTGCACGAAGCATTTCCCATGCATTTGGCCACACAATGCACAAAAGCTGATCAGCAGTATGATCTGAGTGTAATTCCCACAGAGGTTATAGACATCCCTGTCTGGGCCCAAGACAAACTAGAATGTGGCAGAATGTCCACAGAAATCCTGTTAGAAGGGGAGGATCCTCTGCCACAAAAGCAATATCCAGTACCTCATCAGGCGATAGAACCCGTAGCTAAGATTATACAGATACTGGAACAAAGGGGCATAATTAGACCGATCTCTTCTACATGCAACTCACCAGCATGGCCAATAGTTAAACCAGGAGGCTCCTTTAGACTGACCATAGATTTCCGCGCCCTAAATCAAGTATCAAAATCTGTGGTACCGGTTGTAGCCTCATACCCGGAAATGATCTCTAAATTAAACCCCAACTGTAAATTTTTTTCTGTCCTAGACATTTCAAATGGGTTTTGGAGCCTGCCCCTGGCCCCAGAATGCCAGTACAAAACAGCATTCCAGTGGCTAAATAAACAGTACGCATGGACTGTGTTACCCCAGGGTTATAAGGATTCTCTATCCATTTTCCACAAATACATGCAGGAAGCCCTAGCTCAGGTGTCTTGTAGAGACAATATAATCCAATATGTTGATGACATTTTAATTCAATCTGAAACTGAATCTGACCACTGGGCCCATGTAAGAGAGATTTTAAAAGCTCTTTTGAAAGCTGGACTTAAAGTAAATCCAGCCAAAGCTCAGCTGTGTCACTAGGAGTCACTATTGGCCAAGAAGGGAAATCCATAGATTCTCAGAGAATAGATCTCATACAGAAATTACCTTTGCCTACAGATCAGAAATCCCTCCAATCATTTCTAGGGCTTACAGGGTTCTGCCGTGATTTTATGCACAACTATGCGGAAGTGGCTGCTCCACTATACTCCCTGCTTAAACGTAAAGAATATGTTTGGGAGGCAGAACACACAGAGGCAGTGACTAAACTCAAGCAGACTTTGACTTCTGCTCCTGTCCTTGCTCCCCCAGATCACAAGCAGAATTTTTTCCTATACCCAGTGGTTGGTGAGAACAGTATAGGAGCTGCCCTAACACAGCGCTTAGGAGGGACAGACAGGCCAATTGCTTTCTTTTCCAGAGTTCTCACTGCTCCAGAACTTAAAATGGGAACATGTGAAAAACATGTTCTGGCTGCATATGCTGCTATGCAAAAGTTTACATACATTATTGGGGCTCAAACTACTTACATATGTAGCCACCACACCCCCCCTTAAATTCATTGTGGAGGGCAAGTTGGCTTGTAGTAGAATTAGGACAGAGAGAATAGTCCATTGGACCCTGATGTTGCAGGCACAGAATGTGACATTTGAATTACTGAAAGAGCCTAAGGTGCAGGTTGCAGGGATCTTACTGGAGGGACAGCCTCATGACTGTCAATCTTCACCCAGTACCCCCAATCATTTGATATTTAAAGAACTAGTACTGGAAAGAATATCCCCTTTTCTTCCTACAGTATATATTGATGGCAGTAGCCAATGTGAGGGAGGAAGAAGATTAGCAGGGTTTGCAATTGTACAACTGGGCCCAGATAACAAAGTAATTCTGCAAAGGCAGTACTCCTGTGGGTCAGCCTCAGCACAATACTGTGAACTGGCTGCCTTTGTGGCCTGTTTGCAGCATTATCAAGACTCTCACCCTGAAATACAGATAATCTTAGATTCAGATTATGTATTCAGAAGTGGCATTGCATTGCTGCCATGGTGGTTAAGCCACAACTTTAAATCCACAGATGGGTCCATGGTAAAGCATTCAACACTATGGGCTATGGCACAAGAACTCAGTGAAACATTTCAGAAAGTTCATTTAGTGAGGGTGAAAGCACACAGAAAGAAAGGCCCTTTAGTAAAAGGAAACACTTTAGCGGATTCACTAGCGAAGGAAGCATGTCATGTAGGCCCTCTATGGCCCTGGTATGAACAGACACGGATGGTAGCCACGGCCACATGGTCCACTGATTACGATCAGGTGATACCACCAGATTATTTCAGTACACTGCAGGAGAATGACGCAGAGCTTTCCAATCTGAAGCAGCTAGTGCAACAAACCCCAGATAACACTTACCAGCATACACCCTTTCTCACACTCACTATACAGAAAGACATGCTGTGTGTGAAGAAGGAGGAAGGATTGGTTATAGCTATCCCCAGAGCGCAAGGGAAAGATTGGATGCATTGGGTTCATGGAGCAGGTCCCATGGGGCACCCTAAAACTGAAGAGATGTTGTCAACTCTAAATATGTTGGTCTGGTGGCCAGAAATGAAACATGACATACAAGATCATGTGGCCTCCTGTGTGATTTGTGCTTCATTTGGGAGACAACCTAAAAAGAAAAGGGGACAGCTGATGATGAAACAGGTGGGAAATCAGGAGACGAAAGGCAAATTTTGGTTCCAAACAAGGCAGCTTTATTGCTAGCAAGTGAACAGCACCGAGTAGCCTCGGGACACTGTGTGTCATAAATCATCTGACGCTTACATTTATACTTCCCTACTGGGCCTGCGCATTTGGCCCCTTACACGTCATACTTGTCATGCGCAGTAAACATTTGTAGTTCTTACAGTACAAAATTGTAGTCCCAGTACGTACACACGTCATAACACTGAAATGATACTGGCAAGAAAAACGAAACTTAGCAGCTTATTCTGTACACACACAATGCTCCTTTCTAGCACAGGAGATAAGGTGCGGCTCAGGAATGCAGGGGGGTGTCAGCACCCTCCAAGGTCGCCTATTCAGATGGCGTTGCTACGTGCAAGCTGGTCTTGTATAGGCCTTGCAAACTACTGTTACAAGCTATATATCTAATAGCCCTGCATTCTGTCTGTACATTAGTAAACAGCAAACTTGTCTTGTTAGTAAACAGTAAAACTGGATAAGGCACAAATGTCCAGTGCAGTAATAAGGTGTGGCCAAATAGCCAAAAGCAGAGGTAGAGTGCATAAGTAAAAGTCCATCAGTAGGCACAAAACATGAGGTTGTCCTGTTGCTCAGTAGCATTCAGGTAGTACCGGCGTTCCACTCCTTCATTCCCCCCTTTTGATACTTGAACATCCATTCTGGTGGAGAGTATCACCTCCATGAACCCTGAAAAGGAAAGAAAGGACAAGGATAGTTAGCGAGGGAGGCAACAAGCGAGCCCTAAGCCCTTGCGCAGCCGTTGGTTGCTTCGCCGGGGTTGAGACGGAGGGCCCCTAGTGGAAGCCCCCCCCCCCTTTGTAGCCGGTCTTTTGCTGGCACAAGGGTGATGGCCCATTGAGTGATTCAGGGGGTTCAAAGTGCATATCAGCCACAAGGTGCTTCATCGTCAGCTTCATCAGACTGGGGAATGGGGGAGTACATCTGGAGAGCCATAAGTTGGGCAGCAGCACGGCGGTCAGCGATGCTTTCCATGGTGGAGCGGAGACACCTGAAAACTAAGGGGAGAGACAAAGGTATTATTAGGCAAGACAGCAAGAACAGGCCACCCATGACGAGGAGGCCTTGCAGGCTCCCGGAGGTTGGGAGCCAGCTGGTGAGGGAGGAAGTCCAATCCCAAGCACTGTTCCAGGTCTGGACGGGGACGTGGGCTAGTTTGACCATCCGGTCAGTTATCTCCCTGATGACATGGCTCTGGTCATCAATCTGTAAGCAGCAATTACTGAGGTTAAACTTGCCACACACCCCGCCCTCCTGGGCTAAGAGGTAGTCAAGAGCCAAGCGATTTTGGTAGACGGCGGTAATGAGCTTAGTGTTCTGTCGAGCTAGGATATTGAGGGCCAGGGCAGAATCGTTAGTGAGGATTTCGAGTACGGCCTGTAGGCGAATAATGCGATTCAGCATGTAGATAGGGGTGCGGTACCCGTATGTACCATCTTCAGCCCATGTGGCCGGTCCATAGTAGTGAATGATACGTTCAGGCGGCCACTCGTTGTCCTTCCAGTCTCCAATCTGTACTTTGGGCTTGATGATTGGGAAAGACCGTTTTCGTCGGGTAGGGTTATCAGGCCCCTTTTCCACGTATAGGGGGATTCCCAAAGTTTCGCCGACTTGTATGGGCAGAAGGAAAAAACTAGGTCGGACCGTGCCCAAGAGGCAGGTACCGTACCAGCGGGTCGGGAGTTGTTCATAGGCCCTGCGTCCGCAGATATAGTAGTAGCCCGCCGGGGCTACCCACTTGAGGGAGGCGTTCCCTCCGTATGTCCATGTCGTGTTCAAGGTGGGTTCTGTCCAGATAGGCTCCGGGGCGGGCAGGTTGTCCGTTTGCCACCAGGTCGTCCGGCTGCCATTATACTGAAGAACCCCCGTACAAGCAGAGTCTCCCACTGGTACAGAGTAACGCTTCGATGGCGCTCGACTAGCGCAGAGGGTACCTATGATATTTGTTCTCAGGGCCCATTCGTATGGCTTCGGCCGTTGGGGAAAGGTAATGTTAGTGGTGTTGAGTGCATCCCATGTGTGTTGTCGAATCTCTCTCGCTTCCCAGGGCCATTGTTCACCCATGTCGGTGCCTCCACAGACGAAACAGTTGGCAATTCCGAGGGAGAGGGCGATGTTTTCAGCCAAATTGAGGAACATATTTCGGGCTTCTGGGGAAATGGGGAATTTAGTTTCGGTCTGCTCAGCACGAGCAATTTCATCAAATACGTCTTGGTAGCCGACAACAGTAGTCTGGTAGTGCGTAGGAGGCTTCGTTTCAAGACTCTGATATATGGTAATATATGTCAACGGATCCATTCCTCCGCCGTCAATGCCGAGGCCCCACGTTCCTCTCCAGGGCATGTCGTGTCCTCGGATGGGCCAGTCTAGGGACACATAGTTACCAGAACCTCGACGAAATTCGCCCAGGCCGGCGCATCCGGCATATCCTCCTCCCGTATAAGCACATACTCGGTCCCAGCCCGAGGCTCGAGTGTCGCCGGCGCATGGGAGCCACACCCACGGGGAGCAGCATCTCATGTCTGGACTGAAGGGGCAGACATACTTGTGGTCCTTAACGTATGCCTCTCGCCAACTCTGGCTACCACACTTGCGAGACCAAGGGTGCTTGTCCATGGCGGCACAGACGTCGAAGGTGAGGGTTGCTACAGTTTGGATGCCACCGACAAGGATACGAGTAGAATTAATGTAATACAGAATGCCATCTCCCTCGACTCCCGGAGGTCCGGCCACATACGCAGGGAGTCCTACGCTGAGGGTGACATTGTAGTATCTTGGTTTGGTAGGGCTGTGGCAGATAGTGAGATTTCCTTGGAGGCATCTGTGGAACTGTTGGAGGCCATTCGGAGTGATGAGGGCACAAGTCGGGAGAAACTGGCAATCGCCTTCCGGGGGCTGCGTCTGGTGAATGAGGGTAGTGACTAGGTGATATCCTCCCTCTATACGGTGGCGCACGAGGCGCAAACATTCAGTACAGTTCTGGCTCAAGGGGTAATAGCTCGGGACTGAGCAAAGGAGGAGTAGTAGGCTCAGCATCATATATGCGGTGGAAGGTATCCGAGCCTTTGCAGCAAGAAGATGATAAGGCCCACGATTATGGCTGCGATAAAGAGAGAGCCAAAAACGCAGTGGGTCCAGAAACTGAGTTCCTGTGCTGGGCAGGCATGAATCTGGTGGTCACGTCTTTCTTAGAGTCAGCCGTAATGGAGCGTCCGGATGTTGGTGCGCAGTCCAAACGCTTCAGGGAGCTGCTAGTGGGAGCAGCAGGCTTCAATCGGGTCCAATGTATCCACACTGGGCTTCCTGCAATTTTAACAGCGGTGGAGGTCGTTAGGAGAACAAGGGAGGGCCCCTTCCATTTTGGCTTTAGGCAGTCAGATTCATCCCACTCTTTTACCCAGACCTCGTCTCCCACCCTGAACCTGTGCGTAGGATTGGTGAGGACCAAGGGAGCTACTCTTTCAGTGTACTGCTGGATGTCTTGCACTACCTGGTGTAAGGCTCTCATCTGTTTCACTAAGGAACTCTCACCCTGTATCTGCAAGGAGTCGGGAAAGGAGGGTAGTGGTGGTGGCCTAGCATACATCATCTCGTAGGGAGTAAGGCCGGTAGCCTTGGGGGTACACCTAAGATGCAGCAAGGCCAGTGGAAGCAGGTCGGGCCATTTGGCTTTTGCTTCTTGGCATAGCTTGGCTAGCTGGTTCTTCAGGGATCGGTTAGCCCTCTCCACTACTCCACTGCTTTGGGGTCTCCAGGCACAATGCAACTTCCAGTCGAGACCCAGCCTGGTACTGAGTTGTTGTGTTACTTCACTAGCGAAGGCGGGGCCGTTGTCAGAGTTTATTTGCTTGGGGAGGCCGTATCTGGGTAGGATTTGATGAAGCAGTAGGGAGGTAACTTCTTTAGCCATTTCCGTTCTAGTAGGCTGGGCTTCAATCCATCCGGTGTAGGTACACACGGCGACGAGGATAGCTTTGTAGCCGCGCGCCGGGGGCATGCTCGGTTCGTCGCCGGAGCCTAGTGAGTTTCGGGACCTAGTCGGATACCAATAGTCCGTATTAGTCACTGACTAAAAGAGGGTGATCACGCCTCTTCTTCGGTCCTTACTGGGCCGGTCACTACGTAGAGTATACTCGCCTGTCCGCCGGGGTCGCAGGCCGCGCCGTCGTGCGCTTCTCCCTGAAATGGAAAAAGGTGCCTTGTCGGAACCACACAGCCCCCTCTACAGTCAGGCGGAGTGGGATCGGCCCTCCTCCGGGAGATGGACGCTGAAATCAGCGGTGGCCACTCACCACCTCCTCGGGTGGGAATCGATGACCCGATCCGACTGCAGTGGGGGAGGGGAAGAATATAATCCGATTCCCCTTTCTACTTCTGTCCCATCTGGGTCGCCAATGAAACAGGTGGGAAATCAGGAGACGAAAGGCAAATTTTGGTTCCAAACAAGGCAGCTTTATTGCTAGCAAGTGAACAGCACCGAGTAGCCTCGGGACACTGTGTGTCATAAATCATCTGACGCTTACATTTATACTTCCCTACTGGGCCTGCGCATTTGGCCCCTTACACGTCATACTTGTCATGTGCAGTAAACATTTGTAGTTCTTACAGTACAAAATTGTAGTCCCAGTACGTACACACGTCATAACACTGAAATGATACTGGCAAGAAAAACGAAACTTAGCAGCTTATTCTGTACACACACAATGCTCCTTTCTAGCACAGGAGATAAGGTGCGGCTCAGGAATGCAGGGGGGTGTCAGCACCCTCCAAGGTCGCCTATTCAGATGGCGTTGCTACGTGCAAGCTGGTCTTGTATAGGCCTTGCAAACCTACTGTTACAAGCTATATATCTAATAGCCCTGCATTCTGTCTGTACATTAGTAAACAGCAAACTTGTCTTGTTAGTTAAACAGTAAAACTGGATAAGGCACAAATGTCCAGTGCAGTAATAAGGTGTGGCCAAATAGCCAAAAGCAGAGGTAGAGTGCATAAGTAAAAGTCCATCAGTAGGCACAAAACATGAGGTTGTCCTGTTGCTCAGTAGCATTCAGGTAGTACCGGCGTTCCACTCCTTCAATGAGAGCGCCACCACGGGGACCATTTGAGAGACTACAGATAGATCATGTGGGTCCTCTCCCTTTAACAGCTAGGAAAAACAGATTTTTACTCACAGTAGTGGACTCTTTTTTCCCACTGGGTAGAACGCTTTTTCCTGTATCAGATCAAACTGCTAGAACCACAACTGAGGTCCTAACTATGCAATTTTTTACATGTTGGGGAATTCCTAAGACTATTGAATCTGATAATGGTCCTGCTTTTGTTTCTCAGCTAGTCAAGGAATTGTTTGATTTTCTAGGCATAGAACAGCAATTGCACATTTCATACCATCCCCAAGCAGCGGGGCAGGTAGAATGTATGAATCAAACAATTAAAGCACATCTCAGCCCTATGCTGAATCTGACAGGGAAAAATTGGGATCAGGCCCTCCCTTTGGTCCTTATGCGTATCAGAGCCAATGTCTGTAAGTCCACAGGTTTTGCCCCATATGAAGCCTTAATGGGCAGGCCAATGCCTCGATGGGAAAACCTGTTACACCCTTTTCTCCCGGAGGATCAGACTGTAGTTCTTGCAAATGAGTGGATGAAATCCCTGCAAGAACACCTAAAAGAAATCCAGACCACTGTGCTGGCAAACACAGAAAAGTCTAGGGATTACCTGCAGGAGGTGCATGCCAAAGATTCTGATTTACGACCACTCAAAGTGGGGAGTAAGGTCATGCTCCTAAACCCTAGACCAAACCTCCCTTTGGCACAGCAAAGTGGGATGGACCATACTTGGTTACAGATGCACTAGGCCCAAGCCTATATCAGATCCTAAGGCCAGACAACCAGCGATGTTGGAAACACATCACTCAGTTGAAACCTTATGGATAATTAGTGGTTACCAGTTTTGTTCTCAGATTCCACCTGAATACAGCACAGACACTGCCCTCCGAACAAAAGATGTTTGAAGAGTGGTAATTATAATAGCCACTCATAATGTATAGTATCTGTATAGTGATACAAGAATTCAATATGATAATAATACTTAGTAAACATTAGTAAACATTATTTCTGTTGAGGTGTTATATAAGTAAGTTTATAAGTAAGTTAGTTAGTTAGTATATTTTAATAATCAGTGTGCTTCTAGTATGGCACGTTTTCTGTTTAGTGTGGTAGGTGTTCTCCTTTACCTAAGTCTCATTACAGGAAACTATCGTCCCGAATATGCACCAATTGGTTGGACCAATTGCACAGATGGGTATATCGCTATCAAGAAATACCCCCACCATTCCCTGAAGGAAAAGACCTGGTTATCCTGAGTTTCTGCTCGGTGCAAGACAGACCAGTCTACTATTCCCTGAACATCACGCACGCGAAGTGGACTCCACCAATTTCCACTTCCCTAGACAGAACACAAGAATTGATTGCACCCCCAATAAATACTTTCTAGGCCCTCCTGCCTTGATTCTATATAATATTTCCTCGTCAGGATAAAGGGACTTGGCAGATCACTTATATGTGGATTCAAAGTAATCAACAGCACATTACTGAGACTTCTTTCTTTTTTGATGTACTTTGTTTACCTACCACTTTCTCCCCCCCCCCCCCCCCCCCACCTCCCCTACCACTCCAGTTCCTCCTATTCTGTTACATCTCAGATATTAATTTGTTCCAGGAGGGGGAAACCATTTCAGATTAGATGCACCCCATGATGTTTTATATGATGTAGAATACCACTTTTCTTACTTGGCATCTGTATCCTAAAGTATTTCTAGTCACTTACCAAATATCCAAACTGCTCTCAATTTGTTGCCAACCACATACTATGCTTAATACATGGTTTGGATATGCAGTCAGCCACACCCCCAGCCAATCCCTCTAGATTACAAGCGGGTATTATTGGACACTATTTTAGGGGCACAGGCTACAGAGGAAATTGGAGGGTCATGGGATAGGAGGAAATGTCCTATTGTGGATTAAAAACTGGTAAAGGATAGGAAACAGGAGTGGGGTTAAATGGGCAGTATTCACAATGGAGAAGGGTAGTTAGTGGGGTTCCTCAGGGGTCTGTGCTAGGACGCTGCTTTTTAATATTGTAAAGAGTATGTAGGACAGGCCCCAAAGGAACCCTGGGATAGGCCCGAAACCCCCGTTATAGGCAGGCATTCCCAGGAAAAAACTAGAAATAAAGAACTACAACTCCCCCAAGGGAGACCGGGGATAAGAGAAAACTATGTGCATTCCCAGGAGTCTCCAGAGGAGGGCCGCAGGGGAAGGGAATAAGGCTGATTCTCCAACTGGTGGAAGAGGTGGTGGAACAGGTGGGTGGGGAGAAAGAAGCGCCATCAAAGAGCTTAATGAAGGAAAGGGTGAGCAGCTGGAAGAAGGGCGGGGTGGTGAGGAGAATATGGATTGGGCTCCTGAGGAGAGAGAGGCAGAGAGTGAGCCTTGCCATGGAGTTGACTGAACCGGAGAACACCCTGGAAGAGCCGAGGACTTTCCAGCTCTGGCCTCAGCGAAAGCCAAGGAAGTTAGCGGGGCCAAGCCGGCGTCAAGCGGGGAGGAGGTCAGGTAGGAGTTGGACTGACAAGAGGGTGGGACCCTAGGCTTTGAGCCCGCGCAAAGCCATTACGCTGTGTTTTGAAAGCTTGGCTAAAACTGAACTGTGTTTTTGAAGCCTGGCTAAATGAGCTGTGTTTTGTAAAGCTGGGCTAAACTGAACTGTGTTTTGAAAGCCTGGCTAAATTGAGCTGTGTTTTGTAAAGCTGGGCTAAAACTGAACTGTGTTTTGAAAGCCTGGCTAAATTGAGCTGTGTTTTGTAAAGCTGGGCTAAAAGTGAACTGTGTTTTTTGGAAACCCTGCTACACTGAACAGGGTATTTTTTTTTCTTTTTTTTTATTATTGCTGCTACTCTTCCCCAGGAGGGAGGGAGAGGAAGCAGCTGTGAAAGCCTGGACTGGGAAACTAACCGGATTGAGAAAGGTGAATGATAACTGTTCTCTTGTTTTGTGTTTGGTGCCATAACTGAGGGAAGGAGGGAAGCCCTCCTAGGCAATAAAAAGCTTCATTGTTCTGAGGAAAAGAAAAAAGAGCAGTACGGGAAGGTGTCTTAGGTCTGTGGAGGGCTGCACGCTGAGGGAAGCGGATCCACTTTACAACTATTTATAAATGATTTAGAGATGGGAGTAACTAGCGAGGTAATAAATTTGCTGATGACACAAAGTTATCAAAGTTGTTAACTCGCGACAGGATTGTGAAAATTACAAGCGGACCTTACGAGACTGGGAGACTGGGCGGCCAAATGGCAGATGACGTTTAATGTGAGCAAGTGCAAGGTGATGCATGTGGGGAAAAAGAACCCGAATTATAGCTACGTCATGCATGGTTCCACGTTAGGAGTTACGGACCAAGAAGGGATCTGGGTGTCGTCGTGATAACACGCTGAAACCTTCTGCTCAGTGTGCTGCTGCGGCTAGGAAAGCGAATAGAAGTTGGGTATTATTAGGAAAGGTATGGAAAACAGGGTGAGGATGTTATAATGCGTTGTAATCGCTCCATGGTGCGACCGCACCCTTGAGTATTGTGTTCAATTTTGGTCGCCGCATCTCAAGAAAGATATAGTAGAATTGGAAAGGTGCAGCGAAGGGCGACTAAAATGATAGCGGGGATGGGACGACTTCCCTATGAAGAAAGACTAAGGAGGCTAGGGCTATTTCAGCTTGGAGAAGAGACGGCTGAGGGAGACATGATAGAGGTATATAAAATAATGAGTGGAGTGGAACGGTGGATGTGAAAGCGTCTGTTCACGCTTTCCAAAAATACTAGGACTAGGGGGTCATGTGATGAAACTACAGTGTAGTAAATTTAAACAAATCGGAGAAAAATTTTTCTTCACCAACGTGTAATTAAACTCTGGAATTCATTGCCGGAAAATGTGGTGAAGGCGGTTAGCTTAGCAGAGTTTAAAACGGGGTTGGATGGTTTCCTAAAGGACAAGTCCATAAACCGCTACTAAACGGAATTGGAAAACTCCAAATTCCAGGAATAACATGTATAGAATGTTTGTACGTTTGGGAAGCTTGCCAGGTGCCCTTGGCCTGGATGGCCGCTGTCGTGGACAAGATGCTGGGCTCAATGGACCCCTTGGGTCTTTCCCAGTATGGCATACTTATGTACTTATGATATGGAAGTGCTCCGGAATAAAATGGGATCCACAGCAAACATGCTTCTGAAGGGTTACATCACAACATATTATTAATGAGGCTTCAGCTAAACTATCTAATGTAATTGTAGATACATTTGCTCTTTATCATCCATTATAGGACAGAAAATTGTGACTTTAGGCACATGAAGAATACAGGTTGGGAAAGAATATTTCATGGGCTATGGCCTGTGATCAAATACAGACGAGCTTATTACTATCTTAAAGGAAATTCTAATCACGTCTAAGTTAGGCCACTGGCCACCATCTCTTGTTCAGATGGCTAGCACCAAATTACCAGAATTGCTATAGCTCACCTTGATTGGTGGATGGTTAGTGTTCCAATCTGTTCACAACAAGGATGCTCTATCTGTACTTTGGTCCCATGGTCAGGACAACATACAGTTATTACCCGGTAGTTAATATTGGTGTGCAAATTAATAATGTGATAATGTATCATCTGGACCATCTCGCATGGGTGCAGCCCCTGGATAATGACTGGACATCATTCAGACCCTTTCATTTCCAGTGTGAACCTCATCAGTTAAAGAGAGTGACAGCTCCTGCTGGAACAATTCATCCTCCTGTACTCTGACTGCTGAACTTTTGTATTCACCCACTATCTCACATAGGGTGTACTACTTGGAGCTGGACACTTTTGTTTAATCTGTTCTTCCTCAAAATATTTCCTTTTCTATTGCTCCCCAAGTACATGACATCTGCCTCCCTAAGAACACTGGGCTATACAGTTCGAACTATTTACAGAACAATACTTGGTGCAGTCATACACCCTGGTGTCCATCACCATTAATGAGACAACATATTCTGCACCTCTGGTTACCAATGACTCTATTGACATTCCAGATTTTATTCCATACGCTGTACATCCACTCCCTCTGGGCCTGGGAAGAAGAGACTTTACACAAAATACTGAACTTTACTGAACTCCATGCCTATATGGACCATTTGAAAACAACTCTCCACAGAAGTGAATCATTCCATCACTTATGAGAAAGGACAAATTAGACAAACTGCTCAAAATTTGGTACAAGACTCCCATGTCTCAGTATGGGAAACTATTCTTTGGATATTCACCTACTGCTGATCATGTCTTTAATGTCTTAATTCACCCTATCATTATTTTAACTAGTGTACAAGTATTGCTATGCATTGTTATGATTTTCATGTGTTGTAAACTTAGACATATGTATAACTCTGTGCAAAGTTTAACCTATAAAATTCCCTCACCCCTATAAGGCAGCTATACACACACACACTACTTTCCTTCCCATCTGAATTTAAAACAAAAAAAAAACTACTTTCTTCCCAGCATTTACATTTTAATCTGGCATGGTAATTTGGCTTTTTTTTTAACAGTCCCCTCATCTATCTTGGAGCCACTCTAGTCTGGCAGGTTAATTTGAGCTTTGTATACCGGGCATCCTGGTTACCAGTAGGCCTTAACCTCCCAAATGCCTGCATCCCTTATGCACTGTCCATTCTGCTCTAAGAGGGCAGATGCAGCAACCAAACGTAAAAAAATCTAAATCGTTAAAGTCCCTAACGATTTTAAAATAACGAAACATGCACCAAAAAAAAAAGTCACACATGCTGAGATCGGTAGTGAAAACGTACAATGTATCAAAGAATCACAATACACATCGTTAATCGGCCCCCAATCATGGCAGAGCAGCCAAGCGTTATGTTAGCTGCTCTGCGCATGCCACAAACAGTCAAAACACAGTCAAATCGCAAGCACATGGCTCCCAAATAAAACAAAATAAAAAAAAGGGTCGGGAGGGGGCAAGGGCGCTCTCAGGAGCGTCCTGTACAGACGGCCTTGCACCCCCCCCCCCCCGATGCTCCCCATTTTCCGCCGCTCCCCCCCACCCGAAAAAGCAAAATTCTAGCAGCCCCTGCCCCCTCCCCCACTTTCCGCCGCTCCCCCCACCCGAAAAAGCAAACTTCTAGAAGCCCTGCCCCCATCCCTTCCTCACTACTCTGTCACCTCAGCTCGCCTCCCGACATCCTCCGTCCGCGCCCCGCCCCCTTTTGGGGTCGTCGCCGCCATTCCCTCCTCCATCGGGCCCCCCTTCCTCTTACCGGGCCCGTGCAGCGCCTCTCTCCTCTGTCCGAAGGCGCTGCACGGGCAAGAAGAACGCTGAATCAGCTGATGCCTGCCTTCGCCTAGCTTCGATAGAGGCGTCTTTCTCCTCCTGGGCCCGCCCCTGTCTGACGTCAGTAAACCTACGTAGGTTACTGACGTCAGACAGGGGCGGGCCCAGGAGGAGAAAGACGCCCATCGCGAAGGCAGGCATCAGCTGATTCAGCGTTCTTCTTGCCCGTGCAGCGCCTTCGGACAGAGGAGAGAGGCGCCTGCACGGGCCCGGTAAGAGGAAGGGGGGCCCGATGGAGAGGGGAATGGCGGCGACGACCCCAAAAGGGGGCGGGGCGCGGACGGAGGATGTCGGGAGGCGGGAGCTGAGGTGACAGAGTAGTGAGGAAGGGAGGGGGGCAGGGCTTCTAGAAGCTTTGCTTTTTCGGGGGGGGGGAGCGGCGGAAAGTGGGGGGGGGGGGGCAAGGCCGTCCGTACAGGACGCTCCTGATGAGCGCCCTGCCCCTCCCGATCCTTTTTTATTTTTATTTTTTTATGTGTTTTCTGAGGTCCTTTGGACCAATCACAGCGCTTTTAGCTCTGCTAATGCGCTGGGATTGGCTCAAAGTTTGTTTATTTTTTTCACTTAACACTTTTTCCTGCCACGGAGCTGTCCTAACGAGAGGTCCAGACCTCTCGTTAGTTTTCCTGCCTTTTTCCTGCGTAAAGGCAATCGGAAAAGGTTAGTGCATGTCGTTTCAATGGGGTTTTCACACTAATTGCTCATCTCCATTCCGTTTTCGTTAGCTGCTACTGTCGTCGGAAAATAGGCTTAAGTGCATGGAAAGGATAGGAAATTCTTCCCTGAGGGCTCATTTAACGATGAAAAACGTTTAGTGCATCTACCTCTAAGAGGGTAAGGTGGCATATTAAGGACTGTCCAACCTAAGACACGAGGTTTGGACTCATATTGGAATTTAAACATCTCACTACTGTGGAGATATGAATGAGCAGGAACAAATATATCTAGAGGTATAAGAACAGGAATAGTCTGTTACTACAGTGACAGATCAGGTACCCAGGTTTGCTTCCATCTTGCCTCCCTGGAAAAAAAAAAAGAAAAGAAAGAAAAAAGAGGTGTGGAGATGTCAGGATTGCACGAGGTCAAAATTATTGCTGGACATACTTATATTAATATGAAATCAGTTTGACAATATTAAACCACCTTCTGACCTCTGATAAACTCTCCCCCCTTTCCTGCAGGAACCATTGAGGATGAAATGGACCAAATGGTGCTCAGAGAGGCCTGATAGCCTTTGGTTTCTCAATACTCCTGATTAACATACCTTTTGTTCCATCTGGGAGCAGGGCTTCAGAGCATCCAAAGCTAGACATAGCGGCTCCATCTCTATGGATTTCAAACAGGACAACCTGTGAAAGTTGTCACCTTTCCTGACTTCAGAAAGTATCTGGAGTTCTGTAAAGGAAATAACTGGGAAAGAGTAGTTTTGGATCTCTCTCTGCTCCTGTTCCCTCTCAGTTCTTATTAGGTATAACGCAGAGCTCACTAGGGCTCTCTCTCTGTCTTTCTCTGTGCAGCAGAGCACAGAGCTCAGCTTGGGGTCTACTGCCCCCCCTCTCTGTCCCGGGCACTTCTCTGTGTCCAGGGCACTAGGTCTCCCTCCTTCTTTCTCCCTGCAAGCAGAGCACACCGGGCTCTGCATGCACTACTTCTCTCTCTCTCTTCCTTAAACACACACAGATACAGGCATACACCAGTTACCTGTACTAAATGCTGTGAATAATATACTTTATATATCCAAATTTGTGTGGATTGCGTATTCTTTGGGAACCCACTGCCTCTGTGAAGTGGACCCCGGGACCAACCCTAGACATCACAGATTTCACTTGGCTCTCTAGTGTTAAGTTACGGTCCAGTATGACGCCAAGGATTTTCAGGCTGTCTGAAATACGGAGGGTATGATCTGGGGTGTTAATACTTGAGGGGTTGTCCGCACTGTATTGGGAGGAAAGAATGAGACGGTGTGTTTTTCTTATTGAGTTTTAGTTGAAATGCGTTTGCCCAAGAGGCCATGATGTTCATGCTGAGCTTGATTTCATTGGTGATTTCTGTCAGATCGTGTTTGCAGGGGATATATATTATGACATCGTCTGCGTAGATGAAAGGTTTAAGGCCTTGGCTGGATAGGGACTTGGCTAGTGGAGTCATCATTAAATTGAAGAGGGTTGGTGATAGTGGTGATCCTTGAGGTACTCCACAGTCTGCTTTCCATGGTGATGATATGTTGAGTTTGAATTCACTTGATATGTTCTTCTGGTTAGGAAACCCTTACATAAGTACATAAGTAATGCCACACTGGGAAAAGACAAGGATCCATTGAGCCCAGCATCCTGTCCACGACAGCAGCCAATCCAGGCCAAGTGCACCTGGCAAGCTTCCCAAATATACAAACATTCTATACATGTTATTCCCGGAATTGTGGATTTTTCCCAAGTCCATTTAGTAGCGGTTTATGGACTTGTCCTTTAGGAAACCGTCTAACCCCCTTTTAAACTCTGCCAAGCTAACCGCCTTCACCACGTTCTCCGGCAACGAATTCCAGAGTTTAATTACGCGTTGCGTGAAGAAATATTTTCTCCGATTTGTTTTAAATTTACTACACTGTAGTTCATCACATGCCCCCTAGTCCTAGTATTTTTGGAAAGCGTGACCAGACGTTTCACATCCACCTGTTCCACTCCACTCATTATTTTATATACCTCTATCATGTCTCCCCTCAGCCCATCTCTTCCCAAGCTGAAAAGCCCTAGCCTCCTTAGACTTTCTTCATAGAGAAGTCATCTCATCCCCGCTATCATTTTAGTCGCCCTTCGCTGCACCTTTTCCAATTCCACTATATCTTTCTGAGATGCGGCGACCAGAATTGAACACAATACTCAAGGTGCGGTCGCACCATGGGAGCGATACAACAGCATTATGACATCCTCACACCTGTTTTCCATACCTTTCCTAATAACACCCAACATTCTATTCGCTTTCCGAGCCACAGCAGCTCACTGAGCAGAAGGTTTCAGTGTATTATCGACGACGACACCCAGATCCCTTTCTTGGTCCGTAACTCCTAACGTGGAACCTTGCATGACGTAGCTATAATTCGGGTTCTTTTTTCCACATGCATCACCTTGCACTTGCTCACATTAAACGTCATCTCCCATTTAGCCGCCCAGTCTCCCAGTCTCGTAAGGTCCTTCTGTAATTTTTCACAATCCTGTTGCGAGTTAACGAATTTGAATAACTTTGTGTCATCAGCAAATTTAATTACCTCGCTAGTTACTCCCATCTCTAAATCATTTATAAATATATTAAAAAGCAGCGGTCCTAGCACAGACCCCTGAGGAACCCCACTAACTACCCTTCTCCATTGTGAATACTGCCCATTTAAACCCACTCTCTGTTTCCTATCCTTCAACCAGTTTTTAATCCACAATAGGACTTTTCCTCCTATCCCATGACCCTCCAATTTCCTCTGTAGCCTTTCATGAGGTACCTTGTCAAACGCCTTTTGAAAATCCAGATACACAATATCAACCGGCTCCCCTTTGTCCACATGTTTGTTTACTCCTTCAAAGAACTGAAGTAAATTGGTCAGGCAAGATTTCCCCACACAAAAGCCATGCTGACTCGGTCTCAGTAATCCATGTCCTCGGATGTGCTCTGTAATTTTGTTTTTAATAATAGCCTCTACCATTTTCCCCGGCACCAACGTCAGACTCACCGGTCTATAATTTCCCAGATCTCCCCTGGAACCTTTTTTAAAAATGGGCGTTACATTGGCCACCCTCCATTCTTCCGGTACCACCAATCCCGAAGTAGTCTAGTAGTTTTAGTAATATATTATGGTTTACCATGTCAAATGCACTAGACATGTCGAATTGGAGGAGAAGGATGCTTTTGCCTGTTGCTATTTCCTGCTTGAATTTGGCTAGGAGGGTAATTAGTACTGTTTCTGTGCTGTGTAGGGGGTGGAATCCTGATTGTGACTCATGTAGTATTGAGAATGTATTTATGTACTCAGTAAGTTGTTGTAAGTTGTTTGATTACCATGCTTTCCATTAGTTTGATTGCCAGTGGGATGGATGCTACTGGGCGGTAATTGGTGATATTATTTGCTTTTTTTCTTGGTGTCTTTTGGTAATGGGGTGAGTAGGATGTTGCCATTTTCCTTAGGGAAGAGGCCTTGCTGTAGCATGTAATTTAGGTAGGATGTAAGGTCAGCTATGAAGCGGTCAGGGGGGGATTTTATTAGGTAGCTGGGACAGGAATCAAGTTTACAGTGGAGAATCTGCTAATTGCCCGGGTAACTGTTTCGACGGTGAGGGGAGCGAAGTTTGACCAGGTTCAGTCTGCTGGGTATTCTCCAAGTGTTGGGTCCAGACCATTGAGGAAGCTTCGATATTGGTATTGTCTTGAGGTAGTGTGTTGCGTAGGTTTACAATTTTTTCATTGAAGTACTTAGCGAGTTCGTCTGCCAATGGACTGTCTGTATAGGTTTTAGTGACCAAGGTGGTGTCAATGAGTTTGTTTACGAGTTGGTATAACTTCTTCGTATCTTTGTAGTCTGTCCCTATTTTGGCTTTATAATATGATCTTTTGGACTGTCTTATTGCGAATTTGTATTTGTATTTTTTTATTTGTAGCATTTATACCCCGCTCTTTCCCGCTGTCAGGCTTCTTCCCTGGAAGCACTGGGTTGTGAGCCTTGGACCACTACCGTGGAGCGGCAGTGGCAGGCAAGGTCACCTTCAAAGCAGAGATGAGGCAAGGCTGGACTGGAACCCTGGACTGGAGTTCTGCACTGGAATACACAGGATTGGAACGCAGCAGACGGGTGCGCACTGGACTGGAACCCACTGGACTGGAACACACAGGACCGGAACCCGCTGGACAGGAACACACTGGACCTAGGCTTCACCTACGCTTAGCCAACATTCCCCGAGAGTTGAGCCCTCAGGTTCGGGCAGCTGGTAGGGCTTACAGGAAAACCAGAACTGGAACTAGCAAGCAGGAACAACAGGAATCAGGATACAGAAGTGCCCCCCGGCACCTAAGCGAAAGCAAGGCAGACAGGCAGGGAATGTCCGGGTTCTGGAAATAGTCAGGTCTGGCCACAGGCAGAGAATATCCGGGTTCAGGCAGTAGTCGGGTCAGGCAGCAGGCAGCAAGTATCAGATTGAGGCAATGGTCAGGTCAAGCAGCAAGCAGAGAATATCTGGGTACAGGCAGTGGTCAGGTCAGACAGCAGGCAGAGAGCAGTCAGGTCAAGCAGCAAGCCTATGGCTGGAGCTCCAGTAGCAAGGAGTACTGGCAGCGGACAGGACTAGGGCTGAAGCTCCAGAAGCAAAGGAAAACACACACGGGAAAACCAGAAAGCTAAACACAAGAAAACTAGTAAAGCTGTACACAAGCTAACAAGAAAGCTATGCCCAAGCTAACCAGTCACAAGCTAGAAACTCACACTAAGCAAAACACAGGAGAACTAGTAAAGCTGTACACAAGCTAACAAGCAAAGCTATGCCCAAGCTATCTAGTCACACGCTAGGAACTCAAACAACACAACACACAGGAGAACTAGTAAAGCTGTACACAAGCCAACAAGAAAAGCTATGCCCAAGCTACTAGTAACAAGCTAGAAACTCACACTGAACTGGACAAGGTAGCAGTGCACAGAGCACTCTAACATACCAGGGACCTTAGACAATGCAAAGGCTGCAGTCTCTAAGTGATTAATAAAGCCCTTCAACACCTGAGGAGCAGCTGCAGCCATCAGTAAGCAACTACGGAGGCTGTCCAGGCACAAACAAGAGAGACAAGTCCAGCAGCCTGGAAGAACCGGACCGGACTGTGCTAAAGTCTGGAATGGGTAGGAACAGCAAGACAGACTATGGCAACCACTGGCTCTGGCCACCAGCAGGTGAGAGGAGCACAAACCAAGGAGCAGGCAGAGCGCACACAGAACATAGAGAGACTTAGAATACCTAGGTACAGCACAGAGGAGCAAACAGAGCCAGGCTGGAGACAGAGGTAGAGCTAACTCAGGCAGCAACCCCAGGTGCAGTAGAGTGGGGTAATTAGAGCCATGCTGGAAGCAGCCAGCATACAGAAAGAAAACTACTCCAGAAAGGATAGGCAGAAGCCAGCTTAGAAGCTGACCCCTAGAAATAAGGTAAGTCTGAGGGTGGTCACGGCCACAGATGTGACACCCGCTCGATAGCAGGTTCAGTGCGGCTTACAATTTTGGTAACAAAGTATCACAGAGATAGCTTACAATGCTTGGTAACAAAGTATCACAGAGATAGCACAATTGTGTGGAGTAGGACAATAGGAAGGGATGTGGTGGGAGGGATTAAGGTATTGGTAATGTTAGTGGAGAGGAATGGTTCGCGAATTAAGTTGGGTCATTTGGATAGGCTTGTTTGAAGAGGTAAATTTTCAGTAACTTTTGGAAAGGTAGGTGTTCAGTGGTTGTTCGGATGTATCTTGGTATGGCGTTCCAGAGTGGGCTGCCTTTAACAGAGAAGTTGGATGCGTAGTAGGTTTTGTATTTGAGACCTTTGCAGTTGGGAAGGTGAAGATTGAGATATGTTTGAGAAGATTTGGACCCGTTCCTGGCTGGGAGATTGATCAAATTGTTCATATAACTTGGGGATTCCCTATGGAGGATCTTGTGGATCAGTGTGTGGACTTTGAAGTTTATTCGTTCTTTGATAGGGAGCCAGTGGAGTTTTTCACGGAGTGGTGTAGCGCTTTCAAATCTTGATTTAACAAAAATGAGTCTGGCTGCTGTGTTTTGGGCAGTTTTTTCAGGATTCGGGCTTTGCAGCCAATGAATATGCTGTTGCAGTAGTCGGCATGGGTGAGTACTATGGATTGTACCAGATTGCGGAAAGTTTTTTATGGGAGGAATGGTTTTGCTCTTTTCAATACCCACATCATGTTGAACATCTTTTTCGTCTTGGTTTTTGCATGAGTTTCTAAAGTTAGGTGGTTGTCTAAAGTTACTCCTAAGATCTTTAGATTATCGGATATTGGGATTGTAACATCTGGGGTGATCAGGGTGGTTGGGAGCAAAGTGGAGTGTTGTGATGAGAGGATCAAGCATTCAGTTTTTTTCCTTGTTCAATTTCATCTTGAAAGTATTAGCCCAGGAGGCTAGGATGTTCATGCCAGTGATTATTTTATCCGTGATTTCTGCTAGGTTGGATTGGAAAGGGATGAATATGGTGATGTCATCTGCATAAATGAAGGGGTTTAAGCCAGATTTGGATAGAGATTTAGCCAGAGGGATCATCATAAGGTTAAAGAGGATCGGGGATAGAGGCGATCCTTGTGTTCGCTTCCATGTATTGAGTGTATGTCCATCTTTTATTTTTTTCCATGCTCGTTTGGATTTTCTGGTTTGTGTTTATAGTTTTTTCAGATCGTCGTTGAGCCATGGTATCGAGTTGTGTCTGCGTGAGGTTCGTGTTCGTAAGGGTGCTAATTCATCTAGTATGCTTTTGCATCTTTTGTCCCATTCTATGAGGTATTGCTGTTCAATCATTATTGTATATCTGTTGCCAGAATGTTTCTATGTCTACTTGGCTTCTTGTGCTGTAGGTTGTGTGTTCTTGTATACGGTAGGAGTCCTTCTTCTGCCAGTTTAGGGATAGGTTTAGTTTGTAGTGATCAGTCCATGATATTTCTGTCTATTTAATATCTGTTATTGTAAAGTTCTGTTCTATTGACAGTTTGTGTGAGATGAGGTCGAGTGTGTGCCCTTTGACTTGGGTTGCTTGCATTTGTGGCCATTTGAGATCCCATAAGTGGAGGAATTCCTTGCAATCTTGTGCGTTGATTGAGTTTGGGTCTTCTAGGTGAAGGTTAATGTCTCCTAGTACTAGTATATTGGAGGTGGTTGCACAAGTGTTTAAAATGAAGTCCATGAAGTTAGTCTGGGCTTCGTTCCAATTACCTGGTGGTCTGTAAAACAAGACGCAGTTCAAGTGATCGCGTAGGGTATTGTTGTGGATTCTGATTGAGACAATTTCAAGTTGAGGTGTGATAGACCCGGCTGTGGTTTCTATGGTAAAGTGGGATCGGTAGATTAATGCTATGCCTCCGCCTCTCTTTTCCTTTCTGGTCCAGTGTATGATTTTGTGTCCTGGAGGGCATAGGTCTAGGATTATAGGGTCCTTTTGACCATGGATCCAGGTTTCAGTAATGAATAGAAGATCAAGGTTTTCTGACATGATCCAGTCTGTTAGTGTTGTTGTTTTGTTTACAGTGGATCTGGTGTTGATATATCCCACTTGGATTGTTTGGTATTGTTTCCTATGAGGAAAGACTAAAGCGGCTAGGGCTATTCAACTTGGAGAAAAGATGATAGAGAAAAGGCGGCTGAGGGGAGATATGATAGAGGTCTATAAAATAATGAGTGGAGTTGAACGGGTAGATGTGAAGCATCTGTTAATGCTTTCCAAAAATACTAGGACTAGGGGGCATGCGATGAAGCTACAAAATAGTAAATTTAATACGAATCGGAGAAAAATGTTCTTCACTCAATGTGTAATTAAACTCTGGAATTCATTGCCAGAGAATGTGGTAAAGGCAGTTAACTTAGCGGAGTTTAAAAAAGGTTTGGACAGCTTCCTAAAGGAAAAGTCCATAGACCATTATTAAATGGACTTGGGGAAAATCTACTATTTCTGGGATAAGCAATATAAAATGTTTTGTACTTTTTTAGGAACTTGCTAGGTATTTGTGACCTGGATTGGTCACTGTTGGAAACAGGATGCTGGGCTTGATGGACCTTTGGTCTGTCCCAGTATGGCAATACTTTTGTACTTATATGTACTTATAAAAAAATGAATGGAGTGAAACGGGTAGACGTGAATCGCTTGTTTACTCTTTCCAAAAGTACTAGGACTAGGGGACATGAAATGAAGCTACAAAGTAGTAAATTTAAAACAAATTGGAAAACATCTTTCTTCACTCAAAGTGTAATTAAATTCTGGAATTCGTTGCCAGACAATGTAGTAAAAGCAGTTAGCTTAGCAGGGTTTTAAAAAGGTTTGGCTGGCTTCCTAAAGGAAAAGCATAGACCATTATTAAAATGGACTTGGGGAAAATCTACTGCTTATTTCTAGGGTAAACAACATAAAATATATTGTATTTTGGGGGGATCTTGCTAGTTACTTGTGACCTGGATTGGCCTCTGTTGGAAACAGGATGCTGAGCTTGATGGTCCTTCGGCCTGTCCCAGTATGGCAATACTTATGTACTTATGCATCCATCTGCTAACCAGTTAGGGTCCGTAATGTAGATGAGCTAACTGGTTAGTGCAGGAACTCCCACTCTCCACCCCTGACATGCCCCCTCAAAAAATTACTACAAAATAATTAGCAAGCAGTTAGCTTGAGCACATGCCAAAACTAACACACAATTAGTTGGGTGTGCCCCACATTAGGTTTTTTTTTCTACACCTTAGTAAAAGGACTCCTAAGAGATTAAAAGCAATACAAATAAATAATAATAAAAATGGCAAAAATGTTGATAAACCAGTTATAATAAGCTATTTTATATAAGACTGCTCACTAATTGTATTAAAGGTAAACTTTTAAATCCAGTTCCTGACTCAACTCTACGAGGTAAACCTTTGTTCCTCCCTCAAAAATACACAACTGATATCTCCACCCTACCATGAAACAGTAATGTGCCTTTTGTCATACAAATGTGCTATGATAGGTGTGTCCTGAATGAAAGACAGTGGAGAATTACGCCCAATATAAATCCCCAAAATATATCTCTTCACCATTACATCAATGAAATTATCTGGAGACCGCACCTATAGAATGATATAAACAGGATGGAGTCAGTCCAAAGGGTGGCTACAGAATCGGTCAGCGGTCTCTGTCATAAAACATATAGGAGCAGAAAAGAAAAGCAGACCACTGGTTAGAGGAAATTTATACGCTGATTTTATGTATCTGCATTGAATGCATTTTGTTTTATTTTACCACGTGGGTCTGCTTTTCTTTTCTGCTGTTTTGGATCTTGCAGACCGCTTGCCTGTGTGCTTTTTGAGATCTTCTTTATAAAACCTATAGGGACAGGCTTATGAACCTCAACATGTATACACTGGAAGAGAGGCAGGAGAGAAGGGATATGATGGAGACGTTTAATTATCTCAGTGGTATTAATCTACAGGTGGTGAGCCTTTTTCAAATGAAGGAAAACTCTGGAATGAGGGGGCACATGATGAAGTTAAAAGGAAATAGGCTTAGGAGGAATCTTTCACAGAAAGGGTAGTGGATGCGTGTAATGGGCTCCCAGTGGAGGTGGTGAAGACGAGGACTGTTTCTGAATTTAAGAAAGCATGGGACAGGCACATGGAATCTCTTAGGAAAAGGAGGAGTTAGTGGTTGCTGAGGATGGGCAAATTGGATGGGCCATTTGGCCCTTATCTGCCGTCATGTTTCTATCTGTGTATATTTTATTATCATAAGATAAAAAATGGAGGATAAAAAGGCCTCAATAGTCAGGACAACCAGCCACAGCATAATGAGCACATAAGACTTAATGCAATCATATTGTCCAGTTCTGAAAACTGGCTTCTTGAACAGCAGTGCGATGTGGATCTTGAGCAGAGTACAAATTCCACAGTGCATTGTTCCCCTGATCATGAAGTCTGTCATTTGGTGAAGTGGGTTCAAGAGTGTGTTGTTCCCCTGACAAAGCCTGTCATTTGGTAAAACAGGTTTCCATCGGGAAGTGGTTTGAACTAAGTGAAGGTAAGTGAAAATTTAAAGCTTACATTTCTGCAGTTGAATGCGCATTTTTGAAGATTACAAAGCCATTTACATAAAATATCAGACGTTTTTGGCTGATGATTAAAGTTCAAGACGCCACAGTTTTTATCTTATGATAAAAATATATACACAGATAATTTTATTGATATAATGGTGAAGAGATATATTTTGGGGATTTCTATTGCGTATAATTCTCCACCGTCTTTTGTTTAGTTTCACTAAAAACATTTGGGGGAAGGTTTTGTTCTTTTTTTTTTTATGTTCAGCATTGTATTCTGAATGAGCCTTTAGAGACAATTTTTGTGTTCTAAAATTCTCATGTGTACTCTCCTCTTCACTTTTCCTAGATATAATGGATTGCAAGGGTGCTGTACTACATAGATGTCATTAGATATGGCACAGTTTGACAAGTGTTCTAATTTATAAACCTTTCTTGTAACAGGAAGTATGCTGTGCTTACTGGTCATAGCCTGTGGGCAAATGGAACACCCACCAAACCCAAAGTTATCAACAATTTGAGGGAGTTGTCCTGTATATATGAGATCGAACACTGACAAGCCCAATTTATTTTTACAGTTCTGGCCTTTTGAATTGGCTATCAAGCATCTTTTGTCATCAAAATACTTGTGTCCCTGCAAAATAAAGCAGCTAGTTGAGAGAACCATAGCGTGTATACCAAATCAAGCTTGTATCTTTCTTTCAAGCCTTCTAATAACACACATGGAGGGACATCCATGTCAGAACATCCCAAATGGGTGTCACATAAATTTTCAAAAGGAAATACACTGATCTATCCTGTTCAAAAATATGTGAGATGGATGTCTGTGTGCTAGAGACATCCAGCATGAACAGCCATTTTACAAACTAGAACATAAAAATTATGAACAGAGAAGGTAAATCTTATCCCAGTTGTACATGCCATGATAACATCGACTGGATTACTGCAATGCACTATACAATGATCTGACTACAAAGGGCCTGCACCAGCTCCAGTTGATTCAGAATGCAGCAGCAAGACTCATAGAAGGTTGCAAGCGACGTGACCATATCATACCATTTTTGCAAAAATGTCATTGGCTACCAGTACAATACAGGGCTAAATTTAAAACTCTATGTCTGATCTTCAAAGCCCTGAAAGGAAATGGCCCTGAGTACCTGAAAAATAGGATGATTCTCCACACACCACCAAGGATTTTCACTAACCACACCCTCTCCAAAAGACATTACACAATGTGATACCCACATGCGAGCCTTCTCCAGAGTAGAATGCACTGCCTGAAAGGCTATGCTTAACAGAAGACTATCTCTACTTCAGGAAGCAGGTGAAAGCTTGGTTCTTCAACCAGGTCTTTAATGGAAGAAGTAACTAACTCGTTAGTCTCACTCACACACACAAGGAGTGACTCGTGCTGCCTATACTGCAGTAGGACATGTTTATCCACTCCTACCCTAGCTGAGATAATATTTAACCATTTCTCTGACCTCATGTGCAATTTTCTTTAAATCAATCACCTTACTTTCTAAATCTTCCTACTTTCTTACCTATCTATATGTCACATCTTTGCTCTACCCTTCACAATCAATTATAATGTTCTATTACATATTGTGTTGTATACTATCAGGGGCATTTTCAAAAGAGAAGGTCGCCCATCTTTCGACACAAATCGGGAGATGGGCGCCCTTCTCTCAGGGTCACCCAAATCGGCATAATTGAAATCCGATTTTGGGCGGCCCCAACTGCTTCCCGTTGTGGGGACAACCAAAGTTCCCGGGGGCGTGTAGGAGGCATAGCGAAGGCGGGACTGGGGTGGGCCTAACAGATGGGCGTCCTCAAGTGACAATGGAAAGACGTCCTCAATTGCCGTCACAGGGACGGAGGCATAGCGAAGGACATCCTTCACCCATACTCTAAAACAAAGACAAAAGTTTTTAAAGTTGTTTTTTCGGGGTGGGAGGTGGTTAGTGACCACTGGGGGAGTCAGGGGAGGTCATCCCCAATTCCCTCCAGTGGTCATCTGGTCATTTAGGGCACATTTTTGTGGCTTGGTCGTAAAAAAAAAAGGACCAAGTAATGTCGGCCAAGTGTTTGTCAGGGACGCCCTTCATTTTTCCATTATCGCTTGAGGACGCCCATCTGTTAGGCACACCCCAGTCCCACCTTCCTATAGGATGGCCTGCCCGCCAGCCTGCCCGTTTGTCCAGAAATCTGGACAAATGGGCAGATTGCTAGCCTCCCCTCCCCTTACTTACTACTGCCCTTGTGGTCTAGTGACCTCTTCCGCCTTCGGGGCAGGAAAGAGCCCCCTCTTTCCTGCCCGGAGCGCTGCCCTGCATGCATCCTTCCTGTTCGTGATTTCGGCACCGATTCAAAATAGCCACCGAGAGTTGAAGTGACCGTGCGAGACTTAAACTCTCGGTGGCCATTTTGAATCGGTGCCAAGATCACGAACAGGAAGGATGCATGCAGGGCAGCACTCTGGGCAGGAAAGAGGGGGCTCTTTCCTGCCCCAAAGAGGTCACTAGACCACCAGGGCAGTGGTAAGGTAAGGGGAGGAGGTGACGGGGAGGGGGAGTGACAGGGTGTGTGACAGGGGGGAGGGGAAAATGTGACAGGGGGTGGAGTGAGGGAGTAAAAGGGGCGGGGCACGTGTCCTCCTTTTGGGGGGACAAAATATGGTAACCCTACTCCAGCCCATCAAGATCTCTGAGACCTAGGGGAAGGAGGATAACCAGTGGGACACTGTCATACCGGGGTACAAATTATATTGTAGTGATAGGGTGGATTGAATTTGTGGAGTGGTAGCATTGTTTATTAAGGAGAGCTTTGAATCAAATAGATTGAAAATTCTGCAGGAAACAAAATACTTCTTGGAATCACTGTGGATTGAAATTCCATGTGTATGGGGGAAAAGGATAGTGATAGGAGTGTACTACTGTCTGCCTTGCCAGGATGTACAGACAGATGCAGAAATGTTAAAGGAAACTAGGGGCGCAAACAAACTGAGCAACACAATAATAATGGGTAAAATTCCTTGATGAAATCAAGGACTGCTTTATGGAGCAGCTGGTACTGGAGCCAACAAGAGAAAGAAAAATTCTAGATCTAGTCTATAGTGAAGCGCATGTTCTGGTGCAAGAGGAAATGGTGCTGGGGCAGCTTGATAACAGTGATCATAATACGATCGGATTTGATATGAGTTTTGAAGTAAGTATACATAGGAAATCAAATACGTCAGCGTCTAACTTTAAAAAAGGAGACTATGATAAATTGAGAAGAACGGTGAAAAAAATAACTTTATGTAAGGAGAGTAAATAAAAGCAAGAGAAAAAGGAAACCAATATGGTTCTCCAAGCAAGTGGCTGAGAAAATAAAGGCTAAAGAGTTGGCGTTCCAGAAATATAGAAAATCTCAAGAAGAGGAACACGGGGAGGAATACCGGATGAAACTGAAAGAAGCCAAGAGAGAGGTAAGTCTGGCAAAGGCGCAAGCGGAAGAACAAATGGCTAGAAATGTAAGGAGGGGCGACAAAAATTTCTTCAGGTATATTAGTGAAAGGAAAATGACTAAAAATGGAATTGTGAGACTAAAAGAAATAGCGAAACGCTATGTAGATAATAATGAAGAAAAAGCCAATTTGCTAAATAGATATTTTTGTTCTGTTTTCACTGAAGAAAATCCTGGAGAAGGACCACAAGGGACTGGCAAAAGTACACCTGAGAATGGAGTGGATAGAGCACCGTTCACGGAAGAGAGTGTGTATCAACAACTTGGAAAGCTAAAGGTGGACAAAGCCATGGGACCGGACGGGATCCACCCCAAAATATTGAGGGAGCTCAGAGAGGTTCTGGCAGGTCCTCTTAAAGATTTGTTTAATAAATCCTTGGAGACGGGAGAGGTTCCGAGGGATTGGAGAATGGCGGATGTGGTCCCTCTTCACAAAAGTGGTGATAGGGAAGAAGCTGGAAATTACAGGCCGGTAAGCCTCACTTCGGTTATTGGAAAAGTAATGGAAGCGATACTGAAGGAAAGGATAGTAAATTTTCTGGAAGCCAATAAGTTGCAAGATCCGAGACAACATGGTTTTACCAGAGGGAAATCGTGCCAAACGAATCTCATTGAATTCTTTGATTGGGTAACTGGAGAATTGAATCAAAGCTTTTGACTCGGTTCCCCACAGGAGGCTCTTAAATAAACTTGATGGGCTGAAGATAGGTCCCGAAGTGGTGAACTGGATTAGGAACTGGTTGACGGACAGACGACAGAGGGTGGTGGTAAATGGAGTTCGCTCGGAGGAGGGAAAGGTGAGTAGTGGAGTGCCTCAGGGATCGGTGCTGGGGCCGATTCTGTTCAATATATTTGTGAGTGGCATTGCTGAAGGGTTAGAAGGTAAAGTTTGCCTATTTGCGGATGATACTAAGATTTGCAACAGAGTGGACACCCGGGAGGGAGTGGAAAGCATGAAAAAGGATTTGAGGAAGCTAGAAGAATGGTCTAAGGTTTGGCAATTAAAATTCAATGCGAAGAAATGCAAAGTGATGCACTTAGGGAGTAGAAACCCATGAGAGACTTATGTGTTAGGTGGTGAGAGTCTGATAGCTACTGAGGGGGAGAGGGATCTTGGGGTGATAGTATCCGAGGATCTGAAGGCGACGGAACAGTGTGACAAGGCGGTGGCCGTAGCGAGAAGGTTGCTAGGCTGTATAGAGAGAGGTGTGATCAGCAGAAGAAAGGAAGTGTTGATGCCCCTGTACAAGTCGTTGGTGAGGCCCCACCTGGAGTATTGTGTTCAGTTTTGGAGGCCGTACCTTGCGAAGGATGTTAAAAAAATGGAAGCAGTGCAAAGAAAAGCTACGAGAATGGTATGGGAATTGCGTTCCAAGACGTATGAAGAGAGACTTGCTGACCTGAACATGTATATCCTGGAGGAAAGGAGGAACAGGGGTGATATGATACAGACGTTCAAATATTTGAAAGGTATTAATCCGCAAACAAATCTTTTCCGGAGATGTGAAGGCGGTAGAACGAGACGACATGAAATGAGATTGAAGGGGGGCAGACTCAGGAAAGATGTCAGGAAGTATTTTTTCACAGAGAGGGTGGTGGATGCTTGGAATGCCCTCCCGCGGGAGGTGGTGGAGATGAAAACGGTAACGGAATTCAAACATGTGTGGGATATACATAAAGGAATCCTGTGCAGAAGGAATGGATCCTCAGAAGCTTAGCCGAAATTGGGTGGCAGAGCAGGTGGGGGGAAGAGGGGTTGGTGGTTGGGAAGCGAGGATAGTGGAGGGCAGACTTATACGGTCTGTGCCAGAGCCGGTGATGGGAGGCGGGACTGGTGGTTGGGAGGTGGGGAATCCTGCTGGGCAGACTTATACGGTCTGTGCCCTGAAAAAGACAGGTACAAATCAAGGCAAGGTATACACATATGAATTTATCTTGTTGGGCAGACTGGATGGACCATGCAGGTCTTTTTCTGCCGTCATCTACTATGTTACTATGTTACTATGTAAAAGTTAGGGGAGCGGCTGCGAGGGTCAAAAATTTACATCAAGCATGGATGCTGTTCAAAAACACCATCCTGGAAGCCCAGGAAAAATATATTCCGTGTATTTAAAAAAAGGAGGACGGAAGACCAAACGACAGCCGGCATGGTTAACAAGTGAGGTGGAGGAAGTATTAGAGCTAAAAGAAAATCCTTCACAAAATGGAAGAAGGAACCGACTGAAAATAATAAGAAACAGCATAAGGAATGTCAAGTCAAATGCAAAGCAATGATAAGAAAGGCTAAGAAGAACTTCGAAAAAAGATCGCATTGGAGGCCAAAAACCAGAGTAAAATTTTTTTTAGGTATATTAATATCAGGAAGCCAGCAAAAGAATCGGTTGGACCGCTAGATGACTGAGGAGTAAAAAGGGCGATCAGGGAAGACAAAGCTGTAGCGGAGAGATTAAATGAATGATTCGATCTTCACCGAGGAAGATTTGGGTGGGATAACGGTGCTAGAAATGGTATTCGAAGCTGACGAGTCAGAGAAACAATGAATTCACTGTAAACCTGGAGGATGTAATGGGGCAGTTCTACAAACTGAAGAGTAGCAAATCTCTGGACCGGATGGTATTCATCCCAGAGTACTGATAGAACTGAAAAATGAACTTGTGAAGCTATTGTTAGTAATATGTAATTTATCCTTAAAATTGAGCGTGGTACCAGAAAATTGGAGGGAGGCCAATGTAACGCCGATTTTTTAGAAAGGTTCCAGAAGAGATCCGGGAAATTATAGACCAGTGAGTCTGACGTCAGTGCCAGCCAAAATGGTAGAGACTATCATAAAGAACAAAATTAAAGAGCCTATTCAAAAGCATGCATTAATGAGACAAAGAGGGGAATAATCGAACGTTGCCGGCTAAATAGGTCGCCGGCGATCTATTTTGGCAGCAGCGCAACAGCTGGCCTGAACCGTATTTTCAAAAAAGATGGCCGGCCATCTTTTTTTTTCGATAATACGGTGTGGGCCGGCGAAATGCCTTGGATTTCGCCGGGTTTGAGATCGCCAGTTTTCTTTTTCCGCGATAATGGAAAAAACTGCCGGCGATCTCAAACCCGGCGAAATCCAAGGCATTTGGCCGTGGGAGGAGCCAGCATTTGTAGTGCAATGGTCCCCCTCACATGCCAGGACACCAACCGGGCACCCTAGGGGGCACTTCAAACATCTTTTATAAACAACCAAATTAGCTTCCAGGTGCATAGCACCCTTCCCTTGTGTGCTGAGTCCCCCAAATCCCCCCCAAAACCCACTGCCCACAAGTGTGCACCATTACCCTAGCCCTAAGGACTGAAGGGGGGCACCTACATGTGGGTACAGTGGGTTTGGGGGGGGTTGGGAGGGCTCAACATTACCCACCACAAGTGGAACAGGTAGGGGGGGGGATGGGCCTGGCTCTGCCTTTCTGCAGTCCACTGCAACCAACAACAACTGTTCCAGGGACCTGCATACTGCTGTCAGGGTGCTGGGTATGACATTTGAGGCTGGCATACAGGCTGGCAAAAAGGTTTGTATTTTAATAATTTTAGTGTGGGAGGGGGTTGGCGACCACTGGAGGAGTAAGGGGAGGTCATCCCCCATTCCCTCCGGTGGTCATCTGGTCAGTTGGGGCACCTTTTTGAGGCTTGGTCGTGAAAATAAAAGGACCAAGTAAACCCGGCTTATCGCCGGGTTTTATTTTTCCATTATCCGCGAAAGCCGGCCATCTGGTAGCCACGCCCAAGCCTGCCCATGTCCCGCCTTCGCTTCACCGCCAACACACCCCTTTGAACTTTCGCCGGCGAGGTGAAGGGAAAGCGGCGAAGCTATCACAAATGTAGCTTTCGATTATACGCTTTTCGCCGCTTTTGCGAAATCGCCGGCCATATTCCAATTTGTGTCGGGAAATAGCCGGCGATTACTTTCAATTATAAGCTGGAAAGTCAACATGGATTTAGTGAAGGGAAATCTTGCCTCACCAATCTAGTACATTTCTTTGAAGGGGTGAACAAACATGTGGATAAAGGTGAGCCAGTTGATATTGTGTATCTGGATTTTCAGAAGGCATTTGACAAAGTACCTCATGAAAGACTCCAGAGGAAATTGGAGAGTAGTGTTCTATTGTGGATTAAAAACTGCTAAAAGATAGAAAATAGAGAGTAGGGTTAAATGGTCAGTATTCTCAATGGAGAAGGGTAGTTAGTGGGGTTCCCCAGGGCTCTGTGCTGGGACCACTGCTTTTTAACATATTTATAAATGACCTAGAGATTGGAGTAACTAGTGAGGTAATTAAATTTGCTGATGACACAAAGTTATTCAAAGTCATTAAATTGCAAGAGGATTGTGAAAAATTACAAGAGGACCTTACGAGACTGGGAGACTGGGCATCTAAATGGCATATGACGTTTAATGTGAGCAAGTACAAAGTGATGCACGTGGGAAAGAGGAACCCAAATTATAGCTACGTCATGCAAGGTTCCACGTTAGGAGTCACAGACCAAGAAAGGGATCTAGGTGTTGTCGTTGAAGATACGTTGAAACCTTCTGCTCAGTGTGCTGCTGCGGCTAAGAAAGCAAATAGAATGTTAGGTATTATTAGGAAAGGAATGGAAAACAAAAATGAGGATGTTATAATGCCTTTGTATCGCTCCATGGTGTGACCACACCTCGAATATTGTGTTCAATTCTGGTCGCCGCATCTCAAAATACCCTAATAAATCCCTTCCTTCTTCTTCCTTCCCTTAACTAATCTCTACACAATACTAACTATACTTGATACACTGGAATAACTATGTTGTCAATACTATGTAAGCCACTTTGAGCCTGCAAATAGGTGGGATACAAATGCAATAAATAAATAAATAAATAAATAAATAAATAAATAAATAAATAGATATAGTGAAATTAGAAAAGGTACAGAGAAAGGTGACAAAAACAATAACATTTGATTATAGATTTTATCTCCTTCCAGAGCTAGTTGATGAGGTGCAGTTAAAGATGTATTTTCCAAATATTTAGTTATTACGTCTTTGGCCCCTTCCCGGGGTATATTAGTATAAAGAGCATTGACATCCAAAGACGCTAAAATTATTGATGAATTAAGAGAAAGCATACCTATGGGACAATTTCTTAGGGTGAAGAGATTATGCTCAGAACAAAAACATTTTCAAGTGCATGCAGATATTATGAAACAACGATTTTCACAGAGGAATTACCCAAAAAAAGTGATCAAAAGGGCATATAAAAGAGCTCAAAATGCTAATAGACAATGGTTGTTGCATAAACAAACGAAATCAAAAGAAAATCAAGCTCTAGTGTGTGTTCTCCCTTACTCTATTCATACAATGCAGTTGCGTAAAGCGATCTTACGTTATTGGAATATTGTACAAATTCACCCTGCTTTTAATGAACAGCCTATTTTTGCATATCGCAGGAACAAGAATTTGGGAGAATTGTTGTCAGTTACCAAAAATATTAAAAATACAGATTCTTTGGTAGGATTTAAACCGTGCCATAATTGCTGTTATTGTAAACTAGCTCTGGAAGGAGATAAAATCTATAATCAAATGATTAAAAAAATTTTTATTTGAAACATTCAGGAGATTGTAATTCAGCAGGAGTGGTATATGTAATTGTATGCCCATGCAAGCAGTGGTACGTGGGTCAGACAAAGAGAAAGGTTAAAATTAGAATAGGGGAACATTTGAGTAACATCAGGAGAGGAAATGTTGAAGCACCGTTAGTAAAACATTGGTTAGATAAGAAACATACATTAGATGATTTAAGATTTTCTACTCTAATAAAAATAGAAATGGGGATTAGAGGAGGAGATATAAGTCAGAAATTATTAATTACTGAGCAAAGAATTGTATTCACTTGGAAAACATTTCCCCCCCCCCCCCCCCCCCCCCCCCCCCCCCCCCCGCATGGGTTGAATCAGGGTGTTGAATGGACTGAAGTAATTTAACTCCAGGTAACAGTAATTTACTTAATGGATTGATTAGTTACAGCTGCTTTGAATGACTTGTAAAAAAGATTTAAAGAGGACATAGAGCATTCTGTTTGACTGGATGTGTGCGGGATGAATCCATTGTATGGATCTCCTATCTGAGAGATAGTGTCAAGAGAAGTCGGATGTAAAATCTGCTTATTGTAAGTAATTTGAAAATTATAAAAATTTGTATGTTAAATTTAGAGATATGAGATTTATGGTGTAATAATATATTCACAGTCATTGCAGTTGCCTTATACACAATGGATGAATTAGAATGATATATCGCTGTGCTTATGCGATGAATAGACAGCTCCTGAGGACGCCGTTGGTGAAACACAGCACTGTGTAGAGCTGCAAGAAAGGAATTGTTTGTACAAAGAATTTATGGACAAGAAATTAAAACACTAAGAGGGTGTGTTGTGAACTTTGGAAGATCTTGAATACAACTGAAATGGACTATACAAGTGTGGATTTTAAACAATGATGGAATAATTGTGTTAATAATTGTGTTAATAAAGAGTAATTTGATAAGATTTACAATCTAAAAGAACATCTATTCCTATAAAGTTTTATACTATATAATTGGTGGGATAGTTACAAAATTGTTCCCTTGAGGTAGTTCATAACTAATTAGTACCTTAGACGTTAATATGCCTATAGGAATGTATTGGCGCATTAGTGTTTAATGTACCTTAACTTTAAAGGTGCGTTAAAAATGGCAACATTTCTTAGTAAACATACACCTTATTTTCTTACTCCTATTACTCTGTCATATATATCTATCCCCCTCCCTTTTACAAAGCCATTCTGGAAGTGCGGTAATACCGCTAGTGTAGATTTGTAAAAGTGGGAGTATATTTTCCATCTTTGCTTGCACTCTATGCTGTCTATTAGAGTTTTATTGTGTTGGCAGTATAATATAGTATACTATCAGGTGAATTTTCGAAAGAGAAGGGCGCCCATCTTCCGAAACAAATCGGGAGATGGGCGTCCTTCTTGCAAGGTCGCCCAAATCGGCATAATTGAAAGTCGATTTTGGGCACCCTCAACTGCTTTCTGTCGCGGGGATCACCAAAGTTCACAGAGGCATGTCGGCAGTGTAGCGAAGGCGGGACTGGGGCGTACTTAGCAGATGGGCATCCTCAGCCGATAATGGAAAAAAGAAGGGTGTCCCTGACAAACACTTGGACAACTTTACTTGGTCCATTTTTTTCACAACCAAGCATCAAAAAGGTGCCCGACCTGACCAGAAGACCACTTCTTAGCCAGGATCAGGTGACCCTCAGGGGGAGGAATGCTGGCTTCGGCCTAACCCCTGGTAAGCCTTTTCTTGGTTGAGAGGTGCCCAGCTCTCCCACCGGTTGCCTTCTCAGGTGCCGTGGAGGACTTGCAGCTCATCTGCATATCCTCGGAACCTTCGCCGGAGTGACTCCCAGGTCCGTTCCGATCCACTCGGGGCCTCTGCTCAAGGTGCACAGTGCTCCTACCAGGTGCTGTGGAGGACTTGCAGCGTTCTGCATATCCACACAGCTGCATCCGGGGTGACTCCCAAATCCACCCCGACCTTCCCAGGGCCTTCGCCACAGTTACCCAGGGCTTTCGCTCCACCTACCCAGAGCTACCAGGTACTTCTTAGCCAGGATCAGGTGACCCTCAGGGGGAGGAATGCTGGCTTCGGCCTAACCCCTGGATTTGGGGGGGACACCGGTGCCGGAAAGAATATTTGAAGCGGGGGAGTCGGAGAAACTAAACAAATTCTCTGTAACCTTGGAGGATGTAATGGGTCAGTTCAGCAAGCTGAAGAGTAGTAAATCACCGGGACCTGATGGTATTCATCCCAGAGTATTAATAGAACTAAAAAATGAACTTGCGGAGCTACTGTTAGAAATATGCAATCTGTCCCTAAAATCGAGTGTAGTACCGGAAGACTGGAGGGTAGCCAATGTTATTCCGATTTTTAAGAAGGGTTCCAGAGGAGATCCGGGAAATTATAGACCGGTGAGTCTGACGTCGGTGCCGGGCAAGATGGTGGAGGCTATTATTAAGAATAAAATTGCAGAGCATATACAAAAACATGGACTGATGAGACAAAGTCAGCACGGATTTAGTGAAGGGAAGTCTTGCCTCACCAATCTAATGCATTTTTTTGAGGGGGTAAGCAAACATGTGGACAATGGGGAGCCGGTTCATATTGTATATCTGGATTTTCAGAAGGCGTTTGACAAAGTGCCGCACGAAAGACTCCTGAAGAAATTGCAGAGTCATGGAATCGGAGGTAGGGTATTATTATGGATTAAGAACTGGTTGAAAGATAGGAAGCAGAGAGTAGGATTGCGTGGCCAGTATTCTCAGTGGAGGAGGGTAGTTAGTGGGGTCCCGCAGGGGTCTGTGCTGGGTCCGTTGCTTTTTAATGTATTTATAAATGACCTAGAGATGGGAATAACTAGTGAGGTAATTAAATTCGCCGATGACACAAAATTATTCAGGGTCGTCAAGTCGCAGGAGGAATGTGAACGATTACAGGAGGACCTTGCGAGACTGGGAGAATGGGCGTGCAAGTGGCAGATGAAGTTCAATGTTGACAAGTGCAAAGTGATGCATGTGGGTAAGAGGAACCCGAATTATAGCTACGTCTTGCAAGGTTCCGCGTTAGGAGTTACGGATCAAGAAAGGGATCTGGATGTCGTCGTCGATGATACGCTGAAACCTTCTGCTCAGTGTGCTGCTGCGGCTAGGAAAGCGAATAGAATGTTGGGTGTTATTAGGAAGGGTATGGAGTCCAGGTGTGCGGATGTTATAATGCCGTTGTATCGCTCCATGGTGCGACCGCACCTGGAGTATTGTGTTCAGTACTGGTCTCCGTATCTCAAAAAAGATATAGTAGAATTGGAAAAGGTACAGCGAAGGGCGACGAAAATGATAGTGGGGATGGGACGACTTTCCTACGAAGAGAGGCTGAGAAGGCTAGGGCTTTTCAGCTTGGAGAAGAGACGGCTGAGGGGAGATATGATAGAAGTGTATAAAATAATGAGTGGAATGGATCGGGTGGATGTGAAGCGACTGTTCACGCTATCCAAAAATACTAGGACTAGAGGGCATGAGTTGAAGCTACAGTGTGGTAAATTTAAAACGAATCGGAGAAAATGTTTCTTCACCCAACGTGTAATTAGACTCTGGAATTCGTTGCCGGAGAACGTGGTACGGGTGGTTAGCTTGACGGAGTTTAAAAAGGGGTTAGATAGATTCCTAAAGGACAAGTCCATAGACCACTATTAAATGGACTTGGAATAATTTCGCATTTTTAGGTATAACTTGTCTGGAATGTTTTTACGTTTGGGGAGCGTGCCAGGTGCCCTTGACCTGGATTGGCCACTGTCGGTGACAGGATGCTGGGCTAGATGGACCTTTGGTCTTTCCCAGTATGGCACTACTTATGTACTTATGTACTCCCTTTACTTCCCCAGTGGTCACTAACCCCCTCCCCACAATTAAAAAAAACTTTCAAAATACTTTTTTGCCAGCCTCAAATGCCATACTCGGGTCCATTGCAGCAGTGTGCAGGTACCTGGAGCAGTTGTAGTGGGTGCAGTGTAATTCAGGCAGACAGACCCAGGCCCACCCCCCCCCCCCCACCTGTTACACTTGTGGTGGTAAATGTGAGCCCTACAAAACCCACCACAAACCCACTGTACCCACATGTAGGTGCCCCCCTTCATCCCTAAGGGCTATGGTAGTGGTGTAAAGTTGTGGGTTTGGGGGAGGGGGGGCTCAGCACCCAAGGTAAGGGAGCTATGCACCTGGGAGCAATTTCTGAAGTCCACTGCAGTGCCCTCTAGGGTGCCCGGTTGGTGTCCTGGCATGTGAGGGGGGCTAGTGCACTACGAATGTTGGCTCCTCCCACAACCAAATGGCTTGGATTTGGTCGCTTCTGAGATGGGCGTCCTCAGTTTCCATTATCGCCAAAAACCACGGACGACCATCTCAAAAACGACCTAAGGATGACCATCTCTAAGGTCGACCTAAATGTCATGATTTGGGCATCCCCGACCATATTATTGAAACAAAAGATGAACACCCATCTTGTTTTGATAATACGGGTTTCCCTGCCCCTTTATGGGGCCGTCCTGCGAGGACGCCCTCATGAAAACATGGGCACCCCGTTCGATTATGCCCCTCCATGCCATACTTTGTATTTTAATTTGAATATTTTTACTGCTGTAATTGTCTATTGCTTATGTTTGATCTATTCTTGCTGTACCCCACCTTGAGTGTATGTTAACGTCAACTGATTTTCGAATTGTGGTATTCTATGGTATAATCAAAAGTATATTATTGTAATGCTTTGTATTTGGAAGTTGCAAGTGAAAACCCTGCCAGGTATTCAAAACTCTACCACTAGGTTGATTGCTGGTGCTTCTAAATTTGATCATATAACTCTAATTCTGAAACAATTCCACTGGTTACCAGTGAATATAGGATAGAACATAAGGTACTGTCTATCATTCATCAGACTTTATATGCAAAAATGCCTTGATATTTTACAAATGATTTGCAGCTCTATTGTCCAAAAAGGACTTTATGATCAGAGACCACAATGTGATTAAGTGTAGAGGCAGTGGTTAGAGTACACTATGCCAGCACAGGAGCATCAGCCTTTTCAGTGGCTGCTCCACTGTTATGGAACATGTTGCCAAGACAGCTGTGCTTATGGATAAGTAAACCTCAATTTAGAAAGTTGTTAAAAACGTATTTCTTTGTGCAGGCTTTTTTTTTAAGGGTGTACTTTATGTTAATAAAAACAAGGCAGCTTTATTTCTGTGGGAAAGACCATTATTTTAAGAAGTTAATCAGGGCTCCTTTTACTAAGCCGCAGTAAAATGTGGCCTGCGGTAGTGTGGGCACGTGTATGTGGTGCATGCTGGGCTATTTTTTACTGTAGCTGGGAAAAAAGGCATTTTTTTAATGGGGCAGTAAATGGCTGTGCACTAGAATTAAAAGTAGCATGCAGCTATTTACTGCCTGGGCCCTTACCGCCACCCATTGACCTATCAGTAAGGACTCAATGCTACTTGTGCAGTAATCAGGTAGAGCACACCAATGTGGCCATGCTGCCGATTACCGCCAAGAATGCCCACACAGTAGAAAATAGAACATTATTTTCTACCAAGATAAACAGAGTGCGCCAACTTTGAAACTACCACAGGGCACCCGCGCTACCCCTGAGATAACATAGTAACATAGTAAATGATGGCAGATAAAGACCTGAATGGTCCATCCAGTCTGCCCAACAGGATAAACTCATTTTACATGGTATATGATACTTTATATTTATACCCAAGTTTGATTTGTCCCTGCCTTTCTCAGGGCACAGACCGTAAAAGTCTGCCCAGCACTGTTCCTGTACTAAAAGTTCTGAAGCTAACGTCAAAGCCCCTTAAAATTTACACTCCAGCTCATCCATATCTATTTAGCCACGATCAGGGCGCAGACTGTAGAAGTCCGCCCAGCACTGGTTTTACTCTTCAATTACCGGCGTTACAACCCAATCTCTGCTAAGATTGTAAACAGGCATAGGCGGTCGGTGGCCCAATTGTTTGGGGAGGCTAAATGGGGCGGGGTTAGGGGTGGGGCCAGGGGCAGAGCTTACCTCCATAATTGTCTGAAAACACACAGAAAAAAATAAGTAAAAATAAAATAGTCACAGTTAATACCTTTTATTAAATTTAGATATTAGATATGTATCATATGTCAAAGAATAAAGTGGTTGCTCAAAGCATATACTAACCACAATCGCTCAACTGCAAAACACTATGCACAACTTTGTGCAAAAACACACTCAGAACCTTACTGTACCATAAATATTACACTGGGCAGACCCTAATACACCAATAAGGAGAAAAACAAAACAGAAAAATTTAAGCAGATCACAAGAAGAAACAACGGAGCCCCAAACGACCACTTGCCTGCTTGAAGAATCCAAACAGACCTGTTCCTTTAACATCAAATAGATAAGTTCAAAGTTAGCTGCAGGGATTCATCTTCTCTGAGCTTCAACTCAGCTCAAAAACTTCTTACATAAATATTCCCATTTAATGCAGATAAACTACTAAACCCTAATTCTGCAAGGTCGAGGGAAAAGGACACCATCACTTTTCATCCCCTTTCTCCTAGACTACAGGATGTACAGCGCAACCAGAAATCAGAACTTGAAGTCATGTTAAAAGAATTCAAAACTACCTCCTTGGATTTTCTGGATTTAATCTACACCTCCAATTTATCGTTATTACTATAATTCGTTTAAAAAGAAATCCAGAAAATCCCCAAATCGCAGTGACTGTGGGCAGCCTCTAGAGCCCGCAGGTCAAACCGCCTGTGATGTCGTAGGTAAGGTGAGTGTGAAATCTCTGGCACAGGACTTGGACGAGAGGTGGGGGGGGGGGGGGGCAACAGACAGTGCAAGGTCCATGCTGGGTTAGGAAAAACAAACCATATTGTACACACACACAGACACATTCACAGTATCTCTGGGAAGGTAATATAGTACCCGGTCCATGCCAACGCTGGTTAAATCGGTGAAAGCACAATAAATAATTAAACTTGTATTTCTTTTAAATAGTACTGAGAAGTCTGGGAGCAACACAGTTCTTGTTTGCTTTGGAAGTGCAGATCAATATTGGCAGAATATTGAAGCGCAGAATAACACATGACTGGTTGCTTTTGCTACCTAGAGATGCCGTGCATGTCTATTTCCACACTGATCTGTGTGGAGGGGTTTTTTTTTCTTCAAATTTCTGTTTCACCCAGATATTGTAGATTACCAAAAATAAAAATAATAAATGAAAAACAAAACGTTGTATTATTTTTATCGGGGAACACTTTTGTTCTGGTTTTTCTAACAGACGATCGCACGAATTAAACCTGTTTCCAACGGGCTGGCAGAAAATTAAAGAGAGACTCTAGGTCAAGAGATGTCGGGGTTTGCTTCACCGGGCTTTCCTTGCGTCTTAGTTTCCTAGTGACGAAAAGAATAAGTTTATAATCACACATGCATATTAGAGAATGCGTCACAACTCTTGACATGCCGCCAGGATTTATTGTTACTTAAGTAAGGCATCTATGAAAAAAAGAAGAAGAAAATATTGCTAAAATAGTTGGAAGCAAACGAGACAGCATGCTGTGCAGGGCATCCGAAACTGTTTATGCCTTTATAAAATGCAACTTTGACTGCAAGCTTAAGGGCCTCTTTAATCTAATCCCCCCCCCCCCCCCCCCTTTAGTTTCAGGACAGGAAAGAAGGCCAGTTTCTGCTGGGGTGATTTATGGCACGGCTCCAGGGTTGCCAGGTGGAAAATTTTTTTCCAGCCTAAAGGAGCCCAAAATCCAGCCCAAAACCCGCCCAAACTCAAACCCCGCCCCTGACACCCCCGCCCCCGCGTCATCACCCCCGCCCCCGCCGTCATCGCCCCCGCCCCCGCCGTCATCGGCCCCGCCTCCCCGTCATCGGCCCCGCCTCCCCCGTCACTAACCCCGCCTCCCCCATCACTAACCCCGCCTCCCACGTCACTAACCCCGCCCAGAAACGTCATTAACCCCGCCCACCGCGGCCGAAAAAGCCGGCGAAAAACCCGCAAAAGCCGGCGAAAAAACCGCCCCGAAGCCAAAAAGGAGCCCAAAAAACCGCAACCCGCCGCGGGCAAAAATTTCCCGCGGCGGGTCGCGGAAAACCGCCCAATTGGGCGGTAAAACCGCCCACCTGGCAACACTGCACGGCTCTCGTCTCGGCTCTCCGATCGGCAGCCCCCCCCCCCCCCCGCTCGTTTTAACCTTTACTTTTTCCGTGGCAGCGACGTCAATCAATGAAGAAAAAGACACTTACAGGCTCGCAGTCGCTTCCAGCTTCTCTGTTCACACAGGGTCCCGCCCTCGCGGAAACAGGAAATGCATCATCGCTGAAGGCGGGACCCTGTGTGAAGAGAGAAGCTGGAAGCGAGCCTGTAAGTGCCTTTTTCTTCATTGACTGACGTCGCTGCCATGGAAAAAGTAAAGGTTAAAACGCGCGGGGGGGGGCTGCCGATCGGGGAGCCTAAAGCGGGAAGGAAGGAGGGAGAGCCAGTGCCCAGAGCTGCCTGGCAAAAGCGCTGCGCTAGTGAGGGCAGCACTGCAGCAGCCAAGGGAAGTCAGAGGTCCACGATTGGGCTGAGGAGGCTTAGCCTCCCCAAGCCTCCTATACAGGGCGCCTATGTAAACAGGATTCCTTTGTGTTTATCCCACATATGTTTGAATTCCATTACCATTTTCATCTACACCACCACCCTCGGGAGGGCATTCCACGTATCTACCACCTTCTGTGAAAAAATACTTCCTGATATTACTCCCAAGTCTGCCCCCCTTCAACCTCAATTCATGTCCTCTAGTTCTACCACCTTCCCGACTCTGGAAAAGGTTCGTTTGCAGATTAATACCTTTCAAATATTTGAACGTCTGTTTCTCCTTTCCTCCAAGGTATACATGGTCAGGTTGACAATTCTTTCCTCGTACGGTTTGCAACACAAATCCCATACTATTTTTGTAGCTTTTCTTTGCACCGCTTCCAGTCTTTTTACATCTTCAGCAAGATACGGCTTCCAAAACTGAACACAGTACTCCAAGTGGGGCCTCAGCAACGACTTGTAGAGGGGCATCAACACCTCCTTCCTTCTGCTAGTTATACCCCTCAGTATGCGGCCTAGCATCCTTCTGGCCATGGCCGTCGCCTTGTAACATTGTTTCTTCACCTTCAGATTTTCGGATACCAACACCCCAAAGTCTCTCTCCTGAGTCGAGCTTACAAATCTCTCCCCTCCTATTCGGTATCTCTCTTTTTGGGTTTCTGCACACCAAATGCATCACTCTGCACCTCTTGGCATTAAATTTTAACCTATATACTGTCTAGAAATCTAAATATTGTAACTCTATCTTCCACCATTAATCCCTTGTGTAATTTAATATAATAGTGCTCAGTATCAGGTGCTTATTTCTTGAACTAATGAGTAGCTCATGCCATCACACCAGTAATCACCATCATAGCACTTCCTGTAAATCTTGCTTCTTAAAGCTCTTCTATATCATTACATTGTTTTTCTTTTACTGTATCCAACGTATTATAGGAGGGTTACTTATCTTGCCAGGGGACTTAGTTGTTTTCCTAATGCTCCTGGTTAGGTGGTGTTCAAGTCGGCTACTCTATTTTTTTTCTTCTTTTATAATTGCTGGTGAAGTGCTCCCTTTAATCCCTTTCTTGCCGTTCTCTACATGCCTGCATGTTTCGCACAAATGTGTTATCAGGAGAACGAGTAACTAAACATAAAATCAAAATAATATACCTTTTTACTCACTATTATACGTTATAAATATTATTCACACTGTAACTCAGTTTCTCATACAAGTCATTTTTTAACTCACAATTTTCGGATACTCAGAGGTAAGGATCAGTTCATAACCCCATCCCAATTTGGCAAAACGCCGGTGCTTGCGCAGTCTCAATCTATAATCCCACTCTTATTTAAACCCTCACATATGCGTCACCGCCCACCAATCAATCGCTTTGTTTAACCCTTTTGGGTGTGTAGTTTGCAATTGGAAAATGTAATCTGCCTCTTTTCGCAGGAGGTTAGAAATTATATTACCCCCTTGCAGCTGCTTTAATTGAGTCAGTACTATAAACAAAAGGTCTTCTTCCTGATGTTTTAATTGTTCCCAATGATTAACTAGAAGTGCCTCTTTTTTGTGTGTACAGAGATTGCTTAAGTGTTCCCCTATACATTGTTTTATTCTCCGTTTAGTCTGGCCGATGTACCATTTCTCACACGGGCATTTTATTCCATAGATCACCTGTGCTGAATCGCAATCAGTTTTACTTCGTAATTCAATTTTGCATCCTGTAATGGGATGTCTAATTGTTTTTTTCACCCATGCGAATCGACAATAGGAGCATCCATTACATCTATTATGACCCGTCTCCTCATCCGGGGGCAATTGCCCCCCTCGTTTGGTCAACATTTCCCCTAAGTTCTGTGCTGTGGTATAGGCAAACCGGGGTTCAGTGTACATGCCATGTAGGTGCATCATTGGCCAGTGTTTCTTTATGATTTTTTTTTTTATTTGGGGTACTCTTGATGAGAAAGGTAGTACACAAGTAACGGCATCTGTCTGTGTTGTGGTGGAACTCCGAGGTTTTAATAGCCACTGTCTATGTGTGTTAGTGGCTCTTTTAGGTGCTTTCTTTATACTCTTCCTAGGATATCCTCTCTGTAAAA
This sequence comes from Microcaecilia unicolor, assembly GCF_901765095.1. Taxonomy (NCBI): domain Eukaryota; kingdom Metazoa; phylum Chordata; class Amphibia; order Gymnophiona; family Siphonopidae; genus Microcaecilia; species Microcaecilia unicolor. The sequence continues at coordinate 204,644,126 of NC_044034.1, forward strand.
ATCTATTTTTAAAATTTTCTGCATGATGATGGAAATCCTCCGAGTCACATAATTTTCTTGCTCTTAAAAACTGCCCCACAGGTATGGCCTCCTTCTGGGCTACAGGATGGAAGCTCGTGTAATGTAAAATTGAATTAGTATCCGTGGGTTTCCGATATAATTGAGTGTGGAAGCTCCCATCCTGAAGCCATATTTGAATGCCCAAAAAATTGAAGAATCCCAAGATTGACCTCAAATTTGATGTTCACATCATAGTTATTAAGGTAATCACAGAAGCAGGTAAGCTGTACTGTGTCGCCCTTCCATATCATGAAAGCATCATCTATGTATCTTTTTCATCCAATGATATGGGATTTGTACGGTGAGCTATATACATATTTTTCCTCATACTGTGCCATGTATAAACACGCCACCGTGGGTGCTGCTGTTGCCCCCATCGCTACACCTCGTGTTTGAAGATAGAATGTGTCCTCATATTGGAAATAATTCCGTAAGATTACCTTTTGTGTCATCGCATTGAGCATTGCTAATTTCTGATGTGATATTTCCAGTCCTTGTAAATGCCAATCTATTAATTCCAATGCCTTTTGTTGCGGGATCATAGTGTATAACACCACTATGGATGTCCATAGTGACTAATATCATCTGTGTATCCTCTATAGGTAAATCATTCAACATTGTAATGAGATATGCCGAGTCTCTGACGTGTAAGGGTATGTTTTTCAAGATCGGCTGTAAATGAAAATCTAGGAACTGTGATAAAGGTTCATTCGATGAACCATTGCTAGCTATAATAGGTCTACCTGGTGATTTCTGTAAAGTTTTATGTATTTTAGGTACAAACCTAATACGTGGTATTATTGGGTGCTGGATTATCAAATATTGGGCTTCCCTATTGGAGATCGTTCCCTCGATAGTGGCCTGTTGTATTAAAATGTTTATTTCATCTTGGTATTGCTGTCGGGTTTTCATTTAACCTATAATAGAACTGTGAATCATTCAATTGTCTATATGCTTCTTCCCTATATGCGGTAGTATCCTGAATCTCTGTACACACAAAAAAGAGGCACCGCTAGTTAATCATTGGGAGCAATTAAAACATCAGGAAGAAGACCTTTTGTTTATAGTACTGACTCAATTAAAGCAGCCGCAAGGGGGTAATATAATTTCTAACCTCCTGCAAAAAGAGGTACAATACATTTTCCAATGGCAAACTACACACCCAAAAGGGTTAAACAAAGCGATTGATTGGTGGGCAGTGACGCATATGTGAGGATTTAAATAAGGGTGGGATTATAGATTGAGACTGCGCAAGCACCGGCGTTTTGCCGAATTGGGATGGAGTTATGAACTGATCCTTACCTCTGAGTCTCTGAAAATTGTGAGTTAAAAAATGACTTGTATGAGAAACTGAGTTACAGTGTGAATAATATTTATAACGTATAATAGTGAGTAAAAAGGTATATTATTTTGATTTTATGTTTAGTTACTCGTTCTCCTGATGACGCATTTGTGCGAAACATGCAGGCATGTAGAGAACGGCAAGAAAGGGATTAAAGGGAGCACTTCACCAGCAATTATAAAAGAAGAAAAAAACGAGTAGTTGACTTGAACACCACCTAACCAGGAACATTAGGAAAACAACTAAATCCCCTGGCAAGATAAGTAACCCCAGGGCCGGTCTTAGCAAGTGCGGGGCCCTGTGCAGACCAATTTGGTGGAACCTCTGCCCTAGCCCCGCCCCTGACCTAGCCCCTGCCCTAGCCCTGCCCCGCCCCAGCTCCACCCCATTGATAAGATTATTCAATTTTTAGAAAATTTTTTATTTATGAAATTTCAAATAAAGACAAATGAAGCTAAACTTGTACAGAAAAACTGATTGAAAGAATAAGCACAATGCTATCATGAACCCCTCCCCCCCCCCAGAAATTATTCAGTTCAAGTCCACTACAATTAGTAGTTCCAATTCTCATAACCCCGGGGGGTCAGAGGTGCAGACACACAATCTCTCCACTGCAAAACACTATACACAAACTTGTGCAAAAACACACTCATAACCTTACCAAACCATAACAGCACTAATTCCAAGGACAGGACGAGCTATAACCTAATGCGTGGAAAGGCAGAACTGTAATTACACCAGGCTCTAAAACACCAATACACTACCTCGTGAAAAAACAAAAAGGGCTGCAAATGCTACACGCTAGCAGGATACTGCACCTTGATCACACATGAAAAACACATGACACAACAGATATGAAGGCAAAATACTGAAATGGAAAGTTACCTCAAGAAGTCAGACTCAGCATGCAGCAATACTAGAAAAATTGAAACTTACATGCAAAATATCACAGATGCACAATTCCAAAAGCTGACATATTCCAATTAATAAATTCTGAATAAAATACTTTTTTTCTACCTTTGTTGTCTGATCATTTAGTTTTTCTATTCGCTTTGGTCCCAGTGTCTTCTGTTTTATGCAATGTCTTCTTTCCATTTGATATTTTTTCTCTCACCATGTCCACCATCCTCCTGTGTCCTTATGTGTCCTGTCTACCATCTGTAGCCCTGTCCCTATCCTTTCTCCAGTTTCAGCATCTGCCTTCAAAGTGTTCCGATCCAGCCCTAAAATTCAGCAATTACCCCTCCATCCATATCCAGCATTTCTCCTCACTCCCCTCCATCCATTTGCATCTACTTTCCTCCCCTCCCCTACATCCATGTCCAGCATTTCTCCTCTCTCCCTTCCCCTCTATCCATGTGCATCTCCTTCCTTTGTCTTTCCTTCCCTCCATTCCTGCCCAACATTTCTCCTGCCCTTGTTCCTGGCTGGGGCCCATCTCTGTGCAGGACTCCCCCTTTGCTTCCTCCTTTATGGCCTGGTGCTTTAGTGCTGCGACTATTTGGGTGGGTGGGGGTGCTGTCTCTTATTGCGGGGGCAGTGGCCTCTTTAAGGCTGCTCGTGGGAGTGGGGTCTCTCTCTAATGTGGCCCTATGTGGTCTTCAGCCTGTCCCTCTTCTCAGGCTTAGTTCTGCTGCTTCTGTCATCTGAAACTGTGGCCCTTTCTATACCTCTGCTTCCCCTCTCAGCATCTGATGGCCCACACTTCTGGGTTCATGGGCCTGTATCACTGCCATGGGGGAGTGCTGCAATTCAGCCCTTCTTTGATGGGGCTGATCTGGGGGATCTGCGCTACCCTCCAATGTAGCAAACTTTTAATTTTCCACTGTTTACATTAATATAACCAGGGCTTTTTTTAAGGGGGTACTCGGGGGTACTGAGTTACCGGCACCTTTTCCATTGTGTGCTGAAATTGACCCATGGACCACAAGTTTTAATGAAAGAGCTCAGGCTCAACACACCAATTCTGCCTTTGTCATAGATTCTGTGACTAGTTGCAGGGGGCCTGGCTATTGTGGGGTGAGTCCCTCAGTGATCACCCCACCCCTGAAGGGTGGCCTGGCATTTGAGTACCGGCACCTTTTTTGCTAGAAAAATTGCACAGAATATAACCCATATCAGTTGTTAGAGATTGTGTGTTTCCAGTTTACCCTTTTATTCTGCTCAGTATTAACAAGAAGAGTGCAGGAAATTGCTGTGCAGGACTCTTATCTCTGTACTAGATAAAAAGAAGGAGTGCATTTGCCCAGTGGGTGACAAATTAACAGTCAGGCTGAAAATCTGTTTAGGAACCAGATCTTCACCTGCCCATACTATCTCATCATTTAGCCTTCTTGTGACCCTGGTTATGTGTTTCAGAAGTTGAGAAGTTAATGTAATCCGGTGGGTTTATGTACCTGGGGTCTAGGAGGTCTCCGGGCTTCCTGAGATGCATCAGTGACCAGTGTTTTCTTCTTCTGGGGCTCCAGTACCCAATGAGAGTCCCCAGAGAGGAGCCACACTTTTCTGCTCCTCTCCCAAGCTGCCGTCTGGGGCGCAGTGGAGGAAATGGCTGGGTTTGGCCTGCAGAGGAGGCTCTGAGCATACTTGCCTTTTCACGCATGCCTGTCTGATGTCTCTCCACCAGCCTTCCCTTCGCTCGTTGTTGGTTCCCTCAGTGTCCCGCCTTCTGACATCATTTCCTTGAGGGCGGGACACAGAGGGAACGCACGAGCGAAGGGAAGGCTGGTGGAGAGACATCAGACAGGCAGCACTTTCACTGACGCTGCGCAGACGTCGGAGGCGGAGTGAGGTAAATTTAAAGCGCCGGGGAATTGGGGGTGGAGTGGAGGAGGCTCAGGCTGACTGAGGCACGCCGCGCGGGGCCCCCTTAAGCGCGAGGCCCTATGTGGCTGCCTCGGTCACCTCAGCCTAAGACCAGCCCTGAGTAACCCTCCTATAATACTTTGGATACAGTAAAAGAAAAACAATGTAATGATATAGAAGCAAGATTTACAGGAAGGGATTTATAGTGCTATGATGGTGATTACCGGTGTGAGGGCATGAGCTACTCATTAGTTCAAGAAATAAGCACCTGATACTGAGCACTATTATATTAAATTACACAAGGGATTGATGGTGGAAGATAGAGTTAGAATATTTAGGTTTCTAGACAGTATATAAGTAATAACAAAACAAGAGAAACCGAACAACGATACATCCCCAGAGTATAGCAATTAAATTTTAAATGCCAGACCCTCAACCATTCTTCTAACTTTTGGAGATCCCTTCTCATCATTTCTACTCCCTCCAGGGTATACACTCTATTGGCTATCCTCGTATCATCCGCAAAAAGGTAATACCAATTTGGCGCACTCTACCCGTGCGTTAGACCTACCGCTGTTTAATAAAAGAGCCCCTAAATTTGCTTCTAAGGATCAGCATTTGAATGGCAGAAAGTAGATTAACAAAGGAAAATGTATTAGTAGAATCACTGATCTTGTTTGATATGTGTGTTTTGTCTATGATGTTTTTCTTTTATTTTGAATGTGAAAGTATTTGCTGTGAATCACTTAGGCATTAAGCAGGTTATATGTTTTTTAAGTAAATAAATTTTGGCTTCTCACTGAAAATTTAGAGCCAAGTGCTTTAGTCATACCATAAAGAAATAAAAGTTGGAGGATTTGTAAATGATTTTTTTGACAAAACTATTTAGAAGGGTTGATAACATTTCAGACACTACATCAATGATACTATGTCGCCACCTGTTGGAATTGTTTGGAAGTGTTCCTTGAGACAAGTTACGCTGTTCTGGAGAACAAGCTGCAGTATATTGTTTATTCATTCGTTTGTTTATTGGATTTATAATTTGTGCTATCAAAGCTACAGGAAGAGAACTATAAGTGTACATAGTACAAATGTTAAACAACACAAAATATAACAAGGAAAACTTAGACTGCAAGTCCCCAAAACTACCGACGAGGGGAGAAGCAGACAAGGGAGTCAATCTACTGCTAAAACCACTGGGCTTGTTGACTATCTGGAGGATATTGTGCCCTGAGGAATCCGATTTCATATATTACTTGCATCTACATGATAGTTATTCAAGAATTGATTGTCTTGGTGTCTGAGTCCTTTTTCCCCACAGGTACATGATGCATGGATAGGGATTACCTCTGTTATTTATTTTATTTATTCTTAACATGATATACCACTTTGACAAACAGAGCAAAGTGGTTTACACACAAAAATTAAAAGCAAAGAACTACAAAATAATCCAATAAGAATGTAAAACATAAATACGAGATCAACACATTAAAAGAAAATCAGTAAATTGGCAAACACACACACTCTCTTCCAGACCCCAGTGCCCAAAAGGTCCACCTCACCCACTAAGATATGCCTGTTCAAACAACCATGCCTTTAGAATTGCCCCAGTTTCATTGTCCTTGGAATGGAATCTAAGAACAGGAAAGGCATTCAGTTGAAGAATGTGTCTGAGATAGGTATAGGATGATGAGATTAAGAAGTATTTTTATGAAAAATGGGTAGAGTATATGCTTTCCCTAGTGTGGTCTCTCATGGGGGCTTTCATAGCACATGTAGCTGGCAACAGGAGACAGTGCAATGAAGAGATACTTAGGTCCACACACATAGTTCAGCAAGCTAAGATCCAGCATATGGAACATATGACCCCATAGAATAAGAGTGAAAGGGAAAGGGAAATGGGACTTGATATACCGCCTTTCTGAGGTTTTTACAACTACATTCAAAGCGGTTTACATGTATTCAGGTATTTATTTTGTACCAGGGGCAATGGAGGGTTAAGTGACTTGCCCAGAGTCACTTGGAGCTACAGTGGGAATCGAACTCAGGATCTACTCGTCCACTAGGGAACTAGGGATAGCACAAAAGGACTTGGAGACGTTGTTGCATCAGAAATCCATAAAGTCTTTGCTATATGTTGTGTTATGTAATGTTATCACGGATTTATCTCTCACCAATTCTCACATTTTGATTCAAGGCGAGTTACAAACATTACAAAAAAATAACATCAGAACAATCAGGAAAATTACAAGAAACCCTCAAGAAAACATATAAAAGTTAAATTTTAAATTTAAAGTTAAGACCCACCCAGTCTAGTAAACAAGTTTTCAAGGTTTTATGAAATAAAAAATAATTCTTCATCAGACACAATTCTGATGGAAGATCATTCCAATAACAAACGGCCATGAAGAAAAATGATTGAGAAAAAACTGCCTTAAAACGTATCTTTTTAGCTGAAGGAAAGGCTAATAGTAAATGGTTATGCTTCCTTGAAATTGTCTTAGATCTTAACACAGTCACCAACTGAGAACCTCCTTTCAGGATACATATCATCCAAAAACTTGAATACCAGAGTGGCAACACGTGAAACTGTCCTGCCAATAAAGTTATGTGACTGAGAGGAGCATTTTCGAAAAGGACGTCCAAGTTGCGATTTGGACGTCCTTGCAAAACGGCGAAATCCAGGGGCGGGGAAACCCGTATTTTCAAAACAAGATGGACATCCATCTTTGGTTTCGAAAATACCATCAGAGACATCCAAATCCTTAACGTCCCTAGATTTGGTCATCCCTAGACATGGACATTTCTGACTTTCGGTGATTTTCAAAACCAAAGACGTCCATATCAAAAACAGCCAAATGCAAGCCATTTGGTCATGGGAGCAGCCAGCATTTGTAGTGCACTGGTCCCCCTGACATGCCAGGACACCAACCGGGCACCCTAGGGGGCACTGCAGTGGACTTCATAAATTGCTCCCAGGAACATAGCTCCCTTACCTTGTGTGCTGAGCCCCCCAACCCTCCCCAAAACCCACTACCCACAACTGTACACCACTACCATCAGGGCCGGTCTTAGGCTGAGGCGACAGAGGCAGCAGCATAGGGCCTCGCGCTTAAGGGGGCCCCGCACGGCATGCCTCAACTCTGCCTCCTGCGATCCGCTCCCACACGCGCACTGGCACTCACAGTCATAGGCACCGCCACCGTCCGCCCTCAGCTCCCCGACAGCCATCCATCCTTTCTGTTCCTGCTGCCATGGCCACCCAGAGTTTAAACTTTTTTATTTTAAGTTGCAGTGACGGCTCACCTCCAGCCTTTCACTTCCCGCTCAATGTCCCACCTTCCTCTGATGAGGTATTTCCTGTTTCCGCGAGGGTGGGAGTCACTGAGCGAGAAGGGAAAAGCTGGAGGTGAGCCGTCGCTGCAACTTAAAATAAAAAGGTTTAAATGCCGGGCGGCCACAGCAGAAATGGAGAGGAGGGCTGTTGGGGAGCTGAAGGTGGGCAGGTGGGGGCGGGGCTGTGTAGCACCTCAAACTCGGGGGCTGGGACAAGTCAACATCATGGATGGCAGGGGTGGACAAGAGGCAAATGAGCCCCTGAGTCTTCTTTCAGTATGTATTTGCTGCTCTTCTCCTCCACATTTGCAGCTGGCATTTGACAAAGGTCATTTTTAAGACCAACCCATTGCACCAACACTCAAGGAATACTTTTCATTGAAGATTCACACATCTATTCAAGCAAATAAGACTCCTGAAGCAGGCCTGTGGCCGAAACACCAGATCTGTGTCGAGTCCTTAACTAATACAAATATTTAAGACCCCAGACGTCCTAGTCTCTTGAGCCACTGGCCCACTTCTCATTTCCTATTCACTGTTATTTTCGTGGGATTTCGGCGTTCTTCCACCCCAGCGGATTTTAACTGGCCCTTCAATCAAACACAGTCAGCCAATAGGCTATAAAACAGTTCTCTCTCTCTCTCTCTCTCCAAGGAGGTTTAATAACAGAAGACTGCACAAGCCTATCTTGCCCATTACCTGAGCTGTATGCAGTGGGCGGAGAGTGCCGCCATATTGGTCAAAGATCAAAAAATCTAAAACTTACTATATAATCAAGATACCAATATAAATGAATACAACCATTTTTTCAAAACTAAAAATACAAATTTTTTTTGTTTATAAGGAGGGATTTCAGTATAGGCTGCACCTGCAGCAGAGCTCACATATCAGTGAACCACAATCACTCTATACATCACCATTCCCTCCTTGTTTTTTAGTGAAAAATGTGCAATAACACAAACAAACTTATTATAATGTTCCAATTTCCCAATTGTATTGTAATCTTTATAAAGTTCAAAAGCATGCAGCATATGTCAAGTCTCAAAAAAAAGCACCATCAAAGTTTAATAAATTCAGCAGAGAATTGCAGATAAGTGGTCATCTCAGCTGGTTTTGAATATTCTGAATTTGTTGATCTTTGATGGTGCTTTTTTTCCTCTCAGTTACATTTTGAATACTATAAATTATGCACATCACTTGGTGCACTTAGGCCAACTTACACCTGCCATTTATGTGGAAGGGCACTTTCAATATAACGTCTAAATCTGACTTTGGACATTTTGCTGAAAATGTCCAAAAATCAAGTGGTGAACATAGCTATTTTTGAACCTGAAAAACGTCTATCTTTTTGTTTAGTAAATAGGCATTTCCAAGATGTGTTCTAGACCAGTGTTTCCCAAGCTGGTCCTGGAGTACCCCCTTGCCAGTCAGGTTTTTAGGATATCATCAATGAATATGCATGAGATTGATTTGCATATACTGACTCCATTGCATGCAAATCTCTTTCATGCATATTCACTGTGAATTTCCTGAAAATCTGACTGGCAAGGGAGTACTCCAGGAGTGACCTGGAAAACACTGTTCTAGATGTTTTGTGCTTAGTGCTTCTCTCTTTTTGGATCATTTTGGGGGAAAAAAAATTCTAAGTGAAAGATGCACAAAATCAAGTCATTGGGATGTAGGATGAGCCAGAATTCTTAGCAAAGCAGTGGGGCACCCTAGGGGGGCACTGCAGTAGATTTCACATAAAAGGTCCCAGGTACACGTCTCACAGTTGCTCCCTTATATTGTATAGGGAGCCCTCCAAAAACTTACTGTACCCAACTGTACACCATTACAATAGTCCTTAAGGCTGCAGGTGTCTGTCACCTATATGTGGATACCAGTTTTTGCTGAGTTTTGGAGGAATCACGCTTTCCACCACAAGTGTAATGGTTAGAGTCATATGAGCCAACTTTTCAAAATGATTGGGGGTGCTGACATTTTTTTTTTTTACAGGTGGTGCATGCCCCCCTCCCCCTCATCCCCCCTCCCTCTCCCCCTCATCCCCCCTCCGAGTTCCAGGCCACCTCCCTCCCTCCCTTCGAGTTCCAGGCCCCCCTCCCTCCTCTCTCTCTCTCCTTTCCCTCCCCCTCCCTCCGAGTTCCAGGGTCCCACCCTCCGAGTTCCAGGATACTCCCTCCCTTCCTCGAGCTCCAGGGTCCTCCCTCCCTCCGAGTTCCAGGGTTCTCCCTCCCCCTCCGAGTTCCACAGGGTCCCCCCTCCCTCCGAGTTCCACAGGGTCACCCTTCCCTCCAAGTTCCACAGGGTCCCCTCTCCCTCCCTCCCTCTCTCCCACAGTTCCAGGGTCGTCCTCCCTCCCAGTTCCAGGGTCGTCCTCCCTCCCTTCAAGTTCCCTCCCTTCGAGTTCCAGGCCCCCTCCCTCCCTCTGTCCCTCCCTCCGAATTTTAAAAGTCATCTCTTGACTTGACTTACCTCATTGGGGACGGGTTGCGACGGCCGGCAGCAGCGATAAAATGCGTGCAGGCTCGGCCCTTCTCTCTCTCAGCTCTGGTCCCGCCCTCATTTCCTGTTTCCGCATGTTGCACTCAGACCCCCCCCCCCCCCCCCCCCCCCGGGCACAAAAGGCCACCTATAATAACAGGAAAGCATTCCACTCTATGAATATGCAAGTTGTGTGTGACGCCCAGGGGGAGATTTTAGACGTGTGTGCTCACGATACCCAGGTTCAACCCATGACACCTACATATTACAGCACTCAGGAATCTTCCGCAGGTTTAACCGAGGAGAGATCACCAGTGGATGGCTCCTAGGTAAGTGCAACATGAGTCAGCCAAAACTATACCTCCTCCTCCGGGCAACCCTCAGCACTGTCTTCCTCCAGGTCACTACACAGCCCACTATTCCCACCCACATCCACAAGGTACTCCAAACAATACACACTCATGTTTCTCATTCTGCTTCTCCCTAAAGGTGATAGAGGCTACCCACAGCGGAGTTGGCTCCTGACCCCATAATGCACCCACAAACAGGGCTGGAGGAGAACTATAACAGCAGACATCGGACCACACGTGGCATCATAGAGAACACCTTTGGATAACTGAAAAACAGGTTCCGATGTCTAGATCGTTCTGGAGGGGTGCTCCTGTACAGCCCCCAAAAGGTGGCTAAGATCTTTATGGCCTGCTGCATGCTATATAATTTGGCCCTGCACAGAGGACAGGCCCTCCCAGAGGAGCCACAGCAACCTCAGCAGCAGGCCCCAGATCAAGATGATGAGGAAACCCCTCCACCTCTCAGCCACAGAGCAGAGTGTCCACCAGTTGGGGATCCGAGCCAGGCAAAGACTCAAGACAAGTTTTTTTGTGACAGTAAATAAACATTTATTGCAATCACATACTAGTTACACAACACCACCACCACACCCTCCCACCACCATCACCTGTTCTGTGCATATTCCTCTCCCTTCAACCCTCGCACTCCTTCCTCCCACCTCCCAGCACACCCCCACCCCTACCACGTCCACACTCCCCCACCTCCCAGCTTGTCCCATGAAATACACTTGTCTACTTTCCCCGCCTCCTGCCCTGGCCCCATTGCCTCCTACCCCTTCCACTGTGTTCCTGAGCAGCTGGTGGCAGTCCAGCTGTTGGTGCTGCTGGGGAACTCTGTTGAGAGTCCCACTGTCCTCTGTGTCAACAAGGCAGCCTGCTGCCTCGGCTGCCCTCTGGAAGTTCAACCACCTTGTGGTCTGTGTTTTGGCCTGCAACCTGGGCACAGGACCCAGAAGGGGAGCTGGTGTGGTGGCTGCTGGTCTCTTGTGTGGTGATGGGCCAGTGGCTGGGAAAGCTGAGGATCTCAACCTCCTCTGCTTTGTCGGTGGTTGCTGTGCACTGGTCAAAGGAGGCAGCACTTGTTGCTGCATCAGGGCTCTAGTGTGCACTTGGAGTTCATGACATAGGCCCTTGATGCTCTGCTCCAGCCATTTGTAGCTGCTGTACTGCTTCCAGTTGGGCCTGTACCACTTCCCAGCTCCAATTTCTTGTGCCGGTAATCCTCAAGCTGCACATTGTGGCCCAGCAATTGGGTTGCAAGGTGCAGCAGCTGCCTCCTCTGGCTGGATGGTCTCTGCTCATGATGTGCCTCCCCTTATGCCTCTTCCTCTGTGGCAACATCGGCAAAGGCTGTGGGTTGGGGAGGGAGATCCTCTCCTGCTGCTGTGTCCTGTGGTTCCACCCCATGTGACTGTTTCTGCATGGTTTCCTGTGCAGTCACACCTCCAGGCCTACTGGTTTGCTGCTTTATCTGCCCATCAGTGTGCTGGGGCTAGTGGCCACTAGGGCCAGCTGCATCTGACTTGCTGTCATCACCTGCATAGCAAAAGGGGAGGAAGTGTGTTGGTAAAAATAACCCACCTTTGTTTTGCAGCATTCATATACATAGCCCCACATGTGAAGACCCAGCAAACAGATGGTGAGGAATGGCATTGGCAGGCAACCCACAGATGTCATTGTACATGGTACAGAGCTGGAGACGAGGAGCGTGGTGTACTTCAGAGACCGATGTGTAAGAGAGCCACACAGGCAGGTACATAGAACTGTGGAAGGAGTGCAGAGGACACAGTGACTACAGCACGGAGGTGTGGAAAGTAGATATGCACTACCATAGCTTCCTAATCTTAAACCTACCTGAGCCCTGAGGCTGTGCTGATGTGTCCTGGGACCCAATGCCGTGGATCCGCTCCTGGGGCAAGAGCCCATGAACAATGCGCTCTAGGGGGGGTCAAGTTAGCAGTGTCGTCTGCTGGGGGGTTGGCACCAGCCTTATGCCGCACATCACGCTTCAGCTGGGGCCACTTCCGCTTGCAGTCTTCTACATCCCCGCCACGGTGGAAGACTGCGTTGACCCGGTCCTTCACTGCCTCCCATTCTCTCCCCTTTGTTGAAGCAGCCAGCCTCTGCTCCCTGGGAGCAAACAGACTGGTGTTCCTTTTTGCAATTTCTTGCACCAGTTCTATTTCAGGTTCGCTGAAATTACTCTTGTAGGTGGGTGCTTGTTTTGGTGCCATTCTGACAATGGTATCCAAAAATTCAAAAATACTGAGGACGTTTAAATACTGCCCAAAAGACATCCAAGTGAGGGTGAAGTAGACCAGAGGCGTAGCTAGGTTTTAAGGTCAGGGGGAGCAGACTTTTGTAAAATAGGCGCCAGCAACGATCACACAACTGAACTAGCAGAAGTCAAATTGGAAACCACAGGAAACAGTATGAGTATGTGTCTACTTCCCTGGTAGTGGAGAAACGCATTGCACAATAGAAAAATTGATATTATTTTTGTATTGGTTAGTTAGCTGATAGTCATCTAAGAATGCTGCTCGGTAACACATTATGAATTGCCCAAACATTTTTCACTGAATTTTTCCTGAACTATGAAGCAAAGTATTTGCAGTCATTTACCATTCACACTCTTAACTTAGAGCATCCTCACCCCACATTGGCTCTTTAGCACTTAGCTGCACTTCATGCTCTGTCAACCAGGAGTGCTCGTGCTGCTAGTGTTGTCATGATCATGACTGAAGAGTGCAGTGCTGGTGCCACTGGCGCTGGCCCTTCCTCTGTGGTTCAGGAGAACCAACACTCCATTCTTCAGCCATGAGTCTGGTGACACCATTAGCAGGAATGCCCCTGTACTCTACCGAGGAACAGCTGTACCTGTAATACAAAGCCTACAAAAGTCACTCAAAATCTATATAATCTACTTGACCATAACACCACTGATTTACAGAAGTAACACAACAAAGACCTTATCTAGAAAAATGCAATACAGAAAATACTACAGTAGAAACTAGAACATCAATATGCCCATTAGAAAACTGGAACAAGTTGAATTCTTACAGATGCTTAAACAGAAACTAGGTGCAAACAGAGTACCTGGCCTCAGTCAAAAACACTGAACACCCTTGCCAGGTACAGAATAAATTACCACAAAGTTAAAATATGAATATGTAGACTAAACTTAAAACCCAAGAAGCCACACTGCAACACTAGAGAAAGAGAAATCAAAACAGCACTCTGCAAAATATAAAGAAAGCAGTGTAAACTTACTGTAAAACTGACATTTTCCATTCAGTGAATTAAAAATAAAAAATTTTCTTTCTACCTTTTGTTGTTTGGTCATTTTGTTTTCTTTTTCCCATCATGTTTGTCTCAGTCTCCAGTTTCTGGCTTTTCTTAACTTTCTTCACATGATCTCCAGTTCATCTGCCACTTCTTCTCTCCCTTCCTCCTTTCTTCACTTTCTCTCCTCTGATCTTTTCCTTTCAGCTTTCCTTCATTTAGTTTTCTGCCTCTTAGACTTCATTCATTTTTACTACTTAGTCTTCAATCTTCCTTTTTATTTTTAACCACATCTGCCTACAGTTTTCATCTCCCTTACTCCAGCCCTCCCATTCTTCATCCTATTTCATAGGGTTTTTTTTTTCCTATCCCCTCTCTTCCATCACCGTCTCTTTCCTCTCTTCTGTACAGCACCCTTTTTCTATTTTTACTCCTCTGACCAGTATATTCTCTTTCCTTTTCTCTTACCCCCCTCCGTCCAGGATGTCCTCTTTCCCTCACCTCCATCCAGCATCTCTCCCTCAGTAACTGTCTCTTCCCTGACACCCTACTCTCCCCTGGTATGCAGCATTCTTGCTTGTCCTTCTCTCCTTTCCATGTCAGCATTTCCCCTTTATCCTTACTCCTCCCATGTGCAGCATACCCCTTCTTGGTCCTTATCCCTGTGTAATGTCCAGTTCCCCCCTCTGTTTTTTTTATTCCCCCTTGTCCAGCATCTCCCCCATCTTCCTACTCACCTCATGTCTAGCATCCTCCAATATTCCCTCCCTCTTCCAAGCCAGCAATTGTCCTCACTCAACCCCTTTAGAGGCCTACCCCCTTCCATCCAGCTGGATGGAGTGTTAGGGAGAGATGCTGGAGGGGGTGATTGAAAACAAGAGAGAATATATTGGGTAGAGGAGTGAAAATAGAAAGAAGGTGCTGTACAGTAGGGAGGAAAGAGAAGGTGCTGGAAAAGGGGGGAGAGTTAGCAAAAAAAAAAAAACTGTGAAATAATAGGATGCCCCTCTCTCCCCCTTCCATCTAATGTCTGCCCCTAACCCTCTTCCACCTAGTGTGTGCCTCCTCTACTTTTTCCATCCAGCTTGCACTCTTTCCCCTTCCATCCAATGTCTGCCCCCTTTCTCCCTTCTCTCTCCCTATTTTCTAGAGTCTGTCCCTTCTCTTCCACCTTCCTTTCACCATCTGTCCCCTTTCTAACCCATCTCACTGACTCTTCCTTCCAGCACCTGCCCCTTCGCTCTGACCATTCCTTCTAGTATTTTCCCCTCTATTCCTCCTTCCAACCAGCACCTGTCCCTTCCCACTCTCCATTCAGTAACTGTCTCATCTAGATCTTTCTCCTCTCCTTCTTTCTGACTCTTTCTTTCAGGATCCCATCCAGCCCCTCTCTTCCTCCTTCCAACCAGCACCTGTCCCTTCCCACTCTCCATTCAGTAACTGTCTCTTCCAGATCTTTTTCCTCTCCTTCTTTCTGACTCTTTCAGGTCCCATCCAGCCCCTCTCTTCCTCCTTCCAACCAGCATGTGTCCCTTCCCTTTCTCACTTTGACCCTCCCATCCAGCTCCCTGCCGTCTTCCCCTTTCCTTCCAGCTAGATTACAAATTGGCTTCACCCTCTCTTCTGCCGGCGCTCTCCCGTCTGTGGTCACTTTTACTTCCCGATGCGTTCTCCCTCCTGCGCCAGCGATTATCAGTCAGGCTGCCAGCGTCAGGGCTTCTGCTGCTTCTCCTCCTCAGGTGCACGTCCCACCTCTGTGCAAAACAGGAAGTTGCTTAGAGTAGGCGGGTCGCGCGCCTGAGGAGGAGAAGGAGCAGAAGCCCCGACGCTGGCAGGCTGACTGATAATCGCCGGCGCAGGAGAGAGAACGCATCGGGAAGTAAAAGTGACCGCGCCGACGGGAGAGCGCCAGCAGAAGAAGAGGGAGCAGAAAAAAAAGATTTATCGGGTTGAGGCGCATAGGCGCCACTTTTTAAAACAGCTGCTTAGAGGAGCGACCGCTCCCCCTGCGCCCCACCTGGCTACGCTTCTAGAGTAGACATCCCCAAGATGGACGTCCTAATTCTAATTATGGGTGGAATCTACTACTACTACTACTATTTAGCATTTCTATAGCGCCACAAAGAGCTTACAATCCAGTAGACAAAAAATAAAGCAAACAAATCAATTAATGTGTAGAGGAAAGAGGAGAGGAGGGTAGGTGGAGGCGAGTGGATACAAGTGGTTATGAGTCAAAAGCAATGTTAAAGAGGTGGGCTTTCAATCTAGATTTAAAGATGGTCAAGGATGGGGCAAGACGTAGGGACTCAGGAAGTCTATTCCAGGCATAGGGCGCAGCAAGACAGAAGGAGCGAAGTCTGGAGTTGGCAGTGTAATGGTATCAGTTTATTACTGAAATATGTAGCATATTTGCTGGATTATATATACACCAATATATTTGTGTATCTTTTAAAAATATATATTTGACACTGCAGAAGAGAGAATAGGTTCATTTCAAGCCCCTCTCTCTCCATTCCTTTTTCTGGGAACTTCTGAGAGCAGGGATAGTTAATTATAAACACTTAACAAACACAAAAGAGCTTCCTCTGCCCTCCCACCTAACAAAAGATGGACTAAGGTGGGCACCTGAATAAAACAAAGAACTCAGAGGAAGCATAAACAGGACATTTGCTTGTCAAAGGTATACCTGCCCCTCCCATCAGCTTCCAGACATGTGCAGAAAGGAAGGACTTGTAATGTGTATCTGCCCCAGAGACTGAACAGGACATCAAAAGACATTTGCCAGCAAAATCCAGACTGTAAGTCTCGTGATGTCATAAGACATGAGACCAACTCAGGGGTCGTGTGCAGACATGAGACCAAGATACCACAATGCTTTGCAAATGCTCAGGGGTCGTGTGCAAAAAACCAGGAAGCCAGCAAAGATCCACATGGCATATCCTCCTGCAGCTTGCAAGATATAAAAGGACAAGCTGTTTCCCAAGAGTCAGATTCTCATCAACTGCCTCCTCCTCTTGGGACCTGCCTCCTCTTGGGACCTGCTGCTCTCTTTGGGGCCTGCTGATGCCTTGCTCCTGAAACATGTGCTCATCAATCAGCTGGACCACAGCATGCTTGTAACAAGGACTTGTAAGTTAACCTACCTGCTACTTTGTTCTATTTTATGCACAGATTACCTGTAAAGATTTCTTAAAACCTACCTCTCGTGTGCAATTGTATATTAAATCAACCTTTTTGAAGCTAAAAATGCGGTCTCTTTGTGTTCTGAGTATATGGTATATTTTATATATACTTAATTTATTTAATTTATTGCAATTATCACCTTTGGTGATTGGTGGAAAAATTAATATCCTAAAACTTATAAATACAGCACCTGCTCTTAAATTATAAACAGTGGCGAGTTGCTCTAGAGCTATTTTCCCCAAATAAATCATTTCTTGTAACAGCAGTAGCAGAGAAGGGAACAGATAAGAAGGATTTATCCAGGGAACGGAGTCGTCCACAGCTGCTTTGCCGGTTTGGACGTCTTAATTATGATTATGGGTGGAAACCTATAAACGTCCACAGCTGCTCTGCTGATTTAGACGTTTCCATTCCCATTATGGGCGCCTCTTTAAAACGTCTTTCTCTGTGCTCGCACTTTAGATGTTTTTCTTTAGATTATAGGATGGCATTTATAAGCGTTTTAGGTTCAGTTATAGTAAACCTTCTTTTTGATACTGTATGCTTATGTGTACACCTTTGGGGAATTCTTGAAAGATAACTGGTGTGTGAGTTGTGTACCTTTCCTTTGAAAAAGTTTCAGACTGGGTGTTAGCTGGCAGCTTAGCATACACTCTGCATTTTCTGCATCTGACCAACTCTCCATTCTCTACCCTCCAGGAGCTGCTTGCTGTGTTTGATGCGGTCCCTCACTGCCCCCCATTCTCTCTCCTTAGTAGAAGCAGCCAGCCTCTGGCCCCTTGGAGCAAACAGATTGGTGTGTTGTCTGGCAATATTTTGCACCAGAAGTTCAATGTAAGCTCAAACCTCTCAGCCACCTCTTCCCCTTCTGCTATATAGGTGCTAAACAAACACTTCTTGCTTCTTGCAGGACAGGTTACAGCACTGCAGCTGGTCAACAGGATTGCAAGGGACAGCAATGGACTCAAATACATTGGACTATGATAGTGATGACTGTTTCTACCCACATCATTGTACAGATATCTTGTTCTCTATTAGACACATAGTTGAGGCTGCCTGTGGGGTGGGGGAGGGGTAGAGGCCCTGAGAATGGATGTGTGCATCCCTCATGGTCAAGGGCTCCCCATTCTGTGCATGTTCTCATGATTCAGTTGTCGCCTCTATTTTCACCAGGTTCACGGGTATCCACATCTGGTAGTGTCTAAGTTTTAGCTATCATGTTCTACTTCAGGTATGCTGCACTATTTCCCATCCCCCATCTTTCTTTACTATCAACCACAGGAATTTCTGGCTGGTCACAAACTCTGATGGTGCCTCCCATTGCTAGGGCAACTCAGCTACCTGTTATAACTTGTTACAAATGTAATTTACTGAGAAGAGGTATGGCAAGGAGAGCAATTGCAAGCCTCCAGCACATATGAAAGACCTAAATACAAGTCTCCAGCACATATGCAGCACCAATGATTGGTCCAGGGTAGAGGAGAGGTGGATGCTTACCACAGCCTATAAAACCACGCTGCAAAGAAACTCTGAAAAACTAGCCATGCTTGGAAAGAGAGTTTCAGATCCGTCCCATGGCCTATTTTTTCCCAAAGGGGGTGCTCTCCCCCCTTCATAGAAACTAATTCTCTATAGCTATCTTCCTTTCATTCATTCTTTCTTTCTTTCTTTCTTCCTTTCTATATCTTCTTTCTCTCTGTTCTATGACCCTTGTAAGTTTGTATGACAGTGAGGAATAAACTTTCCTTCCTCCTTTTTCTCTTCTTTATATAATTAGTCTGATTACTTATAATTTCCAGAGGTACTGATGTTAGATTTTGTAAGTTTGTTATAACTTGCCACTGATATCTGATGCTGTGCTGGTGGGTAATAAAAGACTTTTAATTCTCTGATTCCTGTCCAATTTTTCTATAATATTTTGTAAGATGTTTGGAGAATAGCATGATCAAATGCGCAGCCTAGTACAAAGTAGCTTTTCACCCACTTTGCACCTCATGTGTCTCCCCAGTAGGTTCCATCCTTCTTTATGTGGTGCCCAATCCCCTTTTATGAAGTGCCCACCCATTCTCAAGGTTGGTGGGGGTGGGGAGGGGGGAAGCATATATGCACTGAATGTCTTTTCCACATTATTGAACACAGTCATACAATCTTCCATAGTTATGGAACAACAACATTTGAAAATTCAATCCTGCAAATTGTTTTCTAGGTGGCTACAGGTGCGTGCCTACCATGGGCTTAAGCCCCTAAGTCATGGGGAGGGAGAGGGGTTCTAGTTACAGTTCCTGTTCTAAATTGCCTGCAGGTGGCTACAGAATTGTGCCTATATTCCCCTAGCCTGTGCCCTTCAGTACTTGATTTATTATATTGCAATTGTTATGAAGTAAATATCCATCTAATGCTTTCACTGTTGTTTTCCCTTTTCTCCTCAACAGTATATACCATTCCTGATACATTCAATGTGAAAAGATGACCCAGTTGTTTGTAGGTCCTTCCTGGCCCTCACCAATGTTGGTTGGTTGTGGGTAAGGTTGTCTGCTGAACAGAGAGCAAACAATAGTCTAGGCACTGCCTATGCTTATCTGCAAGTTGGTACTTCGCAGATTGCTAGTGCTAAACAACATACCTATTATTTAGACAGCTCTGTGCTGTGGGGCTATATGGTAAGGGGGGAGGCTACTACTACTACTTAACATTTCTAGAGCGCTACTAGGGTTACGCAGTGCTGTACAGTTTAACAATGAAGGACAGTCCCTACTCAAAGGAGCTTATTATTATTATTATTTATTGCATTTGTACCCCACATTATCCCACCTTTTTGCAGGCTCAATGTGGCTTACAGAGTGTTATAATGATATAGTCATTACATGATCTTAAATACAGTCGATAATAAGCTGAAGGTAGATGAGGATTTAGATGGAAAGGTGTTAGGTAAGGTCGAGTGAGAAGTGTTTTTTGAGGCACTTGGGTGGTATGAGGAGTGATTTGTTTCGTTAAGGATGTCTTTTGTAGGCCTTGTTGAAGAGATGTGTCTTCAAAGATTTGCGAAAGCTGGTTGTTGTCCATGGTTTTTAGGGCCATGGGTAGTGCGTTCCATATCTGTGTGCTCTTGTACGCAAAGGTAGTAGCGTATGCCTGTTTGTATTTAATTTCTTTACAGCTGGGGAAGTTCAAATGGAGGAATTTGCGGGCTGATCTTTGGCGTTTCTGGGCGGTAGGTCCACTAAGTTTAACATGTAGATTGGGGCATCTGCATGACTACTACTACTACTACTTAACATTTCTAGAGCACTACTAGGGTTATGCAGCGCTGTACAAATCAACAAAGAAGGACCGTCCCTGCTCAGAGGAGCTTACAATCTAAAGGATGAAATGTCAAGTTGACGCAGTCTAGATTTCTTGAGTAGAGGTGTGATGGTTAGGTGCCGAAGGCGACATTGAAGAGGTGGGCTTTGAGCAATGATTTGAAGATGGGTAGGGAGGGGGCCTGGCGTATGGGCTCAGGGAGTTTGTTCCACGCATGGGGTGAGGCGAGGCAGAAAGGGCGGAGTCTGGAGTTGGCGGTGGTGGAGAAGGGTACTGAAAGGAGGGATTTGTCTTGAGAGCGGAGGTTACGGGTAGGAATGTAAGGGGAGATGAGGGTAGAGAGGTAAGGAGGGGCTGTGGATCGAGTGCATTTGTAGGTTAGTAGGAGAAGCTTGAACTATATGCGGTACCTGATCGGAAGCCAGTGTTTCCGCAGTGATGTCTGGTTTGGATAGATAGAGCTGGGTGTCGTCAGAATAAAGATGATAATGGAAGCCATGAGATGAGATCAGGGATCCCAGGAAAGAGGTGTAGATTGAAAAAAGAAGGGGTCCAAGGACAGATCCCTGAGGGACTCCAACAGAGAGAGGGATAGGGGTGGAGGACGAACCATTAGAGTGTACTCTGAAAGTACGATGGGAGAGATAAGAGGAGAACCAGGAGAGGACAGAGTCCTGGAATCCAATAGAGGACAGTGTGTCAAGAAGTAAGTTATGATTGACAGTGTCAAAAGTGGCGGATAGGTCGAGGAGGATTTTGTGATTTTGTGTACGGCCGTGCAGATCTTGAACTCAATTCGTTCCTTGACGAAATGTCAAGTTAGGGCAGTCTAGATTTCCTGAATAGAGGTATGGTGGTTAAGTGCTGAAGGCGACACTGAAGAGATGGGCTTTGAGTAAGGATTTGAAGATGGGCAGGGAAGGGGCCTGGCAAATGGTCTCAGGGAGTTTATTCCAAGCATGGGGTGAGGCGAGCAGAAAGGGCGGAGCCTGGAGTTGGTGGTGGTGGAGAAGGGTACTGAAAGGAGGGATTTGTCTTGAGAGCAGAGGTTACGGGTAGGAATGTAGGGGGAGATGATGGTAGAGAGGTAGGGAGGGGCTGCAGATCCAGTGCATTTGTAGGTTAGTAGGAGAAGCTTGAACTATATGCGGTACCTAATCGGAAGCCAGTGAAGTGACTTGAGGAGAGGGGTGATATGAGTATATCGGTCCAGGCGGAAGATAAGACGTGCAGCAGAATTCTGAACGGACTGAAGGGGGGATAGATGGCTAAGTGGGAGGCCAGTGAGGAGTAGGTTGCAGTAGTCAAGGCGAGAGGTAATGAAAGAGTGGATGAGAGTTCGAGTGGTGTGCTCAGAGAGGAAAAGGCGAATTTTGCTAATGTTATAGAGGAAGAAGCGACAGATCTTGGCTATCTGCTGGATATGCGCAGAGAAGGAGAGGGAGGAGTCAAAGATGACTCCAAGGTTGCGGGCAGATGAGACGGGGAGGATGAGGATGTTATCAACTGAGATAGAGAGTGGAGGGAGAGGAGAAGTGGGTTTGGGTGGGAAGACAATAAGCTCGGTCTTGGCCATGTTCAGTTTCAGGCAGTGGTTGGACATCCAGGCAGCAATGTCGGATAAGCAGGCCGATACCTTGGCCTGGGTTTCCGCAATGATGTCTGGTGTGGAGAGATAAAGCTGGGTGTCGTCGGCATAAAGATGATATTGGAAATTGTGGGATGAGATCAGGGAGCCCAGGGAAGAGGTGTAAATTGAAAAAAGAAGGGGTCCAAGGACAGATCCCTGAGGAACTCCAACAGAGAGCGGGATGGGGGTGGAGGAAGAACCATGAGAATGTACTCTGAAGGTACGGTGGACAGGAGAGGACAGAGCCCTGTAACCCAAATAAGGACAGTTTGGCAAGAAGTAAGTTGTGATTGACAGTGTCAAAGGCGGCGGATAGGTCGAGGAGGATGAGGATGGAGTAGCAGGGCCGGTCAAACCCGGTAAGCAAGGTAAGCACTGCAGGAGGGCGCATGCCTTCAAGGGCATCACTTTGCAAGCAATCAACCTCTGCTGAGTATCTAATCTCTGCTGCTCATCTCAGTCTGGCTCCAAAGCTGTCAGCTCTCTGTCCCGTCCCCTCCCCCCTCCCAAGCAGAGAAATACCCTCCTTGTGTTTGTCAGAGGACTGCTCCAACTGAATCTGGCTCTGAAATAACTTGTGGGAGCTCAGCTAACCTCTGTCCTCTGCCCAGAGAGGACGCAGACAGAGACAGCACAGCAGAGCCTGGACCCTTGTTTTGTCAGAGACTGCTGTTTAGTGCTGCACCTGACCCACCCTTTTCCACCCCCACCCCCAACACAGCAACTCACAGGACAGGAGGGCTAGATGCCTGCTTTCAATTCCTAACCATCACCTATCTCTCATTCCCACTTCAGTAACTCCTGTTAGTCTGTCCAACTCAGATTGTAGAAAATGTTAGTTTATGCTGATTAAGTCTGTCCTAGCTAGATCCTAAGCTGTGCTCGACGGGAAGGCTATTGTGCTGCATGCAGAGTCTAACTTCTTAGGATTTCCAGTGGCGTACCAAGGGGGGGGCGGTGGGGGTGGTCCGCCCCGGGTGCACGCCACTGGGGGGTGCCGCGGCGCGCACTTGCTCCTTCGAGTTCGCTAAACTTCGTTCGCTGCAGTTCCCTCTGCCCCAGAACAGGTTACTTCCTGTTCCGGGGGCGGGCAGAGGGAGCTGCAGCGAACGAACGAAGTTTAGTGAACCCGGAGGAGCAGGCGCGCGCCGCGGCACCCCCCCCCAGCGGCGTGCACCCGGGGGGGTGTCATTTCGCCGGGGGGGGGGAGGTGTCATCTAGCAGGGGGGCGTGCTGCACCGGGGGGGGGGGGGCGGCACATCGGCGCTCCGCCCCGGGTGCCATCCAGGCCAGGAACGCTACTGAGGATTTCAGGTTAATTTTTTGAAGAATTTGAAGAGGGGCTATCTCTGTTCTACACGTGTGACTGCAAGGCCAATTGTCTGAATAGGGGGATCTGTTTGTTAGATTCTGAAATTTTGATAACACATTGTTTTTCAGAGTTGGCAAGACTGTTTGTTCTCCTAATTCCTGGTCTGTGTGCTAAGTTATTTTTCTTCTATACTGGTGTAATATTTTCAATGATGCCATGGCTGGTAAAAGGGGTGTGTCTACTGTGGGAGTGGAGCCATAGTGATCCCGCCTCTGGATGGGTAGGGGCGCCGACTAATAGACAGCAGGTGGGCGTTAGAAACCCTAGGGCCGGCCCTGTGGAGTAGTGGCCTTTGAATTTAGCAAGGAACAGGTCATTGCAGACTTTAGATAGTGCCGTTTCTGTCGAGTGTAGGGGGCGAAAGCCGGATTGAAGTGGATTGAGGATGGCATGAGAGGAGAGAAAATCAAGGCAATGGCTATGAACAGCGCATTCAAGTATCTTGGAGAGGAAGGGTAGGAGGGAAATGGGGCGGTAGTTGGAGGGACAGGTAGGGTCAAGTGATGGTTTTTTGAGGAATGGTGTGACTACAGCATGCTTGAAGGTGTCAGGGACAGTTGCAGTGGAGAGAGAGAGGTTGAGAATATGACAGATGGGGGGGGTTACAGTAGGAGAGATGGTGTTGAGTAGGTTGGTGGGGATGGGGTCAGAGGAACAGGTGGTGCATTTCGAGGAGGAGAGAAGATGGGCGGTTTCCTCTTCGGTGATATCAGGAAAAGAGGAGAAGGAGGCCTGGGTTGGTTGGTTGAGGGAGTGGGTTAAAGAGTGAAGAGCAGGAGATGGTTTGGAGGTGAATTCGAGGTTGATCTTCTGCACCTTGTCGCAGAAGTAATCAGCCAATGATTGAGGAGAGAGTGAGGGGGGGTGGGAGCGGAGGGCACTTTGAGGAGGGAGTTAAGGATGGCGAAGAGACGACGAGGGTTAGAGCTGAGGAAATTAGTCAAATGGGTATAATAGTCCTGTTTGGCGAGGAATAGGGAGGACTGGAAGGAGGATAGCATGAATTTGTAATGAATGAAGTCAGTGTGGGTGCCAGATTTCCTCCAGAGGCGTTCAGCCGATCAGGCGCAGGAGCGGAGGTATCGGGTGCAAGGGGTCAGCAAGGGCTGGGGATTAGTACGCCTTGTGGGACGGGAGATGGATGGTGCAAGGGTGTCCAGTGCAGAGGAGAGAGTGGCACTGTAAGTGGAGACAGCGTTGTCAACAGACTCGGAGGACATGATGGAAGGGAGGAGATTAGAGATACTAGAGGATAAGGTGGGAGGGTCGACAGCCTGGAGATTCCTGGAAGTAGTGGTTAGTGTTGGGCGGGACTGAGGGGGAGAGTGATGAAGTGAAGGTGATCAGGTGATGGTCAAAGAGAGAAAGAACTGAGGCGCAGAAGTTGGAGGGTGAGCAGATAGAGGAGAGGACGAGGTCAAGACAGTGGCCAGATTGGTGAGTAGGGGTGGTGGAGCTCAGTTGGAGGTTGAAGGAGGAGGTTAGAGTGAGCAACTGAGAAGCGTAAGAGTCGGATGGGTCATCAGTGTGTATGTTAAAGTCTCCAAGAATGAGGGATGGGGATGAGGGCTCAAGAAAAACGGAGAGCCAGGCATCAAAGTCGGTAAGGAAGGAAGAGAGGGACTTATCAGGGGGGCGGTAAATGACTGCAACTTTGAGTGGCAGCGGGTAGAATAGATGGATGGAGTGAACTTCAAAGGATGAGAAGCAGTGAGACTGCGGTAGAAGGAGAGGTTGAAAACTGCAGGAGGGTGAAAGTAGTAACCCGACGCCGCCACTGCGGCCAACTGGGCGGGGAGAATGGGAGAAGAGATAACCTCCATGGCAGAGGACCGCGACTGAGGCAGAGTCGTTGGGGGTGAGCCAGGTTTCAGTTAGGGCGAGCAGTTGAAGGGAACGGGAGATGAAGAGATCATGGGTGAAGAAAAGTTTGTTACAGACCGAGCGGGCATTCCACAGGGCACACGAGAAGGGGAGGGAGGAGGGGGGAGGAGGGGAATAGAGATGAGATTGGAGGCATCGCGGAAACGTTTGCATGGATGAGACGAGGATAGGTGTGGGGGACCTGGGTTGGGATTGATGTCTCCCGTGGATAGCAAGAGAAGGAGCAAGAGAGTGCGGAGGAGGGTGGGGGAGGTAGGGTGACAAAGGCGACGAAGACAGGATGCGCTTAGGAGGAATGGGGAAGGGTTCATGGCAGGAAGGAGGTGTTGAAGGTTGAGAGCTAGGAAGGAGGAGAACAGTAGAGATGGTGTGGTGGTGGGGGACGTGGGTGGGTAGGGTATTGCAGTAGTGAGCAGGACGGGAGAGGACATGGATGGGCAGTGAGTTCGTGCGGTATACCGCGATGAGGGGAGGGGGAGTAGATTAGGGAGGGACAGGGCAATGAAGAGAATGTGTAAGGGGGCCATGAGTAGTGACTGAGGTGTTTACGGGTGCCTATGTAGTGATGGTGGTTTGGGAGATTGGCAGGTGGGAAGGTAGGTAGATGGGCTGGCAGGCGGGTAAGTAGGTTGATGGGGGCAAGCAGGCAGGTAGGTTGCTGGGCTGAGGGGCAGGCAGGCAGGTTGCTGGGCTGGGGGGCAGGCAGGTAGATGGGCTGGGAGGCAGGCATGTTGAAGGGTGAGCAGTCAGGAGGCTGGATGGGCATTTCTGTTCATCAACTGAAATGCCCATCCAGCCTCCCCCCCTTACCATACAGCCATGCAGCTTGGAAGGAACAGGTGGCCTTCTACATGGCCACACTTATGACACGTATGTACCTACGTTTCTGTGTCACAGTTGACCTGTCATGCAACCCAGATTGCTGCCTCCTCTCACATCAACCCCAGCATTTGATAATACCACATATGTAGTGCACAAAGTAGAGACACAGACCCTGGTATGGCAAAAAAGTTAAACTTTGTAATATATTATAAAAAATAAACTATTTACAAAAAATGTTCTTTTCCATCATTGAGGATTCTCCCTTCTGGTTTTGTATAGCAACCAGTTGCTGCAGGAGTTGCAGTACTGCGGCACTATTGTCCACTGGTGGTGCTGCTGATGGTGCTGGTGCTGGTAGTGGTGGGTGCTGCTCCTGCTCCTTCTCCCCCTCTAGAGGAGGCATATCTGCCCATTCGTCAGGCCCATGTGGCACCTCCCATTCCCCACCTTCAATGAGGACCACCTGTTCCTCTGCCTCCTCAGCGGGGGCGGTCCTCTGTTCCGCTTCCTCCTCCTGCTCCACAGCCTCGGCCTCCTCCTCCTCCTGCCCCAAAGCCTCAGTCTCTTCCTCCTAATCCTCCTCCTTTGCCACCGGTGCTGCCGCCACTGCCTCCTCCTCCTGCTGCTGCTGCCCTGTGTATGTAAAAAGATTGTCCTTGAGATCAGCATATCCAGCATGGCTTGTATAGTGCAGGAGCTGGCTGGCATGAGGCAGGGATGGGGAAGGGTGTGGTCAGTGGTGAGCCCTGGGTATACGCCTGGGGTGTGAGATGCATGAGATGACATGACAGGGAACTCTGGAAGCTGGTCTGACAAGGAGTACACAGGATGTGTTGGCAGGGCACATGCATTTCTCAGCAGCATCTTAGCATTTTGAGTTGTGACTATGGTTGGATGACCAGTTTTTGTGTAGGGGGGAGAAGCACTATTTATTTAAATTACTTTAAATCATGCTATGACATCCACTAATAGCAGGACCTCAGGCAGGAATACAATGAAACATTGTCCACCCCAGCAAGGGGGATACAGAAGTGAGGCACCCATCCCTGCCATAGCTGTTGCAATGTCACCTATTCCTTTACATGTCATCTCATTCATCTCAGAGGAGGTTAGTTGGAAGTTGCAGCCACATTCATGGGAGGGTAGCTGCAACTTCAGGCCTTGATCTGGGACAGAGGTGTTATGACTTACTTTTTGCCTATTAGCCACATGAAAACTGATTTTGTACATGAAATTTGCATTATTAAATACATTTACAAATGACTACAGGTGCTCTGTTTATAATACCTATGTTGAGCAATGAGGCGCTGTCGCACGCTCCTAATAATTTCAGGGCTCTTCCGACGTATGTTGTGGAATCTCCGCCTTAGGGATTCCAGGTCCTGTATCCCAAATTGTCCGCAAGATACAAGTTTGTACACCAGGAGTCGGGATGACCCTTCTTGCCTTCACAGCACAAATTCCTTTGGAAGTCAAATTGGAGAGACACACAACACTAATGGGGGGGACGGGACATTACACTGGTACAATGTACCATTATGTCATTGAGGTGGACATGAGGACAGAGAGTACCATTTCTGTGCAGTATTGCAGGGATGTGGGAATGGTTTTCCTTTCTAGTACATTGATTCTATTAATGGATGTGCATGTGCACATATCACTGATTACACTTGAATGCAGACTACAGTTCCTTAGCCTCCCTCCGGACCGGCCCAGACAGGGCCATGGCAAGGGTCTGTGGCGCCCCCCTGCAGGAGATCAGTTGGCGCCCCCCCCCCCCCCCCCCCCGCAGACGAACAGTTGGTGCGCGCCTCCCCTCCCCCCCCCCGTGAAAATGATCGCTGCCCTCCCACTCCCATGTCCCAACTGCCCGCCCTCTTCTCCCTCCCCAAGATCCCTTTAAAATTTACCTCCGTCCGGCAGCGAAGGCGTGCCACAGCGTCAGTGAAGGAGGCGGTGCTCCCGACGTCTCTACTAGTCTTCCCTTCGCTCAATGTCCCGCCTTCTTCTGTCATTTCCTTGACGTCAGAAGAAGGCGGAACACTGAGCGAAGGGAAGACTAGTAGAGACGTCGGGAGCGCCACCTCCTTCACTTTCGCTGCAGCGCGCCTTCGCTGCCGGTCGGAGGTAAATTTCAAAGGGATCTTGTTGGAGGGGCGAAGAGAGCGGGCAGTTGGGACGCAGGAGGGCGAGGTAAGCATGGCGCGGCGGGGTGCCCCCAGAGGACGGCACCCTCCTGCCGTGCTTACCTCGCTTACCGTGTTGGCATGGCCCTGGGCCCAGAATGTGACTGATGGGTTGTGCACGCCTTCCAGCAGGTGGAGACTGAGAAAAAACTGTGACTCTAGAGAGCCAATAAGAGCCCTTGCCAGACAGAGAAAGATCCAATAATCTCAGTCTCCAACAGGTGGAAGGTGGTGAGTCCTTCAGTCTCATTCCTTTTTTCTGGTCTATTCTGACTTAGTGATTTTGAATCATTTCTTTTTTCTGCTGAAAGGTTCAGATTATTCTGTGCATTTTACAAAAAAAAAAAAAAAACCCTGCTTGTTAGGGGCTGAGGTCCGTGGGGGCCTCTGTTTGCCCCGGGGGTGCCACACTCGAGGAGTCCCTCCCCCCTAATCCTCCCTGTAGTTGCATAGCAGGGGGGGCAGCCACCCGGGCGGGGCGGTTCGCCGTTGCCCCCCCCCCCCCGGGTGCAGCACGATGACACAACCCCCCCAACCAGCTCCCGCACCCTATCTTTAAAAAGAATATCGGGAGGCGAGGCGCAGCGCCTCGCGCCTGCCCTGCACTTAAATGAAATGTGGACCGTCGGGCCTTCTGTCGCTCTGTCTGTCCTGCCCTTGCGGAAATAGGAAGTTGCATCAGCGGAGGGCAGGACAGAAAGAGCGAGGGAAGACCCAACGATCCACATTTCTTTTACGTGCAGGGCAGGCGCGAGGCGCTGCGCCTCGCCTCCCGATATTCTTTTTAAAGGTAGGGTGCGGGAGCTGGTCGGGTGGGTGTCGATTCGCTGAGGGGGGGAGCTGGCAGGGAGCACCCCCCCCCCCCTGAGCTGACACCCGGGGCGGACCGCCCCTCCCGCCCCCCCCCCCCCCTTGCTACGCCACTGCCTCCCTGAAGTAACAGCATTTGGTGCCTATTTCTGCAGTTTTATATAGCAGACTGTTGTCAGGAACAGTCTGACTGAAGTGAGTTCCCTCCAGCTCTTAGGCCCTCATGATCAAAAGCAAACTCTGGCGCTAGAGGCTGTTAACGCCATACTAGCGCCAGAGTTTGCAGCCGACCCATGATCAGAGCCCTTGAGCGCCTGAAACAGCGCACTCGAGGGCTCTCAGCGCAAGTAGCATGCAAATGCATGCTAAACAGGGCTTCTAGCGCAATTAGCTTGCAAATGCATGCTAATTGGCGCTTAACGCATTCTTTCCCAATGATCAGCAACCAGCGCGCCAAAGATTGGGTCGCTGGCCGCAGCAAAATCAACGCCAGCTCCGAGCAGTTGCATGCTGGCAGGCCCCCGTTCCCCCCCCCAAGGCAACAGCACACGGGACTGGAGGTCCGGTGGACATCCGGTCCCCCCCCCGACGATCCGCCCCCCCCCCCGAAATCCTCGTGGCCGCCTCCGGTCAAGCGTTGTCCCACCCTCCCACCAGCGCCGGGGGGGGGGGGCTGAAGGTTCGGTGGGCCTCCAGCCCCCCAAACCCCAAGATATCCTTGTGGCCGCTGTAATCTACCGACGAGGGGGGTGCCACCCCCCCGTCGATGGATCACAACGATTTCTGGGGGTTTGGGGGGCTGGAGACCCACCGATCCTCCAGCCCCCCCCCCCATCGCAGATGGGAGGGTAGGGTAGCGTTTCGGCAACCAAGTCCTCTGGGGGTTCGAGGGGGGGGCTGGAGAACCACCGGATCTCCAGCCCTCCATGAACATGGGGGGGGGTCGTTCGGGGGGACCGCAGGTCCACCGGACCTCCGGCCCCCCCCCATCGCTTGGTGGGAGGGTGGGAGTCGGTTTTGGCCGGCGGCGGCGGCCTCTTTGTTGGGGGATCGGCAGGCCACTTTGACAGTTTTGGGCTTTGGACAGCCCAGACCTGTCAAAGAAGTGCGGGAGGATTGTGCTGAGCGCATGCTCGGGCGCAATTCTCCCACACTTCAACATGATAATCAAAGATAATAGCGCTGCTTAGATTTGCATGCATTATCTTTGATCATCGATGCAGAAAAGCCCTGCGCTGTCCCGGCGCTATTTTTAGGGCGCTGTTTGGAACAGCGCGGGGCTTTTGATCATGAGGGCCTTATGCCCTCATGATCAAAAGTCAACGCGAGCGCTCCTGCCCATTATCACCCCTTTTGCACACGCTTTTAACAACGTGGGATGATCAACGTGGTTACCGCCGTAAACTGCAAGCACGCCAGGCACTAGCGCACATTACATTAAAATGTAGTCAATATCATGTAAATGAGCTCATTTTATAGTCCTCCAGGATGATCGAAAGCTAGTGCCTCATGAACAGAGTTCTGGACCGGCGCTATGCTGTAAAACAGCGCCACACAATAACGCCAGGTTCAAGCTGGCGTTCTTTTGACACAGGTCGCATCAGAACCCAAAAAAATCATTTCCTCTTCCATCCTACGTGTTTGCCGGAAGTGCAAGCTAGAAAACAAACAGCACACGTTTTCCCAAGTGGGTGAGCAATTGGTTTGCACTGCTTCTGTTAAAAATTACCTTTTTTGCGATGTGTGATGGTGGTATATCGGTGGTGCTTGCCTGCTATCGCCTTCTTGCTGAATCGCGGGGAGGAGTGCAGGATGGAGACCCACCGTTGGGGGCTGTGGTTGACCACGAGCAGGTCTTCAGGCCGCTACCACGGCAGCATGTATACCGTCGGCGCGTGTACCGCACAAGGGTGTCATTGGAGGAAATGACTGATACGGAGATCATCAGTATGTACCGTTGAATAGGGAGGCAATTTTTGAACTTTATGCTAAGATAAGAGTGGACATTGATTCCTGCACTGCGCGATCACACGCTGTCCCTGGACTGGTAAAACTACTTTGCACATTGCAGTTCCTGGCAACGGGTTCTTTCCAGCACGTGGTTGGAGCTTGCTGTGGAGTGGAGCAATCAACATTTTCTAAGCATCTGGCAGTGGTTTTGGAAGCCTTAACTGCACGTTTTAGGGACTATATCCGTTTTCCGCGGAGTGATGTAGAATTGCAGGAGTTAAAGGTTCAATTTTTCAGTATCAGTGGCTTCCCCAATGTTTTGGGGGCTATTGATTGCACCCTGTCCCGTTGGTCCCGCCATCAAGAACAGAATCTGTGTATCGCAACAGGAAGGGCGGCCTACTCCATGAACTACAGGCAATTGTGACGTGGAGGCTGAGGATCTTGGACGCGGTTGTGAGGTTCCCGTGAGGCTGCCATGACTCATATTTTGTCCCACTCAGACATAGGCCGCAATTTGGCCAATGGAACATATGGTGAAGGCTGGCTTTGGGGTGAGTACCATGACTGTTGTTCCACTGTGCGACGCTCACAATTCCCATATCCCGCAAAAACAGGATGTAGGGGACATTATTGATGGGAAGGGTAGGGCAAACGTACAAGGGGGATGGGAGCTATGGGTTTGAATGTTATGTAAACAATGAAAAACATACAATTCATGTAATTTTTTAAGCCATACGGCCTTGGATTTACCTGCAATAGAGAACATTGATAATGAACATAGGTGCATTGGTTTTGTAGGGGATGCTGGATATGGCTGCAAGACTTGGCTTTTGACACCTGTGCCAGTGCCATGTTCCCCCCCGGAGGAACGTTATAATGCCTCGCATATCAGAACTAGGAATTTTATTGAGTGTACCTTTGGTGTGCTGAAGAGCAGATTCCGCTGCCTACATATTACTGGTGGTGCACTACTCTATACCCCGAGGAAAGTCATACAGATTATTCTGGCTTGCTGTATTCTGCATAATATTGCGATACGCCATGGGATTCATATGGACATAGATCCAGCATTGGTACCTGCGCCGGGACACCATAGGCTTCCTGCTAATGGCATTGGAACAGACGCGGCGAGGGGAAATCAGATGAGAAGGAATGTCATACAACAGTACTTCTCATGTAAGTAATAAAACAGGAAACATGTTTTGTTTAAAAAACATATTTTCTACTTTCTATGGATTTCCATTTCTCCTCTTCCCATTGAATTTTGCCAATAATGATGGAAGGGACAGAGAGCTACTAGTACTACTACTTGAGATTTCTAAAGCGCTACTAGGGTTATGCAGCGTTGTACAATTTAACATAGAAGGACAGTCCCTGCTCGAAGGAGCTTACAATCTAAAACAAATGTACAGTCAGTCAAATAGGGGCAGCCTAGATTTCCAGAAAGGTATAAAGAAAGCTGCTGGTCATAGGAGTATAAAGGGGTGTGGGAAGACTAGAGGAAAGAGAGGCGCATGCTGATAAAGCACAAGGGGGTAGTGAAGGGAAAGGAGAAGAATGAGGATTGATGCATGAAATGGTTAATATGCTGTACTTGTTTATGGTGGATTACACATACCTGCTGTTGTGAACAAAGTTTTGGCTGCTTTATTGGTTTATTTGCTATTGTTGCTGTTTTGACACTTTTTTTTAAATTTTATTTCATTGTAGAACGTGCCTTTTGATAATTACAAGGAATGTGACAACATGCGGATTTCACTCCTCGTCTACGACTTGCCATGCAGCTGCCTGCTCTTGTACTCAGGTCATCAAGTCTGCTGAACCCCGCTGGTTGAGTTCCACAATAGGACTTTGTGAGATTTATACACCTGCATTGCATGTATCCATTTACAATGGGCACAAAATGGAAAGATCTGTCATTACAGTACTGGGGTGCGCTGTTTAGCTCTAATTTTTCATTTTGATGCAACTGTATTACCATTGCATGTGTCTTGATGTCATCTGGTTACACTGTGCTGCATTCTATAAAGGCAATTTTGCATGCAGTTGGCACTTCGGAGGAGATTCTTTATATGGCAACCAAAATCGGTGCTGAAATTAGTGCCAACTAAGTGTATTCTATAATTGGCACCTAGATTTATGCACCGATTATAGTTGATATTTTAGCGCCTAAATCTGTGCGCATCCACTTACACCAACTAAAACATGGCGTAAATCCCGTCATGTAGGTTTAGGTGCACTGGACCATCTTCTTTAAACTAGTGCCTAAATTTCAGAATGCCCATGAAATGCCCATTTCCCCGCCCATAACCACACCCCTTTTGCCTGCGCTTGTTAGAAGTTCGGCGCACAGCATTACAGAACATGCTTAGCGAGTTGTGCGCCTAAATTCTAATCAGTGCCAATTAATGTTTAACAGCTTTCTTGGAACAAACTTTGGAAACCTGTATAGGTTCTGTATGCCACGTTGTGGTTATTTTCCAGCTAACTAGTGCCCTCATGATCAAACCCCGACGCTATTTTAGACCGTTTGCCAATATCCCACGATTGTTTTTTGTGGGTTACACATAGCTCTTCCTTTGATGTGCACACCATTATAATTTATGTTAAGTATTGTTATTATGTTCTTGCATGCTGCTCCGCAGATGTTGGCATTCCAAACGGTGGGTCCTGGTATACCTCCCCCTTTACCACATACCGTCGAGTAGCACATACTGCCTCTTTAAACACTGTAAGGGTGGACACTTTGTATGGGATACAATGTTTGCTCTTGTTTAATGTTTTCATGCGGGGCTATTTAAAGACGATTAAACATCATCTATTGTGTCCATTGTTCCATGGTGACTACTTGTCGTTGTACCCTGTTTTATGCTTTTACTATTCTAATGTTCTATTTCAATAAACTTTACTTTGTTTTCAAAAGGGATCTCTTTATATTTTGTTAGCTTGAGGAAAACCTGTATGCACATCAACCATTCTCCCCACTTTACCACCCTTCGAAAATAGAAATCAACATTGGCCACTTCCTTAACAGGGAAAGGCAGTGTGTCACTTGTGCAATATATTTCAAACTTTCACAACTTGGTATGTTTGTATGGTCGTGAAAGTGAACATGCAGGGAATGACCAAGTTATAAATGACTACTGAAAATGGCATTTCCAAAATATAATGGATAGATAGCAAAAAAGGCACAGTGCATTTTAAGTGTCCACACTTAAAGTACACTGTGACTTTTTTGGTATCTATCCATTACCTGTTGGAAATGCCATTTTCAGTAGTCAGATGTTTCTCAAGTTATCCCTCCTCTATCTCCCCCTTATCCATTGTTATCCTCTTTCCTCGACCACCCCTCTGGTCAACCACACCACAACATTTTGCGTGACAGAGTACTCTATACTTTTTTTAAAAATAATTTTTATTTTAGTCAAAAAATTGGTTTACATATTTGTCAACATATTTTGAGAATGGTTATCAAATTGAATGCCTTTTAAGCGTAATTGCAACTGTAAAAGTTTTTTAAACATCATAATATTTTGCAATTTTCCAACATATGTGTTTTTGTTCTTGTTACAAACAATGTAATATCAACCTATCGGATATTTGAAAAATTATTCTTTACGTGCCCCTGGAGCGTGGATGCGATCAGCGATGGTCCGTAACTGTTCGCTGATCGCATCCACCCTTTGGCATAAGTCCCGGCAGTCTTCCTGCATGCGTGCTACTATGTCCTGTAGGTCTTGCACTTCAAATTGGGGTTGCAATGTTGGCGAAAACCTGGGTGTGATGTCTGAGGAAGGCGATGGTGGTGGTGGAGAAAATGGAGGAGTGGTTTCTGCATCTGGTGTATTCTGCGTCTGCCGGCATCGGGGTGGTGGCCACCGTGCAGTGTCCTTACAACGCTCTGCTCGTAATGTAAAACCTGGAAGAGTGAAGTGGAACACATACAAGACATGAGTGTGTAACGTTTGATGCTACCGTAAATGTACCCTGTGCCTTTTTTGGTTTAAGTGCCCCAAAATTCCCATTACCTACTACCAAGCTTATCTATGGTTCCACTTACGTGGTAGATGTTCAATAAGGTGCAGAAAGACACCCCATGCCCTCTCAAGCCATGGCGGCATTTGTAGAGGGTCTTCCAGGAATTCATCCCCATAATATGTCGTGTCACTCGATACACCTGTAACATTTAAAATTATAGCATATCATGTTGGCTGATGCCATTCTGCAGCAGCTCACGTTGACATTTGAACAAATCGTACTGTTACAGTAACTCACTAGATCTACGCGGAGATTTTAGAGGAACGGTGGAAGTCCCCCCTTCCTCATCCACTGTAAAAACAGTAAAAAGTTAGAACTGAGACACAAACAGATGTGTACATACTTTTGTATTGTTATTGCCTTTCAAATTTAAGTTGTTTTTCACGGGGTTTTGGTTTTTACTACTCACCTACCCCACCCCCATCTGTACGGTCACGCTTCCTCTTTTCAGCTGGGGGGACACAAGCACAGATGAAAATGATTATTTGAACGCATATTGGGTAAGTGTTTGGGCAAACTGGTGCAACATGTGTTGAACTGTACTTGTTTCTCTTGATTCCATCCCCCCCATTCTGGGAAACACGGCTCACCATTGTACACTTCACTGCACACATCGGAAGAAGGACTATCCGGTGTTGAGGGGATACAAGCACAGAAGGGAGAGAGAATGAGAGATTATAGAGTGTTAATATTGGGCGACAAGGTACATATTGGGTTGCCCTGTTATAAGATCTCGTTTGCAGATCCCCCCCCCCCCCACTCCTTTCACACAACGTTAGACATTGTTATAGATCGAAGTTCCAATGCAAACACCTGATTTTCTGAGACCCCCCTCCACACGCATTCCATTAGTCAGTACATGGCAAACGGTTTGTTTAAAACCCCTTTCCTTTACTCACCCGACACCATGCGAAAGAGCATTTTCATTCTTACCTGAACTCGTCTCCATAACCTTCTGCGCGTGTTTGCAGAAAGTTTGACGCCTTCGTTTTATGTGTGTGTGGGCTTACAGGCAGTAAGCGTGTCCTCCATTTCTTCCCCAGCCATTGTTTAGGTTGCACAGTTGTGGCACGTGCACCCCGCACCGCCCCCCCCCCCCCCCCCCCCCACAATTTAGCACGTGACCATCGACAGGTGGATTCCCAGGAAAGCAGAAAGATAGAAAGTTTTCTGTGCTTGCTTGTGGCACGTGCAGTCTTCACCCAAAAACACAGCAGGTTGCCACCTGACCAATGTTAGGATCGCGGGGAAGTCTGGAAATAATCCATCAGCATGTGATATAGGTGGATTTTTTGAAAAACATTATGATGTGTCCCAAACGAACAGACCGTTAAAATCAAATTTTATAGAATGTGAACATATGCACTTTAGAACATAGTGCATATCGCATCAGTTTGCAGAAAGTAGATAGAAGCGTGCAAGCCATGGTAATAACTTCTAAAAACATTAAAAAACAAAAGTTACAAATGGGAAAAGCTTAAAACGTTCTCATAGGTGACGGTGTTGTGAGTAGAATAAAGATGTAGACATTGCATAGAGGAGACCACACTGATGGCTTCATCGTCCAAGTACTGAAATCAGCTTCGGATTTATATGTTTCTGCTTTCATCTATATCATGTTTTTTTTGGAGTTTTACCCAAACAATTGTATTTTTAGAAACAGCACACAATACCTTGATGGTTCACGTTAAATGTCATCCTGATTCACCAATCTTTCATCTTTTTATGTTATAGCGAAAAATTATGCCATTATTTCAAAATTATATACATAAGCTGTACAGCATTTCGAATTGGAAGGGTGCATCTGAAATGTGCAGGACACCCTTTTTGTTTTAAACAGAAGCTATATCACATAGTTTTTGTTAGGTTCCCATATATATGTATTGCATTATTTTTTTCAACAAAGTGCAAGGCAAACCGAAGGACTAGTACACCCCAATGTAGTACATGACTATCATTTATGTTGTAATTCTGAAAACATATAACGCCACAAAACAGCGAAAACATAAGCGATACCATACAGCAAGATGTAATTTTTTTATATTAGTTTTTTTTATTATTTATTAAACATCACTCGATAATCATCATACAGAAAAAGAAAAAAGAAATCAATAAGCAATACAAATTGGCAAAATAGGTAGTTTTTTCTAAACAAGTCAAGCATTCTGTTTTAACATTGCGAAATTACAGAACATGATGTGCAGATCAATAGTATATTAACATTAAGCAATGAATAGAATAGTGTCTAAAAAATGTCGATAAAACCATGGCTACGAACATTAGAAGGTACGACTTATGCGCACAGGTCAAGAAAAGGAGTAACCCAAGTAAAACAAATCAATATTTTTTAAAAAAATCGTTGCCGTCACTCATGTGGTAGGTGGATATGTAGACTCCGTGTTATCGGTCGAGTACAGCGTGTTTTGTGCTTCATGAAGACCTTAAAAATGTGAAAAGTAAGAGTTTCAATAAATATGAAAGAGTAGCTTGGGAAATGTGATACAAGTACAGTTGTGTCAAACCAATAAACAGAATAAAAGAGAAACTAAAGGTAGGATTAACACAACATACGCTGTGACGAAGTTCTCTGCTGCGTGTAATCGACCAGTTCAGTTATCTTGTAGCCATCACCTGTGGTGGCAAGAAAGACAGTCAGAGGAAGGTAGATATCATCAAGCAAACGATGGCAAACGGAAAGAATGAAAGACAATTGGTACCTGCACTCAGATTTGAAACTGGAGCACTACTCCATGTGGCATGGGAACCTGCACAAAAGAATAAACATTCTAGAGACTGGAACAAACACACATGCATAGAGCAAAGACAAAACGATAGAACAGCTACCTTGTTTCAATGTTGTGGGGGACACAGGATAAGGCGAAAAACGTGCAAATCCCCGCATTCCACCTGCCCCTGCAAATATATAACCATTGTGATGCTTTCATCCAAACCTCTGTATTTTTAGCTCTGTGATGGATACTATGAAACTTTACCTATCGGGATTGCGGGGGGTCATGTGCAACTGGTGGTCCATGCCTGTGAGTGGTTAACAGGAAAAAAGCAATTTTAGTACAGCACAGCAAACAGAAATGATTAATGGAGGCAACAAAGACACGAAGCTTGTCCCCAACAACTGTCTGGTGAACAAAACGATACAGGAACAGCGCTATAGGGCCCTGTGTCCCCCCAATGCATTACAGAACAAAAAGGAAGGTCCATGGATAAGATTAGAAGTGAAAAGGCACGTTACCCTCCAAAGCTATGAACAGTTTGTGGAGCATTCAAGCACATGATGTCAGCCATCCTACGGATCTCGTAAACGATGTCCCGCAGTCCAGCACGCATCTCACTTCGCATTTCCCGCATATCATCTCGCATCTCCCTTTGCATGTTCAGCATGTCGTTGCGCATCACGCTTACCATATGATCAACAGAACTACGCACGAAGCGCATCTGTCGTGACAGGTCCTGAGGAGCCGTGCGTGACACGGTTCCAGTCTCTCTGGTTTTCTAACATACTATCAATAGGCAAGACACACTGTTCCCCTGCACGCCGGGGATAATGATACAGGGGGACCAACACTGTTGGTTAAGGGTGTTTCCCTCGCAACACGTGGTCCACGCGCGAATGAGTCTGTACTGCTACCGGCCTGTGTCTGATGAACGTCCTGTAACACACATTGTGACAACACAGAGATTGGACCCCAAGGAACAAGCAGAGGAGGGTTCTGTGCTTGTACTGGCCTGTGCCAGCTGTACGTCATCAGACAGACATGACAAAACAGAGCCGAACCCTATGGAACATGCAGTGGAGAGTTCTTCATTAGTACTGGCATGTACAGGATGTACGTCCTCAGACACACATGACAACACAGAGTTGAAACCCATGGAACACGCTGAGGAGGATTCTGGGCCACTACTACTGCCTTGTGTTGGCTGTACGTCATCAGGCACACACTGCGACAACGGAAAAATGGTTTGGGAAGATGCGTTAGAGGGTGAGGACGCAAATTCTTCCTCTGCTCTCTCCGGTCCTGACCGTCACTTGGTACAGGGACATCGGCCAACATTTTTAGATACATTTAAAAGCAGGAAACCGGCCAAAGAGTCGGTTGGGCCGCTGGACGAAAATGGTGTTAAAGGGGCGAACAGGAGGACAAAGCCGTAGCGGAGAAATTAAATGAATTCTTTGCTTCGGTCTTCACCGAGGAGGATTTGGGGGGGACACCGGTGCCGGAAAGAATATTTGAAGCGGGGGAGTCGGAGAAACTAAACAAATTCTCTGTAACCTTGGAGGATGTAATGGGTCAGTTCAGCAAGCTGAAGAGTAGTAAATCACCGGGACCTGATGGTATTCATCCCAGAGTATTAATAGAACTAAAAAATGAACTTGCGGAGCTACTGTTAGAAATATGCAATCTGTCCCTAAAATCGAGTGTAGTACCGGAAGACTGGAGGGTAGCCAATGTTATTCCGATTTTTAAGAAGGGTTCCAGAGGAGATCCGGGAAATTATAGACCGGTGAGTCTGACGTCGGTGCCGGGCAAGATGGTGGAGGCTATTATTAAGAATAAAATTGCAGAGCATATACAAAAACATGGACTGATGAGACAAAGTCAGCACGGATTTAGTGAAGGGAAGTCTTGCCTCACCAATCTAATGCATTTTTTGAGGGGGTAAGCAAACATGTGGACAATGGGGAGCCGGTTGATATTGTATATCTGGATTTCAGAAGGCGTTTGACAAAGTGCCGCACGAAAGACTCCTGAAGAAATTGCAGAGTCATGGAATCGGAGGTAGGGTATTATTATGGATTAAGAACTGGTTGAAAGATAGGAAGCAGAGAGTAGGATTGCGTGGCCAGTATTCTCAGTGGAGGAGGGTAGTTAGTGGGGTCCCGCAGGGGTCTGTGCTGGGTCCGTTGCTTTTTAATGTATTTATAAATGACCTAGAGATGGGAATAACTAGTGAGGTAATTAAATTCGCCGATGACACAAAATTATTCAGGGTCGTCAAGTCGCAGGAGGAATGTGAACGATTACAGGAGGACCTTGCGAGACTGGGAGATTGGGCGTGCAAGTGGCAGATGAAGTTCAATGTTGACAAGTGCAAAGTGATGCATGTGGGTAAGAGGAACCCGAATTATAGCTACGTCTTGCAAGGTTCCGCGTTAGGAGTTACGGATCAAGAAAGGGATCTGGGTGTCGTCGTCGATGATACGCTGAAACCTTCTGCTCAGTGTGCTGCTGCGGCTAGGAAAGCGAATAGAATGTTGGGTGTCATTAGGAAGGGTATGGAGTCCAGGTGTGCGGATGTTATAATGCCGTTGTATCGCTCCATGGTGCGACCGCACCTGGAGTATTGTGTTCAGTACTGGTCTCCGTATCTCAAAAAAGATATAGTAGAATTGGAAAAGGTACAGCGAAGGGCGACGAAATGATAGTGGGGATGGGACGACTTTCCTATGAAGAGAGGCTGAGAAGGCTAGGGCTTTTTAGCTTGGAGAAGAGACGGCTGAGGGGGAGATATGATAGAAGTGTATAAAATAATGAGTGGAATGGATCGGGTGGATGTGAAGCGACTGTTCACGCTATCCAAAAATACTAGACTAGAGGGCATGAGTTGAAGCTACAGTGTGGTAAATTTAAAACGAATCGGAGAAAATTTTTCTTCACCCAACGTGTAATTAGACTCTGGAATTCGTTGCCGGAGAACGTGGTGCGGGCGGTTAGCTTGACGGAGTTTAAAAAGGGGTTAGATAGATTCCTAAAGGACAAGTCCATAGACCGCTATTAAATGGACTTGGAAAAATTCCGCATTTTAGGTATAACTTGTCTGGAATGTTTTTACGTTTGGGGAGCGTGCCAGGTGCCCTTGACCTGGATTGGCCACTGTCGGTGACAGGATGCTGGGCTAGATGGACCTTTGGTCTTTCCCAGTATGGCACTACTTATGTACTTATGTACTTATCTCTGCAAAGGGAGGAAAATAGCGGAATGAAAGAGCAGACCCGAAAATGTGAAAACCCACAACTGTACAGAAACAAATCCACTTACCGACACCATGCTCAGCACTTGTATCATACCACCCTGGCACCCCAAACACAGCTTCAGGCAGCAGAGTGGTGTTCACCAGCTCTTCAGCAGGAGTCAACTTGAGATTGATCGGTGGACCACCACCCGTCTGTCGCTGCGAAGCCCTGATCATTGCCACTTTGCTTTTCACCTTACTGCGCAAATCGCGCCAACGGTGTTTCACTTGTTCCTCAGTGCGTTGTGCCCTTCCCAGTGAGCTTACTTCTGCCGCTATTTGTGCCCACAATTTATTTTTCGTGCAAACAGTGCTCCGTGCCCAGGAATTAGACTGGGGGTTCAAACGCGCAAACTCCTCTGTCACGCGTCTCATAATCATGTCATTTTCCTCTACTGTGAAGTAACATGAACGTGTTTTTTTGGCATTCTCAACAGGCTGTGGGACGGAATCCATACCTACCCAGTTAAAAGCAAAGCAAAGCAATGGAACAATGTAAGTCACGCAAATCTCCATGAATGCCACATGACAATTTTGAAAGAAGCAAACATACAAACAAGCCAAAATGAGCACACATGCACACACAGACACACAGTAAAAAAGGAACGCCATAACTAAAAATGACAAATACAAACCATTAGCCGGTACGGTAGGAAATAGAATTGAAATTAATGTGGCTGTGGTAGACAGAAACAGAAAAATCGACAGTCAGTGTTACAACACGAACCCATAGCACTTCATTGAAAACATCCTCGTGGTGTTACAGTGAAATCTAAATTCTTCTTAATATCTCATTATTCCCCATGTAGGAAAAAACACCTGTAGAATAAGCAATCAGTACACATCAAAGTAAAGACTTTTATTAACATCTAATAGGTTTGATTGCGTGTAATATAAGTACACCACGAGGTAAGTTGTAGCTGAAGGTCAGCAATCTTTGGATTAGCTTTTATTTTATGTAATCCTTTGTTATCAAGAATTATGCCCACTGAAGACATAATGTAATGGATCAGTTTTTTGATCGGTTCAACCCCTGGACTGTTATTAAAACCATTCTAGAAATTTACACGAACTGCTACATGGACCCCCGTCTACCGTTCAGAGAACAATGAGGCCTACCTGCACGAGTAGGAAAACACAGGCCACAAGAGTAACCAACAGCTACCTATGCTGTCCTGAACATTAGAAAAGGGAATTCGTCAATGTAATAGACGATTGTCAATGAAATGCTAAATAAAAGGGGCATTAGTGAAGACGATGCTCACCTACACATCTATGGAAAAACACGGGCTTGCTCAGAAAGGACAGACAAAAGAGACAGAAACCAGCTAAGAAGCTGACCACCAGGAAAAAGGTAAGTTTGAGAGGGGTTCTGACCATAATCATAACAGGTCCTAGCTTTCTTGTGAGGCAGGCCCCATCAGAAGCCCCCCCCCCCCCCCCCCCCCCCCGCTGAAGGAGTGGAACGCCGGATACTGTTCGAATACTATGCATACTACTGAGCAACAGGACAACCTCATGTTTTTGTGCCTGCTGATGGACTTATACTTATGCACTCTACCTCTGCTTTTGGCTGTTTAGCCACACCCTATTACTGCACTGGACATTTGTGCCTTATCCAGTTCTACTGGTTACTAACAAAAGAAGTTTGCTGTTTACTAATGTACAGACAGAATGCAGGGCTATTAGACATATAGCTTGTAACAGTAGTTTGCAAGGCCTATACAAGACCAGCTTGCATGTAGCAACGCCATCTGAATAGACGACCTTGGTGGGTGCTGACACCCCGCCCTGCATTCCTGAGCCGAACGAACCTTATCTCCTGTGCTAGAAAGGAGCATTGTGTGTGT
The DNA here is from genome assembly GCF_901765095.1 of Microcaecilia unicolor. Taxonomy (NCBI): domain Eukaryota; kingdom Metazoa; phylum Chordata; class Amphibia; order Gymnophiona; family Siphonopidae; genus Microcaecilia; species Microcaecilia unicolor. Next base: position 204,686,846 of record NC_044034.1, read on the forward strand.
GAAGAATAAGCTGCTAAGTTTCGTTTTTCTTGCCAGTATCATTTCAGTGTTATGACGTGTGTACGTACTGGGACTACAATTTTGTACTGTAAGAACTACAAATGTTTACTGCGCATGTCTGTTGTGACGTGTAAGGGGCCAAATGCGCAGGCCCAGTAGGGAAGTATAAATGTAAGTGTCAGATGATTTATGACACACAGTGTCCCGAGACTACTCGGTGCTGTTCACTTGCTAGCAATAAAGTTGCCTTGTTTGGAACCAAAATTTGCCTTTCGTCTTCTGATTTCCCACCTGTTTCATTGGCGACCCAGATGGGACGGAAGTAGAAAGGGGAATCGGATTTTATTCTTCCCCTCCCCCACTGCAGTCGGACCGGGTCATCGACCCCCACCCGAGAAGGTGGTGAGTGGCCACCGCTGATTTCAGCGTCCATCTCCCGAAGGAGGGCCGATCAACTCCGCCTGACTGTAGAGGGGGCTGTGTGGTTCCGGCAAGGCACCTTTTCATTTCAGAGAGAAGCGTACGACGGCGCAGCCTGCGACCCCGGCGGACAGGCGAGTATACTCTACGTAGTGACCGGCCCAGTAAGGACCGAAGAAGAGGCGTGATCACCCTCTTTTAGCCAGTGACTAATACGGACTATTGGTATCCGACTAGGTCCCGAAACTCACTAGGCTCCGACGACGAAACCGAGCGGCGAACGGGAGGGTTTCTTGTGGCGTATGAAAGTGTGTGAATGGGCTTGCAGTTCCAGGCCGGGCGACCGCGTCCTGGTCAGGCCGAGTGTTGACCCTTCTGTGTCTGGTGGAACGAGACCCCTTACTCCTCCACCGCCCCTTTCCCCCTTTGTCCGTCACCTGTCCTTTGGCACTCAGGTTAGGATGGGCGGGGGTGGGTCTTCACCGTTAGATTTAATGACGGAACACTTTAGCGAAGTGTTCGACCTAGATAAATGTAGCAGGGCCGGGATGATACAGAGATGTCAATTTATGTGGCCGGGGCTAGGAATTGCTGGATGGCCCCCGGAAGGGTCATTCGAGTATGCAAGAGTGGCGGCGGTCATGAATATTGTTATAATTGAGGGAAACCCAGGCTGTCCCGAGGACATTCCATACATAGAAGCGTGGTTGGATGTAGTCCGGGATCCGCCGGCTTGGGCCCAACGGAAGGTAGAGAAGGCCGCCCTCATGTTGGTAAAGCAGAGAAAAGGCCGGAAAACTAAACTTAGAACCCTGCCGACCCATGCCTTCGCTCTCCAAAGCTCGGCAACCGCTGCCGTCCCGAAGGCCGCAGGGACCGCCCCCATACGGCCTACCGCCCCTAGCACTGAAGCCACTGAGACCACGCCCCCTGCTACCATAGTCAAGGCAGGAACCACGCCCAGTACTACCAACACACTTTCTAGAAAGAAACCCCCAAAGAAAACCGCAGGGAAAGTTCAGGGTTCGCCCGAGAAGAAGCCTCCAAAAGCCCCGATACTTGCTACGGCGGAAGCATACGAAGACGACATTGCGCCGCCGCCATATGCCCCTATATACCCTGACCTTACGGGCCTAGCAGAAGGCCCCGCTGACGCCGAGACTTCCGGGTCAGAGTCGGATGCCGGGGAGACGTCCCACCCAGCCTCACCTGAGTCACCTGGCCCCGCAACCACACGGAAGAGTAACGGGTTGTGAAGAACATTACTCGGTTCCCCCAATCGAGTCCGCATCAGGCCCTCCCGTCCGCCGAAAAGGAGGAACCTCCCACTTATTCCCAGTTCGACAGTCTACCACCTATACCCCTAACCCGGCGGAAGGGGGGGGCCAGCCCATTGAATCAACAGTTTATAGCCACGTTCCCTTCTCAAGTGCCGACTTGTATAACTGGAAATTCCATGGGCCGTCCTACGACCAGAAACCCGAGCAGCTGGTAGAGCTGGTGGAAGGCATTATATACAGTTATAATCCGACGTGGGCAGACCTTAGGCAGTTGAGCGCCCACATCCTGACCACTGAAGAACGCCGCCTTTTACAACAAAATATGGAGCAAGCCGTCCGGGATGCGAATCCGGCCCATGCCAACTTACAGAACCTAATAGAAACGGAGGCGCCCATCGCTGCCCCCACGTGGGACTACCGAACCGCTGAAGGCCAAACCTTTATCCGCCGATACCAGCAGGCGTACCTGGCCGCCTTAAAGAAGGGAAGCAGAAGGTTACCAACATGGGGAAAATCCACAGTGTGGTCCAACAAAAGGACGAGAGTCCAGGGGACTTCCTTGAACGACTTATGGACGCATTCAGGAGGCACAGCCCGATAAATCCCGAAGACCCTAAGAACCTCCCAACCGTGGTTATGAGTTTTGTTAGCCAGTCAGCACCGGATATACGAAGAAAGCTACAGAGAACGGAGGGGTTCGAAGGGATGAGCCTCAGCCAACTGAAAGCTATAGCTGATCGCGTATTCGGATATCGCGACCAGGAGGAGAAGGTGGAGGCCCGGAAGGAATCGACCAGACGGATGCGGGAGAAGGCAGATGTGTTGGCCACGGTGCTGGAAGAACGAATGAGGTCTAGACCAAGAGGGAGGGGCAGGAGAACAAGAGGAACGCGGTCCCCCATAGGGCGTAACCAGTGTGCAAATTGTCGACAAGAAGGACACTGGTGGGCTGATTGTCCAGAGGAGATACGGGACAGCCCGAGAGAAGAGGAATCATGGGACCGGCAGAGAGAGGAGGAGACAGGCGACCGCACGGGGGCCCCCAGGCGAGGCCGGGGAAGGGGCCGAAGAGAGAGAGGACGGGATGACCGGAGGGAATGGCAGATGGCTGTGGACGCTACCCGAGACAGCACAGCATGAAGAAACCGGGAGGGCAGAGTCCCCACTGACCCTCTGGTGGAAATTCGGGTGGGGACAGAATCTATGAAGGCCTTACTAGACACGGGGGTCCAGCGATCTGTTATCACCACCGCCATAGCCCCAGCCACGAAAGAAACTATACCAATTGTGGGAGCCTCCGGGAAATCCCTTGCGGCCCCCCTCCTCAAAGAGCGCCAAGTCCAGATCGGAGGGACGATGGTGTCCCATCAGTTCATACACATCCCTGGATGCCCAGTCCCCTTAATTGGTCGAGACCTACTCTGTAAGCTCCAGGCCACCTTGAAGTTCAAGACCACGGGTGAGGTAGAAGCTCGCTTTGAAGATCGGCCAGTGACACTCATCTGCCCAGTAAGAGAAGAATGGAGACTACACACTCCCCCAACTGTAGGGCCTGGCAGCTGCCGTTACGACCAGAATACCTCTTTTGCCCAGCAGAGACGAGCCATAATGGATGAAGTACCTGATGTATGGGCAGAAGTGAACCCCGGAGGACTGGCCGTTAACGCTATCCCTATCTGGATTGAGCTCAAACCGAACGCTCAAGTTGTCACCCAAGGACAATACCATATCCCCTATGCGGCCCGGCATAGTATGCAAATTCACCTACAGAAACTCCTTCAACAAGGGGTCCTTAGACCGACTAGATCTGCGTGGAACACCCCATTGTTGCCCGTCAAGAAGCCAGGAACATCAGAATACAGACCCGTCCAGGACCTGAGAAAAGTCAACAACCAGGTAGCCGACATAGTTGCCCTCGTACCAAACCCCTACTCCATCCTAGCCCAAGTGCCATCCCAGACCAAGTGGTACAGTGTCATTGATTTGAAGGACGCCTTCTTTTCCATCCCTCTCGCTGCCGACAGTCAAAAGTTGTTTGCCTTTACGTGGGAAGACTTACAGACGGGAACCAAGCAGCAATATACATGGACCCGGCTTCCTCAGGGGTTCAAGAACTCCCCCACCCTCTTTGGTGACCAGCTTGCCCAGGACCTGAAAACGTACCAAGATGAGTACGGGCCGGTCGTCCAATACGTGGATGACCTGTTGGTGGCCCGTGAAACATACACGGACTGTGCAGAAGCTACCCTTTACCTCTTGAGAACCCTGGAAGCCCAGGGGTACCGGGCCAGTCGCAAGAAGGCCCAGATATGCGAGATCGAAGTCGAATACCTGGGTTTCCGCCTCCGAGAAGGAACCCGAAGGCTCGGTACCCCCCGAACCCAAGCTATCCGCAACCAACCCACCCCTGCGAATAAGAAGGAATTGCGGGCACTCCTCGGAGCCGCTGGATATTGCCGGATATGGATCATCAATTTCGCTGTCCTGACCCATGATCTGTATGCCAAGCTAAAAGGACCTGAACTCGAGGGCCAAAATCTCCAGTGGGAGAAACACGAACTGAAAGCCCTTCAGGACCTCAAGGAGGCCCTTGTGGCCCCACCAGCGCTCGGACTGCCAGATGTGACTAAGCCGTTCCACTTGTTCATCGACGAAAAGAAGGGATTGGCACTTGGAGTCCTCACCCAACTGGTCGGCACCTGGCAACGCCCTGTGGCATACCTCTCCAAGAGTATGGACAATGTGGCACGAGGATGGCCGGGCTGCCTACGAAGCATTGCGGCAGCCTGCCTGTTGATACACGAGGCCAATAAGCTTACTTTCGGCCAAACACTTTTTGTGACCACACCCCACACCATCCGCGGCCTACTCGAGAGCCACGGACCTAGATGGATGACCAACTCCCGATTGGTTAAATACCAGGCCCTCCTGTGCGAAAATCCGGAGGTGCGGATCCTGGACACGACCAACCTCAATCCCGCTACTCTCCTTCCGGCCCCTGAACCACCACTCCACGATTGTGAGGAGGGTAATGGCCACTGTGCACTCGAGCAGACCTGACCTGAAGGACCAACCATGGCAAGGAGGCATCACCCTTTTACCGATGGAAGCAGCCAGGTGATAGAGGGAGTTCGAAGAGCTGGCTATGCTGTCGTGTCTGAGGACCATGTGATCGAGGCTATGGCCCTGCCGCCCGGAACATCAGCCCAGAAAGCGGAGCTGATCGCCCTCACCCGAGCCCTTCTGTGGGCTGAAGGAAAAGTTGTTAACATTTACACCGACTCCAAATACGCTTTCCTCACCCTCCAGGTGCACGGAGCTTTGTACAAGGAGAGGGGATTTCTGACAGCTGAGGGGAAAGGACTTGCAAATGCCGCTGAGATCTGCCAGTTACTCGAGTCAGTATGGAAACCGAAGAAGGTGGCTGTGATGCACTGCAGGGCCCACACTGGAAGAACGGACCCTATCGCCCGGGGAAATCAGCGGGCAGACGACGCTGCAAAAAGGGCAAGTCAGCTCCCCCACTCCTCTCACCCTTCTGACCCCGTACTCGTCGTCCAGCTCCCTACGGAGACCCCTATCTACACCCCCCAAGAAACGGAATGGGCCCAACAAGAGGGTCTACAGTCACGCAATGGCTGGTGGATACTGCAGGATGGGCGCATATGGATACCCGAAGCCTTGGCCTGGACGGTGGCCAAGGAGGCTCACGACCGCACCCACCTGGGAAGGGACGCCCTGGGCGCTTACTTGAGAAGACCTACTACATCAACAAACTATCCCTGTGGACAAAAAACGCTTCCAGCCGATGCGCGACTTGTGCCGGAACAACCCTCGAACGGGGCCCGGCCCTATGCCAGGACATGTTCTTCGAGGCACCAGCCCTTTCCACGTGTGCCAGATTGACTTCACACACATGCCCCCGGCGCGAGGCTACAAAGCTATCCTCGTCGCCGTGTGTACCTACACCGGATGGATTGAAGCCCAGCCCACTAGAACGGAAATGGCTAAAGAAGTCACCTCCCTACTGCTTCATCAAATCCTACCCAGATACGGTCTCCCCAAGCAAATAAACTCTGACAACGGTCCCGCCTTCGCTAGCGAAGTAACACAACAGCTCAGTACCAGACTGGGCCTCGATTGGAAGTTGCATTGTGCCTGGAGACCCCAAAGCAGTGGAGTAGTGGAGAGGGCTAACCGATCCCTGAAGAACCAGCTAGCCAAGCTATGCCAAGAAGCAAAAGCCAAATGGCCCGACCTGCTTCCACTGGCCTTGCTGCATCTTAGGTGTACCCCCAAGGCTACCGGCCTTACTCCTTACGAAATGATGTATGCTAGGCCACCACCACTACCCTCCTTTCCCGACTCCTTGCAGATACAGGGTGAGAGTTCCTTAGTGAAACAGATGAGAGCCTTACACCAGGTAGTGCAAGACATCCAGCAGTACACTGAAAGAGTAGCTCCCTTGGTCCTCACCAATCCTACGCACAGGTTCAGGGTGGGAGACGAGGTTTGGGTAAAAGAGTGGGATGAATCTGACTGTCTAAAGCCCAAATGGAAGGGGCCCTCCCTTGTTCTCCTAACGACCTCAACCGCTGTTAAAATTGCAGGAAGCCCAGTGTGGATACATTGGACCCGATTGAAACCGCTGCTTCCCACTAGCAGCACCCTGAAGCGTTGGACTGCGCACCAACATCCTGACGCTCCATTACGGCTGACTCTAAGACAGACGTGAACCACCAGATTCATGCCTGCTCAGCAACAGGAACTCAGTTTCTGGACCCACTGCGTTTTTGGCTCTCTCTTTATCGCAGCCTTCATCGTGGGCCTCATTATCTTCTTGCTGCAAAAGCTCGGATACCTCCCACCACATATATAATGCTGACCATCTCTTTCTCCTGTGTGCAGTCCCGAGCTATCCTGCCACCCTGAGCCTGAATTGCACTGAATGTTTGCGCCTTGTGCGCCACCGTATAGAGGGAGGATATCACCTAGTCACTACCCTCATCCACCAGACGCAGCCCCCGGAAGGCGATTGCCGGCTTCTCCCGACTTGTGCCCTCATCACCCCGCATGGCCTCCAACAGTTCCACAGATGCCTCCAAGGAAATCTCACTATCTGCCACAGCCCTACCAAACCAAGATACTACAATGTCACCCTCAGCGTAGGACTCCCCGCGTATGTGGCCGGACCTCCGGGAGTCGAGGGAGATGGCATTCTGTATTACATAAATTCCACTCGCATCCTTGTCGGTGGCATCCAAACTATAGCAACCCTAACCTTCGACGTCTGTGCCGCCATGGACAAACACCCTTGGTCTCGCAAGTGTGGCAGCCAGAGTTGGCGTGAGGCATACGTTAACGACCACAAGTATGTTTGCCCCTTCAGTCCAGACATAAGATGCTGCTCCCCGTGGGTTTGGCTCCCATGCGCCGGCGACACTCGAGCCTCGGGCTGGGACCGAGTATGTGCTTATACGGGAGGAGGATATGCCGGATGCACCGGCCTGGGCGAGTTTCGTCGAGGTTCTGGTAATTATGTGTCCCTTGACTGGCCCATTCGAGGACACGACATGCCCTGGAGAGGGACGTGGGGCCTCGGTATTGACGGCGGAGGAATGGATCCGTTGACATATATTACCATATATCAGAGTCTCGAAACGAAGCCTCCTACGCACTACCAAACTACTGTTGTCGGCTACCAAGACGTATTCGATGAAATTGCTCGTGCCGAGCACACCGAGACTAAATTCCCCATTTCCCCAGAAGCCCGAAATATGTTCCTCAACTTGGCTGAGAACATCGCCCTCTCCCTCGGAATTGCCAACTGTTTCGTCTGTGGAGGAACTGACATGGGTGAACAATGGCCCTGGGAAGCGAGAGAGATCCGACAGCAAACATGGGATGCACTCAACACCACTAACATTACCTTTCCCCTACGGCCGAAGCCGTACGAATGGGCCCTGAGAACAAATATAATAGGTACCCTCTGCGCTAGTCGAGCGCCATCGAAGCGGTACTCTGTACCAGTGGGAGATTCTGCTTGCACGGGGGTCCTTCAGTATAATGGAAGCCGGACGACCTGGTGGCAAACGGATAACCTGCCCGCCCCGGAGCCTATCTGGACAGAACCCACCTTGAACACGACATGGACATACGGAGGCAACGCTTCCCTCAAGTGGGTAGCCCCCGCGGGCTACTACTATATCTGCGGACGCAGGGCCTATGAACAGCTCCCGACCCCTGGTACGGTACCTGTCTCTTGGGCACTGTCCGACCTAGTTTTTTCCTTTTGCCCATACAAGTCGGCGAAACTTTGGGTATCCCCCTATACGTGGAAAAGGGGCCTGATAACCCTGCCAGACGAAAACAGTCTTTCCCCAACATCAAGCCCAAAGTCCAAATTGGAGACTGGAAAGACAACGAGTGGCCGCCTGAACGCATCATTCATTACTATGGACCGGCCACATGGGCTGAAGATGGTACATACGGGTACCGCACCCCTATCTATATGCTGAATCGCATTATTCGCCTACAGGCCGTACTCGAAATTCTTACTATCGATTCGGCCCTTGCCCTCAATATCCTAGCTCGACAGAACACTAAGCTCATTACCGCCGTTTACCAAAATCGCTTGGCTCTTGACTACCTCTTAGCCCAGGAGGGCGGGGTGTGTGGCAAGTTTAACCTCAGTAATTGCTGCTTACAGATTGATGACCAGAGCCATGTCATCAGAGAAATAACTGACCGGATGGTCAAACTAGCCCACGTCCCCGTCCAGACCTGGAACAGTGCGTGGGATTGGACTTCCTCCCTCACCAGCTGGCTCCCAACCTCCGGGAGCCTACATGGCCTCCTCGTCATGGGTGGCCTGTTCTTGTTGTCCTGCTTATTAATACCTTTGTCTCTCCCCTTGGTTTTCAGGTGCTTCCGCTCCACCATGGAAAGCATCGCTGATCGCCGTGCTGCTGCCCAACTTATGGCTCTCCAGATGTACTCCCCCATTCCCCAGTCTGATGAAGCTGACGATGAAGCACCTTGTGCCTGACGTGCACCACCTCCTGAGTCACTTAAGGGGCCATTACCCTTGTGTCAGCATAAGACCGGATACAAAGGGGGGGGGATTCCACTAGGGGCCCTCCGTCTCAACCCCGGCGAAGCAACCAACGGCTGCGCAAAGGGCTTAGGGCTCGCTTGTTGCCTCCTCGCTAACTATCCTTCTCCTTTCTTTCCTTTTCAGGGTTCTTGGAGGTGATACTCTCCACCAGAATGGATGTTCAAGTATCAAAAGGGGGAATGAAGGAGTGGAACGCCGGATACTGTTCGAATACTATGCATACTACTGAGCAACAGGACAACCTCATGTTTTTGTGCCTGCTGATGGACTTATACTTATGCACTCTACCTCTGCTTTTGGCTGTTTAGCCACACCCTATTACTGCACTGGACATTTGTGCCTTATCCAGTTCTACTGGTTACTAACAAAAGAAGTTTGCTGTTTACTAATGTACAGACAGAATGCAGGGCTATTAGACATATAGCTTGTAACAGTAGTTTGCAAGGCCTATACAAGACCAGCTTGCATGTAGCAACGCCATCTGAATAGACGACCTTGGTGGGTGCTGACACCCCGCCCTGCATTCCTGAGCCGAACGAACCTTATCTCCTGTGCTAGAAAGGAGCATTGTGTGTGTGAAGAATAAGCTGCTAAGTTTCGTTTTTCTTGCCAGTATCATTCAGTGTTATGACGTGTGTACGTACTGGGACTACAATTTTGTACTGTAAGAACTACAAATGTTTACTGCGCATGTCTGTTGTGACGTGTAAGGGGCCAAATGCGCAGGCCCAGTAGGGAAGTATAAATGTAAGTGTCAGATGATTTATGACACACAGTGTCCCGAGACTACTCGGTGCTGTTCACTTGCTAGCAATAAAGTTGCCTTGTTTGGAACCAAAATTTGCCTTTCGTCTTCTGATTTCCCACCTGTTTCACCGCCACCGAAAAAGGTAATTTCCTCAGAACATCGAAATGATAATTTAATATACAGGATAGCATAGGAGCCATGTGGGTTTAGTGCTTGTTTGAAAACATTCCTTGTATGTGTCCAGGGAGGGCTTATTTCCACTGGCCTTAACACCCCCCTTTAATGTTGAACACTTTTGGATCCTATGCACGATTGTAAATTACATGTAAAATACATTTAGAAACAAAATAAATAAATAAAATGCAGCCCCTTTACAAAAATACATACCCTCCGTGATAAACGGACCAAAAATGTTTTACGGTCTAACAATTTACGACAAAACGACAACCACCCCCTATGCGCATGCGTGCTGTTCGTTGACTAGCGCATCTGATTAGCGCATTACATTGGTGCGCATGCGTCCCAGCTACTTACCCTCATTTGACTACGCCGTCTACAGAGATTTGCGCCGCTACACCACTGCTTATTTTTGCATGTATTAAGTTCTGATCATGCCATAACGTTGCATCGTGTTACTACGGCGTTAGAACAGCGCTATTTCTAGAGCGTTATCTAAAATAGCATCGGGGTTTGATCATGAGGGCATTAGTGTTTAAGAACTGTTGAGGCAGGGATAGGCAGCTGCTATAATTAGAGCAATAAAGATAATGGAGCTAAAGCAATCCAGGCTTTGAGTCTGTGATTTCTATCAGGGTGCTGTTTTTTCTAATTGAGATTGAGCAAGCAGGGCAGCTCCAGTTCTGTCTTTAGCGCTGTTAGCGATTTTACTTTTGTTTTCGCGCCGGAGTTTTATTTACTTCATCAGCTGTTCGCAATGTCGGAAAAGTTGCGGCGGTGTTCAGTTTGTCAGCGCCGCAGCCTTGGTTCGAGTGGGGTGTGTAAATTTTTGTACTGCAGTGGACATTTTGCAGGAGCAAGGTGCAGGACCGTCTGTTTCGTCGGCGCCGGTAGTTCCGCCGTCGGGGGGGGTCTGATTCGAGTAGCGGTAAGGCGGTTGCGTCCCCTGCTCCCTCACTCCCAGTTTTGGCGGGAACGTCCGCCATTTTGGATATGACCCGCTCTGATCTGTCTCAGGATCCCCTGGTTTCGCTGCCAGCTGCTCCAGCTACAGTCCTATCTCAGGGGACAGCTGGTTTCCCTCCTGCCTTTGTAGTTCAGATGTATCAGGCTTTCTTACTGCAGCAGGCTGCTCCTGCTGAACCTCCAGTAAGGAGTTCTATGGAGGCTCCTTCTGTGCCTGTGAAACGCTTTAAGCCTTCTGGCCAGGCAGAGCAGGATGATTTCTTTGAGCCTGAGCAGGAGTTCCCTACCCTGGCAGAGGATCCTTGGTTACCTGAGGAGGATTTGTCTGAGGATTTTCTCATCCAGGTGATACAGAGGAAGCCCCTTCCAGTGGGGGAGGATCCCTCGGTGGTTAGAATCTCTCATAAGGATGACCCTTCAGCAGCTTATTTCCCAGGTTTCTTCTACTCTCCGTTTTGAGGATGATGATAGTGCTGTGGTGGAGCCTAGGAAGGTGGACTTGTTGATCAAGGGAGTCCGCAGGTTTGGTAGGTCGTTTCCATGCATCAGGACATTATGGATGTGGTCCAGGCTCAGTGGGAGCGTCCGGACTCTGGTTTTCGGCTTGCAAGGGCCATGAGCAGGCTTTACCCAGTTCCGGATTCCGATAAAGAGTTTTTAAGTTCCCCTGTAGTGGACGCAGTTGTCTCCGCGGTGACTAAGCGTAACACGGTGCCGGTAGATGGTGGCACAGCTCTGCAGGATCCTCAGGAGCGTTGGATTGAGACCCTCCTGAAGAATGCCTTTGATGTTTCAGCTCTAGCAGTGCAGGCCGCTATTTGTGGTTCTCTGGTCGCAAGGGTGAGTTTTGGTGGTCCGAGAGGATTTTAGACCATACGCTTAGTTTGACTGTTTCATTTGGGGGGAAAGGATGGGGCGGAGCATATTAGCATATTCATTTGCATATATATATATATATATATATATATATATATATATATATATATATATATATACAAATGAATATGCTAATATGGAGGAAAGATACACAATTTCTCTTTGTGGATTAACTTTTCACCTCATCTTAAATGGATATGTGTTAACATCTATGCAGTGATTTCTGAGAAATAGCAGGCACAATACAAGACATTCATCTTCTGATTTTGGACACCACATGTTCTCAACCCACAGTAAATGATTAAATTCAAACATCTCAAAACACTCCCCTTTCTGCATGCACACATGATTTGCAGCACAAGCTTAATTTCACCCATTTCAGTTTTGGTTTTATGTGTTTCTAGTGAACTCTAAAGCAGGGATGGACACCCTCGGTCCTCAACCCAGTCAGGTTTTCAGGAGGACCCCAATGAATATGTACGAGACCTATTTGCATGCACTGTCATACATTTTCACAGAGGAAATACTGAAAACCTGACTGGGTTGCCTCTACAAGGCTGAGATTGCCCACCATTTCTTTAAAGCGACCCTGCTTTTATCTAGCTTCTAGAAAGCGAGAATTCAGTGTCCATACCCACTCAATCTTCAGTTTCTCCCATAACTGCTAATAAAGGGGGTCACTTATGATAGCATTTTTGTGGTGAGCTGGTTCTGCCCACTGAGAACTTAGACTAGCAGATTAATTCACACATAGCTTTTGGCCGTTGATAGTCCAATTTGAACCCGTAGTCTGAAGATGAAGGCTCCATATACTAGCATGCCTCTAAGTCATCCAGTCCTATTCACTCTTGAACAGCAGTGGTTAGACTAGAGAGATCTCAATGTAAATCCATTGAGTAGAAGGTGCCAAATCTGGGACAGATACCTTTTTAGGAGAAGTTACAATTATGCTGAATACATCTATGGAGCTAGCTGTTTCTCTGCTTCTACCCCACAAGCTGCATGAAGCAAGGCTGAGTCTTACTGTGAAGTTTCCATCTTTTACCCAATGCTATTCTTGTTAAGCATGTTTCTTCTTTAATAAGCTATTTTTGTTAAAGATAGTAAAACAATATACAGTAGGCGCAAACACCCAACCAGATCAGTTTGTCCATCTGCCAGTTCAAGCCAAGAGTAAAAACACAGCAAGAAAGATCTAATATACCTGGCATTCTGCTCCTCCCTCCTATATAGGAAGGCCTTTTTTCATTTTTTGTCTCTAGCCACCAAAAACTCCTGTATCCTCCGTTATTCACCTGCCTCCTCCGCTCGCTAACGTGCGAAACGCTACTTACACCAGGGATCCGCTCGCATCACACTTACCGAAGCAGTCCTCTAGGCGACAGCACCCCGCCAGCCTCCTGACCACAAGCCATACCCCGATCAGCTCACAGCCCAGCAACACCATAAGCAGCTCCCGCAGCGACGAACGGGCAGGCAGCACTGCGGTAGTAAAAGCAACAAGGAGGCAGGTTCGACTCCGTCCGTCACTTCCCTGCTCTCTCAGCGTCCCGCCCAAAAGGAAATGACATCAGAGGAAGGTGGGACGCAGAGGGCAGGGAAGTGACGGACGGAGTCGAACCTGCCTCCTTGTTGCTTTTACTACCGCAGCGCTGCCTGCCCGTTCGTCGCTGTGACTTCGGGTAAAAGTCGCCGTTCCAGCCGTTGTCGTTTGCCCATGTTTTAGACCGTTCTTCGGATGATCTTGCCGCTATTGATCGTGACGTGGCTAAGCTGGAGATGGCTTCAGCTTTTTGGCGGATGCTATGTATGATTGCTGCGGGCCTCTTCAAAGTCTATGGCTTTCTCGGTGGCTGTTTGCCATACTCTGTGGCTGCGTGGTTGGTCAGCGGATGCAGCCTCCAAGTCTAAACATAGTAAGTTTCCCTTTAAGGGTTCCTTTTTGTTTGGTCCGGAGTTGGATAAATTGGTAAGTAGCCTAGGGGAAGCTAAAGTTCCGTGGTTGCCGTAGGATCACCCTAGAGGTTCGGGGTGCGGGCAGTTCTGAGCTCGTAGCAGAGGTCGTGATTTCCGTCGTTTTCGTCCTAACAGGGGATTTCTAGGTCTTCAGTCTAGATTCTTCCAAAGAACTCAGTCCTTTCAGGAGGTCGTCGAGGAGGTTGAGGAGCCAGGGGTTCTTTCTCCTCCGCCTCCCGGACTCAACAATGAAGGTGTGCGGGTCCAGCCTCTCATCCAGGTCGGCGCTCGGTTGGCGCAGTTTCAAGAGAGGTGGGCCCACATTACTTCAGATCAGTGGGTCTTAGAGGTTATCCGAGATGGGTACGCTTAGAGTTTGCGCGTCCCTTGTCAGATGCCTTCCTGAAATCACCTTGCCAGTCTCGCATCAAGGCCGCAGCGGTCCGGCTTACTCTTCGCAGGTTGCTGGAGCTGCGAGCGATTTCTGCGGTGCCGGCGGCGGAGAGGGGACAGGGCCGTTATTCCATTTATTTTCTGGTGCCCAAAAAGGACGACTCCTTTCGTCCGATTTTAGATCTCTAAGCGGTCAACCGAGCTCTCAGAGTCCCCTCGTTTCAGATGAAAACTCTTTGGTCCGTCATTGTGGCGGTGCTGGCCAGGGAGTTTCTGACTTCTCTAGACCTTACAGAAGCCTATTTTCATATTCCCATTCACCCGACTCATCAGCGGTTTCTGCGGTTTGCTATTCTGGGGCATCATTTTCAGTTTCGAGCCCTTCCCTTCGGGCTTGCGACCGCTCCCCGCACTTTTACCAAGGTCATGGTAGTTGTGGTGGCAGCTCTCAGAGCAGAAGGTATTTTAGTCCATCCTTATTTGGATGACTGGTTGATTTGGGCAAAGTCGTTCCACGAGAGCGTCCAGGTTACGGCTCGGGTAGTCGAGTTTTTGCAGCATCTAGGTTGGGTAGTCAATATGCTAAAGAGTCGTCTTCAGCCTTCTCAGTCCTTAGAGTATCTGGGGGTCCTCTTCGATACACAGCGGGGCCGTGTGTTTCTTCCGGTGGCTCGCGTGCTGAAATTGCAATCTCAGATTCGGCTTTTCTTGCAGAGATCCAGTTCATCGGCAAGGGATTACCTTCAGGTGCTAGGGCTCATGTGGCGACAATAGAGACGGTACCCTGGGCCAGAGCTCACATGAGGCCCCTGCAGAGGTCCCTCCTATCCAGGTGGTCGTCCCAGACCGGGTTCCTTCTTCACAGACTGCCGCTGTCGTTGCCAGTGAGGGCCAGTCTGCGGTGGTGGCTCGGGAGGTCAACTTGACCAAAGGTATGCCTCTGGATCAGCCTGACTAGATAGTGGTAACGACAGATGCCAGTCTTCAAGGCTGGGGAGCTCATTGTCAGGGGCAGGTGGCTCAAGGTCTGTGGTCCCTTCCGGAGTCCAGGTGTTCGATCAACTTGTTGGAAACCAGGGCAATCCGTCTGGCGCTTTGGAGTTTCCTTCCGCTGCTCACTGGTTGGGCGGTGCAAGTCATGTCGGACAATGCCACAGCGGTGTCGTACATCAATCGGCAAGGAGGCATGAGGAGCCTTCCGTTGGAGCGAGAGGCGTCGTTGCTTCTAAGGTGGGCAGAAGTCAATCTGGTGGCTCTCTCAGCAGCTCATGTAGCAGGGGTGCTAAACGTTCAGGCATACTTTCTCAGTCGTCACATGCTCGATCCCGGAGAGTGGGCGCTCAGCGACGTGGCATTTCGGATGTTGGTAGATCGCTGGGGAGTCCCCAAGATGGATCTGTTGGAGTCCGTGGCCAATTCAAAGTTGCCTCTGTTCTACAGTTGTCGCAGAGATCCCAAAGCGCTTGCAGTGGACGCTCTTCTTCAATCCTGGCCGGACGGGCTGATGTATGCGTTTCCGCCTTGGCCTTTGATTGGGCATCTGCTTCAGAAGGTAGAGAGTCACAGGGGTCGCCTAATTCTGGTGGCGCCGGATTGGCCCCGCAGGCCGTGGTATTCTGACCTTCAATGTCTTCTGGCCGATCTTCCCTTCAAGCTTCCGGTTACGCAAGATCTCTTGTCGCAGGGTCCGGTTGTTCATCCGGATCCGGGTCGATTCTGTCTTACGGCATGGCTCTTGAGAGGGCTAGGTTGACTAAAAGAGGTCTCTCTGCTCCGGTCATTGCTACAATGCTGCGGTCTCGGCGGCATTCCACTTCTCTGAGTTATGTGCGTACTTGGAGGATTTTTGAGAGTTGGTGTACGGAATGTAGTCTGTCGCCTTTTCGGACTACAGTGCCGCAGGTTTTGGATTTTTTGCAGCGAGGGTTTGATAAGGGGTTGGCCTTGTCTTCTCTTAAGGTGCAGATTGCGGCTTTGACGTGTTTTCGTGGTCGCATCAAAGGGAAGTCATTGGCCAGTCATCCGGATGTTGTGCGTTTTCTCAAGGAAGTTAATCTTCTTCGTCCTCCCTCTCAGTGTTCGTTTCCTCCGTGGGATCTGAATGTGGTGCTTTCGGTTCTTACCAAGCCCCCTTTTGAGCCTTTGGCGTCTTGTACTTTAAAGGATTTGACTCTTAAGACCGTGTTTTGGGTGGCCGTTGCTTCGGCCAGGCGAGTTTCTGAGTTACAGGCGTTGTCGTGTAGGTCTCCGTTTTTGGAGTTCTGTCCCGATCGCATAGTGTTGCGACCGGTTCCATCCTTTCTTCCTAAGGTGGTATCTCAGTTTCATGTTTCTCAACCAGTGGTTTTGTCTGTGTTGGGTTCTTTCTCCGGTGCGGAGGAACAGCGGAGATTGAAGTGCTTGGATGTGAAGCAGGTCTTGAAGCACTATGTTAAGTCTAAAGATGAATTTCGCAGATCGGATCGGTTGTTCCTTTTGATTGAAGGGTTCCAGAGGAGATCCGGGAAATTATAGACCGGTGAGTCTGACGTCGGTGCCGGGCAAGATGGTGGAGGCTATTATTAAGAATAAAATTGCAGAGCATATACAAAAACATGGACTGATGAGACAAAGTCAGCACGGATTTAGTGAAGGGAAGTCTTGCCTCACCAATCTAATTGCATTTTTTTGAGGGGTAAGCAACATGTGGACAATGGGGAGCCGGTTGATATTGTATATCTGGATTTTCAGAAGGCGTTTGACAAAGTGCCGCACGAAAGACTCCTGAAGAAATTGCAGAGTCATGGAATCGGAGGTAGGGTATTATTATGGATTAAGAACTGGTTGAAAGATAGGAAGCAGAGAGTAGGATTGTGTGGCCAGTATTCTCAGTGGAGGAGGGTAGTTAGTGGGGTCCCGCAGGGGTCTGTGCTGGGTCCGTTGCTTTTTAATGTATTTATAAATGACCTAGAGATGGGAATAACTAGTGAGGTAATTAAATTCGCCGATGACACAAAATTATTCAGGGTCGTCAAGTCGCAGGAGGAATGTGAACTATTACAGGAGGACCTTGCGAGACTGGGAGATTGGGCGTGCAAGTGGCAGATGAAGTTCAATGTTGACAAGTGCAAAGTGATGCATGTGGGTAAGAGGAACCCGAATTATAGCTACGTCTTGCAAGGTTCCGCGTTAGGAGTTACGGATCAAGAAAGGGATCTGGGTGTCGTCGTCGATGATACGCTGAAACCTTCTGCTCAGTGTGCTGCTGCGGCTAGGAAAGCGAATAGAATGTTGGGTGTTATTAGGAAGGGTATGGAGTCCAGGTGTGCGGATGTTATAATGCCGTTGTATCGCTCCATGGTGCGACCGCACCTGGAGTATTGTGTTCAGTACTGGTCTCCGTATCTCAAAAAAGATATAGTAGAATTGGAAAAGGTACAGCGAAGGGCGACGAAAATGATAGTGGGGATGGGACGACTTCCTATGAAGAGAGGCTGAGAAGGCTAGGGCTTTTCAGCTTGGAGAAGAGACGGCTGAGGGGAGATATGATAGAAGTGTATAAAATAATGAGTGGAATGGATCGGGTGGATGTGAAGCGACTGTTCACGCTATCCAAAATACTAGGACTAGAGGGCATGAGTTGAAGCTACAGTGTGGTAAATTTAAAACGAATCGGAGAAAATTTTTCTTCACCCAACGTGTAATTAGACTCTGGAATTCGTTGCCGGAGAACGTGGTACGGGCGGTTAGCTTGACGGAGTTTAAAAAGGGGTTAGATAGATTCCTAAAGGACAGTCCATAGACCGCTATTAATGGACTTGGAAAAATTCCGCATTTTTAGGTATAACTTGTCTGGAATGTTTTTACGTTTGGGGAGCGTGCCAGGTGCCCTTGACCTGGATTGGCCACTGTCGGTGACAGGATGCTGGGCTAGATGGACCTTTGGTCTTTCCCAGTATGGCACTACTTATGTACTTATGTACTTATGTAAGGGGCTAATGGCATCTAAGCCTACTATTTCTCGGTGGCTCAAGGAAATGATTGCTTCAACCTATCTGCTTTCTGGGAAATCCGTTCCAGAGCATGTTAAGGCTCATTCGACGAGAGGTCAGGCAGCTTCGTGGGCGTAGAGTTGTCTGGTACCTCCAGAGGACATTTGTAGGACGGCTACCCTTGTCGTCCTTGCATTCTTTTTCTAAGCACTACCGTTTGGACGTTCTCAGTCGTCGACGGGTGGCTTTTGGCGAGCGCATGTTGTCGGCGGGGCTGCTAGGGTCCCTCCCATAATGGTACTGCTTTGTTACTTCCCATCAGTCACATTCTGGGCCGGTCCGGAGGGAGGCTAAAGAAGGATAAATTAGGCCTTACCTGCTAATTTGCTTTCCTTTACGCCCTCCGGACCGGCCCAGATCCCTTCCTGCAGATATCGGATTTGTTTTTTTCAAGGGTTGGTTGGTTCGTTGTTTGGTTGTTTGGAGCTGTGTTGCTAGTTTCATTCTCTAATATGTTTCAATGAATACTGCATAAGAAGGCACATAAAAGTTGTAGAAACAATACTGTCCAAACTTTGGCTGTTTGTTTCAGGCACTCACCCTTGGTTGGCAAGGTGCCGGTGGCTGCTCAGGTTTTTGGATGCACAGATGTTAGGTGTTTTTTCTTTCTTCTGCTTTGGTACTCTATTACTGGATCTTTCTCTGTCTGGCAAGGGCTCTTATTGGCTCTCTAGAGTCACAGTTTTTTCTCAGTCTCCACCTGCTGGAAGGCGTGCACAACCCATCAGTCACATTCCGGGCCTGTCCAGAGGGAGTAAAGGAAAGCAAATTAGCAGGTAAGACCTAATTTAACCTTAGTGCTTACATGCTATAATGGAGACGGTCCTTGGGGGCAGATGGTGATGATGAATGTTGAGACACCATTTGTGCCTCAGGCAAAGTTGCTCTAGGCACATGCTTTCTGCCAGACTGAAATTGGGCTCTCGTTGCAGTGCCATGTTTCTCAGTGAATAAACGTTCTAAAATATGCATCGCCTTAAATGGATGTCCAGCATGTATGAACGCCATTACATACACAGCTCTATATATGATCATCTAGCCCATATATGGACGGTCATCACGTGGACAGCCATCACGTGCATGGACATCTTCACACGTGTGGAGCTTTATATGGATGATTATCAAGTATGTGAACGTCTTCATATATACAATGCAAAGTATGAACGTTCCTTACATTTTCAGTACCTGGATGTCCAGCAGGTACAGTGGATGTTTCTAGCTGGCGACATTTGCCTTATAGACATTCTTCGGTGGTTGTGCAGGAAAGACGTCCTTTCTACTTTACTTTGGACGTTTCTGATTTAGCCGTTTTGCACTGCGATTTTGGAATGTCTAAGAACATCTATACTATCTTTCCATTATACCTACCCAATTTTGGATGTTTTTGTTAGGACGTCCAAATTCAGACTTAGACGTCCTATCGAAAATGCCCCTCCACGTAAACAGCAGCTACGTAAAGCAGAACGGCAATGGAGAATAGGGAAAACAGAAGAATTGAAAAATAAATGCAAATGTCAATGCTATTTTTTAACTCAGATTAGAATAGCTAAGACTTCTTACTACTACAAACAAATTCAACAAGCCTCCAACTCACCTAAACAACTTTTTTCTATTGTAAAACAAATAACAGCAAAACCACAGACTAGGGTAATTACACCGCACGTGGATGCTGAAATTTTAGCTAACTTCTTTATATCAAAAATTGACAAGCTATGAGCATAGTTTACTAGTAATACCAATACATTAGATGACGAGTTCATCTCAAGTCTCTCCAGGTCATGGTACTCATTTGACCTATCACAAAAAGACTCCAGTGTAATTTAGATATCAAAAAAACTTTTATTCATTATACTTTAGTGTCATCCTACAACAGCTGACACTATCAACTACCTAAAACCTCTCATTCACTTCATCCACTCACCATTCTCACCCTGTACCTAATAATATAAACTACACTAAATTGCATTACAATCGTACAATATATAACACTTGTTAAATTAATTTACATGTTGCACAATTTTTACACAGTTGACAGAGAACCACTACCCAGTCTGTCCAACGCAGTGATTAATGCCACGTTTTCCACCAGGCCACTGCGTTCCAGATGTTGATTATTTAGTCCCAAATATGCAGGAACAAACTAAAATATTGATGGTCTATCAACTGCTTGCACGCAGTCTGCTACTTCAACAAGCGTCCTTTAAAATCACTGTACAGGTACTGAGAAATCGGTGACCAGTTCATTGATTCACCATTGGTGTCTCCTACTCATATCGGTTCCCCCATGCTGGACCGCATTTCACAAGATCTTCCTCAGGAGGAACCACCACCACAAAGTCAATAGTCTAATCGGCTGCACGCCAGACTGAAGCTCCCTCAGGAGTGGGCCACAGAATGCCGCACCAGCATAGACTCATTTGACCTCCCATCTTTACATTATTTCAAAAACTAATATCAAGTCTCTCCATCACTTATTGTTCCCTAGACCCTATACCTCCAGATTGGCTCAAATCCCTTCTTTGGGTTTATCAGTCCACTTACACTCTATGATAGTAAAATGTCTCACAGAAGGAGTTGTTCCAAAAGCTGTTAAAGAAGCCTTGGTTAAATCCAGTCTAAAAAAAAAACCCTCACTCGACCCTCTTTCTCCCAGTAACTACCCAGTCTCCAATCTTCCATTTTTGGCAAAGATATTGGAAACCATTGTGTTCTCACAGCTTCAATCGTACTCTGAATCTATAAATGCATTACATCCCAGACAGTCAGGTTTCAGGAAAGGTTATAGCACAGAAACAGTATTGACAGCTCTCGTAAGTGAACTGTGTGGAGGAGTGGCCTAGTGGTTAGGGTGGTGGACGTTGGTCCTGGGGAACTGAGGAACTGAGTTCGATTCCCACTTCAGGCACAGGCAGCTCCTTGTGACTCTGGGTAAGTCACTTAACCTCCATTGCCCCATGTAAGCCACATTGAGCCTGCCATGAGTGAGAAAGCACGGGGTACAAATGTAACAACAACAAAAAAACTACATTCAATGATCAAGGCCATATTGCCTTGTTTATCTCACTTGACCTATCTGCGGCGTTTGATCTGATTGACCATAGCTTATTACTCGAGCATTTGCGATCACTTGGTATCTCCGGCATCGTCTATAAATGATTCTCCTCTTATCTTAGTAGTCGCTCTTTTAAAGTAGTACAGAACTCATATTTCTTAAAATCTCATTCCGTCTCCTGTGGGGTTCCACAAGGATTGGTCCTGTCACCACTATTGTTTAACTTATTTGTCAGTCCACTAGCACTGCTTATTCAATCCTTTGGGTATTAGATCATATTCCTATGCACATGATTTCCTTTTGATTCATTATGTTAGTCCTTTAAACATAGACTTAAAGCCAGTGCAGGACTGTCTCAACGAGGCTGCCAGCTGGCTTTCTAAGCACCACCTGATATTAAACCCTGAAAAGACAGCAGCTTCTTGGATAACAGGTCACAGTCCTGTACCAACCTTAATTCCTCCATTGTTTGACAGGCAAATTGTCCCAGTAAAATCTTTTAAATATCTAGGTGTGATCATTGATTCAGCTCTCTCTTTCGATGATCAAATATCAGACGTAGTAAAAATAATCTTTCTAGCACCTAAGACAATTACGTTCTATTAGAAATGCTATAGATAATAACTCATTGCGTATCTTAGCCTAAGCCTATATTACATTTTGCTTATTGTAATGTTATTTATGCAGGCATTACTAAGCTCAGTTTAAAACACTTACAAATTATTCAAAACACGGTCACCTGTGTTATCTGTTGAGCCTCTAGATATGATAAGGCCACACCTTTGTTACTTCAGCTTCACTGGATCCCGATAGATTGAAGAGTGAAATTTAAAGTCCTTGTTCTGACATATAAAGTGCTTCACTCAGCTACCCCGTCCTATCTTGCAACCTTAACTATTCCAGACACACCATCAGGAACACTCTATTCACTCACAGACAATAGATTAGTGATTCCACCGCCCTCTAGGGCTAGGTGGGAATCCACCTGAACTTCAGTCTTTTTCTTTTTTTTTCTCCAGCACTGTGGAATTCCCTCCCAAAATCTATCAGGGTGGAAGATTTGTATACACTTTTTCGTAAAGCTCTGAAAACCTATTTTTTTGAAAATGCTTTTGAAATATAACATTATTTGATTAGGAAACCACTCAGGTAAGAAAATGTCTCTATACTATATAGAAGATATAAATTATTAGAGACAAAGTATGATTGATTTGATGTGTATGACTGATGTAATGAATGTTTATGTCCTCTTCAGTAAGGAAATTTTGTCTGTGCTGTCCTATCATAAAATGGATTTCATAGCCTAAATTACACTGTATGTTATTTGTACATTTTTGAGATGTAAACCGTTCTGATTTGCTATGCAATAAGTGTCGGTACAGTAAATAAATAAACGAAACTAAATAGAAATTTAAGTGGCGCTGCAGAAAATCCTCAGATAAACATATATGATATTTACTTAACTTTATATCTTCTATTTGTGTGGTTATCCATATATGTGGTCCCAGAATCCTAGACATTTGACTGTCTTCCTTCAATAAAAAAAAAGCCTCACACAATTGTGGTGCTCCAAAGTAAACTTCAACATTAGTCTGATCCTCTGGGGGGTGGGGGGTGGCTAGGGTGGAGAGCAAGGTGGGGGCAGATAGTGGGGGGAAGCCCCCCCCCCCCCCATTCAGCTTCTAGCTATTCGACTGGCTTGCACTACATTCTCTTAACTAAAAGTGTAGGGTTTGTTCCAACTTGTGCTAATTGAACCCCTTGTGTGTCCAAGATATAAGCAACACATTTTCCTTCTACACTTTCTAATTCTTTCCATTTACCACTATCTGAGAGAAGGTACACTGTCATCTCAATAAAGCTGCTTGAATCAGAGATGCTGCAGCGTGGTTTGTTTGCCTTGTCCCTATGAAAAACCTCCTTGAGGCTTTCAGTTTCATTTCTCGAGATTTGGCGAGCAGGGAGCACACAGCTGCAGTCATTGGCTATCACTGAAGACGTGGTAGTAAATTTCTGTGCTGCCTGGGAAAGCAATCAGACAGGACAACTGAAGCAGCTGGTCTGTGAATGCAAGTAGTACAGGTAAATGGATATAATACAGCAGACCCAGGGCCGAATTTATATAAGCTAAACAAGCAGCTACAGCTTATGGCAGTGGTTTTCGGACTTGTTTCCATGGGACTCAACGTAAGAAAACAAAAATCATTCTTCCCTCTCTTTCGTGGGATTTCCCAGCCTGTACTGCTCACGTTCTTCACCATTCTCACTCACTCCACCCTCAGTACCCCACTTCATGTTTATAATACCCTTCGCCTCTGCTTCTATTTTTAATTGCATCTCAGCCACTTAGAGCTGAACGTTGCTCGTCTGTGTTTAGTGTTCTTCTTGTATTGTGAGACAAAATGTACAAAAATGCAGGTACTGTGCAGCTTAAAATGGGGCGGTGTAAAATCCAGATCTGCGGGATCTTCCGGATCTACCTACGACCTCAAGACTGGAGTGCGTCTTTGTTTTGACGGCCGCTGCTACTTACAGTATGCAGCGATCACCACCCATAACCCAGCACTGAGATTCTCTGTTTCCGAGGCGAATCTTCAAGGAGGTTAAACCAAGGAGGTGTAATAGACAGGAGTGGAAGTGAGCCTATCTGGTCTACTGTAAAGGAAGACATTTGATTAATCTCTGTTTCCACTCCCCCGCGCAGCCGTCATTGCCGTTCATTCAAAACACAGCAGCAAACCTGTGAGCTGCTGCGTCCACGTTGTCGTTCTTTATTGTCGGTCCATCTCTGTAAGAAGTACTGTCTAACACTGTTTTTGTTAGGCAGTGCCTAACAAGGTGGAGGAGAAAAGACATAAATGAATAGCCCTAAAACCAACCAGTTTGTGCTCATTTTTTCTTCAGATGGCCAGATTTCAGTGAGAATATTCTGTTTCCTAATGGGTTCATCTTTCTTA
The DNA here is from genome assembly GCF_901765095.1 of Microcaecilia unicolor. Classification (NCBI taxonomy): domain Eukaryota; kingdom Metazoa; phylum Chordata; class Amphibia; order Gymnophiona; family Siphonopidae; genus Microcaecilia; species Microcaecilia unicolor. Next base: position 204,710,819 of record NC_044034.1, read on the forward strand.
ACTGGTTGTAATCTGCCATGGGAAGCCTGGTGTTTATAACGACGATAGAATATATTGAAATTAAATGGAAGTAGAATTAAACTCTCTTTTCATTGAGGCACATGAAATCACATTTTCATCTGTTTTGTAGAAGTTTGCCTTTTAGATACACAAATGGATTATTCTGTTTTGGAACATGTTTCAGGGGCAAGTGGTTTTATAACTCCAAATAAAAATAAATATTTTGTTTCATGCAGATCTCTTTTGTTTAAACTAAATGGGCTATAAGCCCCTAATGCAGTCCAGTGGTTTTCTTATATTTTGTTGTTCTTGTGATGCCTTATACTGTGCCAAACTGAAAACTCTTATTTCCTTGAGGATAAATTAGGGGACACAGGATAAGCTTATCTGGTCCACAGGAGATGGTATGACTATAAAGTTGAAGCCATCACGGTTTGTTAAAAACAATAGCAAAGTAGATTTGCATTCTCTCTTGTTAGGGGGGGGGGAGATCTAAGAGCAGTTGTGGGGGCTGGTGGAATTTTCAAGGGTCTGTGAAGGGGGGGGGGGGGTTATTTTCCAAAATATATTTGTCAGTGCGCCAGAAGCTGCTTTGTTATTTCCAGTGCTCTATTGTGGTTTTCGTTGGAGCGCTAGATGCCTGCTATTTTCTTCATAATGACAATTATTATTATTTATCATTTCTATAGCGCTACAAGGTGTACGCAGCGCTGTACATCATACACAACAAAGACAGTCCCTGCTCAAAGAGCTTACAATCTAGACAAGACAGGTAAACAGACAGAACAATAAGGGTAAGGGAATAAAGAGGTGAGGATAAAAGGACAGGGCAATAAACATAGTTCTCTATAAAAATACTTGCAAAATTTTAATGCCTATGTGTGTCATTATTTTTTTTTTAATTTGACAGAAATGTCATTTATTTTAAAGCTTCTCCTATGAACATATAACATAAAAATTTAAATCAGCAAAACAGCATTAAAAATTATTGTACCTGCTAGACACAGCAGAAACTCTCTTTGTATATGCCCAAAACTTTCTGGAAGGGCTGCTTACACCTAGATCCAGCTGTATTCATTATCTGAAGAGCAGCATACACCACTGGACTGCATTAGGGGCATATAGCCCATTTAGTTATGTTTAAACAAAGAGATCTACATGAAACAAAATATTTTTATTTGGAGTTATAAAACCACTTGCCCCTGAAACATGTTCCAAATATATTCCATCGTCTCTATAAACACCAGGCTTCCAAAGGCAGATTACAACCAGTTTTAGATTGTAAGCTCCTTTGAGCAGGGACCGTCCTTCTTTGTTTATTTTGTACAGCGCTGCGTAACCCTAGTAGCGCTCTAGAAATGTTAAGTAGTAGTAGTAACCTCATCAGGAAACAGAATATTCTCACTGAAATCTGGCCATCTGGATAGTATAGAAGCACACTGAAGAAAAATGAGTACAAACTACAGAATTTATAATTGCTGTTTCTACTAGCTACAATAATTTTTGAAGTTGTTTTAGTGCTATTCATTTATGTCTTTTCTCCTCCACCTTGTAAGGCACTGCCTATCCAACAAAAGCAGTGTTAGACTTGTTACAGATGGACAAACAATAAAGAATGACAACGTGGATGCAGCAGCTCATAGGTTTGCTTGCTGTGTTTTGATGTGAACGCCAATGACGGCTGCGCAGGGCAGTGGAAACAGAAATTAACTAAATGGCTTCCTTGCTTACAGTGGACTAGATAGGCTCACTCCAGTCTATAACACCTCCTTGGTTTAACCTCCTTGAAGATTCGCCACCGAAAGAGGAGAACAGCGCTGGGTTATGGCTAGTGATCGCTGCATACTGTAAGCTGCGGTAGCTGTCAAAACAAAGAAGAGCCTCTTCTGTCACTAAACTTTTATTACCTCGAGAACGCTAGATCCCACTAAGTAACGCCCCCTGTGACGTAACGTGACCATCGCACGACAGGGCCTCGCAACTTTTAAGGAGGACAAGATTGCTACGCATATACGAGGGTCCAGGAGAATAATCTTCAGCGTTGAATACATCAACAGTCTACTTGTAAAAACAATTTTTTTGGTGGATGCCAAGTTATCCGGTTTGAGGCTGGAGATTTTTTGTCAGTCTTGGTTTTGAACTTACATTCCAAAACATTGTGGGATTTGTAAAGCCTAATTCTGCCCATTGAAGTCAATGCACCATGTCAGAAATCTAGTACTGTTCCAAATCAGCCTGGAACAGGGTAACTTCCCCCAACGTCAGTCTTGCGCCACCCCAGCTCCCTGTTGTCAGTCTTATGCACCCTGTAACCTGCCTCTGAGATATGAGTCGGTCTTGACCCAGAGGAAACTGGGGCACTTTTACGTGCCCTACCTCCAGCCTGCCTGAGGAGCTCAGAACCAGTACATTTAAAAGATTTGTTTGCTGCCCTCAGAATGTCAACACTTTAGGCAACTGCCTATTTTGTCTAATGGACATGCTAACCCTGCTGGGTCTTGACCCCAAGTTTGCAAACCTGTGATACTGAGAGTCCAGGTCTCCTAGTTCTTTAGGAGTCTCGTAGGTGGTCTTCTCTCCCTCCCAGCTCCAATTTGAAATCTTGTAATACATTTATTTATTTGTTTGTTCATGACACTTATGCCCCATATTAGCCTGAAATAGACTTGTTCAATGTGGCTTTAAAAACAAACAATAAAATGAATAAAAACATAATAATGTACAGAATATAACACAAATTGCAATAACTTCAAGAAGCAAATTAATACATACAGTAAGTAACCAGGGATTTAGACTATCTCAAGGACAAACAAATAATTAAGAGTGGATATGTGAGAGCATAATTAGGCAGGACTAGATGGGAAATATTAAGAAAAGGGTGTGGGTAAAATTAAATGGAGTTCTTTGTATTCAGAAAGGCCAGACTGAAGAAATGTGTTTTTAGAAGACTTCTAAAAGTTAGGCAATCATCTGTAAACTTGATTGATTTAGGAAGAGACAGGGGCGTAGCTACGGGTGGGCCTGGCTGGGCCCAGGCCCACCCAATTTCCGCCCAGCGCCAGCCCCAGCTCCCATTGTCGGCCACTGCTGCTGTTCCTGTTGAGCAGCAGGGCCAGCGCTACAAAAAGAAGAAGCGCTAACGCTAAGGACGAAAAATGTTTAAAAAAAAAAAAAGCGCGGCACCGGCAGGCACTGTCTAGGCAGCCTTGAGGCATTGGCTGCTGGCTCGCAGGCTCCTCCTGTCTCCTACGTCACTGCCCCTGGAGCGACGCGCTATAGAAATGCTAAATAGTAGTAGTAGTAGTAGTAGTAGTAGCGACGCAGGGGCAGTAACGTAAGAGACGGGAGGAGCCTGCAGAGCTAGCAGCCAATGCCTCAAGGCTGCCTAGACAGTGCCTGCCGGTGCCGCGCTTTTTTTAAAAAACATTTTTCGTCCTTAGCGTTAGCGCTTCTTTTTGTAGCGCCGGCCCTGCTGCTCAACAGGAAAAACAGCAGTGGCCGGCAATGGGAGCTGGGGCTGGCGCTGGCATGCAGGGCGGGCCTCGAGGAAAAGAGGAAAAGAGGGAAAACAGATGGAAGGATGGCAGAGAAAGAGGGAAAACATGGAAGGATGGGGAGAAAAAGAGGGAAACAGATGGAAAGATGGCAGAGAAAGGGAAAAACAGATGGAAGGATGGCAGAGAATGAGGGAAAACATGGAAGGATGGAGAGAAAGAGGGAAATCATGGAAGGATGGGGAGAAAGAGGGAAAACAGATGGAAGGATGGGGAGAGAAAGAGGGGAGATGGATGAAAGGATGCAGAGAGAAAGGGGAGAGACTGGAAGGATGTGGAGAGAGAAGGGACACTGAACAGAAAAGGGTAGAGAGATACAGAGACACTGGTTAGAAAGAGGGAGAGAGAGACATTAGATGGAAGGATCAGGAGAGAGGGTAGATGGATGGAAGGATGGGAGAGAAGAGGGAAGACGCTGGATGGAAGGGTAGGGAGAAAGAGGTGACACTGGACGGAAGGATGCAGAAAGAAAGAGGGGAGACTACTGGAAGGATGGGGAGAGAGAGGGAAAACAGATGGAAGGATGGGGAGAAAAGAGGAGAGCTGCTGGATGGAAAAGGGGAGTAGTGAAAGACTGGAGAATAAGAGGAAGGGGCATGGGGAGAACAAGGGTGAGAAAAAGATGAAAAGCCATAAGTAGATGAAGGAAATTAAAGAGTGGATAGTAAGAATGAATTAAATCAGGACAGAGAGAGAGAGGCAGAAAAATATTGAAGAAAGCAAAGAAAAAGGAGAGAAAAATGACAAATGGCCAGGAAAACCTGGCAGAAGAGTTAAGCGAAAACGAAGGAAAGCAGAATCTAGAGACTGGGAGCGACACAATGAGAAAAAGTAAATGGCCATACAAGAAAGGTAAAGAAAATAATTTTATTTTTAATTTAGGATAAAGTAATATGGTACCTGTGTTAATGAAGTTTCAGAGACCAATACTTCCTTCCTTAGGTCAGGCGAGGATACCATAACAGCATTTTCCATATCATCATGCTGATAAATCCATAGACTGGTGGGTTGTGTCCATCTACCAGCAGGTGAAGATAGAGAGCAATCCTTTTGCCTCCCTATACGTGGTCATGTGCTGCAGGAAACTCCTCAGTATGTTCTCTATCTCAGCAGGTGGTGGTCACACACAGCAGCAGCTCTGGCTAGGTCTCCAAGCCTAATTCTTAGGTTTTGTTGAGTACCTGGGGTTGAGGGCTCTTCTTGAGCAAGTGCAAACCTGGTGGTGCCAGGTCCCTCCTTTTCTCCCCCCTCCCGCTGGCTCCGTTTAAAAAAAAAAATTTGAACGTCCTTTAAGGGCGTTTATTTCAACGTTTATATCAGCGTTTATTGCAGCTGCTCACTGGGACAGCACGGAGCGAGGAGCAGGTAATTTTACCATTTATAGCGGGCAGGGGGTTCCATGAACGGTCTCCTCGTGGCTTATTACGTCGGAGGGCAAGGGTGCGAAAAGACGCTCCCCGGACGCATGCACGCGTCTAGCGGGGAAGCAGGGGGTTCAAAGGCAGAATCGCCTTTTTTGGGCCCCTTTTTGGAGTCTGGAGAGTTCCCCGGTTTTTCCTCCGGTGCAGCGGGTTTTCCATTCCCCGCTGGCCGCCCCTCCCGGTTTTGGCCGGCCACGCTGCTCGGACGGCTTCTTCTTGGGCCCGCCCTCGAGGTGGGAGACGTAATTGCTATGGTCGCCCTTGATTCGGGCGACGGCAAGAAAGCGGCAAAGTTAAGCGCTGTTCTTCCCGCGCGGCTCCTCGGAGTTTCGCGCCGGACGCCATTTTTGATGCGCAGCATGTTTCTCCCCGCTCTTGCGAGCACCGGTTGAGGGTGCGTCTAGGGCCGTGGCCCAGGCTGCAGAAGTGCACAGTCTGGGGGGTTTCTCCCCTGAGTTCATTTTGCTGCTGCATCGGGATTTTCTTATGCAAAACGCTGCCCCTGCTCCCCTGTCTGATAAGGGGGTTGAGGCCTCCGGAAGCAAACGCCATCGGGTGGATTTCCAGGCCCTAGAGGACTCTGTCTCCTCTGATGTAGATGAGGGCAGCGTATCTGAGTTCTCCCAACGGTCCTTTGGGGATTCCTTGGAGGAGACAGATTCCCGCTCGGATGGAGCGGATGACCCCTCTGCAGCGCGGATCTTTCGCTCAGAGGATTTGCCCAACCTGTTAGTGCAGGCCATGAGCATTTTGAAGATTTCCTCTCCTGAGGACGTCTCTCCCTCAGCCTCTGCTGGCTCTGCCATTATGCTGGGGATGAAGCGCCCGCCTAGAACCTTCCACGTGCATGAAGCCATGCACACCTTGATTTCGGCTCAATGGGATGTCCCAGAAGCGAGCCTTAAAGTGGCTAGGGCTATGTCCCGCCTCTATCCTCTGCCTGAAGGTGAACGGGAGGCCTTTCTTTGGCCTACCGTGGATTCTTTAATCACTGCGGTGACTAAGAAACGGCGTTGCCTGTGGAAGGTGGCACAGCACTAAGGACGCCCAAGACAGAAGATTTAAGGCGGCTTTAAAGTCATCTTTCGAGGTGGCTGCATTAAGTTTGCAGGCCTCAGTTTGCGGCTCCTATGTGGCCAGGGCGTGCCTGACGATTGTGCAGCGGGCTTCCCCCTCGGATCCTTCCTTGAGGGCTGATTGGCCGGCCCTGGAATCGGGCTTGGCCTACTTGGCAGACTTGCTGTATGATGTCTTGAGAGCCTCGGCTAAAGGTATGGCTCAGATAGTCTCTGCACGGCGCTGGCTCTGGCTGAAGCATTGGTCTGCTGACCACGCCTCTAAGTCTCGCCTGGCTAAGTTGCCTTTTAAAGGCAAGCTGCTCTTTGGGGTTGAGCTGGACAAGATTGTGACCAATCTCGGCACGTCTAAGGGCAAGAGGTTACCGGAGGTCAGGGCTCGAGCCAGTGGTGCCCGCCCGGTTCCTCAAAGGCCGGTTTCAGGAAGCCTGTCGGTATCGCTCGGGCAAGTCGGGCTCCTCTGCCCCCTCTTCCTTCAAAAGGAACTTCTCCCCCAAGCAGCCTTCCTTTCGCAGAGAACCGCCGTCCAGGAGGTAGGTCCTCCGGTCCTCCCCCCAGGTCTCGTACCCAATGACGGGGCCCTGGTCCATGGCCCAGACCAGATTGGGGGACGCCTATCCTCGTTTCTGGGTGAGTGGACCAGGGTAACGTCAGACGCTTGGGTGCTGGAAGTCATCAGAGGACGGCTACAAGCTACAGTTCTGCCGGCCCTTAAGAGACGGGTTTGTGCACTCTCCCTGCAAGTCTCCGGTCAAAGCTGTGGCAGTGCAGCAGTCTTTGGACAATCTGATCCGCCTGGGTGCGGTCGTTCCGGTGCCAGAAGATCAGCTTGGCAAGGGACCTTACTCCATTTACTTTGTGGTACCAAAGAAAGGAGGTTCTGTACGGCCTATCCTCAACCTCAAAGGGGTCAATCGGGCCTTGAAAGTTCGGCACTTCCGAATGGAGACTCTCCGCTCTGTTATAGCGGCAGTGAAGGCAGGGGAGTTCCTAGCATCCTTGGACATCAAGGAAGCTTACTTGCATATTCCCATCTGGCCTCCTCATCAACGCTTTCTGCGTTTTGCAGTCCTGGCCGACACTTCCAGTTCAGAGCCCTCCCGTTCAGGTTGGCTACTGCTCCGCGGACCTTCTCCAAAGTAATGGTGGTCATCGCGGCCTTCCTACGCAAGAAAGGAATACAAGTCCATCCTTATCTGGACGATTGGTTGATCCGAGCCCCCTCTTATGCAGAGTGCGGCAGAGCTTCAGACCGGGTGATTGCTCTTTTGAGCTCCCTGGGGTGGATCATCAACTGGGAGAAAGCCAGCTGCGCCCGACTCAGTCCCTGGAGTATCTGGGAGTTTGTTTCGACACCCAAGTGGGCAGAGTGTTCCTGCCAGACAATCGGATTGTCAAGCTCAGGCTCAGGTGGATCAGTTTCTAGTAGCCTCTCCTCTTCGGGCTTGGGACTATGTGCAGCTGTTGGGCTCTATGACGGCCACGATGGAAGTAGTGCCCTGGGCCAGGGCCCATATGAGACCTCTACAGCACTCTCTGTTGCAGCGATGGACTCCAGTGTCGGAGATTACGCTGTGCACCTTTCCTTGGATCCAGCGGTGCGCAAGGTGCTGAGCTGGTGGCTGAGGCCAGACAAGCTGTCCGCAGAAATGCCTCTTTTGACCCCGGAGTGGGTTGTCGTCACGACGGACGCCTCTTTGACGGGCTGGGAGCCCACTGCTTGGGAAGGACAGCGCAGGGGCTCTGGTCTCCTGCAGAGGCAAAGTGGCCTATCAACCTCCTGGAACTCAGAGCCATTCGGTTGGCGCTTTTGGAGTTTCTCCCGGTACTGGCGGCGAAGCCAGTACGGGTCCTGTCGGATAGTGCCACGGCTGTGGCCCTATGTCAATCGCCAGGGAGGTACCAAGAGCGCCCCTCTAGCCAAGGAGGCCATGAATCTATGCCAGTGGGCGGAAGCGAACCTGGAACAGCTGTCGGCGGCCCACATTGCGGGAATCATGAATGTCAAGGCGGACTTTCTCAGTCGCCATACCTTGGATCCCGGGGAGTGGCAGCTATCTGCTCAGGCGTTCTTGGACATCACGAAGTGCTGGGGCCAGCCGAGCCTAGATCTGATGGCGTCATCGGCCAATTGCCAAGTGCCGCGCTTTTTCAGCAGAGGACGGGACCCTCGATCTCTGGGAGTAGATGCTCTTCTCCAACAGTGGCCGACACAGGAGCTTCTCTATGTGTTCCCGCCCTAGCCCATGTTGGGCAGGGTGGTAGGCCGGGTGGCAAAGCATCCGGGCCGGATAATCCTGGTGGGTCCGGACTGGCCCAGACGTCCCTGGTATGTGTACTTGATCAGGCTCTCAGTGGACGGCCCTCTGCGGCTGCCAGCGGAGCGGGGCCTGTTGCATCAGGGTCCTGTGGTGATGGAGGATCCCTCCCCCCTTGGTCTTATGGCCTGGCTATTGAGCGGCAGCGTCTGAGGAAGAAGGGCTTCTCAGACAAGGTCATCGCCACTATGCTGAGAGCGAGGAAGCGCTCTACTTCTACTGCTTACGCCAGGGTTTGGCGTACCTTTGCATCGTGGTGTGAGGCAGGCTCTCTTTCTCCCTTCACTGCTACAATTTCTTCAGTGTTGCCGTTCCTGCAAGAAGGTCTGGAGAAAGGCCTGTCGCCTCAGTTCCCTTAAAGTCCAGGTAGCGGCTCTAGCTTGCTTCAGGGGTCGCATGAAGGGTGCTTCCCTGGCTTCGCAGCTAGAAGTGGTGCGCTTTCTCAAGGGAGTTAATCACCTACGCCCTCCTCTGCGCTCGGTGGTGCCTGCGTGGAATCTCAATCTAGTGCTAAGAGCCTTGCAGAAGCCGCCTTTTGAACCCTTGTCAAGGGCATCTCTGAAAGACCTGACGTTGAAAGCAGTCTTTTTGGTGGCTATCACTTCAGCCAGACGAGTTTCCGAGCTCCAGGCGCTATCATGTCGAGAGCCCTTCCTGCAGTTCACTGAGGCAGGAGTGTCTATTCGCACGGTGCCTTCCTTCCTGCCCAAGATTGTTTCTCGTTTCCATGTGAATCAGCAGCTCTGTCTTCCCTCCTTTCGTAGGGAGGACTACCCAGAGGAGTACTCTGCTCTCAAATATCTAGATGTGAGACGAGTCATCATCAGATACTTGGAAGTGACCAATGATTTCCGGAAGTCGGATCATCTGTTTGTGCTGTTCGCAGTTCCTCGTAAGGGTCTGCAGGCATCCAAGCCTACAGTGGCACGATGGGTCAAGGAAACCATTGCAGCGGCTTATGTGGCCGCGGGGAAGGTGCCGCCTATCCAGCTGAAGGCTCACTCCACTAGAGCACAGGCGGCCTCGATGGCAGAGGCCGGGTCCGTCTCCTTGGAAGAGATTTGTAAGGCGGCAACTTGGGCCTCGGCTCATACCTTCTCACGAAATTACCGCTTGGATGTGGCTGCTCGGGCCGAGGCCCAGTTTGGAGCTTCAGTGTTGCATTCAGGGATTTCCATGTCCCCGCCCTGGGTGAATACTGCTTCGGTACATCCCACCAGTCTAGGATTGATCTGCTTGATGAAATGGAAGGTAAATTATGTATCATACCTGATAATTTTCTTTCAATTAATCATAGCAGATCAATCCATAGCCCCGCCCAGACATCTGTATTGTTTTTGTTCTGGTTATATTTCAGGTTCAAGTTTAGTCTTCAGTTCCTGTTCAGGAGGTCTTCGTGTCAAGTTTTTTCGATTGAATTCTTCTGGAGTTGAGACGATTTTGTGTTACAGTGAGCTGCTGCGTTCCTCTCCCCTCCATTTTACGGGGCTGGATTGAGACCTAAATTCTGCCAGCGCTCCTCCCGCTTCATGCGGCAGTAGGGCAGCCTTATATCCCTCCCGCTTCGGCGGTGTTAGGGTCAGCCAGCTCCTCCCGCGGTTGCGGTCGCAGGATAAGCCAGATCCCCCCCGCATCGGCGGGTGTGGTGTCCCTCTCCCGCTCCACGGGGATGAGCTGGACGGATTCCCCTCCCCCACTTGGTGGGGATGAGCTGGGTTGATTCCCCTCCCCCGTTTCGGCGGGTGGTGAGCTGGGCAGAGTGTCCCTTTCTGGGTGTAATTCTCTAAGTGCTGAGTCCTGCGGATTGGAGCTTTGATATCGACATACTGAGGAGTTTCCGGCAGCACATGACCACATATAGAGAGGCAAAAGGATTGCTCTCTATCTCCACCTGCTGGTAGATGGACACAACCCACCAGTCTATGGATTGATCAGCTATGATTAATGGAAAGAAAATTATCAGGTATGATACATAATTTTACCATATTGACCTGAGGCAGGAGGTTTTGGCCTCTGAAAGCTCACTGAAAAGGGTGTTCGGCTATTAAATACATTTTCTGAAATCTGATGCACTGAAAAGCAGCACTTTACCCTGTGTGACAAATGCATCTGATTAGCGTGATTAAAATTTGCTGGGGGAGGGGGATAGAGAGAAAATTTTGTGCCCACCCACTTTGGGTTCAGGCCCATCCAAAATTGGCAGTTTGGCTACGCCACTGGGAAGAGATAACCCAAATTCAGATTGTAGGCTGGGTGGAGAGGAAAAAGAAGCAAACGATACAGTGCAAATTGGAAAAAATAAAAATGAGGTTTGCTATATATTTGTGTATTTTCTGGCACAATAAGTTGTGGTACCACTGAATATTCATGAGAACGACAACTGCTTCAGTGCATTACTTACACTAGCTATTTTGCTGGCCTAACCTAAGTGAATAAGTTAACAGGACACAGCAGAATTTCACTGCTCTCCAAGTAAATTTTGTTCCAGCCCACAGCCTGTCCCAACCCCTGTTCCATATAGGTGACACAGATTTTTTTTTAAGTCTCATACACAGCTTTGAATATCGGGCCCCTAATTTTTTCAGAGGGAGGTGGAGGGATGGAAGAGAGATCTCTAAAGAATCTACAGTGAGTGACATGAGTGAAGCTGGTATTTTTTCACTGGAGGATTGGGATCTGTGCTGGCTCTACCAGTGAGTGACTGTGGGGTCAATATTCAATGTGAGGTAACTGGTTAAAGAAGCTCTTACCCGGTTAAGTCATGTGACCAGGCCTTGAGGGAATATTCAGTGGCATTTACCCGGATAGTATTTGATTCATTCTCACCTTTCTCTGATTTGTCTTTTCCCTTCCTCCCATCTCTCTTTAGTTTTAGTATGTTTGCTCTTGTGTGAGCGGACTCTATCTTTTCTTTCTCAATGAATGTAGTTCTTTTCTGCTCTTTGTTTTTGATTTTAATTTTGTAAACTTCTCAGCTCTGCATCAGCTTGGCAGTATATCAAGTTTTAATAAACTATAAACTACCCCGAATATCCCCTCTAACTGCTAAAGCTGAAGCCAGCTATTGTGTGGGAAGTCTGGGGGTGGAGTCGGCACTTAACCAGTTAGGACCGCATAAATAGCAGTTCTGTCTTTGGCCAGTTTAACTTTTCTGGTTAAGGGCTGAATATCAGCACTTAAGCTGGTTAAGTGGCAGCCATCCGCATATACCTGGATATTTAATGCCCATACCCAGCACTGAGTATCTGGGCATAATTTCAGCAACAGCGGTCGGTGTTTTAACAAATTGCAACTGCCACCTGCAGAATATAACCTCTGTATTTTTCAAGCATGGCTCCTACTGACTTATGCAGAGAGGCCTGGCAATGAGTCTCTGCACTGGGGCATCCCACATTCCTCACAATCCCCAAATGCTGCCCCTGGTTGGGATGTTCAGTCAGCCTAGTGCCAGCTCAAGCACTGTTATATGGCAGCTGTCACTTATTACACCTGGAAGTTCAATCTGGTTGGGTTGTGAAACTTTTAAAAGACCTACAGAACAGATATTGTGGTACCTTGAGCATTCCACACCAAAAAGACCATTTTTCAGATGTCAGGGGAACAACATGGCTACTACCACTTCACAAATGTATTTTTTTAAATGCATATAAAATAATTTCCATTTCATCAAGCAGATCAATCCATAGACTGGTGGGTTGTGTCCATCTACCAGCAGGTGGAGATAGAGAGCAATCCTTTGCCTCCCTATATGTGGTCATGTGCTGCTGAAAACTCCTCAGTATGTTCTCTATCTCAGCAGGTGGTGGTCACACACAGCAGCAGCTCTGGCTAGGTCTCCAAGCCTATTCATTTAGGTTTTGTTGAGTACCTGGGGTTGAGGGCTCTTTCTGAGCAAGTGCAAACCTGGTGGTGCCAGGTCCCTCCTTTTCTCCCCCCTCCCGCTGGCTCCGTTTAAAAAAAACCAAACAAAAAACGTTTGGTTTTTTTTTAAACGTCCAAAAAAGGTGTTCATTTCAGCTGCTCACGGGACACCAATTTGTTGCAGCCTGGAGCGAGGAGCAGGTAATTTTACCTTTTATAGCGGGCAGGGGGTTCCTGAACGGTCCTCCTCATGGCTTATTACGTCGGGAGGGCAAGGGCGCGAAAAGACGCTCCCCGGACCGCGTGCACGCGTCTAGCGGGGAAGCGGGGGGTTCGAAGGCAGAGTCGCCTTTTTTGGGCCCCTTTTTGGAGTCGGGAGAGTTCCCCGGTTTTTCCTCCGGTGCGGCGGGTTTTTCCCCGCCTTAGGCGCCCATTCCCCGCTGGCCGCCCTCCCGGTTTTGGCCGGCCACGCTGCTCGGACGGCTTCTTCTTGGGCCGCCCTCGAGGTGGGGGATGTTAATCCCTATGGTCACCCTTGACTTGGGTGACGGTAAGAAGCGGCGAAATTAAAGCGCCATTCTTCCCAGCGCGGCTCCTTCGCGGAGTGTCGCGCCGGACGCCATTTTGGATGCGCAGCGCGCCTCTCCCCCGTTCTTGGGAGCGCAGTTTGAGAGTGCCTCTAGGGCCGTGGCCCAGGCTGCAGAAGTGCACAGACTGGGGGATTTCTCCCCTGAGTTCATTTTGCTGCTGCATCAGGCCTTTCTTATGCAAAACGCTGCCCCTGCTCCCCTGTCTGATAAGGGTGATGAGGTTTCTATGATCAAACGCCCTCGGGTGGATCTCCAGGCCTTGGGGGACTCTGTCTCCTCTGATGTGGATGAGGGCAGCGTATCTGAGTTCTCCCAAAGGTCCTTAGGGGATTCTTTGGAGGAGACTGATCCTCGCTCGGATGGAGCAGATGACCCCTTTGCAGTGCGGCTTTTTCGCTCAGAGGATTTGCCCAACCTGTTAGTGCAGGCCATGAGCATTTTGAAAATTTCCTCTCCGGAGGAAGGCCCTCTCTCAGCCTCAGCTGGCTCAGCCATTATGCTGGGAACTAAGCGCCCACCTAGAACCTTCCACGTTCATAAAGCCATGCAGACTTTAATTTTGGCTCAATGGGATTCCCCTGAAGCGAGCCTTAAAGTAGCCAGAGCTATGTCCCGTCTGTATCCTCTGCCTGAGGGGGAACGGGAAGCCTTTCTCTGGCCTACAGTGGATTCTTTAATCACTGCGGTAACTAAGAAAACGGCTCTCTGCCTGTGGAAGGTGGCACTGCCCTGAAGGACGCTCAGGACAGGAGATTGGAGGCGGCCTTAAAGTTGGCCTTTGAGGCGGCGCCCTGAGTTTGCAAGCTTCGGTTTGCGGCTCCTATGTGGCCAGGGCGTGCCTGACTGTTTTGCAGCGGTCTTCCCCCTCGGATTCTTCCTTGAGGGCGGACTGGCCGGCCCTGGAGTCGGGCTTGGCCTACTTGGCAGACTTGCTGTATGATATCTTGAGAGCCTCGGCTAAAGGTATGGCTCAGACAGTCTCTGCCGGCGGTGGCTCTGGCTTAAGCACTGGTCGGCTGACCATGCCTCAAAATCTCGCCTAGCCAAGTTGCCTTTTAAAGGCAAGCTGCTCTTTGGGGACGAACTGGACAAGATTGTGACGGAGCTCGGCACGTCTAAGGGCAAGAGGTTGCCGGAGGTCAGGGCACGGGCCGGCAGTGCTCGCCCTGGTTCCTCCAAGGGCCGATTTCAGGAAGCCCATCGGTATCGCCCAGGCAAGTCGACCTCCTTTTCCTCCTCTTCCTTCAAGCTGAACTTCTCCCCGAAGCAGCATTCGTTTCGCAGGGACCGCTGTCCCGGAGGTTCGTCCTCCGACCCTCCCCCAGGGTCTCGTACCCAATGACAGGGCCCTGGTCCATGGCCCAGAGCAGATAGGAGGACGGCTATCCTCGTTTCTGGGAGAGTGGACCAGGGTAACTTCAGACGCTTGGGTTCTGGAAGTCATCAGAGACGGCTACAAGTTGGAGTTCTGCCGGCCCTTGAGAGACGGGTTTGTGAAGTCTCCCTGCAAGTCTCTAGTCAAAGCAGCGGCAGTGCAGCAGACTTTGGACAACCTGATCCGCCTGGGCGCGGTGGTCCCAGTGCCAGTAGATCAACTTGGCAAGGGACGTTACTCCATTTACTTTGTGGTGCCAAAGAAGGGAGGTTCTGTTCGGCCTATTCTCGACCTCAAGGGAGTCAATCGGGCCTTGAAAATACGGCACTTCCGGATGAAGACTCTCCGCTCCGTAATAGCTGCGGTAAAAAAAGGAGAATTCCTGGCATCCTTGGACATCAAGGAAGCTTACTTACATATTCCCATCTGGCCGCCTCATCAGCGCTTCCTGCACTTTGCAGTGCTGGGCCGCCACTTCCAGTTCAGAGCCCTCCCGTTCGGGTTGGCTACTGCTCCGCGGACCTTCTCCACAGTAATGGTGGATCATCGCGGCTTACCTCCGCAAGGAAGGAGTGCAAGTCCATCCCTATCTGCACAACTGGCTGATCCGAGCCCCCTCTTATGCAGAGTGTGGGAGAGCTACGGACAGGGTTATTGCTCTTCTGAGCTCCCTGGGATGGATCGTCAACTGGGAGAAAAGTCAGCTGCGCCTGACTCAGTCACAGGAGTATCTGGGAGTTCGATTCGACACCCAAGTGGACAGAGTGTTCCTGCCAGACAACCGGAGCGTCAAGCTTCGGACCCAGGTGGACCAGTTCCTAGCATCCTCTACACTTCGGGTTTGGGACTATGTGCAGCTGTTGGACTCTATGACGGCCACTATGGAGGTAGTGCCCTGGGCCAGGGCCCATATGAGACCACTACAGCACTCTCTTCTGCGGCGGTGGACTCCAGTTTCGGAGGATTATGCTGTACGCCTTCCCTTGGATCCAGCGGTGCGCAAGGCGCTGAGTTGGTGGCTGAGGCCAGACAAGCTGTCGCAGGAATGCCTCTCATGACCCCGGAGTGGGTTGTTGTCACGACGGACGCCTGTTTGACGGGCTGGGGGGCCCACTGCCTGGGAAGGACAGCGCAGGGGCTCTGGTCTCCTGCGGAGGCGAAGTGGTCTGTCAACCTCCTGGAACTCTGAGCCATTCGGTTGGCGCTTCTAGAGTTTCTCCAGGTCCTGGTGCTGAGGCCAGTACGGGTCCTGTCGGACAATGCAACCCTTTGAGCCCTTTGTCGAGGGCATTGCTGAAGGACCTGACGTTGAAAGCGGTCTTTTTGGTGGCTATCACTTCAGCCAGAAGAGTTTCCGAGCTCCAGGCACTCTCATGTCGAGAGCCGTTCCTGCGGTTCACTGAGGCAGGAGTGTCGATTCGCCCAGTGCCTTCCTTTCTGCCCTAGATTGTTTCTCGTTTCTATGTGAATCAGCAGCTTTGTCTACCCTCCTTTCATAGGGAGGAGTACCCTGCTCTCAAATGTCTGGATGTGAGACGAGTCATCATCAGATACTTGGAAGTGACCAATGACTTCCGAAAGTCGGATCACCTGTTCGTGCTGTTCGCAGGCCCTCATAAGGGTCTGCATGCATTTAAGCCTACTGTGGCACGTTGGGTCAAGGAGACGATTGCGGCAGCTTATGTGGCTGCAGGGAAGCTTCCGCCTATTCAGCTGAAGGCGCACTCTACTAGAGCACAGGCGGCCTCGATGGCAGAGTCCAGATCCGCCTCCTTGGAAGACATTTGTAGAGTGGCAACTTGGGCGTCGGCTCATACCTTCTCACGAAATTACCGCTTGGATGTGGCTGCTCGGGCCGAGGCCCAGTTTGGAGCTTCAGTGTTGCGTTCAGGGATTTCCATGTCCCGCCCTGGGTGAATACTGCTTCGGTACATCCCACCAGTCTATGGATTGATCTGCTTGATGAAATGGAAGGTAAAATTATGTATCATACCTGATAATTTTCTTTCAATTAATCATAGCAGATCAATCCATAGCCCCGCCCAGACATCTGTGTTGTTTTTGTTCTGGTTATATTTCAGGCTTAGTCTTCAGTTCCTGTTCAGGAGGACTTCACATTCAAGTTCTTCCAGTTGGATTTTCCTTGAATTGAAAAGATTTTGTGTTACAGTGAGCTGCTGCATTCCTCTCCCCCCGTGGTGATGGTGGTTGGGTTGATAACTAAATTATGCCAGCGCTCCCCCCCGCTTCGTGCGGTAGTGGGGTAGCTTTGTATCCTTCCTGCTTCGGCAGTGTTAGGGTCAGCCAGCTCCTCCCGCGGTTGCGGTCGCAGGATAAGCCAGATCCCCCCGCATCGGCGGGTGTGGTGTCCCTCCCCCGCTTCGCGGGGATGAGCTGGACGGATTCTCCTCCCCCACTTCGGCGGTGGTGAGCTGGACAGAGTGTCCCTTTGTGGGTGTAATTCTCTAAGTGCTGAGTCCTGCGGATGGAGTTTTGATATTGACATACTGAGGAGTTTCTGGCAGCACATGACCACATATAGGGAGACAAAGGATTGCTCTCTATCTCCACCTGCTGGTAGATGGACACAACCCACCAGTCTATGGATTGATCTGCTATGATTAATGGAAAGAAAATTATCAGGTATGATACATAATTTTACCTTGAAATGGCTCAAAATCATATATTTACATGAATAAACTGAACATAATCCAGTTGATAGTTTGAAGCATCAAATGCTGGCCCCATTAGTACTTTACTTTAAATTTTCCAGCCCACAAAACAAATGTGTTTTGTCTGTACAAGTTGCTATTAAGCCAAAATTTCTCGGGCATATTCCAAGGGCAGGAGATAAAGCTGTATAAACAGCACAAGTACCCACCCACATCCAAACCACTTATCTATATAAGGTGACTGTAAAGATACTTGGTGGTCAGCTTATCCATATAAGTAGGCTAAATATTGGTCCCATACTTTGTATCATTCTGCTCTCTGCTCTTTCATCGTTTCTACATCTTACTTCTTTCCAACTTAGTTTTCCTTCTGTGACTGCCTTCTCTTTCTCTGACCTCATTGCATGTCATTTCTTTCATCTTTTCTGTCTTTCTGCCATCAACATTTCTTTGTACTTCTCTCTAATCTTAAGTACATAAGAACATAAGTATTGCCACACTGGGACAGACCAACGTTCCATCTAGCCCAGCATCCTGTTTGCAACAGTGCCCAATCCAGGTCACAAATACCTTGCAAGATCCCAGAAAAAGCTCAAACACATTTTATGCTGCTTATCCCAGAAATAAGCAGTGGATTTTCCCAAGTCAATTTAATATGGTCTATGGACTTTTCCTTTAGAAAGCTGTCCAGACCCTTTTAAACCCCACTAAGCTAACCGCCTTTACCACATTCTCTGGCAGCGAATTCCAGAGTTTAATTACACGTTGAGTGAAGAAATATTTTCTCCGATTCGTATCAAATTTACTACTTTGTAGCTTCATCGCATGCCTCCTAGTCCTAGTATTTTTGGAAAGAATAAACGAACGATTCATATCTACCCGTTCCACTCCACTCATTATTTTATAGACCTCTATTATACCTCCCTTCAGCCGTCTCTTCTCCAAGCTGAAGAACCCTAGACGCTTCAGCCTTTCCTCATAGGGAAGTCGTCCCATCCCCTTTATCATTTTCGTCGCGACCAGAATTGAACACAATATTCGAGGTGCGGTTGCACCATGGACCAAAAAAAAGGCACTATAACATCCTCACTTTTGTTTTCCATTCCTTTCCTAATAATACCTAACATTCTATTTGCTTTCTTAGCCACCACAGCACACTGAGCACAGCATTTCAACGTACCATCAACAACGACGCCGATATCCCTTTCTTGGTCGGTGACTCCTATGTAGAGCCTTAAATTACATAGCTGTAGTTCGGGCTCCTCTTTCCCACATGCATCACTTGCACTTGCTCACATTAAAAGACATCTGCCATTTAGACACCCAGTCTCCCAGTCTCGTAAGATCCTTTTGTAATTTTTCACAATCCTCCCGTGATTTAACAACTTCGAAACTTTGTGTCATCAGCAAATTTGATTACCTCACTAGTTACTCCCATCTCTAACTCATTTATAATATGTTAAAAAGCATCAGTCTCAGCACAGACCCCTGAGGAACCCCAGTATGTACCCTTTTCCATTGAGAATACTAACCATTTAACCCTACTCTCTGTTTTCTATCCTTTAACCAGTTTTTAATCCACTCTCCAATGTCTTCTGGAGCCTTTCATGAAGTACTTTGTCAAACGCCTTTTGAAAATCCAGATATACAATATCAACCGGCTCACCTTTATCCACATGTTTGTTCCCCCCTTCAAATGAAATGTATTAGACTGGTTGAGGCAAGATTTCACTTCCGTAATCCATGCTGGCTTTGTCTCATTAATCCGTGCTTTTGAATATGTCTGTAATTTTGTTTCTTTATATAGTCTCTACCATTTTACCCAGCACTGACGTCAGGCTCACCGGTCTATAATTTCCCAGATCCTCTCTGGAACCTTTTAAAATATTGGCGTTACATGGGCAACCCTCCAATCTTCTGATACCACGTTCGATTTAAAGATAAATTACATATACTAACAATAGTTCCGCCAGTTCATGTTTTCAGTTCTATCAGTTCTCTGGGATGAATACCATCCGGTCCAGGAGATTTGCTATTCTTCAATTTGTCAAATGCCCCATTAAATCTTTTAGATTTATAGAGATTTCATTCACTTTCTCCAACTCGTCAACTTCGAATGCCATTTCCTTTTATTTATTTATTTATAGAATTTAAACATTATTCCAAGAGTAAAACCCTTGAACAGAAAAGTGTTAATTTTTGCATAGTAAAGTAAAAAGAAAAACATTTCACAATGAGAGAAATATGTCACATAAAATCTAACACTCAAGTCCTCTTTATGATCCCAAGACTTTCTAATTGGGAGAATTTAAAGATCATTAATTTCAAGAAATCATAGCAGTTTAGTGAGGAGCAGACATTAATTACTAGTGTCTCCTATGATCTTTAAGAGGATATAAATGATGTCAATTGCGAAGAATCCTGAAATACATAATTAGAAGAATTATGCTTCACTATACATTTACAAGGAAATTGTAGAAAAAATGGTCCCTCCCCAAGTTGTAGGACTGCGGATTTCGTTAACAAAACTGTTTTCTCTTCGTTGGGTCTCTTTCGAACATCGGGGAACAAGGAACCCTGAGCCCCAGAAAGGGTTTCTCTCTGTGATTAAAGTATAACCGAAAAAGCCACTGCTTGTCTGGTAAAAGAGCAACAGTAGCCAATAAGTGGTTGCCGTAGCTAATTCAGAGTCCGATGTTTCCAGAATAGTTGAAATGTCAACATTACTTGGTTGTGCTTGTTGCTGAGTCACACCCTTAACAGGAATATAATAAGCCTGTGTGAATGGCGGTAAATTTTCTTCAGAAATCTCTAAATTCTCTTTTAAATATCTTTTCAACATCTCCATAGGTTTTATATATGGAACTTTAGGAAAAATTGACAAACCTCAACTTACTTCGTCGATATAATTATCAAAAATTTCCATTTTATTTCTCAAGTTAGTAGTATCTTTAATAATAGTTGCTTGAACCACTTGTTGATCTTTAACTTGTTTTTTCAATGTTGTTTTGGTGATCTTCCAAAGTCCTCATCTTTTGTTCCTGTGTGACCATTTTTTGATCTAAAGAATTCGCTCTATTAGTAATGTTAGCGTTAGAATCCAAAATACATTTTCCCAACTGAGATACCAAATCCCATAATGAGTCAAGAGTTACCTCAGCCGGTTTAACAAACCAGGGGGAGCTTTCATTTCCAAATCCATCGACTTTCGCTGATTCGTATCCTCGTGTTCAACAACATTCAATCCAGAGGTAGGTTTCTCGGGGGAAACTATCGCCCCGTCCTCCACTCTCTCTACAATCTGATGTTCAATGGCTTCCTTCATTTCGGATCTACCCACTTGCCGAGGATCCGCTGAACCCACGAGAGGGGAGCTAAACCTCTGTGGCTGAGGAGGTGGAGCTCTATGGTTAGGGCTCAGAGTACTATCCAGTGATGATTATTTGTAGAATACATAAGTAATGCCACACTGGGAAAAGACCAAGGGTCCATCGAGCCCAGCATCCTGTCCACGACAGCGGCCAGTCCAGGCCAAAGGCACCTGGCAAGCTTCCCAAACGTACAAACATTCTATACATGTTATTCCTGGAATTGTGGATTTTTCCCAAGTCCATTAGTAGTGGTTTATGGACTTGTCCTTTAGGAAACCGTCTAACCCCTTTTTAAACACTGCCAAGCTAACCGCCTTCACCACGTTCTACGGCAACGCATTCCAGAGTTTAATTATGCGTTGGGTGAAGAAACTTTTCTCCCATTTTTTTAAATTTACCACACTGTAGTTTCATCGCATGCCCCCTAGTCCTAGTATTATTGGAAAGCGTGAACAGACGCTTCACATCCACCTGTTCCACTCCACTCATTATTTTATATACCTCTATCATGTCTCCCCTCAGCCGTCTCTTCTCCAAGCTGAATAGCCCTAGCCTCCTTAGTCTTTCTTCATAGGGAAGTCGTCCCATCCCTACTATCATTTTAGACGCCCTTGGCTGCACCTTTTCCAATTCTACTATATCTTTCTTGAGATGCGGCAACCAGAACTGAACACAGTACTCAAGGTGCGGTCGCACCATGGAGCGATACAATGGCATTATAACATCCTTACACCTGTTTTCCATACCTTTCCTATTAATTCCCAACATTCTATTCGCTTTCCTAGCCGCAGCAGCACACTGAGCAGAAGGTTTCAGTGTATTATCGACGACGACACCCAGATCCCTTTCTTGGTCCGTAACTCCTAACTTGGAGCCTTGCATGACGTAGCTATAATTCTCCGAGGACAAGCAGGCTGCTTGTTCTCACTGATCGGTGACGTCCACGGCACCCCCTGCAAACGGAATGTTTACTAGCAAAAGCATTTGCTAGCCCTCGCGCGCCTATGCACACCGCGCATGTACGGCCGTCTTTCCGCCCAAACCGGCTCGTGTTCGTCAGTCTTCTTTTGTCCGCGCTCGGGACGGTCGTGTTTTGCCACCGTTTTGTGCCCCTCAGGAGACCTCGCGCGTCTTTCGTGTTTCTTAAAAAAAAAAAAAAAAAAAAAGAGAAAAAAGAACGTTTCCCGTATTTCTAGCTTTTCCCAGCGTAAGTTTCCTTTCGCTTTCGGGAGCGGCCTTGTTGGCCGCCCGTACGGGTTTTTTCTCCCCTTTTTTCTCGGTGCCTTTTGTCATCATCGTGAATTTTGACTTCGCCGGCGCGATTTTTCCGCCCATGACATCGAAGCCTTCCAGCGGCTTCAAGAAGTGCACCCAGTGCACCCGGATAATCTCGCTCACTGATAGGCACGCCTCGTGTCTTTAGTGTCTGGGGGCTGGGCACCGCCCGCAGGGCTGTAGTCTTTGTGCTCTTTTGAAAAAGAGGACTCGGGTAGCGAGATTAGCACAGTGGAACGTTCTGTTCTCCGGCGCTTCGACGGCAACAGCACGAGATTCGTCGGGTGCATCGGCGTCGGCAGCACCGAAGTCTTCAGGGACCGCATTGACGTCAACTGCATCGAGGCGTCCTCCTCCTGCATCGCCAGTACCGAGGCTTCGGAAGAGTACGTCGACGTCGGTGGTACCGGGACCCCCTCTGGTGCTGATGTCGTCGGACGGTGGAGCTTCGTCTGGAGTGCAGGTGAGGGCTTGTCCATTCCCCTGCTGGTGGCGGTGAGCCTTCGGGTAGGTCTCCTCCTGCCCTGAGGGCTCCTGCGGTACAGCCCCCCCGGGAATCGACCATCTTCGGCCCCGGCCCCAAGGAAGCGACGTCTGGTTTCAACGTCCTCCTCATCAGTACCGGGGAGCTCCGGTGACATGCTTCGCTCGAAGAAGTCGTAGAAGCATCGTCACCGGTCACCTTCCCGACTTGGTACCGGGAGCTCTGGCTCGCCAAGGGAGTCAGCACCCAGCAGGCACCGGGAGGACCGCTCACCCTCCATCCAGGAGGTGTCGGTGCGCTCTACCCCGGACAGCCTGGTACCGCCTCCATGCCCGGAACAGATTCTGACCTCGACGCCTGCACCAGCTTCTCAGTCTTTCTCCACAGCCGCTCTGCACGAGAGTCTCCGGGCCGTTCTTCCTGGCATTCTGGAAGACCTGTTGCGCCCTTCTCCTCCGGTACCGGGGGTGCTTACGCCACCGGTGCCGTCGAGTGAGGCAACAGCTGGCCCCTTGCCCGGGGTGAGGTCCCCGGTACCGGTGCCGCTTGCCGGTACCGGTTTCGGCTGCCTCCCAGATGGACTCCCCGACGACGTCGGGGAGGGAGCTTCGCCGATGCCGGCCAGGGAATCCACCTCTCGACGCTCCCACCGTGGCCGTGCTTCCACGGAGTCGAGTCGGACACGGCTTCAGACACAGGTCCGTGAACTTGTGTCTGATACCGATGATGAGGCCTCGTGGCAGGCAGAGGAGGACATCAGATATTTCTCTGACGAGGAGTCTGATGGCCTTCCTTCTGATCCCACTCCCTCCCCTGAAAGGCAGCTTTCTCCTCCCGAGAGTCTGTCTTTCTCGGCCTTTGTCCGGGAGATGTCTACGGCCATCCCCTTCCCGGTTGTTGTGGAGGATGAGCCAAGGGCTGAAATGTTTGAGCTCTTGGACTATCCTTCTCCACCTAAGGAAGCGTCCACAGTACCCATGCATCATGTCCTGAAAAAGACATTGCTGGCGAACTGGACCAAGCCACTAATTAATCCCCACATCCCCAAAAAGATAGAATCCCAGTATCGGATCCATGGGGACCCAGAGCTGATGCGCACCCAGTTGCCTCACGACTCTGGTGTGGTGGATCTGGCCCTGAAGAAGGCTAAGAGTTCTAGGGAGCATGCTTCGGCGCCCCCGGGCAAAGACTCTAGAACTTTAGACTCCTTTGGGAGGAAGGCCTACCATTCTTCCATGCTCGTGGCCAAGATTCAATCTTACCAGCTCTACACGAGCATCCATATGCGGAACAATGTGCGGAAGCTGGCAGACTTGGTGGACCAGCTCCCTTCTGAGCAAGCCAAGCCGTTTCAGGAGGTGGTCAGGCAGCTGAAGGCATGTAGGAAATTCCTGGCCAGAGGGGTATTTGATACCTTCGATGTTGCGTCCAGGGCCGCTGCCCAAGGTGTGGTGATGCGCAGACTCTCATGGCTGCGTGCCTCCGACCTGGAAAATAGGATCCAGCAGCGGATTGCGGACTCCCCTTGCCGTGCGGATAACATTTTTGGGGAAAAGGTCGAACAGGTTGTAGAACAGCTCCACCAGCGGGATAACGCTTTCGACAAATTCTCCCGTCGGCAGCCTTCAGCATCTACCTCATCAGGTAGACGTTTTTATGGGGGAAGGAGGGCTGTTTCCTACTCTTCTGGTAAGCGTAGGTACAATCCTCCCTCTCGACAGCCTGCGGCCCAGGCTAAGCCCCAGCGCGCTCGCTCTCATCAGCAGCGTGCACCTCAGCAAGGCCCCACAGCTCCCCAGCAAAAGCAGGGGGCGAGCTTTTGACTGGCTCCAGCAGAGCATAGCCGATATCAAAGTGTCCGTGCCGGACGATCTGCCGGTCGGGGGGAGGTTGAAAGTTTTTCACCAAAGGTGGCCTCTTATAACCTCCGACCAGTGGGTTCTCCAAATAGTCTGGCAAGGATACGCCCTCAATTTGGCCTCCATGCCTCCAAATTGTCCACCGGGAGCTCAGTCTTTCAGCTTCCAGCACAAGCAGGTACTTGCAGAGGAATTCTCCGCCCTTCTCAGCGCCAATGTGGTCGAGCCCGTGCCACCGGGGCAAGAAGGGCTGGGATTCTATTCCAGGTACTTCCTTGTGGAAAAGAAAACAGGGGGGATGCGTCCCATCCTAGACCTAAGGGCCCTGAACAAATATCTGGTCAAGGAAAAGTTTAGGATGCTTTCCCTGGGCACCCTTCTTCCCATGATTCAGGAAAACGATTGGCTATGCTCTCTGGACTTAAAGGATGCTTATACACACATCCCGATACTGCCAGCTCACAGACAGTATCTTCGATTCCGTCTGGGAACACGTCACTTCCAGTACTGTGTGCTACCCTTTGGGCTCGCCTCTGCGCCCAGAGTGTTCACGAAGTGCCTAGCTGTGGAAGCAGCAGCGCTTCGCAGGCTTGGAGTGCACGTGTTCCCTTATCTTGACGATTGACTGGTGAAGAACACATCCGAGGCAGGAGCTCTACAGTCCATGCAGATGACTATTCGCCTCCTGGAGCTACTGGGGTTTGTGATAAATTATCCAAAGTCCCACCTTCTCCCAGTACAAAGACTCAAATTCATAGGAGCTCTGCTGGATTCTCGGACGGCTCATGCCTATCTTCTGGAGACAAGGGCCAACAATTTGTTGTCCCTCGTCTCCCGGGTGCGAGCGTCCCAGCAGATCACAGCTCGGCAGATATTGAGATTGCTAGGCCACATGGCCTCCACAGTTCATGTGACTCCCATAGCTCGTCTTCGCATGCGATCTGCTCAATGGACCCTAGCTTCCCAGTGGTTTCAGGCTGCTGGGGATCTAGAAGACGTGATCCACCTGTCCACGAGTTTTCTCGAATCCCTGCACTGGTGGACGATTTGGTCCAATTTGACTCTGGGACGCCCTTTCCAAATACCTCAGCCGCAAAAAGTGCTGACTACGGATGCGTCTCTCCTGGGGTGGGGAGCTCATGTCGATGGGCTTCACACCCAGGGAAGCTGGTCCCTCCAGGAACAAGGTCTACAGATCAATCTCCTGGAGTTACGAGCGGTCTGGAACGCTCTGAAGGCTTTCAGAGATTGGCTGTCCCACCAAATTATCCAAATTCAGACAGACAACCAGGTTGCCATGTATTACATCAACAAGCAGGGGGGCACCGGATCTCGCCCCCTGTGTCAGGAAGCCGTCAGCATGTGGCTGTGGGCTCGCCGTTACGGCTTGTTTCTCCAAGCCACATATCTGGCAGGCGTAAACAACAGTCTGGCCGACAGGTTGAGCAGGATTATGCAACCTCACGAGTGGTCGCTCAACTCCAGAGTAGTGCGCCAGATCTTCCAAGTGTGGGGCACCCCCTTGGTAGATCTCTTCGTATCTCGAGCCAACCAAAAGGTCCCTCAGTTCTGTTCCAGACTTCAGGCCCATGGCCGACTGGCATCGAATGCCTTCCTCCTAGATTGGGCGGACGGCCTGCTGTATGCTTATCCTCCCATACCTCTGGTGGGGAAGACTTTGTTGAAACTCAAGCAAGACCGAGGCACCATGATTCTGATTGCTCCTTTTTGGCCACGTCAGATCTGGTTCCCTCTTCTTCTGGAGTTGTCCTCCGAAGAACCATGGAGATTGGAGTGTTTTCCGACCCTCATCACCCAGAACGAAGGGGCGCTTCTGCATCCCAACCTCCGGTCTCTGGCTCTCACGGCCTGGATGTTGAGAGCGTAGACTTTGCCTCTTTGGGTCTGTTGGAGGGTGTCTCCCATGTTTTGCTTGCTTCCAGGAAAGATTCCACTAAGAGGAGTTACTTCTTTTTATGGAGGAGGTTTGCCGTCTGGTGTGACAGCAAGGCCTTAGACCCTCGCTCTTGTCCTACACAGACCCTGCTTGAATACCTTCTGCACTTGTCTGAGTCTGGTCTCAAGACCAATTCTGTAAGAGTTCATCTTAGCGCAATCAGTGCATACCATCACCGTGTGGAAGGTAAGCCGATCTCAGGACAGCCTTTAGTTGTTCGCTTCATAAGAGGTTTGCTTTTGTCAAAGCCCCCCGTCAAACCTCCTACAGTGTCATGCAGTGGCGTAGCCAGAAGTCAATTTTTGGGTGGGCCAACAGGTTGGATGGGTGGGCACTAGACAGTGGTTTGCTGGTAAATGTTTAACAACAGGCTCTCTCCCCGGTCCACCTCTGCGCCCCCCCCCCCCCCCCCCACCCCCCCCCCCCCCCCCCGGCCACCTCCCCTCAAAATAGCAGAGCTGGCTATAGCCGGGGAGAGAGCTGGGGGGGGGGGAGGCAATGCATTACTCTCTCCAGGAAAAAAAATTAAATGATCCCAGGTGCCAATTTAATTCATGTTTAATGTGGGATAAAATGCCATAAATAAGTGAATAAATATAAACTTTTAATGTTGAGCACCTGATTCTCAAAGTGGACATATTCCAAACACTATAATGAAAATAAAATGATTTTTTTCTACCTTTGTTGTCTGGTGACTTTGGTTTTCTGATCATGCTGGCCCAGTATCAGATTCTACTGCTATCTGTCCTCTTAACTCCGTTTCCAGGGCTTCCTTTCCATTTATTTCTTTCCTTTCCTCCTTTCTTCTTCATTTCTGGTCCTCCGCAGTCTTGACTGTCCAGTGGATCCAGCTTCTGCCTATTTTCTCCATCCGTGTGCAGTTTTTCTCCTCTCTTCCTTTCCCCTCATATCATCTCCTTCCTCTCTCTTCCCTCCCCTCCATCCATGTCAGCATTTCTTCTCTCTCCCTTCCGCTCCATCCATGTGCATCTCCTTTCTCTGTCTTCCCTCCCCTCCATCCATGTGCATCTCCTTCCTGTCTTCCCTTCTGTCACGTCCATCCATGACCAACAATTCTTTCCCTGCCCTCTCCTCCATCCACCCATGTCTAGCAACCCTCCTCTCTCCCCTGCCCTCCCCTCCATGTCCAGCAATTTCTCCTCTCTCCCTGGGCCCTGTCCTCCCATCCTTGTCCATCGATGCTCCTCTCTCCCCTTTGACCATCTCCCTCTCATTCCCTCTCCAGCACTCCCATTCCCCCCTCTGTCTCTCCCTTACCCAGTCTCCTAAATTCCTCCCCCATCTTTCACCCACTTCATTAGTCCCCCATTCCCCATACTCTGTACTCACCACCCCTCCCAATCCCATCCCTCCCTCTGCTCACCAACAATAAAGAACGACAACGTGGATGCAGACAGCAGCTCACAGGTTTGCTTCCTGTGATTTGAGTGAACGGCGACGGCTGCGCGGGGGAGTAGAAAGAGATTTTCTAAATTGCTTCCCTTCCCTCCTTCTCTAGTCGCAGCGGCGAACTGGCGCGGGCGGCCAGTAAAAGCATAAAGCAGCCAGGCTCTTCGACTCCGTCCTTCGCTTCCCTGCCCTCTCAGCGCGTCCCGCCCACCCGAAAGGAAATGACATCAGAGGAAGGCGAGACGTGAGAGGGCAGGGAAGCGAAGGACGGAATCGAAGAGCCTGGCTGCTTTATGCTTTTAATGGCGCCGCCCGCGCCAGTTCGCCACTGCGAGTCTGGAGCAATCAGATGAGCCAGAGCTGCAGTGTGTGTGCGCTTGGGTGGGCGGGTGGCCGGGCGGGCCTGAGCTGAAATTGGGTGGGCCTGGGCCCATCCAGGCCCACCCGTAGCTACGCCCCTGGTGTCATGGGATCTCAATGTCGTTCTCACCCAGCTGATGAAACCTCCTTTTGAGCCACTGAACTCCTGCCATCTGAAGTACTTGACCTGGAAGGTCATTTTCTTGGTGGCAGTAACTTCAGCTCGTAGAGTCAGTGAGCTTCAAGCCCTAGTTGCTCATGCTCCTTATACCAAATTTCATCATAATAGAGTAGTCCTCCGCACTCACCCTAAGTTCTTGCCAAAGGTGGTGTCGGAGTTCCATCTGAACCAGTCAATTGTCTTGCCAACATTCTTTCCCCGTCCTCATTCCTGCCCTGCTGAACGTCAGCTGCACACATTGGACTGCAAAAGAGCATTGGCCTTCTATCTGGAGCGGACACAGCCCAACAGACAGTCCGCCCAAATGTTTGTTTCTTTTGATCCCAACCGGAGGGAGTGGTTGTGGGGAAACGCACCATATCCAATTGGCTAGCAGATTGCATTTCCTTCACTTACGCCCAGGCTGGGTTGGCTTTTGAGGGTCATGTCACGGCTCAATGTTAGAGCCATGGCAGCGTCAGTGGCCCACTTGAAGTCAACCACTATTGAAGAGATCTGCAAAGCTGCGACGTAGTCATCTGTCCACACATTCACATCACATTACTGCCTGCAGCAGGATACCCGACGCGACAGTCTGTTCGGGCAGTCGGTGCTTCAGAATCTGTTTGGGGTTTAGAATCCAACTCCACCCCCCTAGGCCCATTTTTTATTCTGTTCCAGGCTACACTCTCAGTTAGTTGGATAAGTTGTTAGGTCAATCTCAGTTATATCCTCGCCGTTGCAAGGCCCTATTGACCTTGTTTGTTGTTTTGAGTGAGCCTGGGGGCTAGGGATACACCATCAGTGAGAACAAGCAGCCTGCTTGTCCTCGGAGAAAGCGAATGCTACATACCTGTAGAAGGTATTCTCCGAGGACAGCAGGCTGATTGTTCTCACAAACCCGCCCGCCTCCCCTTTTGGAGTTGTGTCTTCCCTTGTCTTTCTCTTGCTACATACAGGACTGACGAACACAAGCCGGTTCGGGCGGGAAGACGGCCGCGCATGCGCAGTGCGCATAGGCGCGCGAGGGCTAGCAAACGCTTTTGCTAGTGAAGATTCTGATTGGAGGGGGTGCCGTGGACGTCACCCATCAGTGAGAACAATCAACCTGCTGTCCTCGGAGAATACCTTCTACAGGTATGTAGCATTCGCTTTCGGGTTCTTTTTTCCCACATGCATCACCTTGCACTTGCTCACATTAAACGTCATCTGCCATTTAGCCGCCCAGTCTCGTAAGGTCCTTCTGTAATTTTTCACAATCCTGTTGCGAGTTAACGACTTTGAATAACTTTAAGCAGGCGAGGTAATAGGGTGTCTACCAAATGAAAATAATTAATTACTTTTACCTTGAATATATTCTCCGCTTGTTTTACACAGCCCGGGCATTAACCCCTTCAATCAGTAAGACTCACTGGGATAGTTTTCAAAAGTTTATTAATTACTTACCAAAAGCAAACTTAACACAGGCATCACAGTACATCTATCATGCAGGCATTCAGATATTGGGAGAGCAGCGCTCTGTGACACATGGCAGGTGCCATCACAGGTTACAGGCTTCTCCTCGGCAGTGCCTAACTGGCAGCCTTTAAATGCATTTCTTCTAACATTGATCCCTATGGGCATTCCAGTTTCCCATAGGTAATCTTTGCTTATAATCAGCTACTAACTTCTAGACATCAGTAAATTTGTTATGATTCTACATGTTCCCATGTCTCCCTTCCAGCCCCCCTAAATGTTCATCTTGACCCGCTATTATCTGTTTGTTCCCAAAACATCTTTGCTCACAACTTTGTCATCATTTTTCAGCTGCTGTTTTTCGAGCAGATTCCACCCTCCCCCTGTCAGCTCTCTGGAAGCTTATCTCAGCTTTTGCTTCAGTGAGATTCTCAGTGTCAGACATGGTCATATGATTTTTAGAGGCATAGGCCTGAGCTCTAAGCCTAGCTTGACCTGTATTTCACTGGAGGCAAGTGACAGCATTTTTCTACATTCCCCTCTTGCCAGGCCCACAGGTGGGGCCAGCACATGTGACTTCTAGCATGTGACCAGCCATTCCAGAGGGTGCCTAGCGTCTAATGAGGAGATGTATACATCAGAGGTGACAGGGGTGGATTGGCATAGCGAAGGGAAAAAATACCATAACAAAGGATAACTTACAAGCACCTAGATATATGCTAAATACGATGTGGGATTCCCCTTTACAGTAACCCACCCATGGAGCCTAACCAGTGGTGTGCTGGTAAATGTTTAACAACAGGCTCTCTCCCCGGTTCCCCTCTGCCCCCCCCCAAATTGCAGAGCTGGCTATAGCCAAGGAGAGAGCCTGGGGTGGGGGGTGGCAAAGCATTACTCCAGGAAAATAAAAATTAAATGATCCCAGGTTCCAATCTAATTCATGTTTAATGTGCGATAAAATGCCATAAATAAGTAAATAAATATAAACTTTTAACGTTGAGCACCTGATTCTCAAAGTGAACATATTCCAAACACTATAATGAAAATAAAATGATTTTTTTCTACCTTTGTTGTCTGGTGACTGTTTTTCTGATCATGCTGGCCCAGTATCCGATTATGCTGCTATCTGTCCTCTTAACTCAGTTTCCAGGGCTTCCTTTCCATTTATTTCATTCCTTTCCTCTTCATTTCTGGTCCTCAGCTTCTGCCTATTTTCTTCATCCATGTGCAGTTTTTCTCCTCTCTTCCTTTTCCCTCATCTCATCTCCTTCCTCACTCTTCCCTCCCCTCCATCCATGTCCAGCATTTCTTCTCTCTCCCCTCCTCTCCCCTGCCCTCCATGCACCCATACCCAGCCACCCTCCTCTTCCCTGCGCTGCATGCACCCATACCTAGCGACCCTCCTCTCCCATGCCCTGCATGCACCCATACCCAGTGACCCTCCTCTCTCCTGCCCTCCATCCACCCATGTCCAGCGACCCTTCTCTCCCCTTGCCCTGCAAGCACCCATACCCAGCGACCCTCCTCTCCCCTGCCCTGCATGCACCCTTGCCCAGCGACTCCCTTCTCTCCCCTGCCACCCCCTCCCTAGTTGTTCAGCTAATTCTCCTCCCTCCGGATCCGGTCCCTCACCGACCTGACTCTGGGTCACCCTGCCTTGTCCTTCGAATTCTTCGGGGCATGCCCACTGCCATCACTGACTCTCCCCCGCTGCCGGATCGCGCTTCAAAATGGCCGCCGAGACTTACAAAGGCGGCCTCCAGCAGAAGGCTCGCGAGGCCGCCTCTGGAAGTCTCAGCGGCCAGTTCTAAAGCGCGAACCGGCAGCGGGGGAGAGAGTAAGAGCTGGCAGCGGGCAGACAAGACTGCCCCAAAGAATTCGAAGGACAAGGCAGGGTGACTCAGAGTCAGGTCGGTGAGGGACCGGATCAGGAGGGAGGGAGGAGAGTCGGCTCGCACTTTTTAACAACCGGCTCGCAAGTCGAAAGAAAATTTAATAACCGGCTCTTGCGAGCCGGTGTGAGCTGGCTCCAGCACACCACTGAGCCTAACTATCCTACACCTACCCCTCTGGGGCATAGTGAAACCGATGAACGCAAGAATTCAAATAAGACTACTTAACATACAATAAGATCAACCAGTTTGAGTATAAATGATTACAAACAACTAATATATTGTTATTATAGAACTACTCATTAGTCACATTTTGATTATGTAAATATAGCTCTACAGTATCACTAATATAGGAGCAATGTTTTATTTTACCTTTAATAAAAGGATTAATATAGGCTAAATAAAAATATACTTGAATAAATATGAAAAACTAATACAAACTACATAGCATTTTAATTATGAACAAAGCAATAGCAAAACTCTGTGTTTAATCTACCTACAGTGGGGGAAATAAGTATTTGATCCCTTGCTGATTTTGTAAGTTTGCCCACTGACAAAGACATGAGCAGCCCATAATTGAAGGGTAGGTTATTGGTAACAGTGAGAGATAGCACATCACAAATTAAATCCGGAAAATCACATTGTGGAAAGTATATGAATTTATTTGCATTCTGCAGAGGGAAATAAGTATTTGATCCCTCTGGCAAACAAGACCTAATACTTGGTGGCAAAACCCTTGTTGGCAAGCACAGCGGTCAGACGTCTTCTGTAGTTGATGATGAGGTTTGCACACATGTCAGGAGGAATTTTGGTCCACTCCTCTTTGCAGATCATCTCTAAATCATTAAGAGTTCTGGGCTGTCGCTTGGCAACTCGCAGCTTCAGCTCCCTCCATAAGTTTTCAATGGGATTAAGGTCTGGTGACTGGCTAGGCCACTCCATGACCCTAATGTGCTTCTTCCTGAGCCACTCCTTTGTTGCCTTGGCTGTATGTTTTGGGTCATTGTCGTGCTGGAAGACCCAGCCACGACCCATTTTTAAGGCCCTGGCGGAGGGAAGGAGGTTGTCACTCAGAATTGTACGGTACATGGCCCCATCCATTCTCCCATTGATGCGGTGAAGTAGTCCTGTGCCCTTAGCAGAGAAACACCCCCAAAACATAACATTTCCACCTCCATGCTTGACAGTGGGGACGGTGTTCTTTGGGTCATAGGCAGCATTTCTCTTCCTCCAAACACGGCGAGTTGAGTTCATGCCAAAGAGCTCAATTTTTGTCTCATCTGACCACAGCACCTTCTCCCAATCACTCTCGGCATCATCCAGGTGTTCACTGGCAAACTTCAGACGGGCCGTCACATGTGCCTTCCGGAGCAGGGGACCTTGCGGGCACTGCAGGATTGCAATCCGTTATGTCGTAATGTGTTACCAATGGTTTTCGTGGTGACAGTGGTCCCAGCTGCCTTGAGATCATTGACAAGTTCCCCCCTTGTAGTTGTAGGCTGATTTCTAACCTTCCTCATGATCAAGGATACCCCACGAGGTGAGATTTTGCGTGGAGCCCCAGATCTTTGTCGATTGACAGTCATTTTGTACTTCTTCCATTTTCTTACTATGGCACCAACAGTTGTCTCCTTCTCGCCCAGCGTCTTACTGATGGTTTTGTAGCCCATTCCAGCCTTGTGCAGGTGTATGATCTTGTCCCTGACATCCTTAGACAGCTCCTTGCTCTTGGCCATTTTGTAGAGGTTAGAGTCTGACTGATTCACTGAGTCTGTGGACAGGTGTCTTTCATACAGGTGACCATTGCCGACAGCTGTCTGTCATGCAGGTAACGAGTTGATTTGGAGCATCTACCTGGTCTGTAGGGGCCAGATCTCTTACTGGTTGGTGGGGGATCAAATACTTATTTCCCTCTGCAGAATGCAAATAAATTCATATACTTTCCACAATGTGATTTTCCGGATTTAATTTGTGATGTGCTATCTCTCACTGTTACCAATAACCTACCCTTCAATTATGGGCTGCTCATGTCTTTGTCAGTGGGCAAACTTACAAAATCAGCAAGGGATCAAATACTTATTTCCCCCACTGTAGATAGTAGGTGTAGGCTTTGCAGAGTTATAGCATTTTGAAAAATACATAGGAACATAATCTCTTTTTTCCACCGTTCTGGCAACAGACTCGGTAAGGTGTTCATACAGGACATAATGACCTGCAGGTTCTTTCTTGCTTATAGCAGTTGCAATTACGCGTTCTATTAATCCTCTAATGCATGGGATGATACAGCATCCTACAACTATGAAAATGACAATACAAACAAGAATAGCTATTGGCAGCTGAAACAAAAAGATGTTTCCATTTTCCAAATGTTTTATCCAGCCATCCGGTCCAGGAAGTGTCAACGCCAGAGTTGCGAGCCAGTTCCTCAGAAAGTGAGGTGAGGCCTTTTAGAGCTCTGGAGATTGATCCATCTGGAGCGGTATTATTGGGGATAAAAGTACAGCATTGAGTGCCTATTTTTTTTACAGACCCCTCCTTCTGATGCTGACATCATATCAAGAATCATCCAATTCTCCATAGTCATTCTGCTAGTGGCATCTAATTGGACCGCTATCCCCTGAACAGCATCTCTGGTGTAATTGACAAATCTTTGTTGATTGTAATATATGTAATTTATCCAGTCTACATTTTTGTTGATTGTAGACCACCAAAAGAAAACGGACTCAAATCCGGCTGCAATTTGATTGCGGGCTTTAAATTCATCAGGAACCCCTCTTGGTACTCCAATTGCATCAATATAAATCTATCAAAGGAGTCAGGTACTGGAGTCCTTTTTACTCGCTGCAATGAGGGGGAGGGTGTAGGGAGGCTATGACCAATGGAGTTACCAATTGGACCAGGGCACATTCTTCCGCCCAACTTCTGGTTAAGGTATGGTAGAGGACATTATTTCCACAATACCGCCATACATCTGCTCGGCCATGAGTGAAATCAGTGAAATTTAAACTAATATTGGAATCTTTTGTAAGGGTAGTATTACAGGATGTTAAATTACCCAAAAATCATGGATTATTCTTTGGATACCTGGACAGGCAAGTTTGGAATATAGTTCTGGAATCTGGTGCTCTAAATAGGGGAGGTATTCTCTGGCGCAGTGGTAGTTCTGGGTAGTGCTTGGCAAGGGGTTTGCAGGTTTGCATATTTCATTAATGGTCTCTATAGGTTGGAGCAGTTCTGACATACACTGAAAACCATCTGGATGGTTGTGATTGTCTAAGGGAAATGGGACAACTACAGGTTGTGCTCGGGCT
The DNA here is from genome assembly GCF_901765095.1 of Microcaecilia unicolor. NCBI lineage: Eukaryota > Metazoa > Chordata > Amphibia > Gymnophiona > Siphonopidae > Microcaecilia > Microcaecilia unicolor. The sequence goes on from NC_044034.1 coordinate 204,745,220, forward strand.
TCTGCATAAAACTAACAATTGGACACATTCAAACTAGCTGTGGTGTAATGGGCCCACTCAAGCCAAAGGTTATGTTCACCCATTCCAGTTTCAAGTGCAACCCAGTCCTTTGTACTGTTAATCTAATGGACTTGATAAGGAATTTCGATTTCTGGAACTTTAGTTGGTATCAGTGGGTTTTGGGTTGATGGAGGAGGAGAAGGACGAACAAGAAGGAATGTGCCAATGAGGTCTCTACCAATAGCATCTATTCCAAGGGAATATGCTCGATAGGTAGCTGATGTCACACCTCTAAAGGTAATGGCCACAGGGTTGCATTTAGTCATTTGGCAGTGTTTGGCATCTATCTTTGGTTCTAATATTGTGATACTCTTTCGTAAGGGATTATCAATACCTTGGTATTGACCATGACCTGCATACCACCACATCATTGACCAACTTCCGCATGAGGCAAAAGGGCACATATATATGTCAAACCAAGAATAATATCTCTGATAAAGTATATCTCCACACCTAGTGGAGGTATAGCAGGTCCACGCTTAGGTATGTAAAGAAAACATTTGTAACAGTTCTGAACAACAGTCTTACATAATTCTGGCAGCTGTGGTGCCCACAGTTTAGTGGAGAGTTGATCATATAATGATGCAGCATTCAAATGAAGTGGATAATGTAAGGCGTGCAGGAGTAAAGAGACAATGTAGTGAGAAGCACATAATTGGCAGTTAGGGTGGGTCCAGAGACCATCAGGATTAATAAAGCAGCTTGCAAGTTTCCATTGCTTGTTCTGCTTGTGTGATTGAAGACTGTAATGTGGATGAAAAATCTGAGGAAAGGGGGTTAAGGGGAGGAGTTTCTTCAAGGGGGGGGCAGATGTGTCAGGGGGAGTGGTGTTTGAGGAAGGTGGTGTAGGAGGGGGAGTGTCGGGTGGGGTTGGAGGGGGCGTAGGTGGTGTGGTTGAGGAGGGCGGGGTGACAGTGTCAGGGGCGTACATCAGCAGTGTATGGTCAGAGATGAACGTAACCTGACGTGCCAACTCGTCAGCTATATTGTTACCATTGATAGCGAAGGAAAAGGTGGCCTCCTGGTGACCTCTGATCCAGGAAATGGCTGTGCGAAGGCTATTCTGGTGGCGATGTTGGAGCGCCTCAAAAAGGGAGGTCCACAATGGCAGATGGCTTAAGGGCTGACCAGTAGAGGAAATCATACCCCTCTGGTTCCACTTACAGGCATGGGAGTGTAGAGAGGAAAAGACATAGTCAGAGTCTGTTACTATGGAGAGGTCAGTGTCCAAAGTCTTAAACAGTAAGACGTAGTGTATGGCTGCAAGTTCAGCTGTTTGGGCAGTGTAATTGTCAGGGAGCATAAACTGGACAGTCAAGAATGGTCTCATCAGGTGTGTAGTGTACGGCCGCAAAGCCGGCCTTGGCGTGCTGGCATGAACCATCAGTGAACCATACTTGTCCATTCTGTAATATCTCATAATGGATGGTAAGGGAATCAGGCAGGGGGGCAACTGCACTGGTGTGGAAAAAGAGCACTTTGGGTGTTAAGTGTAATTGTGAACAGGGGATCAAGACGTTGAATATCTGTCATAGTCCGTGGGTGTATTGAATGCTCTACACTAAATAAAAGCACTTGATACTTCTATAAGCGAGAGAGTCATGTGACTAATCTGTTTGTCTAAAAGGTACTTAACATCATGAGAAGTATGGAGAACAACGGGTAGATGTGGGACATAGCTATACAGCTTCATTATTGCTGTTGCCGCTGCGACTAATACTTTGTCGCAGAGGGCAAAAGCTCTTTCAACAGGAGTAAATGTACCTGATAAATACCCACAAGCTATGTCCTCGTCTGCCTGGGTTATTAGGGCAGACCAAGTGTCCTCAGAATGTACAATCCATAAATGGACATCCTGGGAAACATCAATAGTAGACAAGGGGGAACTGAGCATAACATCTTTAACAATGGACATAAGGTTTTCAGTCTCCTCTGTGGTGAAATGAATAGGTTCATTTTTAAGTTTTTGTTTACCTGCTAACATGTGATAAAATGGCTGAGTATGGGCGGAATAATTTGGAATCCATAACCTGCAGAAATTCAGCATAGCACAGCTCTAAGATCAGAGACAGTACTGGGCATACATAAGGAAGAAACATGCTGCAGAGTCTTGGGTCCAAGGCCACGCTCCTGTGAGCCTATCTGATGGCTAAGGAAAGTAACTTGGGATTGCGCAATCTGTAGCTTTTTGCGGTTTACTTTGTACCCTTTCGTAGCTAAAAAGACTAGAAAGTCACAGGTAGGTCACGTGATGGTGCGTAGCTGAGTGGACGCCTGAAACATCGGCTCTGACCTGCTCGCAGAAAAAACGGCGATATAACCCGAGAATTCCCCCGTACGGGGCAGACAAGAACGCGCAAGTGAGAGGAGAGCGCTGGAAGGCTTGAGAGTCCCCGAAACCCGAAAGTCGGCAGGGTATGCCCGCCAAGGGCCCGCGAGGGAAGAAAAGTGTTGGCGCTGAGCAAAAGAAAATGGTGGCGGTCTCCGAAGCTCCGATGACAAGCCCGTTACCGCCTGAACTGGTCAGAAACCTGGCACAACAGATATCGGTGGTGTTGGAGGAGAAACTCTCTAAACTGCAATTGTCAGTAGATCAGATACGGGAAACGCTAGAACGCCAGGGCGCTCGCTTACAGCATGTCGAGGATCAGGTCTCCCAGTGTGAAGACGCAGCGGTGGGTGTGAGTGGCAGGATAGCAGCGCTGGAGCGCAAATGCGAGCAATTAGAACAGAAGGCGGATGACTTAGAGAATCGCAGCAGGAGAAATAATCTCAGGATTGTGGGCCTCTCTGAAGCAGTAAAAGCATCAGAGCTCCGGGACTTTGTGGGAAAATGGCTCCCTACACAATTGGGCCTGGAGGTAAGCGGGAACACGCTGCACGTGGAACGAGTGCACAGAGTGGGGGCAGAGCGGGCGGTTGAGAGCAGGCCCCGACAGGTGCTGGCAAAGTTGCTGAACTATGCAGACAAGGAAGCCATTTTGCAGGCACACCGACACAAGCCAGGACTAGAGTACAACGGCACGAAAATCATGCTTTTCCAGGATTATTCAGCGATAGTCGCTGAGCAACGGAGAATTATGGGCCGGCAATGCAAAAGACTGTACAAGAAGGGAGTCCGCTTTTCCTTACTATACCCAGCGAAAGTCAGAGTGCTGCATGAGAATAAGACCCTGTTTTTTACTGAATCGGCGGCGCTGGAATCGTTTGTGACCAACTTGAAGTGAAGTAGGAGTTGTAGCGCGCCATGAATGTGAGTGGCGTAGTGCAATGAGACTGATAACAGGAGATTGAGGTTTGTTGCATGATGGCAAGGAGGTGGCTGGCATGGAAGAGTGAGAGCTACATGAGGAGGATGGAGTCTCTGATGAGCACCAGAGGGGAGCAGAATTACCCTAGTGGAAGTTGCAGTCAGCGAAAGTGGTGCCCCTGATGGTCTGGGTAGCCGCTACTCCGAGCTCTTAATTGGAATCATGTCAGCTATCAGAACTGCATAATTGAAAGAGCTCACTGTGGACACCTTCTGGTAGTATGAGTTAATGGCAGGTTTTGTTATAGATTGCCATGTGTTAGTTGTTGCACGTTGAAACTTAGAATATGTTTGGGAGTCGGGGGGGGGGGGGGGAGGAAGGGAAAGGAGTGGGGCAGGGGAGGCCGGGAGAGTTGGTGGTGTATAAGAGGGGTGAGTGTGTTGTGACCTGAAAGAGAGTGGAGAGGATAGAATGGGCTTTATTAGGAAGCGGGTAAAATGGGATAAGGAACTGGGAAGGGTGGGAATGGGGAAGAGAAGGGGGGAGGGGCGGGCTAGGAGGCGGGAGCAGAGGGAACAAGGAGAGAGTGAAGCGCAGGGTTCTGTGAATAACCAATGGGACAGCACAGGAACAATCGACAAGGGTTGGAAGCTTAGAGATATAATACATGGGCACTGTAGAATCTGGGGCGATGCAAGAGTGAATGAGTTGTCCGAGGGCTCAGCTGGGAGGTCCTTGGACTCAGTAAATGAGTTATGCGCAAGTGGAGACGCTGAGCTGAAGTTGCATGGCTAGTTTAAAGATTGTGACAATGAATGTTGATGGAGTGCACTCTCCAATAAAACGCACGAAAATATTGCAGGCACTCAGGAGGCAGAAGGCTGACATAGCTCTGCTGCAAGAGACCCATTTAAGCAAGCTGGAACATTTAAAGTTAAAAAGGGATTGGGTAGGAGATGTATTTTTCGCATCCTACAATGGGAGGCAGAGAGGGGTAGCTATACTACTTAATAAAACTATTACTTTTGACCTGCACAGAATGTACCAAGACCCTGAAGGGAGATTTGTCATAATAGCAGGAGAAATGCAGGGCAGAAGGATGGGGTTGTGTAGTGTGCATGGGCCCAATGTATACTCCCACAGCTTTTTTACGTTGCTGACTGCTAAACTGGTAACATTTGATCAATATCAGCTAATAATAGGGGGGGGACTTTAATGTCACCAGCGACCCCTCCATAGATTGCAAGCCCCCAAGAAGGGTGGGCAAAGGCCAGGAAGACAAAGGGGTTAATTTCCTGATGAAAGAGTTAGACCTAGTGGACATATGGCGCCATCAACATCTTAATGAGGTAGATTTCACTTTTTTCTCGCATCCACATGGGACGCACTCTCGCCTTGACTATTTGTTAGTGCCTTACTCGATGGCCTTGAGGGTGCATCAATCGGGAATTGGAGAGCCAGAGGTATCTGACCACTCGCCGGTGTGGATGGTGTGGCATGAAGGAGGGCGCGAGGGGGCTGACCGGTGGCGCATGAACCCGGCATTATACCAAAGCAGGGATTTCCATATTTATTTGAGAAAGAGCTGGGTAGATTACATGATAGAAAATGATGTACAAGATGTGACCCCACAAGTGTTCTGGGAGGCCTCAAAGGCAGTATTGCGAGGGAAGATCATTTTGTACATGACCTCCCTGAATAAAAAGCGAGGGGAGAAAATAAGGGCCCTTACTATAAAATTGAGAGATGCTCGACGAGCGTTCATTGGGCACCCTTCTGATCTCACTAGGAAGGTATACATGGAATGTAGAAAGGAGGTGCAGGAAGTATTGGAGGAAAGTGCACTTTATAATATCAAATTATATAAATACAAATTACATCAATGGGGTAATAAGACGGGCAAATTGCTAGCGTCCCTAGTGAAGCAAAAAACGGCAAAAAGGTTTATAACTAAAATACAAACCAGGGAAGGGGAAGTTAAAACCCAGTTGTCTGACATTAAAAAATAATTTGTTCAGTATTACTCACAGTTATATTAGGCAGGAGAGTTCTCAGAGGAAAAATGTCTGGAATTCTTTGAAGGGATAGGGCTGCCCCGGATTTCTGAGGAACAGCAGAGGGGGTTGAACGCACCCATCCAGGGTAAGGAAGTGCAACAAGTGGTTAAGCGTCTTAAGCTGGCCAAGGCACCGGGCCCGGACGGGCTAGGAGCAGAGTATTATAAAATCTTGCAAGATGTAACGGTGGCACCTTTTATAGCTATGTGTGAAGAGACCAATGAAAAGGGTGAGATGGGGGCGGTATTAAACCATGCGCATATTGTGTTGATCCCTAAACCAGGGAAAGATGAAGAACTAGTGGGTTCTTATAGGCCCATATCGCTGTTAAACCAGGACATAAAGATCCTGGCAGCGGTATTGGCAGACAGACTGGGAAAGGTGGTTCCTGACCTGGTCCATCCGGATCAGGTGGGCTTTGTTAAGGGGAGGTTTGCATCAGCCAACATTGTGAAAGTGAGCCGAATATTATTGGAGGGTAGTGGCAGAGCGGGAGATGCTATAGTGGCAAGCCTTGATGCAGAAAAGGCTTTTGACAAGGTAGTCTGGTCATATTTGTTTTGGATTCTGGGACGCTTTGGTATTCACGGAGACTTTCTGGGTTGGGTACGAGCGTTATACTGTAACCCGACGGCACAGCTCCTTGTCAACGATTCCCTGACGGACACATTTATTCTGGGATGGGGGACTAGGCAGGGCTGCCCCCTCTCACTGCACTATTTCTTCTTACTTTAGAACCCCTGGCTGTAAAGTTGTGACAGGAGGCCACGCTGAAGGAATTGAAGGTGGGTGGAGAGGAATACATAATCAATTTATTTGCAGATGATATGCTGTTTTGCTGGATGAGGCAACTCGCACAGTACCGTTGGCTATGACAATTATTCAAGCATTTGGGGTATTTTCGGGTCTCAGTATAAACTTTGACAAGTCCGAGGCATTGCCGGTAATTGACCCCTGTGTGAGTAAGACCTCACATTCCTTTCCACTACGCTGGGCTATAGAGGGTATTAAATACCTGGGGATCTACATCAGTGCGAATCCGGCGTGGGTATACAAAAAAAATGTGCTAGACCGAATAGCGGAAGTAAAACACATATGCCAGAAGTGGAAGGATCTGCCAGTGAACTTTCTAGGGCGGATAGCGCTGGTTAAGATGATACTGTTGCCCAAGCTACTCTATCTGCTACAGATGCTCACTCTGTGGGTGAGAGCCTCGGAGGAGCGTTTGTATAAAAGAATTGTAAGTACCTTTATTTGGCATGCCAAATGCCCGCGGATAGCGTTTGTGAAGTTGATTAGGAACGACAGGCAGGGAGGACTTCGACTCCCAGATCTGCGAATTTATAATGTTGCGGCATTAATGAGGTGGATCCACGAATTGATCACGGAGAAGGGATTTTTTGCTCCTTCGGGTTTCTGGGAGAGCTGGTGCAGGCCGAATAACCCCTTTACGGTTTTAGAGTCTTGGGCAGTGCAGGGGGCAAGAAAGAAAGTGGACAACCCCTATGTAGCAGCTCTTCAAATGGCTTGGAGATGGTGGAGAGGGCAAGCGGGAGTTAATGCAGGGGCTAGCCCATTTCTGCCGTTGGTGGGAAATATGGCGTTCCCAGCGGGGGTGGGGGTGTCAGTCTTTGGTAAATGGAGGGATAAAGGCTGCAGATTCATAGGCCAGTTCCGGAGGGAGGGGAAGGATGCCTTTCCCACATTTGCTACGGTGAGCAGTGAGTTGCAGATTCCTGGCTCTCAGTTCTTTGCTTACCTACAGGCAACAGATTATATATTGAGTGTGGAGCGCCAGAGCGGGGCGACAGTGCGATTCACAAAACTTGATTATAAGGAGCTTAGCCGAGATTGGGTGGCAGAGCCGGTGGTGGGAGGCGGGGATAGTGCTGGGCAGACTTATAAAGTCTGTGCCAGAGCCGGTGGTGGGAGGCGGGGATAGTGCTGGGCAGACTTATACGGTCTGTGCCCTGGACAGGTACAAATCAAAGTAGGGTATACACAAAAAGTAGCACATATGAGTTTGTCTTGTTGGGCAGACTGGATGGACCATGTAGGTCTTTTTCTGCCGTCATTTACTATGTTACTATGTATACCTTTTTGCAAATGACCCCGCCTCATAATAGGTTGATTGGCTGGTGTCAACTGATCAGGGAGCAATTGCTGGCACCTCATTTAACATCACTAGCAGCAGCATGGAGTAAAGATGTTGTGGAAGAGGTATCGGTGGAAAGACTGAGTGCAATCTTCCAAGGCCTGCGGAGACTCACTCCGAATGCGTCCTTGCAAGATATGCAGTACAGAGTTCTTTACAGGGTACATATCACTAAAGCTAGGGGGAAAACCCTGGGGATGTGGGACAGTGACACGTGTGACAAATGTGGGGGAGCGGTAGGCACTTTTCTGTACTCCTTTATGGAATGCCCAACCCTGCAAGAGCTGTGGTCTGGGGCGATAGACTCCATGGAAGAGATCTTACAGAGATCAGTGGAGTGGCATTATTCAATTACGTTAATGGGTTGTGGACAGGCTCTTAAGGAGCAGGGGCTTAGAGCCTCATAGTGCAAATTTGTATTACTAGCCATGATCCTGCTTAAAAGATGTGTGTTGAAGCAGTGGGTGCATAGAGAGCCCCCGGTCCTAGCAGCATGGAAGAACAGTATGATGGAGATGGCTAACTGGGTGTCTATGAGATACAAATCTGTGACCTCCCTGGGTGCTCGTCAGTACCGTGATTTATGGAGGAGAACTTGCGCCTTACTCACGGTGCCTGAATAAGAACCTGACTAACTAGATTGTGTGCTGACTAAGCAACAAGAAGCAAAGGGAGGAGGGGGGTGGAGGGAGGGGGGAAGGTAGGGGGAGGGATTTCGGGTGGGGGAGGGAAGTAAAATAAAAGAATAAAACATGGAGGTCAGTAGACTGTTGGCAAAAGTTGTGAGGAAATGTTCTGTTTTGCATTGTTACTGTTCATGATGTCTGTAACTGCATCCATGGAACAATAAAAATATTTACAAAAAAAAAAAGAAAGTCACAGGTAATCCGCAAACAGGTATCAAAGTCTGGGCATGTAATCAGCATATCATCTACATATTGAATGATGGAAGTGTGAGGTGGCAAAACATACCAATCATCCTTAAATTCACGTATATGTCCTGCAAGTGTCTGAGAGAAAATTGTAGGGCTTTCAATAAAACCCTGTGGAAGGCGTGTCCACTGGTGGTGGTATTGTCAAACTGAAAAGCCGTTAAAGGGCGTCTTTCAGAGTCAAGTTTAATAGAAAAAAAAGGCATTAGACAAATCAATAGTGGAATGGTATTTCTGCAGAGTACATAAGTAATGCCACACTGGGAAAAGACCAAAGGTCCATCGAGCCCAGCATCCTGTCCACGACAGCAGCCAATCCAGGCCAAGGGCACCTGGCAAGCTTCCCAAACGTACAAACATTCTATACATGTTATTCCTGGAATTGTGGATTTTTCCCAAGTCCATTTAGTAGCGGTTTATGGAGTTGTCCTTTAGGAAACCGTCTAACCCCTTTTTAAACTCTGCCAAGCTAACCGCCTTCACCAGGTTCTCCGGAAACGAATTCCAGCGTTTAATTACGCGTTGGGTGCAGAAAAAGTTTCTCCTATTTGTTTTAAATTTACTACACTGTAGTTTCATCGCATTCCCCCTAGTCGTAGTATTTTTGGAAAGCGTGAACAGACGCTTCACATCCACCTGTTCCACTCCACTCATTATTTTATATACCTCTATCATGTCCCCCCTCAGCCGTCTCTTCTCCAAGCTGAAAAGCCCTAGTCTCCTTAGTCTTTTTTCATAGGGAAGGCGTCCCATCCCCGCTATCATTTTAGTAGCCCTTCGCTGCACCTTTTTCAATTCTGCTATATCTTTCTTGAGATGCGGTGACAAGAATTGAACACAATACTCAAGGTGCGGTCGCACCATGGAGCGGTATAACGGTATTATAACATCCTCACTCCTGCTTTCCATACCTTTCCTAATAATACCCAACATTCTATTCGCTTTCCTAGCGGCAGCAGCACACTGAGTAGAAGGTTTCAGCGTATTATCGACGACGACACCCAAATCCCTTTCTTGGTCCATAACTCCTAACGTGGAACCTTGCATGACGTAACTATAATTCGGGTTCTTTTTTCCCACATGCATCACCTTGCACTTGCTCACATTAAACGTCATCTGCCATTTAGCCGCCCAATCTCCCAGTCTCGTAAGGTCCTTCTGTAATTTTTCACAATCCCGTCGCGAGTTAACAACTTTGAATAACTTTGTGTCATCAGCAAATTTAATTACCTCGCTAGTTACTCCCATCTCTAAATGATTTATAAATATATTAAAAAGCAGCGGTCCTAGCACAGACCCCTGAGGAACCCCACTAACTACCCTTCTCTATTGTGAATACTGCCCATTTAACCCCACGCTCTGTTTCCTATCCTTCAACCAGTTCTTGAATCCACAATAGAACTTTTCCTACTATCCCATGACCCTCCAATTTCCTCTGTAGCCTTTCATGAGGTACCTTGTCAAATGCCTTTTGAAAATCCAGATACACAATATCAACCGGCTCCCCTTTGTCCACATGTTTGTTTATTCCTTCAAAGAATTGAAGTAAATTGGTCAGGCAAGATTTCCCCACACAAAAGCTGTGCTGACTTGGTCTCAGTAATCCATGTCCTCGGATGTGCTCTGTAATTTTGTTTTTAATAATAGCCTCTACCATTTTCTCCTGCACTGATGTCAGACTCACCGGTCTATAATTTCCCGGATCTCCCCTGGAACCTTTTTAAAAAATGGGCGTTACATTGGCCACCCTCCAATCTTCCGTTACCACGCTCGATTTTAAGGATAAATTGCATATCACTAGCAGTAGCTCCGCAAGCTCATTTTTCAGTTCTATCAGTACTCTAGGATGGATACCATCCGGTCCAGGAGATTTGCTACTCTTCAGTTTGCCGAACTGCCCCATTATGTCCTCCAGATTTACCATGAAGTCAGTAAGTTTCTCCGACTCGTCCGCTTGAAATATCATTTCCGACACCGGTATCCCACCCAAATCTTCCTCGGTGAAGACCGAAGCAAAGAATTCATTCAATCTCTCTGCTACGTCTTTGTCTTCCTTGATCGCCCCTTTTACCCCTCTGTCATCCAGTGACCCAACTGATTCTTTCGCCAGCTTCCTGCTTTTAATATACCGAAAAAATATTTACTCTTTTTTTTTTGCCTCTAATGCTATCTTTTTTTCGTAATCCCTCTTGGCCTTCTTTATCTGTACCTTGCATTTGCTTTGACACTCCTTATGCTTGTTATTTTCAGACGGTTCCTTCTTCCATTTTCTGAAGGCGTTTCTTTTAGTCCTAATAGCTTCCTTCACCTCACTTTTCAACCAGGTCGGCTGTCTTTTGGAGTTCCGTCTTTCTTTTCTAATTAGTGGAATATGTTTGGCCTGGGCCTCCAGGATGGTATTTTTGAACAGCGTCCATGCCTGTTGTACAGTTTTTACCCTCTCAATTGTCCCCCTAAGTTTTTTTCCACCGTTCTTCTCATTTTATCATAGTCTCCTTTTTTAAAGTTAAACGCTAACGTATTTGACTTCTTGTGTATAGTTACTTCAAGGTTGATATTAAAACTGATCATATTATGATCACTGTTATCAAGTGGCCCCAGTACCATAACATCCCTCACCAGATCATGCGCTCCACTAAGGACCAAGTCTAGAATTTTTCCTTCTCTTGTCGGCTCCTGCAACAGCTGCTCCATAAAGCTGTCCTTGATTTCATCAAGGAATTGTACCTCTCTTGCGTGTCCCGATGTTACATTTACCCAGTCTATATTTGGATAATTGGAGTCACCCATTATTATCACATTGCCCATTTTGTTTGCGTCTCTGATTTCTTTTATCATTTCTGCGTCTACCTGCTCATCCTGGCAAGGCGGACGGTAGTACACTCCTATCACCGTCCTTTTCCCTTTTATACATGGAATTTCAACCCACAATGATTCAAAGGTGTGATTTGTGTCCTGCTGAATTTGTAATCTATCTGATTCAAGGCTCTCGTTAATATACAATGCTAACCCTCCACCAGTCCGGTCCACCCTATCACTATGATATACTTTGTACCCCGGTATGACAGTGTCCCACTGGTTATCCTCCTTCCACCAGGTCTCAGTAATGCCTATTATATCCAATTTTTCATTTAGTGCAATATATTCCAACTCTCCCATCTTATTTCTTAGACTCCTAGCATTTGCAACTTTATGGTTTATAATGGGCTAGAAAACCCAGATCCTTATTAAGTCCTGTCTGTTGGGTGTCAAAATATTTAATCATTCTGACTTCAAAGGTCTTGCATTCCTGTATTGTTTTAAAGTTACCTTTCAGGATTCTTACAGTGAAATCACTGGTGCAGTGTTCTGGTCTTGGGTTTTCTAGCCCATTATAAACCATAAAGTTGTATTTCTCTGTTTATTTCTCTGTTTATCACCCTCCTCTCACCTACCCACACCCATCCTATTAGAATATCAATGAAATGCTTTGATGTCCCCATGCATACCCCCACCCTCCCACTCTGTCAGACTGTCAAAGTAATGCTTTGATGTTTCTCTTATATATACTATCTGCTACCACATTTGCTTATTTCTGAACTGATGAAGAAGGGCAACCTTCGAAAGCTAATCAAGAAATGTATTAAGTTATGTCCAATAAAAAACGTATCATCTTATTTTCTTTTCCATGTTTTATTTTGTTTGATTTCTATTGATAACCTTTAAGAGTGGACTAACACGTCTACCACACCTCTTTACTTAAGAGGGTATTGAGAAATTTTGGGACCTTTGCATTTAGGCAACAGCTCTATGTGATGTGATCAATTGACCACTTTGCCGTAAGGTGAGGAAGGGGCTGCCCACAAGTAATCAGGTAATTTGTTTAGAGCATCAGTGATCTGATGATCAACATAAGACGTCACTGCCATCAAAAGGGAGTTATTATTATTTATTGCATTTGTACCCCACATTATCCCACCTTTTTGCAGGCTCAATGTGGCTTACAGGGTGTTAATATGATATCATCATTACATAATCTTAGATACATTCGGTAATAGGCTGGAGGTGTTAGGTAAGGTTGTGTGAGGGGTGTTTAAAGCATTTGGGTGGTGTAAGGAGTGATTTGTTTCATTAAGGATTATTTTTGTATGCCTTATTGAAGAGATGTGTTTTCATAGATTTGCGAAAGCTGGTTAAGTTGTTCGTGGTTTTCAGGTCCATGGGTAGTGCGTTCCATATCTGTGTGCTTTTGTACGCAAAGGTAGTAGCGTATGCCTGTTTGTGTTTAATTCCTTTACAGCTGGGGAAGTTCAAATGGAGGAACTTGAGGGCTGATCTTCTGGCATTTCTGGGTGGTAAGTCTATTAGGTTTAGCATGTAGAGTGGGGCATCTGTGTGAATAATTTTGTGTACGGTCGTGCAGATCTTGAACTCAATTCATTCCTTGAGTGGGAGCCAGTGCAGTTTCTCTCTTAGGGGCATTGCGCTCTCGTATTTGGTTTTTCCAAAAATGAGTTGGGCTGCAGTGTTCTGGGCTGTTATTGTCTGTGGGACCAGGTAAATCAAAGTTAATTTGAAACTTGAAAAGAGTCAGTAGGTCTCTTCCAAGCAAATTAACAGGGCAAACAGGAGCATACAACAGAGATGCAGAAAACTGTTGGTCATCAAACTGTATAGGTAGAGGTTCAAGAATAGGAGTGTCTGTGGGGACCCCATTGAAACCTGTGGTCGTAAGGTTTTCATGGGAGAGTTTAAGGTGCCTTTTCAGCTTTTGAGGAGCATTAGCCAGCACAGAGCAGGAAGCACCTGTGTCAATTAGAAAAGAAACGGGTACATTGCATATTAGCAGGGTAATCATAGGGTCCTCATAACCCGCTTGGGTGCGGACTATGCCTAGTCACTGAGAACGGCGTTGGTTAGGGTTCCACAAGGGGAATGATTGGTGGTCAGGGGAAGACTGGTGAACGGCATGCCTGTCAAAGAACGGTGTAGGACTGCGATATTCGGCCGCAAAATGACCCATGCGATGGCAACACCAACATTCGACATTTATTCGACGATGTGGACTATACTGGTTAGTGTTGGGGTACGGTTGCATATTGCGGTCCACAGGACCCCTAGGGACAAATTTCTGTTTCTGCCTACCCCGTGACATGGGGAACTCAATTCTGTTATCATTGTGGTATGGGCCGGGATTGGGCCGTCTGGCATTATTATTATTGCCAGAATACGTGGTGAAACTGGACGTGTGGGGGTCATGTTTCACACAAAAGGGAATCTCCGTACACTCTGGAGGGCAATTAGCACAAGGGTTCTGAACCTCGGGGCAGGAACTGGTGGATGGTGTACCGTAATTGATTGAAGACAAATTTGGTGAGCAGGAACTGGGAGTTGAAGGGTAACAGGGTGATGACATGGGGGATCTAGAGGTGGAAGTGAATGAGCTGGTCGATGAGGACTGCTCATCCTTTAGTTTAGCTATCTTCAGGGTCATAAGATGGGTACTCATAGCTCGTTCTTTACGGATTTCATTCTGTTTGTTTTTAACGAGGAGTCTGCAGTGGTGCAGAATGTGGTCTTTCATTTCTGGCCACAACTTGTGAGAGAGACCCACAGTATTGTCAAGACCTTCCTTAACTTTGGAGGGTAAGGTCTCCTTCAGGAGATGGTAAAAGACAGGAAGAGAATTTTTAGCGTCAAACCTTTGTTCTGTCTCATCTCTGTATAGTTGTTGCATTCTGAGTAAGAAAAAAAAGTCTCAATAGGTTCAGAGTCTGGAACCCATCTCTGAGAGGTAAGGACGGAAAAGTCCTTACAGGGAGGAAAGGCAGTATGGATAGCAGCAAATAGTTTAGTTTCAATTGAAGCAAAAGGGTTACCATCAAAGGTAGTTGAAATCATTATTTCAGCATATCCTGCCTGTGTAAACAGGTCGCCCACATTGGCATGTGGGGTGCGACCTAATAGGGCTTTGATGTCGCCAACAGCGAAAATGGTACAAAGTGTGGTTTTGCGAAACTGGCAAATCCATTTATTCCCACCATTGGTAATGTTTGGTTACTGCTGTACAAGGGCATTAAGATCAGCAGCGGAGTAAGGGGTATACTCTGTGTGGGGATTGCCGCCAGACATTTTGTTCAGTAACGGCAGGACTTTGGCAGGGGATGAGGTAGTAAGTACAGCAAGGCTGTGGTCAGTACCGTCAGGTAATTTGTAACCCAATGGCTGTTTAGACCGAGTGTTGTCTGCGATAAGCGGGACATAAGTGTCCTCAAGGGTAGGGTGATAACCTTGAATCAATGGATCTGGGGAAGTGTGGGAAATAACTGCATCTATACGATCATTTACTGTACGATCCTGTATAACTAGACTTGAGGAGGCCGAATCTAGAGGAGGAGTGGTTACTAGCGGGGCATAAGAAGGCGGAACCTCAGTTGTGAGCTGCTGGGCTGGTAAAGTCACAATTGAGGCATCATGTGGCACAAGATGGGGCATAATATCAGATGTGGGATGCTGTACAGGTATGGGTACAGCCTGTGAATTGGAGTGTCTCAAGGGGGGGTGATCAAGTAGTTCATGCTTTATAGGAGGCAAACCGCCTGCAGCTAAGGCAAGGGATGAAGATGCAGGTCGGGGACAAGGGGGACGATTAATCTGAATCTTAGGATGGGCCCCCATGCGTGGCCAGTCTTCAGCATTATTGTCTGCTGTGGCCATTGGAGTTAAAGCTGGCGGCAGGACAGCATACTCGGTGTTGCCAGAAAACAGTGGAGCAGTGTGAGCTGGGCTAGAATAATGGGTAGGAGAAGAAGGGATACGAGACTTTCGTCGTAGCTCTGACATAGGGGGCAAATGACTTAGGGTACTGACAGCGTCAACGGCGACTTCTGGTCGTCGTGTGGAAGCCGTAGCTTGCCTAATAAGGGCAGTATGAGGAAGGGGGCCATAGGGTAGTGAAGGGGTAGTAGGATAGGGGACAATGCACTCCCTATCCTGTGGTCGGGATGCCTATACAGGGATTGAAGAGGTGGCAACTTCTGGTTGCCGCAAAGCACTTAGAGCCTGGTCTATTTTGTCAGATACAGTCATAGCATCAACTGGGGGCTGAGCTGGATAGGCATTGGCCGAAGGGATAGGGAGTAACAGGGGGTCCACTGAATCCGGTTGTAAGCCCTGGAGAGAGGGAGGATTAAGGGTTACGGATTCGGGGACTGCAGGGAGGGTCTGAGGTAGGGACGCGGATTCAGGGATAGAAGAGCTGGCCATGGTAGGCACGCCAGGCATGGGTGTGGGCAGGTGTACGGGCTGAGGGATGGTAGGGATAGCAGCACCTGGAACAACGGGTTCCAGACTGGAGGGAAGAGGCGACAGATCTACCGTCCCGGAGATCTGTACAGAAGTGGGTTTGTCAAGAATGATGGGATGGGAAACAGGTGTAGAGAGAGGATTTGTGGGGTTCAGGAGATGCGGGGGTAAGGGTGTATAACCAACAGCAACGCCACAGGTTAAAAAGTTTGTTAGAAAACCCTGCCTCATATGGAGGCGGAGCTGTAGGTAGGGTCGAATCCAAAGGTGGAAGCGCCAAGTCTTCAGGGTTGGGCAGAGATTTGGAATTTCCTTCCTGATCTTCAATAAGGATAAATGTATTGATCACATTCAGATATTTAGTTCTGGACTTCCCTGTTTTATGGGAGTCATTGTAAGCGATCAAGCCACGTAATTTGGCATGCTCAAAACAGCCAGAGACGGGCCAATTAAGGGTTGGGTCATTTTTGTTCCATGTCTTGAACCATTTCTCACAAATGCATGTCAGGACCTTTTTTCATTCGGGAAAAACTTTATCACGGTTTCTAGGGGTGAGGGCATGGTTGGAAAAGTGTATGGCACAAATTAATTATTACTAAATGAAATACAACAAGGCTGGCACTATACCTAAATCTGCATTAAAATTCTATCCAAAATTAAAATGAAATCTATACTCACCACTCTTCAGGGATACTCCTCTAATGCTCGAGTCACACCACTTCAATCGAGAGAGGGCTCACAAAGGGAGCCGCTTAGATACCCCACTTTTACTCAGGCAATCTGCGAGTGCGTCTGAGTAAGAAGAGTGCGTTGTCCACGGTAACTCGCAGAGCTACTTCTTTAGCTCACGGGGACAAGATACAGTAGAACTCAACTGTCAAGGGACTTAGCAGATCCCGCGTTCTAAACCTGAGTCATTAATTAATGCGTCCACTAATTAAATCTTTCTTCAGGATCTATTACAAGAAACTTAAGACAGGGCCGCCTAAAACACCCTTGCCACACACAGTTAAATCAACTTCAAACCTCTAAAAAAGAGTAATTTGGAAAAATTTCAGATAAATTTTGGATACGTTTTAGATACATTTGGATAGTACCCCTTATAGAGACACCCTCAAAACCACTCCTTTGTACAGGGAAGTAGGAATCCAGTATTCCAATGCAAAGGGAAGTAGGCCGTAACACTCCTCAGTCTAGAGGGACAACCGGACCTACATAGGGCTGCCGCACTTCGCCTTTGGCGGGAAACCAGTCTCAAACACTCCTTTACAAAGCGTATAACCCTAAAAACACCTTGGTAGAAGTAGGCCCTCGACACTCCCTCATTTGTTTGAGGGGAACAGGACCCACAAAAGACTTCAACACTCCGCCTGTGGCAGGAAGAAGTCCTAAGCGTACCTCTAGAAAGGGGGAGGTCAGTCTCCACTTATGGGAAACTGTCTAACAAAAAATGAAATTTTAAAGCAGAAAAGGTAGTGCTTGTAATTCAAAAAGTAAACGCTAGGCTGAAGTTGGAACAAACATGGGGTTTCCCCATCGTTTTCATACTTTAGAATAGTGTAAGGCTGGGTAACGGAAAATACCTGGCTCTTAGTACAGAGCAGGACTATGGAAAATCCCCTTCACTTTCAGTACAGAGCAGAAAGCACACCGCAAAAAACAGAACATTCCCCAGTATTACTTTAAACTCACTTTTCCAATTCTGTTTCAGCATCTCAAACCACTAGAGGCTTGAATCGCTCGTGGTATCTCTGTTTACAGAATACGAAAGGCTCAAACTGTCAACAATCTTGCTTTGGCAGTTTTCCCGGAAGAAAGGACCTTGCACACTGAGCAGAGCTCAGTTTTACTTAAATTTAGAAAATATAGTTTTAAAGATAGCGGACACATATAACCATTTAATCCCAGAGGAACAAGCAAAGCACAATAGACTCTACGTAATTAAATTAACCACTAATTAACCAGAACCACCCAACCATCCTCTGCTTACCAAAATGATTATTATTTGTAGAGTCTATTGGAAGGCTATAACGCCATAAGCAGGCGAGGCAGTAGGGTGTCTACCAAATGAAAATAATTAATTACTTTTACCTTGAATATATTCTCAGCTTGTTTTACACAGCCTGAGCATTAACCCCATCAATCAGTAAGACTCACTTGCATAGTTTTCAAAAGTTTATTAATTACTTACCAAAAGCAAACTTAACACAGAAAGGCATCACAGTACATTTATCAAGCAGGCATTCAAATTTTGGGAGAGCAGCACTCCGTGACACATGGCAGGTGCCATCACAGGTTACAGGCTTCTCCCCAGCAGTGCCTAACTGGCAGCCTTTAAATACATTTCTTCAAACATTGATCCCTATGGACATTCCAGTTTCCCATAGGTAATCTTTGCTTATAATCAGCTACTAACTTCTAGACATCAATAAATTTGTTATGATTCTACATGTTCCCATGTCTCCCAGCCCTCCTAAATGTTCATCTTGACCCGCTATTATCTGTTTGTTCCCAAAACATCTTTGCTTACAACTTTGTCATCAAGCACTAAGCATCATGCAAATAGGAACAGCAAACATACTCTGAAATGTCTATATGCAAATGCTAGGAGTCTAAGAAATAAGATGGGAGAGTTGGAATATATTGCACTAAATGAAAAATTGGACATAGTAGGCATTACTGAGACCTGGTGGAAGGAAGATAACCAGTGGGACACTATCATACCGGGGTACAAAGTATATCGTAGTGATAGGGTGGACCAGACTGGTGGAGGGGTAGCATTGTATATTAACGAGAGCCTTGACTCAGATAGATTACAAATTCAGCAGGACACAAATCACACCTTTGAATCATTGTGGGTTGAAATTCCATGTATAAAAGGGAAAAGGACGGTGATAGGAGTGTACTACTAAAAGAAATCAGAGACGCAAACAAAATGGGCAATGTGATAATAATGGGAGACTTTAATTACCCAAATATAGACTGGGTAAATGTAACATCAGGACACGCTAGAGAGGTACAATTCCTTGATGAAATCAAGGACAGCTTTATGGAGCAGCTGTTGCAGGAGCCGACGAGAGTAGGAAAAATTCTAGACTTGGTCCTTAGTGGAGCGCATGATCTAGTGAGGGACGTTATGGTACTGGGGCCGCTTGATAACAGTGATCATAATATGATCAGTTTTGATATCTACCTTTATACATAGGAAGTCAAATACGTTAGCGTTTAACTTTAAAAAAGGAGACTATGATAGAATGAGAAGAACGGTAAAAAAAAAACTTAGATGGGCAACTGAGAGGGTAAAAACTGTACAACAGGTGTGGATGCTGTTCAAAAGTACTATCCTAGAGGCTCAGGCCAAACATATTCCGTGAATTACAAAAGAAAGACGGAAGTCCAAAAGACAGCCGGCTTGGTTGAAAAGTGAGGTGAAGGAAGCTATTAGGGCTAAAAGAAACGCCTTCAGAAAATGGAAGAAAGAACCATCTGAAAATACCAAGAAGCAACATAAGGAGTGTCAAAGCAAATGCAAGGCGTAGATAAAGAAGGTCAAGAGGGATTATGAAAAAAAGATAGCATTAGAGGCAAAAAAACATAGTAACAAAAATTTTTGGTATATTAAAAGCAGGAAGCCGGCAAGAGAATCGGTTGGGCCTCCCCAGCCAGAAGTTAACAGCAGGCTCAGCAGTTTCTCTGTCTTTCTCCAGACCGGTTCTCCTCTTTCCCTCCCCCGCGTGACTCTCCCTTCAGGCTGGGCAGCTGGCATCGAGTCCTCCTGCTCCCTTAATCGCTACTACCAGAAGAGGTAACGATCGGCACCATCAACTCTGCGCACGCAGGGGGTGGGACCTATGGGCAGTGGCGTACCGGTGGGGGCGGTTCCGGTCCGCCCCGGGTTCAACTCGTTAGGGGGTGCTGGCTGCCATCCATTGATGTCTTCCCCCACCCCCAACTGGTACAGTCCTGCATGGGGTGTCCCAACATCTCCCCCCCCCCCCCGACTAGTGCGGTATCGCTCTCCCCCCTCCTCGCTCGCCCCACTCTGCTAGTCTTTAAATTTCGAAGCCTCCAGCAGCATCAGCAATGTGAGTGTTGCCTTCAGCCAGCCCCGGAAGCATTCTCTGTTCAGCATCCCGCCTACGCGGGAAGTTGTATAGAGGAGGCTTCCGGGGCAGGCAGAAGGCAGCGCACATTCATCGCTGAGATGCTGCTGGCGAACTTAGAAGCATGCAGGAGCGGAGCGAGCGTGGAGTGGGGAGGGGGAGGATGGAGGGAGAGCGATTCCAGCCAGACCAAAGGGAAAGGAGGGTGGAGAGAAGAGGGGTGGGAGTGTTGAAGAAATGAGAACGGTGAGGAACATCATGGGAAGGGGACACAGAGCAGATGCTGAACTTGGGAACACTACTACTACTACTTAACATTTCTAGAGCGCTACTAGGGTTACGCAGCACTGTACAATTTAACAAAGAGAGACAGTCCCTGCTCAAAGAGCTGACAATCTAATAGACAAGTGAACGGTCGGTCCGATAGGGGCAGTCAAATTGGGGCAGTCTGGATTCACTGAACGGTAAGGGTTAGGTGCCGAACGCAGCATTGAAGAGGTGGGCTTTAAGCAAAGACTTGAAACAGGGATGGAAACATAGAGAGCAAATACTGAATATGGGTGGAATAGGGACAGGGACACAGAGGGGACAGGGGAGGTTATGGATAGGAGAGATAGTGAGTCAGAGGGAATGACAGTGGACATGGAGAGAAAAAAGTCAAATAGGAGGTAAGCAGAAGATGGATATGGATGGGGAACAGAGAGAGGAGAAATAAAGATGGAGGGGGGAGATACTGGAATGCATATGTAAAAAGAATAGAGGAAGACACAGGCAGAAGGGAAAGAAAAGGCAGGCAGTGGATGGAAGGGGCAGAGGAAGCTGGCAGACACCATATGAAAAGGGGAAAAGGGCAGACAGTGGATGGAAGGGGCAGAGAAAGCAGACAGGCGCTGGATGAAAGGGAGAGAGAAAGAGAGCAGATGCTGGATGGAAGGGAGAGTGAAGAGAAGATGAGGAAAGCAGAAACCAGAGACAACAAAGGTAGAAAAAAATATTTATTTGCTTTAGAATACAGTAGTATTGTAGCTGTGGTGATAAATAGAAATGAAAATAAGGTGATTTTTTTTGTTGGACTAATTTTAATACAGTTTTGACCAACTTTCAGAGACTAAAACCTCCATCCTTAGGTCAGGACATGACCGTAACAGCAGTACTGACCTGAGTAAGGCCTCTGAATGCTAATTGAAAAAGTATTAGTCCAATAAAATGGTATTATCTTATTTTCTCTGTTTTGTTTTATTTCTATTTTTTAATTTGTAAAGTGCTGATTGGTATTTGTCAGTTTTTTCAAATTTACGTCTGCTATCTTTATATTTTGCACAGTACTAGGGATATGCATCACTGTTTCTGTGGTGTTGCATTGAATGTGGAATCTGGCCTCTTGGGGGTTCAGTTTAATTTTTGTCTATATATTTCTATTTTAGTTTGTGGTTACTTATTCTATACTTGGTTAGGATGTATCTGTGTTCTATGTGTTTTTGATGACTTATACTGTGCCAAAATAGAAATTTGAAAACTCTTATCTCTATCTGGTCATTAATAAAAGGAGCTCATTGTGAATACCATCCACCCTAAAATGATGTTTTGTGGCTGTACATGAGAATTGTGATATGATCCCTTGTTTCATATTGTTGACGGTCCGTGATGGGTGGTATATTTTATTTTATTGCATTTGTATCCCACATTTTCCCACCTATTTGCGGGTTCATTGTGGCTTACAATACATTGTATTGATGGAAGTACAATCTGTTACAACATAATTATGGTTACATTATGAGGCATTAAATTAAAACAAGTCCATGTATCGTTAAAGAGAATAAAACAATGGCAAAGAACAACAAAACAATAGAAGAACACCGGATCCTGATTGGGCAGCAGAGCAATAGCAAGAGATCGTTCGGGTATAATATTTTCTGTTTTTTACCTGTAGATTAGGTTTAAGCGTGTAAGATTGCGGGGGATAGAAGTACGGAAGAAGATGTATTGATGCATTGCTAACAGTGTGTGTGGACTTCATGTGTTTTGATCCTTTCAATATATTTTTTCAAAAAGATGGGTCTTTAGTAGTTTGCAGAATTCGGTTAGTTCGTGGATCGTTTTCAGATTTCATGGTAGTTTGTTCCAGAATTGTGTGCTCATATAAGAAAAGGTTGACGCGTGCAGCACTTTGTATTTTATGCCTTTGCAGTTAGGGAAGTGGAGGTTTAGGAAGGTTCGAGATGATCTTTTAGCGTTTCTGGGTGGTAGGTCTATTAAGTCAGATATGTAGGCTGGGGCTTCACCATGAATAATTTGTGGACTAGTGTGCATACTTTAAAAGTGATGCGTTCCGTGAGTGGGAGCCAGCGTAGCTTCTCTCGTAAGAGTTTCGCACTTTCGTATTTGGTTTCCCGAAGATGAGTCTGGCCGCTGTGTTCTGGGCTGTTTGGAGCTTCTTCAGTAATTGTTCCTTACAACCTGCGTATAGTGAGTTGCAGTAGTCCAGATGGCTGAGCACAAGTGATTGCACTAGGCTTCGGAAGACGGATCTTGGGAAGAATGGTTTTATTCGTTTCAGTTTCCACATGCAGTAGAACATCTTTTTGGTTGTGTTGTTTGCGTGGGTTTCAAGTGTTAGGTGGCGGTCAATAGTAACTCCAAGGATCTTTAAAGTTTCTGAGATTGGAAGATTTAGTTTTGGTGTGTTTATAGCGGTGAATTTATTCGTGTTGTATTGGGAGGTAAGTATCAGGCATTGAGTTTTTTCTGCATTCAGTTTCAATCGAAATGCATCTGCCCAGGTGTTCATGATGTGTAGGCTTTGGTTGATTTCATTGGAGATTTCTTTGATGTCTTGTTTGAAAGGTATGTATATAGTCACATCGTCAGCGTATATGTATGGGTTAAGGTTATGGTTTGATAGATGTTTGGCCAAGGGTGTCATCATTAGGTTGAAGATAGTTGGTGAGAGGGGTGATCCTTGCGGTACTTCACATTCCGGTGTCCATGCTGCAGACGTAGTTGAATTTGATGTGACCTGGTATGAGCGCAAGGTTAGGAACCCCTTGAACCAGTTTAGCACATTGCCTCCGATGCCAAAGTATTCAAGTATGTGTAGTAGGATTTCGTGGTCAACCATATCAAAGGCACTTGACATGTCAAATTGTAGGAGGAGTGTATTGTTGCCATTTGCAATCATTTGTTTAAATTTAGTCATCAGGGTAATTAGTACTGTTTCTGTGCTGTGATTTGATCGGAATCCTGATTGGGCATCATGCAGTATTGAGAACTTGTTTAGATAATTTGTAAGTTGTTTTGTTACCATCCCTTCGGTTATTTTGGTTATTAGTGGTATGGATGCTACTGGTCTATAATTAGTTATTTCGTTTGCACTTTTCTTTGTGTCTTTGGGTATTGGGGTGAGTAGAAGTTTTCCTTTTTCTTTTGGGAAAAGTCCGTTTTGTAGCATGAAGTTTACATGGTTCGTTAGGTCTATTATGAATTGTTGAGGAGCTGATTTCATAAGGTTGTTTGGGCATACATCTAGTTTGCAGTGGGATTTGGCGAATCTTTTGAGTGTTTCAGAGATGAGGTGTTCTGATAGTGATTCGAATTCGGTCCAGGTTCTGTCTGCCGGGTATATTCCGTCTTCTGGGTCTAGACAGTCTAGGAGTGTGGCGTATTCGATAGGGCTGGCGGGTATTTTGAGTCGTAGTTGTATAATTTTCTCCATGAAGTATTTCGCAAGGTTGTCAACACTTGATATGTCTTTGCTGTTGTTTGTAACTGGTGTGGTGTCTAGCAATTTATTCACAAGGTTGAAGAGTTTGTGTGTATCTTTGTAGTTTGGTCCGATAATTGTTTTGTAATGTAGTCTTTTAGTCTGTTTTATGGTGTATTTGTATTTTCTCCGAAGTAGTTTCCAGGCATTTAGTGTTTGTTCATCTTTCTTTTTGTACCATGCGCGTTCTAGTCTCCTGACTTCTATTTTGAGTTTTTTCAGCTCTTCGGTGAACCATGGATTTGATTTTTTCCTATGTGATGTTCTGGTTTGGATTGGGGCGATTTTGTCTAATGTTGTTTTACATATATCGTCCCATTCTTGGAGGAATTGGATGGTGTCTGCGTTTGTTGACCATTCGTTTTGATAAATCTGTTGCCAGAATGTTGTGGGGTCTATTTTTCCTCTTGTGGTGTATGTTGTTCGCTCATGTTTGTTGATTGCATTTCTGTGTGTTGTTCGCCAGTGAAGAGAGACATTTGCTTTATGGTGATCTGACCATAGTGTGGGTGCCCATCTTGTGTCCATGAGTAGGATTGTTGAGTCTGGGCCAAATTTGTGTGTAATAATGTCTAGTGTATGTCCTTTTGTATGTGTTGGTTGAGTGTTAGGTGCGTGTAGATCCCAGAGTTTTAGAAATTCTTTGCATTCTCGTGTGCCTGTTTGAGGTGTCGTCTTCAAGATGTAGGTTGATATCTCCTATTATGAGGATGTTTGAGGCAGAGACACGTGTTTGAGATAAAGTCCATAAGTTGTGTTTGGGCATCTTTCCACTTTCCCGGTGGCCTGTAGAATAGAATTGTGTTGAGGTGTCCTAGTAGGTTTGGATGATTGATTCTTGTCGAGGCAGTTTCAAGTTGTGGTGAGGTAGATTCTCCTGTGGTTGTGATGGTAAACTCAGATTTGTAAATAATGGTTATTCCGCCACCTCTTTTTCCATTGTTGTCCAGTGGGTGATTTTGTATTCTGGTGGGCATGTCTCTAAGATGGCGGGGTCTGTAGGGCTGTGGAACCAGGTTTCCGTGATGAATAGGAGGTCTAGATTATCTGTGGTAATCCAGTCTAGTATGTCTACTGAGTTGCCTACTGCTGATCTTGCATTGATGTATCCTAATTGGATTGAGCAGTATTGTTCCGTGGAGGTGTTCGATGTGTTTATTTTTATTAGTTGTCTGTTTTCTCGTTGGTTAAATTTGTTATTGTTGTTTTTTCTTTCTTTTTGTTGGTGGTTTTCGTATGTGTAGTTTTTCCCTTTTGGTTGTTTTGTAGTATCTTTGGTCTGGTGAGTTATTGATAGGTTGTACACAAAGTTGGTGTATTGTAGTTAGGTTATTGTGTATGTTCTTTGGGGTGGACATTTTGTGTATGTAAGTTATGTATGATTTGTGAGTTATGGGTTTGTTGTTATCTGGGTCATGGGTTGTGTTTCCGTGTGGGAGTAGGGTACATAAGTACATAAGTAGTGCCATACTGGGAAAGACCAAAGGTCCATCTAGCCCAGCATCCTGTCACCGACAGTGGCCAATCCAGGTCAAGGGCACCTGGCACGCTCCCCAAACGTAAAAACATTCCAGACAAGTTATACCTAAAAATGAGGAATTTTTCCAGTCCATTTAATAGCGGTCTATGGACTTGTCCTTTAGGAATCTATCTAACCCCTTTTTAAACTCCGTCAAGCTAACCGCCCGTACCACGTTCTCCGGCAATGAATTCCAGAGTCTAATTACACGTTGGGTGAAGAAAAATTTTCTCCGATTCGTTTTAAATTTACCACACTGTAGCTTCAACTCATGCCCTCTAGTCCTAGTATTTTTGGATAGCGTGAACAGTCGCTTCACATCCACCCGATCCATTCCACTCATTATTTTATACACTTCTATCATATCTCCCCTCAGCCGTCTCTTCTCCAAGCTGAAAAGCCCTAGCCTTCTCAGCCTCTCTTCATAGGAAAGTCGTCCCATCCCCACTATCATTTTCGTCGCCCTTCGCTGTACCTTTTCCAATTCTACTATATCTTTTTTGAGATACGGAGACCAGTACTGAACACAATACTCCAGGTGCGGTCGCACCATGGAGCGATACAACGGCATTATAACATCCGCACACCTGGACTCCATACCCTTCTTAATAACACCCAACATTCTATTCGCTTTCCTAGCTGCAGCAGCACACTGAGCAGAAGGTTTCAGCGTATCATCGACGACGACACCCAGATCCCTTTCTTGATCCGTAACTCCTAACGCGGAACCTTGCAAGACGTAGCTATAATTCGGGTTCCTCTTACCCACATGCATCACTTTGCACTTGTCAACATTGAACTTCATCTGCCACTTGCACGCCCATTCTCCCAGTCTCGCAAGGTCCTCCTGTAATCGTTCACATTCCTCCTGCGACTTGACGACCCTGAATAATTTTGTGTCATCGGCGAATTTAATTACCTCACTAGTTATTCCCATCTCTAGGTCATTTATAAATACATTAAAAGCAACGGACCCAGCACAGACCCCTGCGGGACCCCACTAACTACCCTCCTCCACTGAGAATACTGGCCACGCAATCCTACTCTCTGCTTCCTATCTTTCAACCAGTTCTTAATCCATAATAATACCCTACCTCCGATTCCATGACTCTGCAATTTCTTCAGGAGTCTTTCGTGCGGCACTTTGTCAAACGCCTTCTGAAAATCCAGATATACAATATCAACCGGCTCCCCATTGTCCACATGTTTGCTTACCCCCTCAAAAAAATGCATTAGATTGGTGAGGCAAGACTTCCCTTCACTAAATCCGTGCTGACTTTGTCTCATCAGTCCATGTTTTTGTATATGCTCTGCAATTTTATTCTTAATAATAGCCTCCACCATCTTGCCCGGCACCGACGTCAGACTCACCGGTCTATAATTTCCCGGATCTCCTCTGGAACCTTTCTTAAAAATCGGAGTAACATTGGCTACCCTCCAGTCTTCCGGTATTACACTTGATTTTAGGGACAGATTGCATATTTCTAACAGTAGCTCCGCAAGTTCATTTTTTAGTTCTATTAATACTCTGGGATGAATACCATCAGGTCCCGGTGATTTACTACTCTTCAGCTTGCTGAACTGACCCATTACATCCTCCAAGGTTACAGAGAATTTGTTTAGTTTCTCCGACTCCCCCGCTTCAAATATTCTTTCCGGCACCGGTGTCCCCCCCAAATCCTCCTCGGTGAAGACCGAAGCAAAGAATTCATTTAATTTCTCCGCTACGCATTGTCCTCCTTGATCGCCCCTTTAACACCATTTTCGTCCAGCGGCCCAACCGACTCTTTGGCCGGTTTCCTGCTTTTAATGTATCTAAAAAGTTTTTACTATGTATTTTTGCTTCCAACGCTAATTTCTTCTCAAAGTCCTTTTTTGCCCTCCTTATCTCCGCTTTGCATTTGGCTTGGCATTCCTTATGATCTATCCTGTTACTTTCAGTTGGTTCTCTTCTCCACTTTCTGAAGGATTGTTTTTTGGCTCTAATGATTTCCTTTATCTTACTGTTTAGCCACGCCGGCTGACGTTTAGTCTTTTTCCCTTTTTTCTAATACGTGGAATATATTTGTCCTGAACCTCCAGGATGGTGTTTTTAAACAGCATCCACGCCTGATGCAAGTTTTTTACTCTGCGAGCTGCTCCTTTCAGTCTTTTTTCACCATTTTTCTCATTTTGTCGTAATCACCTTTTCTATAGTTAAACGCTAGCGTACTTGATTTCCTAGTTTCACTTCCTTCAATGCCAATATCAAAACCGATCATATTATGATCACTGTTATCAAGCGGCCCTCGTATCGTTACCCCCTGCACTAGATCATGAGCACCACTAAGGACTAAGTCTAGTATTTTTCCTTCTCTTGTCGGCTCCTGAACTAGCTGTTCCATGAAGCTGTCCTTGATTTCATCAAGAAATCTTATGTCCCTTGCGTGTACAGATGTTACATTACCCCAGTCTATATGCGGGTAATTGAAATCCCCCATTATTATTGTGTTGCCCAGTTTGTTTGCGTCCCTGATTTCCTTTAACATTTCCGCATCCGTCTGTTCGTCCTGGCCAGGCGGACGGTAGTACACTCCTATCACTATCCTTTTCCCCTTTGCACATGGAATTTCAATCCACAGTGATTCCAAGGAGTGTTTTGCTTCCTGCAGAATTTTCAATCTATTTGATTCAAGGCTCTCGTTAATATACAATGCTACCCTCCACCAATCCGATTCACCCTATCACTACGATATAATTTGTACCCCGGTATGACAGTGTCCCACTGGTTATCCTCCTTCCACCAGGTCTCAGAGATGCCTATTATATCTAATTTTTCACTTAGTGCAATATATTCTAACTCCCCCATCTTATTTCTTAGGCTCCTGGCATTCGCATATAGACATTCAAAGTATGTTTGTTGTTCCTAAGTACATCATGCTTAGTACTTGACAGTATTAATTGGCAATCTTTTGTCTGATTTTTATTGTTATTTAAAGATACCCGATCTACTACAATCTCTTTTGCAACCTCACTATCAGGATACTCTATCTTCCCTGTTATGGTGATATCTTTGAAAGATACCTTATCCCGAACCATGCTCTTTTGAGCGACTGTCGGCCTTCCCCCCATTTCTAGTTTAAAAGCTGCTCTATCTCCTTCTTAAACGCCGATGCCAGCAGCCTGGTCCCACTCTGGTTAAGATGGAGCCCATCCTTTCGGATAGGCTCCCCCTTCCCCAGAATGTTGCCCAGTTCCTAACAAATCTAAAGCCCTCCTCCTGCACCATCGTCTCATCCACGCATTGAGACTCTGGAGCTCTGCCTGTCTCTTGGGCCCTGCGCGTGGCACAGGTAGCATTTCAGAAAATGCTACCCTGGAGGATCTGGATTTCAGCTTTCTACCTAAGAGCCTAAATTTTGCTTCCAGAACCTCTCTCCCACATTTTCCTATGTCATTGGTACCCACATGTACCAAGACAGCGGACTCCCCCCAGCACTATCTAGAATCCTATCTAGGTGACACGTGAGGTCCGCCACCTTCGCACCAGGCAGGCAAGTCACCAGGCGATCCTCACGTCCACCAGCCACCCAGCTATCTATATGCCTAATGATCGAATCACCAAGTACAACAGCTGTCCTAACCTTTCCCTCCCGGGCAACATTGGAGATATATCCTCGGTGCGAAAGGATAATACATCCCCTGGTGGGCAGGTCCTGGCTACAGGAGTACTTCCTACTTCACCAGGGTGATGCTCTCCTTCTAGGAGACCTCCCTCCTCCAAGGTAGCACAGGGGCTACCTGACTGGAGGTGGGACTTCTCTACAACATCCCTGTAGGTCTCCTCTATGTACCTCTCTGTCTCCCTCAGCTCCATCAAGTCTGCTACTCTAGCCTCAAGGGAACGGACACGTTCTCTGAGAGCTAGGAGCTCTTTGCATCGGGCACACACATATGACACCTCACCAATTGGGAGATAATCATACATGTGACACTCAATGCAAAAGACTGGATAGCACCCCTCTCGCTGCTGGACTGCTGACTCCATCTTAGTGTTTTTTGAGTTTTTCCGTAATTTAAAACTTGCTAAAGTATTAAGGATATCAGCCTATCACTAACTTACAGTTAGGTGAGACAGTAGATGATTAGGAGAGTTGTGCTGCTATTCATATCAGTATTTGAGGCGCTATAACAATCAAGTTGCTGGTTTACATTCAAGCATGCAAAGCCTGCATTTACATTTAAGCTTGGCAACAATTCATGCTGATTGTGCTTGGTTTGTGATCAAAGCAAAGCAGAGCCTGCATTTACAATTAGAGCATAGTAATAAGCGTTACATATTAACCTTTAAAATTACTGTGCAAGGCGGCTAATTTGTCTAAGGTCAGAACAAGCAAGTAAGAGTTTCATTTAAATTAAAACTATTAACGGTGCAAGCGACAATTTTCTTTGCTTTGCAATCAGAACAGCTGCTCACTTGCCTTGTATTTATCAAAGCAAGGCAGTTGCATTTGAATCATTACAGAGAATAATGTTGTTTGGCTAGGTTGCTCATTTGCCTATTGTAGAAAATTATAAGGAATTTAAAAGCATTTACATATATCAGTGCAAAGAATGGTACTATTTAGGCATGGCAGCTTATTTGCCTTCTATTTAAAGCATAACAAAGCAAAGTATGAGATTTTTAAATCATGGCTGTGAGCGGTGCATTCAGTTGGAACAAACAAGCAAAGCAGTGCATGCATTTGGAAAGAAAGCAAGTCGTTCTCTAACTGGCGGCTCCTGGGGCTAGGTCAGTCCGGGAGCAACTTTTAGCTCGGGAGCTTCTCTCTTAGTAAGTCCGGTGAGCCTAGTCACAGCCCGGCCAGGGTTGTTTGTTGGCCACGTGGTAGATTTATACTTGCAGTTCACCTCTGTTCCTTCCTCGCGTTAGGACTCAGCTGGTTTTGCTCGGGCTGCCGGTGTTCGCAGCTCCGATTCAGCTCGTCCAGGGTCGGTCGTATTCGCAAGCTCAGGTAGGCCCAGGTAGTCCCGAGTGGTCCGAGCAGGAAAGTTGATTCTTGTTGTCAGCTGTGATTAGTGACCTGGATCACTCCTCGATTTTCAGCCCAGGGGATTCTCGGTCTGATCCACCCGGTAGTGGTCCGATTTCCAAGATCTTCTCGAAGGGCTCACTTTCGGGTCGCTCCCAGTCGGGATGTGCGCTAGAGTTTTCGGATTAACTCGCCGGCTCACCGTTCGCGTCCTAGATTGCTGGACTTGTTTGGATCGGTCCCCACAGCAGCAATCCGGTTCCGATTTATTTCCTGACACCTGGGTGACACCAGCTGACTGCCTGGGTGGTCCCGGTGGGTCTGCTCTCTCTAGGCCTCGATCGCCGGCAAGCAGATGGGCTGCGTGGTGGGGACACGTTCGTCCAAGACTGATCGCCTGCCCTTTAAATCTTTGGGCCTGATTGGATGATCAGCTTAGCAAGGTTCCGGCTTCGGTCCTGTGTCCTCCCGGTCCGTTCCAGTCCGGGTAGGGATGGCTCAGGTGGGTCTTTTCGTTTGGGACTTCTGGAGCTCATCTGCCGAGCTCCCTACCTGTCGGCCATCATGCTCTGTATTTATATTGGTGTATTAGGGTCTGCCCATGTAATATTTATGGTACAGTAAGGTTCTGAGTGTGTTTTTGCACAAGTTTGTGCATAGTGTTTTGCAGTTGAGCAATTGTGGTTAGGATATACTTTGAGCAACCACTTTATTCTTTGATATATGATACATATCTAATATCTAAATTTAATAAAAGGTATTAATTGCGACTTTTATTTTTACTTTTTTTTCTGTGTGTTGTCAGACACATGGATGTAAGCTCCACCCCTGGCCCCACCCCTAACCTCACCCCCATTAGCCTCCCCAAACAGTTGGGCCACCGACCGCCTATGCATGGGAGTCTTGTTCAATTGCCCACGATGCTGTCCTTCCATGTCAGCCCTGATTGTCTCTTGCATAAATGACAGATTAATAATAAACCATTCTGGTAGCATGAACATAAATATCCTGTAAAAAGCAAAAATGTGCAATGATGTGTCATGAAATCCCAATGGAATTAACTAAAACATTGACATTTACATAAAAATGTAACAGATACATATTGGAACCCAAAATAATAAAGTGAAAAACAGACTAAAATTATACAAAAAATTTCTGTACCATGAATGTATGAAATATAATAAATGTGCAAGACATCTTGGTTTAAAAAATATTTTACATCTGTATCCTAGCTGAACATGTCAATCAATAATAATTGTTGACAACACAAAATGGTGTGTGTATATAGATATATAGATAGATATAATTTCCTTGTCATCAAGCAGATGAAGCCATTACGTATGGGTTTGTCCATCAATCAGCAGGGGGAGATAGAGAGCACTCAACTTTTCACAGTGCCTCATGGCCAGCTAGCTCCACTGCCTCTTCAGTATTCTCTAATCTCCCCAAGCAGGGTGGCTGCAGCTTCTTCAAGGTCTATCACAAATCTGCCTGGGGGTGGCTCCTGGCCTTGCCAGGTGTTAGCTGGGGTGTTAGGGGCTATAGCAGCTTCATTTTGAAGGCACATAGGTCAGCCCTTTCCCTGCCTTACCCATGCCCCTGTGGATGTGGACATATTAGCTTGCTTTTCCCTGTCCTTTCCCACTCAGTGGATGCAGGCACATTGGTTCGCCTTTCCCTGCCTTTCCCACTTATCTGAGCCTCCGAGTGATTTTATTTACCTCTTTTGCCTCTGCATTCCTCACAGCGTTAAAAAAATAATAATTAATTAATTAATTAAAGTCGCGTCGCGCTTTAAGCACAGCGATCTTGGAAAAGAGGTTTTTTCTTGAGATTCTTCTACAGGACCGGAGCTGTGATACTCGGTCTAGTGAGGTAAGAGGGTTTTCTGACTCCTCCGGGGTGGGGCCCGCGATCGGGACGTTTTTGGCGCGAACCGCCATTTTTGAATTTTACCGCCGTTTCGGCGATGGCTGCGGAGACTGTAAAGTGCTGTTCTAAATGTGGCAAGCGCAAATCAGCAGCGGAGCTCTGTAATTCGTGCTGTACAGACGGTAGAGCCGGGCCGAGCATGGCGAGCGGCGATCTTTCGCGCTCTGAGCTGGCAGCGGACGCCATTTTGGATTTTCCACATGGCGCGGCCTCCGTTGCAACGGAGAGCCCTGAATCCGGGGGGGGGGGGGGGGGGGGGGGGGGGGGGGGGGGGGGAGCCTCTGAGTGAGGCTAATAATAGAGCTGATAGCCCTGGGCAGGATCCGGGCAGTCAGGGAGCGATTTTCTCCTCTGATTTTGTTTTAATGATGCATAGGGCATACATTCTTAAAAAAGCTCTTCCACAGGGATCTTCGGACCCTCTGTCTGCCGCCACCCCCCCCCCCCCCCCCCCCCCCCCCCCCCCCCCCCCCCCCCGGTGGATCCTGGCCTTTTGGAGTTCGCTTTGCCTGGTTCTTATCCTCCTGATAACGCAGAAGGGCTAATTGTGTGGCAGAACTTCTTGGGCTGAGGAGCCAGAGTCGGGTGCAGAATTACCAAAGGAGCTTGATGATCCATCTGCGGTGAGGATTTTCCGCCGCGAGGAGCTGCCAGCGCTTATTTCAGATGCCTTACAAGCCCTCTCGATTGAGGATCCTGGGAGTGGCACAGCCTCCTCTGTTAATCCAAGGATGGCTAGTACCAGAAAGCCTGCTCGAGCTTTTCCTTTGCATGACTCCATCCAAGAGCTTATTTCGGCTCAATGGGCTGACCCCGAGACCTTTGAAGGTTGCCAGGGCTATGGGGCAATTATACCTCTGAGTGAGGAACATTTGGCTCGCTTTGCAATGCCTAAAGTGGATGCCCTGGTCACGGCTGTGACAAAGAGAACTACCCTCCCTGTTGAAGGAGGTGTTGCCCTGAAGGATATTCAAGACCGCAGGCTTGATTCAGCTCTGAAGCGGTCCTTTGATTTGACAGGTCTCACTGTACGGGCGTCTGCATGTGTTGTTATGCTGCTAGAGCCTGCCTGGCTTGGTTACAGCAGGCAGTGGAACAGCCCGGTGATGGAGCGGAGACCTTATCTGAAGTGGCTCCGCGGATGGAGTCGGCCATTGTCCTTTTTGGCTGACACCCTTTATGATATGGTCAGAGCTTCGACTAAACAAATGGCTGTAGCAGTGGCGGCTCGCTGCACTCTTTGGCTACGACATTGGGCGGCGGACATGCCTCTAA
Organism: Microcaecilia unicolor; assembly: GCF_901765095.1. Lineage (NCBI taxonomy): Eukaryota > Metazoa > Chordata > Amphibia > Gymnophiona > Siphonopidae > Microcaecilia > Microcaecilia unicolor. The sequence continues at coordinate 204,778,560 of NC_044034.1, forward strand.
GCAAAGGTTTGGTGAAGTTGCCCTTCAAGGCCTTCTCCTGTTTGGTGAGGAGCTGGAAAACATTGTTAAGGCCTGGGGGATTCCAAACCTCAGCGCTTGCCCGAAGATAGGCCGAAGCCTGCTAAGGGTCAGGCGGTCCGTCCTCTCTTACAGACTCGCTTCCGTGAAGCAAAAGGTACCGCCCGGGGCGTGCTGCTGGGTTCACTTCTCGTACCCGCTTTCAGCAGAGAAACTCCTTTCGCTCGGACAAACGTTCCGCAGCTGCCGGTCAAGTCCGGGAGTTCAGAGGTGACCCTCTCAATGATGGTGCGCCAGCCCCCTCCTCGTTTTCTGTCATCGGAGGAAGGCTTTCCCTCTTTTTCGAGGAGTGGGCCAAAATCTCCGCAGATCAGGGGTCTTGGACCTGATCAGAGACGGATACCAAATAGAATTCGATGCCCCGGTGAGAAAAGTGTTTGTGGAGTCCCGATGCGGTTCTGCCGCCAAACGGGCGGCGGTAGAGGAGACTTTGCACAGTCTGTGCCAGATAGGGGCTGTGACCCCGGTGCCTCCCGCCGAACAAGGTCTAGGCCGCTACTCCATTTACTTTGTGGTGCACGAAAAGGCGGGTCTTTTTGCCCGATCCTGGACTTAAAAGAGCTAAACAAGTCTTTAAAGAGTGCAGCATTTTCACATGGAAACCCTGCGCTCCGTCATTGCGGCGGTACAGCCAGGAGAGTTTCTCACGTCTCGGACCTGAAAGAAGCTTACTTGCACATTCCAATTTGGCCCCGCACCAGAAGTTTCTGGTGTTGGGAAAATATTTCCAGTTTCGGGCCTTGCCTTTTGGCCTCACCACAGCTCCCGAACCTTCTCCAAGGTAATGGTGGTAGTAGCTGCCTTTCTCAGGCGAGAGGGTATCCGGGTTCTCCCGTACCTAGACGACTGGCTCATCAGAGCAGACTCAGAAAAAGAGAGTCATCTAGCTATAGCCAGAGTGGTTTCAGTCAATCTCTGGGCTGGGTCGTCAATATGGGCAAAAGTTACCTGACCCCCTCGCAATCTCTAGAATATTTGAGGGCCAGGTTCGACACAGCCTCGGGCTATGTGTTTCTTCCCGAGCAAAGGTGGTGCAAGCTTCAGAATCAGGTCCGTCTGCTCCTGAGGATGCCCCGCCCGCGAGCTTGGGACATTATCCAGCTGTTGGGATCGATGACGGCCACCTTGGAAGTGGTGCCATGGGCGAGAGCGCACCTGAGACCTCTACAGTATTCTCTACTTCAACGATGGTCTCCAGTATCTCAGGATTATCAGTGCAGACTTTCTTGGCTCCCTGCGGCCCGCCTCAGTATTGAGTTGTGGCTCTCGGACAGCATGTTGCGGCGGGGAATGCCGCTGGCGCCCCCGATTGGTGCCTAGTGGTGACAGATGCCAGCCTGAAGGGCTGGGGCGCACATTGCCAGGGGAAGCATGCCCAGGGTCTGTGGACGCCGACGACTCGGAGTGGTCTATCAACGCCTGGAGTTGAAAGCGGTGTTTCTGGCTCTTCTGGCCTTTCAAGTGACCCTGGAAGGATTGGCTGTCCGAGTGATGTCGGACAACACGACAGCAGTGGCGTACATAAATCGACAAGGCGGCACTCAGTGCAGAGCTCTAGCCGCGCAGGCCGAACAAATTTGCCATGGGCCGAGCTGCATCTACAGTCCCTGTAAGCAACTCGCATTGCAGGTCAGAGCAACGTGCAAGCCAACTATCTAAGCAGGCATCAGATCAATCCAGCGGAGTGGGAACTAGCAGACGATGTATTCCTGCAGATATGTGCCAAATGTGGCAAGCCAGTGGTGGATCTTGTGGCAACCAGTTCCAATGCCAAAGTCCCGTGCTTCTTCAGCAGACGGAGGGATCCTCGCGCTGCCGGGTTGGATGCCTTGGCTCAACCCTGGCCCCTGGGCTTGCTGTATGTCTTCCCTCCGTGGCCCTTGATAGGGCGAGTGCTCCTGCGGATTCGGCTGCATCCAGGAGAAGTGTGGTGCTCAGCGTCCCGGATGGCCCAGGAGGCCTTGGTATGCGGACCTCCGACAGATGCTGTTGGAGGCTTCCTTTCCGTTACCTCTGGTTCCGCACTGTTGTCACAGGGTCCGGTGGCTATGGAGGACACTGCCGCTTTGGTCTTATGGCATGGCGATTGAGAGGGCGCAATTGAGAGATAAAGGCTACTCAAATAAGGTAATTTCCACTCTCCTGCAGGCCCATAAGCGCTCCACTTCCGTGGCTTATGCCAAGATTTGGCGCCAGTTTGAAGTCTGGTGTGTTTCAAGAGCGCTTTCTCCGTTGCGGGCTCCTGTCTCGCCGATTCTGGACTTTTTGCAGGATGGTGTACACAAGGCTTGGCCTATAATTCCCTGCGGGTGCAAGTGGCAGCATTGGCCTCCCTGCGTGGCAAGGTTGAAGGCGTGTCCTTAGCTGCTCATCCAGATGTGGCACGGTTTCTTGGAGGGGTGCTTCAGCTCCATCCTCCCGTGCGGGCACCTTGTCCAGCTTGGAACCTGGGGTTAGTATTGAAGGCCCTTCAGGGGGCTCCCTTTGAACCGCTTCGGCGTGCTTCAGAGAAAGATTTGACATTGAAGGCCATCTTTTTAGTGGCCATTACCTCGGCGAGCGGGTGTCAGAGCTCCAGGCGCTGTCCTGTAGAGACCCTTTTCTGCAATTCTCAGAGTCAGGGGTCATGGTTCGGACCGTGCCTTCCTTCATACCTAAGGTGGTTTCAGCGTTTCACCAAACGAGCCTGTTTTTCTTCCCTCCTTTGTTGAGGAGGAGTTTCCAGATTAATTTGGGCACTTGCACCTTTTGGATGTGCGCAGGACTCTGTTGCAGTATCTGCGAATTACAAATTCTTTCAGGACCTCTGATCATCTTTTTGTGCTGTTTGCAGGTCCTCGCAGAGGGTCTTCAGCGTCTAAAGCCACTATTGCCGTTGGCTCAAAGAAGCTATCTTTTCAGCATATCTGCTGTCTGGCCGGGCTCCGCCTGAAGCCTTTAAGGCACATTCCACAACAGCGATTTCCTCTTCCGGGCAGAAACTGGAGCACTATCTCTTCATGAGATTTGCAGTGCTGCAATATGGGCTTCTAAGCTCTCTTTCGCCGACATTACAGGCTGGATGTGGCTGCCAGGAGGGATGCGCGTTTGGAGCACAGGTGCTAGCGCGTGGTGGGCTTGTTCCCACCCTATTTAGGGATTGCTTTGTTACATCCCAAACGTAATGGCCATCTGCTTGATGACAAGGAAGAGAAAATTAGGTTCTTACCATGGTAATTTTCTTTCCTTTAGTCATAGCAGATGAAGCCATGAGCCCTCCCTGTATGATTGTCTGTATTGCAATGATTCTGATTTAGGTGCTGTTCTTGTTTCCTGAAGTTATATTCCTTCCTTGGGGAGTCGGAAAACAGTCTTCAGGATCTTGTTACAGTTATAGGAGGATGAGTTCATTCCCTCCAGTTCATGTTTTGGGAGGATGAGTTCATTCCCTCCTCATGTTTTGGGAGGATGAGTTATTCCCTCCAGGAGGATGCAAGTATTCCCTCCGTTTATACAAAGTGGAGGATGTGTTATTCCCTCCTGGAGGATGAGTTCATTCCCTCCTTTGTTGAGTTCATGCCCTTGTTAAGGGGCCATCGTTCGCTGTGAGGAAAGTTCATGTTATTCCCATTGCAGTTTGCCATACTGCTTTGGAAGCTTAAAATACTGAAGAGGCAGTGGAGCTAGCTGGCCATGAGGCACTGAGAAAAGTTGAGTGCTCTCTATCTCCCCCTGCTGGTTGATGGACACAACCCATACGTAAGCTTCATGCTATGACTAAAGGAAGAAAATTACCATGGTAAGAACCTAATTTTCCCATACAATCAAATATGTAAAGATAACATTAAACCACTATAAATTAATAAAATAACACATACACAGCAACAATTACAGGTCCTCACTCATAGATCTTATACAGCAGGTGTAAATGTCCTCAGAGAGATATTTGCCTCAGGATCTCATGGTTTTGAAATAATGTGACAAGGCCAGAAGTATGCTAGGCTGCTTTGAGAGGGTCTTAACCAGTTCTATTTTTGCACCGGTACAGTGTACTAGCACCTTTTTTTTCTCTCTTAATTTAGTGGCTTACTAAAAAATCTCTGAATCAGCAGCGCAGCACCTCGCGTCTGCAAAACAAGCAGATTGCCTCGGACCTTCCACCTCTGATGTAACTTCCTATTTCCATGAGGGGGGACACAGTGAGGGAAGTCCCAAGGCGATCTTGTTTTGCAGATGCGAGGCGTTGCGCTGCCGATTCAGAGATTTTAAAAATGCAGGGAGCCGGGTGGCAGAGAGAATGGAGCTGTCCAAGGAACTGAGGGTAAGCAGGTGGGGACTGGTTGGGGGGGGCTGAAAAGGGGGGGTCTCAGATGGGAGAAGGGGGCTGGCAGGCAGCGGGAGGAGGATGGGAGGGAGAATCGCTGGACATGGATAGGAGGGGAGTAGTGGGGAGAGGAGAATCGCTGGACATGGATGAGAGGGGTGAGCAGGGGACAAAGAAGACATGCGGACATGAGGTGAGGGAAGAGAGAATCGCTGGACATGGAGGGGAGGGCAGGGGAGAGAGTAGAAATGCTGAAAATGGATGGAGAGGAGAGCAGGCGAGAGAGAATTGCTGGACATGGATGGATAGAGGGGCGGACAGGGGAGAGAGGATAAATGTGGACATGTAGAGGAAAGAGTAAAGAAGATGCACATAGATGGAGATGAGGTAAAGGGAAGAGAGGAGAAAAACTGCGTATGGATGGAGAAAATAGGCAAAAGCTGGAACCATATTATACCTCAGTCAGTTCCACGGAGGACCCAGCTTTACATATGAATGTAGGACAAGAAATGAAGAAGAAAGGAGGAAAGTAAAGAAATGTCCAATTTGAGAATTTACATCTGCTTTCTTATTTTGCACTGGGTATACTGGAGCAGTATCAGCTTACAGAAATTATAATGAAAAAAAAAGTTATTTTTTTCTCCTATACTGGTATAAAATTTCAATGATGCTTATTTATATTCACCATGGCTGGATAAGGGGTGTGGCCAACCTAGGGGCAGAGCCATAGATGGTCACCCTGCCCACATTGAGTACCAGTACCTTTATTCCTACAAAAAAACACTGGTCTTAACCAGCAGAAGAAAGGAGATGAATGCCCCTGTATAAGTTGTTGGTGAGACTGCATTTGGAGCTCAACTTTGGAGACTGTATCTTGCTAAGGGAGTAAAAAGACTTCAGCATGGTGCCCGATGCAGACGAGTCCTAGCAATGCAAAGCTGTGACAGAATACAATAATGACAGCAGATGAAGACCAGCATGGCCCATCTGTTTGCCCAGAAAGGCAGCCAGGGTTGTACATTTGACTTCATTTGGATTACCCACCCCCACCCCTTTCCGCTGTTTAGATTTGTAGCTGACCCCTGTACTTCTGTCTGGGTCTCCTTTTTTTTCTTTAAAGTGTGAAAGTTTTTTTTTTTTTTTTTTTTACTATGAGTGGAAATACTCTGTACTTTCATTCAAGCTTCATGCATATAGGGATCCTCTTTGTTTATCCCACACCTTTTTTTTCTCTTCACTTTTTGCCCCCCCCCCCCCACCCCCCCCCCCCCCCCCCCCCCCCCCCCCCCCCCCCCCCCCCCCCCCCCCCCCCCCCCCCCCACACACACACACACACCCCAATCCACCACTCTCTCCATGAAAAAAAGTATTATTTTTTAATGTTGCTTTTAAGTTTCCCTCTTTGCATCTTCATTTCATGTCTTGTAGTTCGATAGCCTCTCCATTTTTGGAAAAGTTTGTTTTGCTCCTGTTCGGCCTCTCCTCCAGGGTCTACAGATTTAGGTCTTCAAGTCTCTTCTTGAACTTCTTCTGATGTAGACCCCATACGATTTTGACACAATTGCTTTTACCAGCCATAAATGTGGTGTGAATGCTTACACCTGCTGTTAAAGAACATGTAAATGTGCACTCTGCCCAAACTCCTCCCATTTGATCGAGCACTTGCAAAGTATGCACCATTAAATATTAGCTACATCCTTACAGAATATCATGTAGCTGGAAAATGGTTATTTACACATGTGAAAAGAAGAAGTGAGGTCTGATCAAAACGAAGAATCCAAGATGTAAAAGCAGAACAGTCTTCTTAATAAACAGTTCTACTTAGGTTCTTCATTTTTATTGGACCTCACTTCCTCCTGTTCTTTTCCTTTTTCACCCATGAGGATCTTTGTTGCTTTTTTGCTCCTCAATTTACACATGTCCACATACACATGTGTAAGAACCCCAGAATTTACTCATTCATGCTGCTTAAATCTAAGTGGCTTCTTACTCCTAGTGTGACTTCTACATGAAAACCCCAGTTTTAATTGTAACATAGTAAATGACGGCAGATAAAGACCTGTACAGTCCATCCAGTCTGCCCAACAAGATAAACTCATTTTACATAGTATGTGATACTTTATATGTAAACCCGAGTTTGATTTGTCCTTGCACAACTGTCTGCCCAACAGTGTTGTACTAAGTTCTGAAGCTAATGTCGAAGCCTCTTAAAATTTACACTCTAGCCCATCTCTATCTATTCAGTCACAATCAGGGCGTAGATGGTAGAAGTCTGCCCAGCTCCCGTTTTGTTTTCCAATTACCGGCGTCGCCACCCAATCTCCGCTTAGATTCTGCGGATCCATTCCTTCTAAACAGTATTCCTTTGTGTTTATCCCACACGTTTGAATTCCATTACCGTTTTCATCTCCACCACCTCCCGCGGGAGGGCATTCCACATATCCACCACCCTATCCGTGAAAAAATACTACTTGACATTAGTCCTGAGTCTGCCCCCCTTCAACCTCAGTTCATGTCCTCTAGATCTACCGCCTTCCCGTCTCCAGAAAAGGTTCATTTGCAGATTAATACCTTTCAAATATTTGAACGTCTATATCATATCACCCCTGTTTCTCCTTTCCTCCATGGTATACATGTTCAGGTCAGCAAGTCTCTCCTCATACGGTTTGCAACACAAATCTCATACCATTTTTGTAGCTTCTCTTTACACCGCGTCTAGTCTTTTTACATTTTTAACAAGATACGGCCTCCAAAACTGAACACAGTACTCTAAGTGGGGCCTCACCAACGACTTCTAGAGGGGCATCAACACCTCCTTCTACTGGTTATGTCCCTCTCTATGCAGCCTAGCATCCTTCTAGCCATGGCCGTCGCATTGTTTCTTCACCTTTACATCCTCAGACACCAATACCCCAAGGTCTGTCTCTTGAGTCGAGCTAATCTCTCCTCCTCCTATTCGGTATCTTCTCTTTGTTTCTGCACCCCAAGTGCATCACTCTACACTTCTTGGCATTAAATTGTAACTACCAGACCCTCGACCATTCTTCTAAGGTTCGGAGATCCCTTCTCATCGTTTCTACTCCCTCCAGGGTATCCACTCTATTGGCTATTTTCGTTTCAACTGCAAAAAGGCATACCTTTCCTTCCAACCCTTCAGCAATAGGCCCCAGCAACGACCTCAGAGAAACTCCACTGCTCACCTTCCTTTCCATTTACCACCCTCTACCACCTGTCGGTCAACCAGTTTCTTATCCAGTTCACCACTTTTGGTCCTAAGTTCAACCCTTTCAGCTTATTCACGAGTCTTCTGTGGGGGACCGTATGAAAGGCTTTGCTGAAGTCCAAGTAGATTACATCTAACACGTTCTGCATCCAGTTCTTTGGTCACCCAGTCAAAGAAGTCAATAAGATTCATTTGGCAGGATTTTACTTTGGTAAAGCCATGTTGCCTCAGGTCCTGTAACCCGTCGGCTTCTAGAAAGTTAACTATCCTTTCTTTCAGCAGCGACTCCATTATTTTTCCTACCACCAACGTGAGACTTACTGGTCTGTAGTTTCCCACTTTTTCCCTGTCTCCACTTTTGTGAAGAGGGACCACATCCGCATCTCCAATCTTGCGGAACCTCTCCCATCTCTAAAGATCTATTAAATAAATCTTTAAGAGGTCCCGCCAGGACCTCCCTGAGCTCCCTCAGTATCCTGGGATGTATCCTATCCCCCATAGGTTTGTCCACCTTCAGATTCTCCATCTGTTTATAAACTCTTTCTTCCATAAAGGCGCAGTATCCACTCCATTCCCAGATGTTCCCTCAGCAGTCGACCGTGGTCCGTCTCCAGGATTTTCCTCCGTGAACACCAAAGAGAAATAATTGTTTAGCACGTTCGCTTTATCTTCATCACTCTCCACATAGCCATTCTCATTATCTTTCAGTCTCGCAATTCCATTCGTATCTCTTCTCCTTTCTCCAATATATCTGAAAAAGGTCTTGTTACCTCTCTTTACATCTTTAGCCATTTTTTTCTTCTGCTCGCGCTTTCGCTAGCCGTATTTCCCTCTTCGTTTCTTTGAGTTTAATCTGATAATCTTATCTGTGATCCTCTTGTTGAGTTCTTTTGTATTTCTTGAACAAAACCTCTTTTGCTCTTATTTTTTAGCTACTTGTTTGGAGAACAATATAGGCTTCCTGCTCTTTTTTTGTTTACTTTCTACTACTACTTAACACTTCTATAGCGCTACAAGGCATACGAAGATCAGTCACTATATTTATAGCAGCTTCTAGCTTGGACCACTGTTTTTCCACATCTACGCCTTCCCACGCCAACAGCTCCTTCTTCAGGTATTCCCCCATTTTATCAAAATCAGTACATCTGAAATCCAGTACTTTGAGTTTTGTGCGTCCGCACTCCGCCTTCGCCCTTATATCAAACCACACGGTGTGATGATCACTATTACATAGGTGTGCACCCACCCGGATATCGGAAACACTACCTCCATTCGTGAGTACTAGATCCAGCATCGACCCTTCCCTCGTGGGTTCCGTCACCATTTGTCTGAGCAAGGCACTTTGACAGACATCCACAATCTCCCTACTTATTTCCTTTTAAAATAATCCTATATACATCAGTTTTTCAAGTGGCCTCTAGGTCTATTAAGTATCTTGACTTAAACATTTCATGAAACCAGATAGTTTGTCAAATAAGCTACCCCTAAATACTAGAGGTCACTGGGGATTTAAATCATTTACAGTTAAGTCACTGTGGATGTGGGGGGGGGGGGGAGGTTATTGAGAAAACCAACATATTGCCTATGATGTATTTGTACAAGTGACAGAATACATTTTAAACATCTAAAATCAAGAATATTGAAATTACTGTAGCAAGGCAGTTGTCCCATAACTGCATAAAGTTCACTTACTGATGCAAAAGAGATAAGATTGTCTTCTGGTTCCATGATCTCAGGATCTATTGAGTGGCTATACTGACAGCATTTACAGTATATTCTGGTATAAGCTCCTCTCATCAAGCCACTGGCTTGATTTGGATAAACCTTTGTTGGCTGTTACACAGCATTCCTATGATAGTACCATGCTATTTCCTCCATCAGCATGGACAACCATTAATATGTGGAGAATGAGATTCGTTGTTGTTTTTTTTTATGAAACATGAAGAATAGATTAAGTACCTAACTTTAAACAGCAGTTAAGTGCCAAAATGGGTGAAAGAGAAGTTAGGTGCCTATTAGGGGCTTATTTTCAAAAGAGAAAAATATTCAAAAAGTGGTATAAATCTGCATGTAGATTTTTTTCTCAGGTATTTTTGACATTTTTCTATGAAGTCCGTCAGAAGTGCATTCAAATCACAAGGGTGTGTGTCAGGGGCATGTTAAGGGCGGGATCTGTGTATTCTAACACTTTGACGTTTTTTGCCATAAAGGAACAAAACATAAACATCCAGGGCTATAAGTTGGACGTTTTGGTCTAGACCTGTTTTGTTAATGAATAAACCACAATAAAAGTGCCCTAAATGACCAGATGAGCACTGGAGGGAATCAAGGATGACCTCCCCTTACTCCCCCAATGCCAGCCGAAGATGTAGTACTGAAGTCCATTAGAGCAGCATGCAGGTCCCTAGAGTAGTGTAGTGGGTGGGTGCAGTGCACTGCAGACAGGTGAACCCAGGTGCATACCTCCCTCTACCTGTTACACTTGTGGTGGAAGCTGTGAGCCCTCCAAAACTCACCAGAAACCCACCGTACCCACATATAGATGCCCCCTTCACCCATAAGGGCTATTGTAATGGTGTACAGTTGGTGGTAGTGGGTTTTGCCTTTGGGGGGCTCAGCAGACAAAATAGGAGACCAATGGTGAGATGTGTACCTGAGAGCATTTATTTGAAGTTCACTGCAGTGCCCCTGGGGTGCTCCATTGCTCTCCTGGGATGTCTGTGTGTCTAGTCTATTAAGAATGCTGGCTCCTCCTACATTCACATGACTTGATTTTGTGCATTTTTCTAACTTTTTTTTTTTTTTTCAAAAATGGACCAAAAAATAAATGCACAGAGCACAAAGACATCTAGCAAATAGCTGTTTTTCTGTTTTGAAAATGGCTACGTTCCTCACTTGAATTTTGGACATTTTTAGACTTAGATGTCATATCGAAAATGCTCCTCTAAGTGAACTTAGGCACCATTCTATAACTTGGCATCTAAAATGTTCTAGCGTGTAACCGCAAAGGAGGCCTTCACATGTGCGGACATGGGCAGTTCAACTATTTTAGCACAAGTTTTATTGAATACATGTAATTGCTGATTTAGGCATGCCCTTTTACACCTGCCATTGAGTAAGCATGTGGTGATGCCTGAATTTAGGAGCCTACTTGCTGACTTAATCTGTTGTTAACACAATAAATAACAGCAGCTAAAGACCCGCATGGGCCATCCAATCTGCCCAACAAGGTAGCCAGAGCTGTGTCTGCTACTTTGCTTCGGCCCCAGTCACCCATGCTTAAATATTGGTTGTCAAGTCTCAGTGGCTTCATTTGCCAACCATATAGACAGGCAAACATGATGGAGAAGATATGTAATTATAACCAAGATTGAAGTATTGCTGACAGTATTCAACTTACTAGTTCAGATGTCTTCCCCTACTCCCCCCCCCCCCCCCGCTGCACATCACCCTCACCAGCAGCATTTGACAATAAAGTGGTCTACAACACTGGGGTTGCCAAAGCTTCACCTGTCTTATTTCCATTTGTAGGACACAGACCATATAAGTCTATCCGGCCTCGGCTCCCTCAATGATGGAGATGCCAAATCTTCTTTCATGACACAGATTTGCTGTTCTGGAATACTAGCTTAGTGCCTAGATTTTGGGCTCCTAACCTTTATAGAATTGCCCCCTATGTGTATTAAGAGATTGGATGTTATAAAGCCTTTGAATCGCTTCATGGTGCGGCCACACCTCGAATATTGTGTTCAGTTCTGGTCACTGCATCTCAAAAAAAGATATGGTGGATTTAGAAAAGACAGAGAAGGGCAACGAAAACGATAAAGGGGATGGGATGACTTCCTTATGAGGAAAGGCTAAAGCGGCTAGGGCTTTTCAGCTTGGAGAAAAGGCGACTGAGGGGAGATATGATAGAGGTTTATACAATAATGAGTGGAGTGGAACGGGTAGACATGAAACTTGTTTACGCTTTCCAAAAATACTAGGACTAGGGGGCACACAATGAAGCTACTAAACAGTAAATTTAAAATGAATTGGAGAAAATATTTCTTAACGTGTAATTAAACTCTGGAATTCATTGCCAGAGAATGTAGTAAAAGCAGTTAGCTTAGTGGGGTTTAAAAAAAGGTTTGGATGGCATCCTAAAGGAAAAGTCCATAGACCATTATTAAAATGGACTTGGGGAAAATCCACTGCTTATTTCTAGAATAAGCAGCATAAAATGTATTGTACTGTTTTGGGATCTCGCCAGGTACTTGTGACTTGGATTGGCCACTGTTGGAAACAGGATGCTGGGCTTGATGGACCTTCGGTCTGTCCCAGTATGGCAGTACTTATGTTGTTCAATATTCATCAGCCCAGATCAGACTTCAGCAATGGATCCCTTTTTCAATATTTTGCAGTGAAGTGGTTCATTGTATCACCTCCTATTCAAGTCTAGACTACTCTGAAGATGTACTGAGAGAGCATCTGCTGCTGCAGAGAAGAAGACTGGTATTTACCTGCTGAGAAATTGTGTTCAAATTTGGGAAAACGTGGATAAATAGGTAATTTCAGTGTTTTTTTTAATGTTACTTAATTTAAAAGACAGTTTACTTTAGACTATAGTTTAGCATTAAAAAGTGTCTATTTAGAATCTGATATAAAAGTTCGTCTCTGTTAAGTTTGATTTCCACTCACCCACTCCAGGCTTAAGCTTTTATTTATAGGCTTGTTAAACCAATTAGAAGGATTGAAGGTTTAATTAGCGCATTTTCATCAGTTATTAATCAGCTGTTAGCAACACAGTGTTTTTAAGTCCTTGAGGAACACCTAAACTAAGGGCCCTTTTACTAAGGCACGCCAAAAAATGGCCTGTGCGGTAGGTGCATGTATTGGACACGCACAGGTCCAGTTTTCAGCACGCCTGTAAAAAAGCCCTTTTTTTGGGGGGGGGGGGGCCAAAAATGGACGTGCGGCTAAATAAAAATTGGCATGTGTCCATTTTGGGCCTGAGACCTTACCGCCACCCATTGACTTAGCGGTAAGGTCTCACGTGTTAACCGGGCAGTAATCATCGGCACTCATACACATCCAATTACTGCCACGCGCTAGCGCCGCGCAGTAGAAAATAAAAAATACTTTCCAACACTCGTATCGGACGCGCGTAAAAATGGAATTACTGCCCGGGGCACACAGTAGCCAGGCGGTAGTTCCAAATTGACGTGTGTTGTACACATGTAGGTGCCTACATGCCTTAGTAAAAGGGCCCCCTGGTAAGCTTAAAGGACTTTGTTTTAGTTTACATGCCTCTACTCATTTGCAAACCTCATTAATAACTTGCCAATACTAGGACGGAGGCAGGAGTCCAGCAGAAAGATGGGAGCTATCCAGTTTTTTGCACTGTGTCACATGTTTCATTATCTCCCAGTTAGTAAGCGTATGTGTTCACTTGGTGCCAAGAGCTCCTAGCATTCAGGGAACAAGTCTGATCCCAAAGAGGTATACAGAGGAGACCTTCAGGGACATAGTACAGAAGCTGCACCTCCAGTCTGGCAATCTCTGTGCTGCCGTAGAGGAGAAGGGTCACCTGCACAGGCTCAATAGAGACTTGCCCATTATCAGATATACGGCTTTAAACTGTAAAGTGTTAACTGCCTCATGACATCTATCTATCCCATCCTCCTTTCACTGAGCTATACTAGAATATGCAGACAACCTAAAACCTAGATGTACTATTTAAACCTGGTGTAACTGCACTGTTTATTCACTGATCTGATGAAGAGACAATAATTCTCTTGAAAGCTTGTCCAAGATTTTATTTTTGTTACATTTGTACCCCGCGCTTTCCCACTCATGGCAGGCTCAATGCGGCTTACATGGGGCAATGGAGGGTTAAGTGACTTGCCCAGAGTCACAAGGAGCTGCCTGTGCCTGAAGTGGGAATCGAACTCAGTTCCTCAGGACCAAAGTCCACCACCCTAACCACTAGGCCACTCCTCCATTAATAGCTCAATGTAATTATATCACCTTCAGCTTGGTTGTTGACTCTTATTTCCACATATTCAGTTGAACACAGCAATCACAATATTGTAAATTTTATTGACACTTTTCAACTATATTTTTCTTAATAATTTATATTTTAGCGCTTCTTTTGGTGTCACGATGGCTCAAGCATTTACCTCATTGCCTGACCTGATCCGAGAAGACTATCTAAGCTGTAAGATCTGCTTTGAGTTGTACAAGAACCCAAAACTTCTGCCCTGCCTTCACACCTACTGTCAACATTGTCTGGAGTTACTCTTAAAAAAGAACTCTTTGCGATGCCCTGAGTGCCGGATGGAGGTGGACGTCAAGGATGGCATTGACAGCCTGAAAACTAACTTTTTAATTAATAATCTCCTTGACCTCTTTGAGACCAAGAGGATAAAAGACCTTAGATGCACAATCTGCCCTTCTAACCAGCCAGTTATAGCCCGATGCTTGGATTGCAATGATTTTTGTGTCAACCATGTACCCAAGGCCATCACTGCTCCCGTCATACTCGTAACCACAAGGTGGTGAACGTGAATGAATTCCTAGAGGGCCAACATGATGCAGAGGTGAGACTTCATCAAGAGATGTATTGTCAGGACCACCAGAGGGAGCCCCTGAGGTTCTTCTGCAATTCCTGTAATTCAGCTATCTGCAGGGACTGTCGGCTCTTAGTTCATATCCAGCATAATGTGGGATCTATGGCAGATGAAGTACAGAAGAAAAGGCCTGAAGTGAAAAAGCTGATTGAAGGACTGGATAGTAACATCATGAAGATCTTAGAGCAGCAGAAAGCTGTGAAGGAGTCAATTGAAATGCTAAAAGCATCAGGGGATAATATCAAAAAGAGCATCACTGACTATGTGAATAAAGTCACTGCTCACCTAACAGAGCAAAAAGAAGCTGCTCTTGGAAGACTGTCTACATTTCAGACAGATCAAATGGAAAAATACCTTTCAGTAATGCAGAAACTCCAGAGCCAAATGGAAAAGGCAGTCAACACAAAACAATTTTCACAACAGGTGATGGATGTGGGAAAGGACTATGAGATTATGCACCTAGAGAAGACCATGGGGGGGGATTAAAGAACTGCAAACTTTTAAACCACAACGGCTGGAAAACAAAATCGCATTGTTAGATATAGGTTTAGATTCAAATGAAATCCTTTCCAAATCACAGCTCTTTTGTGTTATATTCTCAGAAGACATGAAAACACCAGATACAGGTTTGTCTGAAGAAAATATATACAGAGGTGAACAGCCAGAAAATGCAGTTTCTTCAAAGTCAGTACCAAATGCCCCTCAGGTGAACCCCCAGCCAAATAACTCTTGCTTCATTCCCAGACCTGTGAAAACCTATTCTGTACCAATACCTTTGACGTAGATGGACGAAGAGGATAAGTATGAGTCAAAGGTCACTGGAATTGCTGCTTTTCCTGGTGAAGGAGGAATTCTGGTGGTAGACAGTGAGAATAATGAAATAAAGCGCTTCTTTTAATGGTGACCTCCGCAGGACTATTACTTTCCCAGATGATGACATCACTGTCTGCAGTGTTGTAGTCTGTGGAAATACCTTAGCCTGCTCTGCTAGCTGTTACCTTTACTTTCTGAGCCTTGGTGGGAATTACCAGCAAAATTAAAACTGCGAGGCAATCAGGATGACAGCAAGTACCCTATCACCTCTTTTGAATCGGAATATGTGGCAGTCAGTGAGGGAACTCTTTGCTCAGTCTCCCTCTATAATACCAAAGGTGAGTGTCTTGATCGTGTTCGCCCCTGGGGGTATGAGGGAGGTCGGTTCCTCTTTATTGCTGTTAATAGCTTGGAGAATTTTATTGTGTCGGACTTCACTAGGCAGCAGATTGTCATCTTTAAGAGATCTGGCCAGATTGTCCACATTCTGAATAGTTCCAACTCAATACTGACCAAGCCTTTCAGCCTGTGCGTGGATGATTCCAATAATATCTTGGTGGTTGATACAGATGAAGTAATTGAG
Source organism: Microcaecilia unicolor (assembly GCF_901765095.1). Classification (NCBI taxonomy): domain Eukaryota; kingdom Metazoa; phylum Chordata; class Amphibia; order Gymnophiona; family Siphonopidae; genus Microcaecilia; species Microcaecilia unicolor. The sequence continues at coordinate 204,794,171 of NC_044034.1, forward strand.
TTCTCAGCAGATGGAAAAAATGGGGAAGTGTTACTGAGTGCCAATGACGGGATGACAAAGCCACGCCTTGTCACTGTTGATAGCCATGGACGTCTTGTTCTGCTTCACGAGGACACTCAGATCAGTATTTACGAAAACTAGCTCTAAGTAGATCATTTGATGGAGCAATTTTATTAGATCATAGAAAGAGATACAGGCAAATACCTTTATCTGTCATAGTGTGCATACATGGGAATTACCAAGTTTACGAATGTCAATGAAACTTTGCAATGTAGGATATATGGTGTGTCCGTAGATGCAATCCTTTACCAATGGCAAGCCTGAAGAGAAGGGGTACAGAAGATCCCAGTTTCCAGGGTGGGGACCATGACTACACAACTTTATTCAGAAAAATAAATGATAAAAGGATGAAATAATTGTCTGGAATGCCTGTGTAAATAAGGTTAGCCAAGGAACTAACTCCAGCATACCCCTGGTTATGTTGTTATCCTTTGGGTGTATAGTACTGCTGGGTTTACCCAGCTAATGCAGATTGAGATTATTTCTGGTACTTGGTTAACTTGCATGGCTGTTCTCTGCATACTAGACCCCCACTGGGTCCAGTTTATTATCCTGTGTTCCCAGTGCTCTTCTTTGATTAGGCCTTTGGGAATGCAGGGAGGAGTCTGGTGCAGGAGCTTAATTTTCTGGTACTGCTGCTGCTCTCCCAGGATGATAGTGCAGAATAGACTATCAGAGATTCGTTTTAAAAAGTTTGATCTTTAAGAATTGCTAATACTGCTTTTGAATTTTTGGCAGTTCACCTCTGGAATTCGTTTCTCAAATTTATTAAGTTAGAGAGAAATAATTTACTTTTTAGAGAAAAGGTTAAGACTAATATTTCCTAACATTATTAGGAATTAGAATGATGTGAATGATAATTTTTATTTGATTTTATGCTGTTCGTTCTTAATGTATGTTTTTGTACTGTGATTTGAACTATTGTACACTGCATTGAGGGCTTCTTTTACTAAGGCACACTAGCATTTTTTGACCATGCTAATATTTAGAGTGCACTAAATGTTAGAGACGTCCATAGGAATATATGGACATCTCTAATGTTTAGTGCCCTAAATATTAGCACGCACTAAAAACGCTAGCCCGCCTTAGTAGAAGACCCCCTGAACCCTGAACAGGGGAGATAGTGTTCTCTAAGAATTATTTTGATTTGATTTTGATATTCACAGTGGTGAGTTGTTTTGCCTGTATTTTTTGTTATTGCAGCCTTGCTATTAATATTAGATTCAGAGCTAGATTGTGAATGGTAAATTCCTGGTTTGTACTTTACATAGTAACATGGTAAATGACGGCAGATAAAGACCTGTACAGTCCATCCAGTCGCCCAGCAAGATAAACTCATTATACATGGTATGCAATACTTTATGTGTATACCCAAATTTAATTTGTCCGTGCCATTTTCAGTGCACAGTCCGTAGAAGTGTGCCCAGCACTGTCCTTGTACTAAAATTTCCGAAGTTAACGTTGAAGCCCCTTAAAATTTACACTCTATCCCATCCATACCTATTCAGTCATGATCAGGGCACAGACCGTAGAAGTCTGCCCAGCACTGGTTTTGCTTCCCAATTACCAGTGTTGCCACCAAATTTCTGCTAAGATTCAAACAGGATTCCTTTGTGTTTATCCCACACATGTTTGAATTCCATTACCGTTTTCATCTCCACCACCTCCCGCGGGAGGGCATGCATATCCACCACCCTCTCTGTGAAAAAATATTTCCTGACATTACTCCTGAGTCTGCCTCCTTTTAACCTCAGTTCATATCCTCTGGTTCTACCACCTTCCCGCCTCAAAAAGGTTTGTTTGCGGATTAATACCTTTCAAATATTTGAACGTCTGTATCATGTCACCCCTGTTTCTCCTTTCCTCCAAGGTTCAGGTCAGCAAGTCTCTCCTCATATGGTTCGTTTTAAATTTACTACATTGTAGCTTCATCGCATGCCCCTTAGTCCTAGTATTTTTGGAAAGCGTAAACAGACACTTCACATCTACCCATTCAACTCCACTCATTATTTTATAGACCTCCAAAGGGAGGGGGCTAAGAAAATGAATGCGGAGGATCGGGTTGCCTCATAATGGGCTTGCCTTGCCTAGGGGGGGGAGTACCAATTGATTGGCATCCAGAGATCGCAGTCTGGGATGTTGATTTGTCCATGCCATTTTCAGGGCACAGACCTTGTTCTCCAGTTACTGAAGCTGAATCTGTCCAGCCATGATCAGGGTTTCCCCTTTCCTTTATAGAAACGGCTTTTTTTAGGCATCCCTCTGTAGAATTGCCCTCCAGAAGGGTAATTTTATGCACCGTTTTTGTAAGTAAAATAGTGTTTATATGGTAGATACCTGAAATGCTCTTCTGCGAGAGGTGGTAGAGATAAAAACTGTAACGAAATTCAAAAATGCATGGGATAAACACAAAGGGTTCTTATATGAAAAGAGAATGGGAGCAAAACAAAATGTAGTGATGCTTAATATGGCAACTCCAGTAACTGGACAGAATTCAATGGTCTGTGCCCTGATTATGGCTAGACAGATCTGGATGGGCTGGAGTGGGGCTTCGATGGCAACTACAGTCTGTGCTCTGAAAATGGTGAGGACAGATCTAGATCAAGTATCTACATGTTATATCACATCATATCATATACTAGGAGTTGATCATTTTGGGCAGACTGAATGACCCTCACAGGTCTTTATCTGCTATTATCTATCTGCCATTATCTGCTATGTTTACTATGTAAATAGGCCTATAAAATTAGGCCATGCCAAAAAGTCTGTGTGGTGCAAGCCAGCACATACTTGTATAGTAGGCATGTTCATGGGACGAGTTAGGGCAGAGCATGGGCGGAGTCATGATCTATATGCGTATTTTATAAAATATGCACCAAAAGTGCACACTTACAAATGCTCTCAACAAGCATAATCTCTCCAACTTCAATCTAGGCACTATTGCTGCTGAATTTGCAAAGTCAGATAGACTTTACCTCTGTGCTGATGCTTCTTATTTTCAGCTGACAAAATATCTGTCCACCTACTCAGGTTGCAGAAGTTTGCAGATCGATCTCTAACAGTGTATGTATTTGTAATAACTGTTTGATATTGTTATGAAATTTCACAGTATAATTGCTTTCATTTTAGATTTAAACAGAAAAATGTTAGGTGCTAAATGGTGTAGAATTCATTTTCTATCTTGAAAACAGTAAAGGTTAAATATTGCACCAAAATAAGCATTAGATACATTTCATTTTTTCCCAACATTCCAGTTTTTATTCCTGAAAAATATTTTGTTTTGGTTTTTTTATCACTTCAAAATTTCTGGAAATTTTACCCCTCTATTTGGGGCTATTTTTTTTTTAATTATTTGCTTCTATTTTCTTGTGAGGGGTTACTTTAAGCATGCCAATAATGAGACATTTTTAGGCCAGGGTTCTGTTTTTAGCAGGAATTCTATATGTATGAGCAGCAGTGTCTTATCTTTCTCTGCAATACATTTAGTTCAGGAATACAGAACCCATTTCCTGTAGAGAGCCCTCTGAACCTGATAGAGACTGTGTTTAGATTTGCTTCACACATGTCCTGGTCTCTGCCTTTGGCAATACAACTAGAAAACTTTGCCAAAGTAATTAATATGGTGATGCAACAACAGAGCATGGCTTGAGCCTGGGGGAACGGCAAAATCAAAATCATGTCTCAATTCTAATAAGAGGTCATTAACCCTTAATACGGGGTTAACACATGGAAATAGGCTACTCCATGATTGCATTAAGGAGCTTTATGATAGTTTGCTTATTTCCATGCATAAAACCACACATTGCTGAATTTTTCAAAGTTTTTCATTGAGGGGTTGTGGCATGGGCAGAGATTGGGCATGGAAAAGTTTAGTCAGCTAGCACGTTATATTTACCGTGTGCTAACTAGCTAACACACTGTTAACACAGGAGCACTAAGCACCTCCTCAATTGGAGGCGATGTGTGCTCCTGTGCTAACTCAGAGCAGGTAGAGCACATTACTCCAAATATTAATAAGCAAACAACAGCAGCAGCAAAGTGGACAAGAAAGGTGTTTCGGCAGCATGTCCCGCGTTAGGAGTCTGTGATTGTCACACAGAAAATGTATGTCTAGAATCAGACAAGATCTATAGCAAATGAATCGAACACCTTCCTGTTAATCAGTTTTGAATATCAGCTGCAAATCCAGCTTGTAATCAACAAATGTTTGTAGTAATTCTCCTTCAGGACCTGTCACCGAAACACAGTCCGTGTCAAGTCAGATTTTCTTGTACACTTCACTATTGTCTTTTGCTAGTTTGCTTTGTGCGGAGTGTTGACTCTCATTTGCTATTCCAAATCTTAACGCACAGCCTATAAAAAATTGCGGGAACACCCCTACTTGAAACCTTTGCTGACTTAGAGGTTGGGTGCTGGGTTAGTAATAGCAGGGCTATGGGTTCAATTCCCAGTGTCCTGAATTAGCCACTGCTGGAAGCAGAATACTAAGCTAGATGGACCATTGGTCTGACCCAGTATGGCTATTCTTATGTTCTTACAATGCTGTGTTAATTTTGGGCTCGCCACTTGTTAAAATTCAGCATTACAGCATGTTAAGTCCAAACACTTTAATGCATTTTGGGCCCCTTTTACAAAGCTGAGGTAAAAGGGGCACTGCAGCAGCATCAGCATCTGGATTTGTCACACAACAAGGCCCCCTTTTACCGCAGCGGGTAAAAGACTTTTTCTTTTTTTTTTCTTTTAAGAAAATGGCCATGCAAACTTTTCCCGGGGGAGCCCTTACCACCACCTATTTAGGAGGTGGTAAGGGCTCCTGCACAAACCTGGCAGTAACTTGGCAGCATTTGAGGCTGCCCGATTACTGCTGGGTAAGCCCCCCCGGTCCCCAAAAAATTACAAGTAATATTTAAGTGCTGAAAATGGCGTGTGTTTGGGGCCTGCACTGCCGCTGAGCTCCTCCGACCCTCTAAGTCTTTCCATCCATTCCTTCTTTAGCTGAGGCTTACCTGCATTCAATTTTTTTATATTCATGCATTCCATGGTTCGCCATTTTATGCACATTCCCCCGGATTCTATATGATGCGATACCAAGATGCACACGCAACTTGATTGGTTAACGAGCTGTTATTGATGTTAATTGGCACCAATTAGGATTTGCGCCCGCATCTGGCTGCAGATGGTTGTATTCTATTAATTGTAAGTACCAAGTGAATGTCTTGGTTTCTTTAACTGTATAAATTGCTTTGAACTTTATGGTATTAGCAGTATACAAAATACCATGTTACGTTATTAAGATGTTTTATTGTGTCAACATTGTAAGTAGCATACATAATAATCTATACTGGTTATTTGAATATTGTTTCTGTTGATATTGTCTATTGCCAGATTGATCTTGTAATTTTTTTAAGAAGGTGGTAAATAAATCCAAATAAATAAAATTTTGCAGGTAGCATTTTATCTTGTTTAGATGAGGATTGTGAATCTTTCTGGTTTATACTTGTAAAATTCAGTTACACATCAATAAAAAGAACAAAGGCAAGGTGTCAAATTTTCTTCATTTTTATTATTATTAATAATAATATATTAAATTATGTATTTATATAGTGCCTTTCATTCACACATGAATCTTAACATGGTTTACATTTACTTTAAAATCATATAGGCAGCCATCTCAAGAGGATGAGCCTACAGCATATATCTTAACACTTGGACTACCTGAGAGTTTTCAATGTGGTAGACAGACAATAAGCAGTGGTGTAATTATTATCTGACTAGCTGGGTGTGTCCTGAGGACTGGGTTGAGAACCCTGAACTGAATAGTACGTGAGAAAAAAGTTCTCCCAAGATCACACATTCAGAGGGGATTTATGAGACCACAATCCCACATCTTTCACTATTTATAAAGTACATGTGGAGGGGAATTTTTGAAAGGAGCGTCCAAGTTGCAATTTGGACGTCCTTGCAAAATGGCGAAATCCAAGGGCGGGGAAACCCGTATTTTTGAAACAAGATGGACATCCAGCTTTCGTTTCGAAAATACCGTCAGAGACATCCAAATCCTTAAATTTGGACGTCCCTAGATTTGGTCGTCCCTAGACATGGACATTTCTGACTTTCGGCGATTTTCAAAACCAAAGACGTCCATGTCAAAAACGTCCTAATGCAAGCCATTTGGTGTGGGAGGAGCCAGCATTTGTAGTGCTCTGGTCCCCCTGACATGCCAGGGCACCCTAGGGGCACTGCAGTGGACTTCATGAATTGCTCCCAGGAACATAGCTCCCTTACCTTGTGTGCTGAGCCCCCCAAAACCCACAACTGTACACCACTACCATAGCCCTTACGGGTGAAGGGGGGCACCTGTATATGGGTACAGTGGGTTTGTGGTGGGTTTTGGAGAGCTTGCTGTTTCCTCCACAAATGTAACAGGTAGGGGGGTATGGGCCTGGGTCCACCTGTCTGAAGTGCACTGCACCTACTACGAAACTACTCCAGGGACCTGCATGCACTTTCATGGACCCGAGTATGACAACTGAGGCTGGCACGAAATGTTTTTAAAGATGTTTTTTGAGGGTGGGAGAGGGTTAGTGACCACTGGGGGAGTAACAGAAGGTCATCCCCGATTCTCACTGGTGGTCATCTGGTCATTTCGGGCACCTTTCTGTGCCTTATTCGTAAGAAAAACAGGTCCGGGTGAAAACGTCCAAGTGTTCGTCAGGGACGTCCTTGTTTTGTTTTGATTATGGGTCAAGGACGTCCAAGTGTTAGGCACACCCAAGTCCTGCCTTCGCTAAGCCTCCGACACACCCCCTTGAACTTTGGCCGTCCTTGCAATGGAGTGCAGTTGGAGATGTCCTAAATCGGGTTTCGATTATACTGATTTTGGACGTCCCTGGGAGAAGGATGTCCATCTTCTGATTTATTTCGAAAGATGGATGTCCTTCTCTTTCAAAAATGAGCCCATTAGTAAACCACAGCACTTTGAGTAGGACTAACACTGTTTCAGAACTCCTCACCCTTAATACTATCCTAGCATTTCCCAACTAGTGTCCAATCAGACCTGATAAGCTCTGACATAGAGAATGACATGGGGACGGGGACAGAGCCCGCAGACAGGGTGAGGAGGGGGAGGTTATGGAGAGGTCCCAGGGGACAGGGACAAACTTGGTCCCCATGTCATTGTCTACTTTGAAGGCTATTAATGAATTGGACAGTTATTTATGTTTGAAAGATGCAGTCGATAATGTTTTCATTCTTTGGAAAAACAAGCAAAAGTATTGGCCACAACTGGCAAAATTTGCTTGGGGGATCCTTTACATTCCTGCTACCAGGAAGGACTGTGGAAGACTGGAATCCTGAGGTTGTTGACAACTTATATTCATCCACAGATTAAAAATCATAACAGTGCTTCATAGGGCATATTTCTCCCCCATTAGGACATACAGAATGGGTTGTATTTTGTACCCCTGGACATTTTAACAGAGTGGATTAGGGTTCCTTAGGGTAGTAGAAGTCAGCTGTTCTTGGGGTTAAAAGGGGGGAGGGTGGTGGGGTGGGGGAGGGTTATTGTATTTGCTCCTTAATATTGTTTTCTATTTGTGATTTATAAACAACAGTTGCACAGCATATTGTTCCTTTTTATATTTTAAGAAAAAGCTTTAAATATAAAATTATAACTGAGGTTTCTTCAGATGAGGATAGAGCCTAGGGGGACAGAGACAGAATCTGGGGGGGGGGGGGGGGGCAGGGATGGAGACAAAGCCTGCAGGAATGGGGACAAAACGTAGGGGGACGGAGACAACTTGCAGGGATGGGGTGGGGTCAAAAACAGAACCCACGGGGACAGGGACAAACTTTGTCCCCGTGTCATTCTCTACTCTGACAGGAAAAAGTCACTGCCTGATGCTCAGGTTCTGCTTCCAGGACGTTGTAGCAATATGCAACATAAGTTGGGACTCTTAAGCATGCAGGAACTCCTTGCAGAGAACAAGGGTGGCTACACATGCCTCTGGTTTAGGAAATTATTAAATATTATGGCATTGACTCATAGCTAGTCTTTGGATTAGCACTTTTTTTGTAATCTGTGCGTTTGAGTTTTCTTCTTCAATAATGTGACCTGCTTTGATTCCCTAGCGGATATTGGCGAGATACAGTTGCTGGAATGGAATTGGTCTGACCCAGTATGGCTATTGTTATGTTCTTTGTGACTGGTTCATGTGTTGCCACTCCATCTCTCCCCATTTAAAATTTGGAAAAGGTTTTCAGTGATACCCTGGCTTTTCATTTGCCCATAAGGGTTTTCTCCACAGAGGCTGGTATGCAACGTGTGTCTTGCGTAATGCAAAGGTGCCTTGGGGTTGAAAATTTGGGAAACTAATATGGATAACTTTGCATTACCTGATTACTGTACATCAAACTGAAGCACAAACATAAAGTAAGGGGGCCACATCCAAAATGGGAACCCATTGCTTACCAAGTCCCAAACACAGAACGTATTGAGTATCCTGGAGCTCTGTGTGCCACAAAAGTGAAAGATGTGACAAAATATCTATGTGGCAATACCTTTTATACGTACAGTATATGCAGGGAAAACATTGAAACCGCCCCTTGGCACTTGTTTGTTCCCACTCCCAGTGTTATCCTGCTGTTACACAGACAGACCTGGCGAAGGCTCCAGGAAGACTAGAAGCTGAGGCCAGTGCAATGGTACCCTGTTCCCATGTCTCCTGCCCAGAATAGCTGATGTCTAGAGGTCTACAGTAACTCCACCATGATGGAGTTCCATTTTAAACAGGGACTAGGACATGTTTTTAAAGCATGTTACTGCATAAATCTTAGTGCCTGTCACTCAGCATGGGAGGCAAATTCTAGAACTCACATCTGTTTTCAGAATCAGCCTCCTTTTTAATGGGATACTGAGGAAGGGGAGACTTTGGCCCCTAATGTGATGGCACAGTTGGAATGCCAGGTCTTCAGTATCATGGAAAGCAAGGATTCCACTATTGATGTACAACATTAAAAAAAAACTAGTATAAGGAGACTGATTTTTGAAAACAGATGCTGCTTTCAGAATCACAGTCTCCACAGTATTCATTTACAGTAATATTCTACCCCCCCCCCCCCCAAAAAAAAAAGCAGCACAGTGGCGCCTCATCCATTTTATGCAAAGAAATTACACAGAAATGTGGGAAAACATGCTCCTCTATATCATTTTTCCCTTGTTCTTCCTATCTTATCCACCCAGCTCTGCCTAGCAGCCACAAACAACTGTACCTAATGTATTGGTTCTAGATGTCATACCGCTCTACCTAGAGGCATCAGATCCTCCCAGGGCTATCACTGGACACAAGAACACAGAACACAAGTTGCTTTCAGTGCCCCCTTCCCTTTTGGACTCAGAATGCTCACAGACTGACTCAAAAGTGTCTCCCCAGCCATCTTGGTCACTGGCCAGTCATCCTGCTTGCCTGTACCTTGTAACATTTCTTCCTCCACCTCAGAAAGCCAGAGTCATCTCTGCCCCTTTCTGCAGGTCTTTCCCTCATCACATCTCTGGGGATAGTTGCTCAAAGAAGGGGAAGTTTGAACAGAGAGTAAATAAGTATGAGGATCATCGAGTATGAAATAACAATTCAGCTGATGCTTGTTCCCCTCTCTTTAAATAATGTTTGTGATTGTGTGACATAAAGCGCAGTGCATGGGATACAGTCTCAAAGCAGTGCCACTTATTTCTCTGTTCTGTCTCACCATCGCTCACTGTCACGTCTTCCACAGGTAAAGCTTTGCTCCCACATAATGAGGAAATGTTTCCAGGTAACCTAGACAGGTCACAAGCATTCGTGGAATTCCCAGGGCCTCAGATCCTTTTGCCCCAAGCCATGACCATACTACACCAGATGTTGATTTTGGTTCTCTCACATGCAGACTCTTCCATTTCTCAGTCCCACCTCCATCTTTCTGTTTCTGTCCGCAGTGAGCCACTGGAGAAACAGGGGAGACCAGCTCCTCCCGATCTCCTGCAAGCAGGTGAAAATCAGAATGTGCTCACATGCTGTATGTCCTTAGCTGGTCAGCTGACCCACTACCTTCAGTAGGGTCTGGTTTTCCTCTCTAAGCCTCTGATTCTTGTCTTTTGCATCATTTAGGCCCTGGAATGTGTACAGCAATGAGAACTAGTTAATGAGAAGGTCATGTATGTATTTAAAGAAATTTATATTCCACAAATTCATTTTGATTCAGGTAAAAGGGGGTCTGTGCTAGTGTCAGCACGTTTTGATACACGCTGAGGCCCCCTTTTACCACAGCGGTAAATGGCTAGCCATTTCGGGGGAAAAGAAATGGCTGTGCGGTAAGTGAACCACTTACCACATGGCCATTTCGGTGGGGAGCCCTTACCGCCACCCATTTAGATGGTGGAAAGCATAGGCGGTCGGTGGCCCAACTGTTTGGGGAGGCTAAAGGGGGCGGGGTTAGGGGTGGAGCCAGGGGAGGAGCTTATAGCCACAATTAACACAGGAAAAAATAAGTAAAAATAAAATAGTCACAATTAATACCTTTTATTAAATTTAGACATTAGATATGTATCATATGTCAAAGAATAAAGTGGTTGCTCAAAGCATATACTAACCACAATCGCTCAACTGCAAAACACTATGCACAAATTTGTGCAAAAACACACTCAGAACCTTACTGTACCATAACACTAGGCAGACCCTAATACACCAATATACCACCCATATAGAAAATGCAGACCGTCAACAATATGAAACAAGGGATCATAATATCACAATTCTCATGCAGAGCCACAAAACACCCTTTCAGGGTGGATAGTGTTCACAATGAGCTCCTTTTATTAACAACTATATAGATCCTTCAAGAGGTAGTGTGTCATGATTTAGGCTCTAAAACCCTTCTGATGTTTTGGTGCCACCTCAGTAATGCCAATACACAATCTCTCCACTGCAAAACACTATACACAAACTTGTGCAAAAACACACTCATAACCTTAGCAAACCATAACAGCACTAATTCCAAGGACAGGACGAGCTACAACCTTATGCGTGGAAAAGCAGCACTGTAATTACACCAGGCTCTAAAACACCAGTACACAACCTAGTGAAACAAAAAAAAAAAACCCAAAAAGGCCTGTAAATTCTACACACTAGTAGAATACTGCACCTTGATTACACATGAAACACACATGACACAACAGATAAGAAGGCAAAACTGGAAAGTTACCTCAAGAAGTCAGACTTAGCATGCAGCAATACTAGAAAAATTGAAACTTGCATGCAAAATATCACAGATGCACATTTCCAAAAGCTGACATATTCCAGTTAATAAATTCTGAATAAAATACTTTTTTCTACCTTTGTTGTCTGATCATTTAGTTTTCTATTCGCTTTGGTCCCAGTGTCTTCTTTCCATTTGATATTTTTTCTCTCAACATGTCCACCTACTACTACTACTTTAGCATTTATATAGCGCTACATCCCTCCATCCTTATCCAACATTTCTCCTGTCTTCCCTGCCCTCCACTCCATCCATGTCAGCACCTTCCCTCTTTCTCTTCTACCCTTCCATCCAGTGTCATCCCTCTTTCTCTCTCCATCCTTCTACCCATTACCCTCTCCCAATCCTTCCGTCTATTGTATCCCTCTATCTCCCCTTCCTTCTACACAGTTCTCGCTCTCGACCCTTTTCCATTCAGCATGTTCTCTATCCCATTCTTCCAGTGTCTTTCCTCTTTCCCTCCCTACCCTTACGTCCAGTGTCTTTCCTCTTTCTGCCCCCTCCTTCCAGCATTTTCCCTCTTTTCCCTCCTTTCATTCAGCATTTCTCCGTCTGACAGCTAGGGTCTCCCCCAGTTTCTCCCCAGCAGCTCTCTCTCTCTCCTGCCCATGTCCCCTTTCTCTCCCAATCTTTCCACATCTCTCTCTCTCTCTCCTCTTCCCTCCAGCATCTTCTCTCTGGCTCTCCCCTGCTCTCTTCCATGCCCTCTTTCTCTCCCCATCTCTCTCTGGCTCTCCCCTGCTCTCTTCCATGTCCCCTCTTTCTCTCCCCATCTCTCTCTGGCTCTCCCTGCTCTCTTCCATGTCCCCTCTTTTCTCCCCATCTCTCTCTGACTCTCCCCTGCTCTTTTGCATGTCCCTGGCTCTCCCCTGCACTTTTTTCCACTTTCTCTCTCTCTCCTCCAGCGTCCTCATGCATCTCTCCTCTCCCTCATGCATCCCACCTTTCTCTTCCCTCCCCTTCTTGCTTCCATCACTCTCATTCCTTTCTCCACCCCCTTTTCCCATTCCCTGCCATTGCTTTCCTTCCTCCCTCTTAGATGTGGCACCTCATCCTCCTCTCTCCACCCCCTTTCCCTTTGGTCTGGCAGCTGGCTGGCATGATGCATCGCTCCCCCCCCCCCCCCCGGACTAGTTCGGTATCACTCTCCCCCTCCGCTCCTGTCATGTCTTTGAACTTCAAGGATTCCTTCGGTAGCAGCAGCAGCATCGGCAATGATGTAAGCGCTGCTTTCAGCCTGCCCCAGAAGCCTTCTCTGGACAGCGTCCCTCCTACGCGGGAAACTGTACAGAGAGTGCTTCCGGGCAGGCTGAAAGCAGCGCTTACATCATTGCCGATGCTGCTGCTGCTGCTACCGGAAGGAATCCTCAAAGTTCAAACATGACGTGACAGGACAGGAGCGGAGGGGGAGAGCGATACCGTAGTAGTCGGGGGGGGGGGGGTAAAGATCGCACGGTCCACGCACCAGTTGGGGGGGAAGGGAGGGAGATGTTCAAGGCAGCAGGAGCTGCACACCGGGGCGGTCCGCCCCGCCCTTGCTGCACTTCTGGCTGGGGAGGCTTAGCCTCCCCCAAGCATCTTATACCGGGCGCCTATGGTGGAAAGGGCTCCCGCACTAACCTGGCGGCAACCAGGCAGCGCTGATTACTGCTGGTTAAGTTCTGGCACTACTTTTTGTAGTGCTGGAAATGGCATGTGCTGAGGGTGGGAAGTACCGACAGGCTCCTGCGGTAAGCCTGTAAGTAGCTCTGAATTGCTCACACCCCTCATGTCCTTAAGTGGATACAAAAAAGCATTCATAGTACTATCAAAGAAATAAAACCTCATTTACGTAAACATAAAATTAAAATACAGATCTGAACAGCAATATCTGATGGACTGAGGCAACCTCTGTTGGCTTTCTATACGTATATGATAGCAAAATATTTTCAGTTCATTTTCTGTTTGACTTTTTAATCCCAAATATGGGACACGATTTTTGTTGTTTCATACATTCATTCTAATACCTTTCATCACCTGTGTTACCAGTGTTAATTCATACCTTATACTCATACAATCAACTTTGTGTGCACACAAAATTTTTAAGGTGCCTAAAGTCTGCTATTGGGATCTTGTGAAGGGGGGTTATTCTCAGTTATGGCTGTATGGGACAAAGCCGACAAGTTACTCCGTTCCAGGAAGGATTCTTTATGGGAGAGAAGGATAGTAGATGGCATGGAATGGGCAGTCTGGATAGGTCAGTATGGAGGGGCATAATTGAACGCGAACGCCCATTTGTAAAAAACGTCCATCTCCGAGAACGGGTCCATGAAGGGGCGGGCCGAATCGTATTTTCGAAAAAGATGGACGTTTATCTTTAGTTTCGAAAATACGGTTTTGTGCCGGGCAAATGCCATAGGATTTGGGCGTTTTTGAGCTAGGCATTTTCGTTTTTATCAGCAATAATCGAAACCAAAGCGCCCCAAGCTCAAAACGACAAATCCAAGGCATTTGGTCGTTGGGATGGGGCCAGCATTGGTAGTGTAATGGCCCCCTGAGATTGCCTCTATGCCAGCCTCAAATATCATTCCACGCTCGGACTTAATGGAAAGGGTATAGGACAATCTAACAACTGATTCATGTGGTGCAGTGCTTAGAGCACTATCCTGGTAATCAGAAGGTGGCTGGTTCAAATCTCCTTTTTACTAATTTTTAATTTGGACGTCCCCAACTGCACTTGCATGGTTTTTTTTTTTTTTTTGTCCGATTTTGCTCTCTGCATGGGTCCGGGCAGCACCAACTAACACTAATTTGCTCGTGGGACCTGCAGGCTGCTGTCATTGAGCTAGGGATGATATTTCAGGCTGGCATAGAGGCTGGAAAAAAAAGTGTTTTAAGTTCGGGCTTTTTTGGTGGGAGGGGGTTAGTGACCACTGGGGGAGTCAGGGGAGGTCATCCCCATTCCCGTCCGTTGGTCATCTGGTCATTTAGGGCACTTTTTTGGGACCTGTTCGTGAAAAAACAGGGTCCGGAAAAAGTTGTCCTAAATTCTGCTAACAACGCCTTTATTTTTTCGATTATCAGCCGAGCGCGCCCATCTCTCCTCAGTCGTAACCACGCCCCAGTCCCGCCTTCACCATGCCTCCAACACGCCCCCGTCAACTTTATGCGTTCCTGCGACGGATTGTGCAGTTGGAACGCCCAATCGCTTTCGATTATACTGATTTGGGCACCCACAAGAGAAAGACGTCCATCTCCCGATTTAGGTCGGAATTTGGGCGTTTTTCCTCTTTTTGAAAATAGCTGGATGGTCTTTATCTGGCCTTCATTTTTCTATGTTGCTATCTTAGCACAATCCTGGGATCCTGCCAGCTGAAACTTCGTCCAGCGCTGGTCTCCAGCACTGCGATTGCCTGCCCTGCTCTCTCTTCCCCTCATGTTAGCATGCTCCTTTTAGTGAAACTGAGCATGGGGCCCAGAGCGAATTTGGGGGGGCTCAGGCCCCTGGTAGCCCTACCTAGCTACGCCACTGTTGAGACTGGCCAAAAAGTCTCCCTCCTGGAACTGGGTAAGTTGGCAGTGCTGTCTTTGCTGTATCAGCAGGGCTCTTTCAGGATTTTGGAAGTTACTAGTAATGATATTATGGGACTTTGCTTTCTCCGATGCCTTATTTTAATGAGAGCCCATTGTGGTCATAGCTCATGTATCTCAGATTCAAGTCCGTGAACACACTGAGGGAGGCCCATGGTGCTTACCTGTTTCATGCAGCCAATATCTAGCTGCAGTTTGTGTATGACATCTTCTTGCTCCTGTAGCTGTTGGGTCAGTCTCTGCTGCTTCTCTTTTTCTCTCCATTCACTGCCTGCAAAATAGCCAATATATGACCCCATAAATGAACAGAATGACATGAACTGCAGTATTCAAGAGTTTATTTACCTCTTATATACATCACATCTTAGAACAGCAGCCGTCCCTCCTATTCCTGCAAATTCATATTAAAGGCTATGGGGGCAAATCTATAAAGTAGTACCTAAATGTAGGCATATGCCAATTCTATAATGGCATTAAGATGCGCCTAACCTCTTATAGAATAATAGTGCAAAACCATTGGGGCGCCTAACTGCACCTTGCAATGCACGCTTCTGATATTTTATAAGGTGCACACATTGCCAAGCAGAATGCCCTTCCTCCACCCCAGCAGGGTATAGCCTCTTTGCTGTTATGCACTATGTAACTACCACGCCAATTTTATAGATTAGTATTTAGCACATACGCACATAATGCCAATTTCTGACATTGTTCACATGCTCTGTGTACCTATTCTAGAAATTAATGCGTGCAATTGGTGCCTATATTTCAGCACTCTTTATAGAATTGCCCTTTCTGAGAAGTTCTGAGAAAAGAGGACATTTCTCTGGTAAGAGAACGCTACTTTGCTTGTGCTTTGAGAACTTAAAGATTGGGGTTTAAAGGAGAAATTGTAGGTTAGTGTTAGGCAAATAAAAAGCAAATTTTAACAGCTAATCTCCCATAGTCTTTTCCACTTAGTTTTAAAGCTTTGGACCACAGCATTAACAGATAAAATCTAAGAGCCACTGCAGGATCTAATTTAGTATTCCCCCCACCCTCCACAACACCCACCCACCTCTAGGACAACTCCTCATTTATAGTCAGTTATTGTAATTAGGGTAACAAGCAAGGAGTGCTCTTGCAGAATTTAAATACATTTCATTACCATCTATACTAAATAAATCATACAATATACTATATAAGGTAAAAGTCACTTTTATATTAGGCTAATATCCTTAATACTGTAGCAAGTTTTAAATTATTGAAAAACTCAAAAAACACTAAGATGGAGTCAGCAGTCCAGCAGCGAGAGGGGTGCTATCCAGTCTTTTGCATTGAGTGTCAATTGTATGATTATCTCCCAGTTGGTGAGATGTCATATGTTTGCGCCCGATGCAAAGAGCTCCTAGCTCTTAGAGAACGTGTCCGTTCTCTTGAGGCTAGAGTAGCAGACTTGGTGGAGCTGAGGGAGACAGAGAGGTACATAGAGGAGACCTACAGGGATGTTGTAGAGAAGTCCCACCTCCAGTCTGGTAGCCCTTGTGCTACCTTGGAGCAGGGAGGTCTCCTAGAAGGAGAGTATCACCCTGGTGAAGTAGGAAGTACTCCTGTAGCCAGAACCTGCCCACCAGGGGATGTACTATCCTCTCGCACAGAGCATATGTCTCCAAGTGCTGCCCGGGAGGGAAAGGTTAGGACAGCTGTTGTAGTTGGTGATTCGATCATTAGGCATATAGATAGCTGGGTGGCTGGTGGACGTGAGGCTCGCCTGGTGACTTGCCTGCCTGGTGCGAAGGTGGCGGACCTCATGCGTCACCTAGATAGGATTCTGGATAGTGCCGGGGAGGAGTCCGCTGTCTTGGTACATGTGGGTACTAATGACATAGGAAAATGTGGGAGAGAGGTTCTGGAAGCCAAATTTAGGCTCTTAGGTAGAAAGCTCAAATCCAGATTCTCTAGGGCCCAAGAGACAGGCAGAGCTCCGGAGTCTCAATGCGTGGATGAGACGATGGTGCAGGAAGGAGGGTTTTAGATTTGTTAGGAACTGGGCAACATATTCCGAAAGGATGGGCTCCACCCATAGGCGTAGTTTGACTGTTTCATTTGGGGGGGGCAAAGGAAGGGGCGGGGCATATTAGCATATTCATTTGCATATATGTATATGCAAATTATGCTAATATGGAGGAAGGAAGGGAGCAAGAGCTGGCTTTTTTGGGAATAACCAGTGTTCGTTTGCCAATGGATAGCCACTGAATCAGAGAGGCAGCGGGTTTGGCGACAGGCAGTGGTGTGCTGGCAAATGTTTAACAACAGGCCCCCCCCCCAGTCCCCCTCTGCGCCCCCCCCCCCCCCAAATTGCAGAGCTGGCTATAGCCGGGGAGAGAGCCTGGGGGGGGGGGGTATAAATAAGTAATATAAACTTTTAATGTTGAGCACCTGATTCTCAAAGTGAACATATTGCAAACACTATAATGAAAAATAAATGATTTTTTTCTTACCTTTGTTGTCTGGTGACTGTTTTTCTGATCATGCTGGTGCAGTATCTGATTCTGCTGCTATCTGTCCTCTTAACTCCGTTTCCAGGGCTTCCTTTCCATTTATTTCTTTCTTCCTTTCTTCTTCATTTCTGGTCCTCAGCTTCTGCCTATTTTCTTCATCCATCTCTTCCTTTTCCCTCATCTCATCTCCTTCCTCACTCTTTCCTCCCCTCCATCCACCCAGTCCAACAGTGACCCTCCTCTCCCCTGTCCCATACCCAGTGGCCCTCCTTTCCCCTGCCCTCCCATCCACTCAGTCCAGTAGTGACCCTCCTCTCCCCTGCCCCCATGCCCAGTGGCCCTCCTTTCCCCCTGCCCTCCATCCACTCAGTCCAGCAGTGACCCTCCTCTCCCCTGCCCCCATATCCAGTGGCCCTCCTTTCCCCTGCCCTCCATCCACTTAGTCCAGTAGTGACCCTCCTCTCCCCTGCCCCCATGCCCAGTGGCCCTCCTTTCCCCTGCCCTCCATCCACTCAGTCCAGCAGTGACCCTCCTCTCCCCTGCCCCCATATCCAGTGGCCCTCCTTTCCCCTGCCCTCCATCCACTCAGTCCAGTAGTGACCCTCCTCTCCCCTGCCCCCATGCCCAGTGGCCCTCCTTTCCCCTGCCCTCCATCCACTCAGTCCCGCAGTGACCCTCCTCTCCCCTGCCCCCATATCCAGTGGCCCTCCTTTCCCCTGCCCTCCATCCACTCAGTCCAGCAGTGACCCTCCTCTCCCCTGCCCCCATATCCAGTGGCCCTCCTTTCCCTGCCCTCCATCCACTCAGTCCAGCAGTGACCCTCCTCTCCCCTGCCCTCCCTTCATTCCGCCCTCTCCCCGTTCCTTCTCCCCCCCCCCCCCCCCCAGCGAGCCAGTTCTCCTCCCTCTCTCCGGATCCGTCCCTCACCAACGATCTTCGAATTTTTCACCTGCCCGGCCCGCTAGCGCTGACTCTCCACTGCCGGTTCACGCTTCAAATGGCCGCCGAGACTTCTCGCGAGGCAGCCTCTGAAAGTCTCAGCGGCCATTTTTAAAGCGCGAACCAGCAGGGGAGAGAGCGCTAGCGCCTAGCGGGCAGGCAAAGGATTCGAAGATCAGGTCGGTGAGGGACGGATACGGAGGGAGGGAGGAGAGCCGGCTCACGGGGGGGCCAGGGGGGGAGGAGAAGGAATGGGGAGAGGGTGGGGTGAAGGGAGAGCTGCCTGTTGCCGGCCCTGCGTTTGGGGGGGCATTGCCCCCCTCGCCCCCCCCAGTCTACACCCATGGCTCCACCTTAACCAGGGTGGGACCAGGTTGCTGGCGTCGGCATTTAAAAAGGAGATAGAGCAGCTTTTAAACTAGAAATGGGGGGAAGGCCAACAGTCGCTCAAAAGCGCATGGTTCGGGAAAAGGTATCTTGCCAAGATACCTCACAAACAGGGAAGATAGGGTTTCTGGATAGTGAGGTTGCACAACAGACCATGGTAGACCAGGTGCCCTTAAATACAACTAAAGATCAGACAAAAGATGGCAAATCAATAGTGTCAGGTACTAAGCATCATGTAAATAGGAACAACAAACATACTCTGAAATGTCTATATGCAAATGCTAGGAGTCTAAAAAATAAGATGGGAGAGTTGGAATATATTGCACTAAATGAAAAATTGGATATAATAGGCATTATTGAGACCTGGTGGAAGGAGGATAACCAGTGGGACACTGTCATACCGGGGTACAAAATATATCGTAGTGATAGGGTGGACAGGACTGGTGGAGGGGTAGCATTGTTTATTAACGAGAGCCTTGACTCAGATAGATTACAATTCAGCAGGACACAAATCACACTTTGAATCATTGTGGGTTGAAATTCCATGTATAAAAGGAAAAAAACGGTGGTAGGAGTGTACTACCGTCCGCCTCGCCAGGATGAGCTGGTAGACGCAGAAATGATAAAGAAATCAGAGATGCGAACAAAATGGCAATGTGATAATAATGGGTGACTTCAATTATCCAAATATAGACTGGGTAAATGTAACATCGGGACACGCTACAGAGGTACAATTCCTTGATGAAATCAAGGACAGCTTTATGGAGCAGCTGGTGCAGGAGCCGACGAGAGAAGGAAAAATTCTAGACGGTGCTTAGTGGAGCGCATGATCTAGTGAGGGACGTTATGGTACTGGGGCCGCTTGATAACAGTGATCATAATATGATCAGTTTTGATATCGACCTTGAAGTAACTGTACACAGAAAGTCAAATACAGTAGTGTTTAACTTTAAAAAAGGAGACTATGATAGAATGAGAAGAACGGTAAAAAAAAACTTAGAGGGGCAACTGAGAGGGTAAAAACTGTACAACAGGCGTGGATGCTGTTCAAAAGTACCATCCTAGAGGCCCAGGCCAAACATATTCCGCAAATTAGAAAAGAAAGACGGAAGTCCAAAAGACAGCCGGCCTGGTTGAAAAGTGAGGTGAAGGAAGCTATTAGGGCTAAAAGAAACGCCTTCAGAAAATGGAAGAAGGAACCGTCTGAAAATAACAAGCAGCAGCATAAGGAGTGTCAAAGCAAATGCAAGGCGCAGATAAAGAAGGACAAGAGGGATTACGAAAAAAAGATAGCATTAGAGGCAAAAAAACATAGTAAAAAAATTTTTCGGTATATTAAAAGCAGGAAGTCGTCAAAAGAATTGGTTGGGCCGCTGGATGACCGAGGGGTAAAAGGGGCGATCAAGGAAGACAAAGACGTAGCGGAGAGACTGAATGAATTCTTTGCTTCGGTCTTCACCGAGGAAGATTTGGGTGGGATACCGGTGTCGGAAATGGTATTTCAAGCGGACGAGTCGGAGAAACTTACTGACTTCACGGTAAACCTGGAGGACGTAATGGGGCAGTTCAGCAAACTGAAGAGTAGCAAATCTCCTGGACCGGATGGTATTCATCCTAGAGTACTGATAGAACTGAAAAATGAGCTTCCGGAGCTACTGCTAGTGATATGGAACTTATCCTTAAAATCGAGCGTGGTACCGGAAGATTGGAGGGTGGCCAATGTAACGCCGATTTTTTTAAAAGGCTCCAGGGGAGATCCGGGAAATTATAGACCGGTGAGTCTGATGTCAGTGCCGGGGAAAATGGTAGAGGCTATTATTAAAAACAAAATTACAGAGCACATCCGAGGACATGGATTACTGAGACCAAGTCAGCATGGCTTTTGTGTGGGGAAATCTTGCCTGACCAATTTACTTCAATTCTTTGAAGGAGTAAACAAACATGTGGACAAAGGGGAACCGGTTGATATTGTGTATCTGGATTTTGAAAAGGCGTTTGACAAGGTACCTCATGAAAGGCTACAGAGGAAATTGGAGAGTCATGGGATAGGAGGAAATATCCTATTGTGGATTAAAAACTGGTTGAAGGATAGGAAACAGAGAGTGGGGTTAAATGGGCAGTATTCACAATGGAGAAGGGTAGTTAGTGGGGTTCCTCAGGGGTCTGTGCTAGGACCGCTGCTTTTTAATATATTTATAAATGATTTAGAGATGGGAGTAACTAGCGAGGTAATTAAATTTGCTGATGATACAAGTTATTCAAAGTTGTTAAATCGCGACAGGATTGTGAAAATTACAAGAGGACCTTACGAGACTGGGAGACTGGGCGGCTAAATGGCAGATGACGTTTAATGTGAGCAAGTGCAAGGTGATGCATGTGGGAAAAAAGAACCCGAATTATAGCTACGTCATGCAAGGTTCCACGTTAGGAGTTATGGACCAAGAAAGGGATCTGGGTGTCGTCGTCGTCGATAATACACTGGAACCTTCTGCTCAGTGTGCTGCTGCGGCTAGGAAAGCGAATAGAATGTTGGGTATTATTAGGAAAGGTATGGAAAACAGGTGTGAGGATATTATAATGCCGTTGTATCGCTCCATGGTGCAACCGCACCTTGAGTATTGTGTTCAATTCTGGTCGCCGCATCTCAAGAAAGATATAGTAGAATTGGAAAAGGTGCAGCGAAGGGCGACTAAAATGATAGCGGGGATGGGACAACTTCCCTTTGAAGAAAGATTAAGGAGGCTAGGGCTATTCAGCTTGGAGAAGAGATGGCTGAGGGGAGACATGATAGAGGTATATAAAATAATGAGTGGAGTGGAGCAGGTGGATGTGAAGCGTCTGTTCACGCTTTCCAAAAATACTAGGACTAGGGGGCATGCGAGGAAACTACAGTGTAGTAAATTTAAAACAAATCGAAGAAAAGTTTTCTTCACCCAACGTATAATTAAACTCTGGAATTCGTTGCCGGAGAAAGTGGTGAAGGCAGTTAGCTTAGCAGAGTTTAAAAAGGGGTTGGACGGTTTCCTAAAGGCCAAGTCCATAAACCGCTACTAAATGGACTTGGGAAAAATCCACAATTCCAGGAATAACATGTATGGAATGTACGTTTGGGAAGCTTGCCAGGTGCCCTTGGCCTGGATTGGCTGCTGTCGTGGACAGGATGCTGGGCTCGATGGACCCTTGGTCTTTTCCCAGTATGGCATTACTTATGTACTTATGTACTTTTTACCTCTAAGAGTCATACAGCCATGTTGCTCTAGTTTGCTTTGTCATGGATTTGGTGCTCTCTATTGAATTCCATGGCTTTGTCTGATGCATTCCATCTGGTTGACCATGATATATTGTTGCAATTCCTGAGTAGAATAGGTATATCTGGGCGTGGGATCTCTGGTTTCTTAAAGTATAGTCCTAAGATAAAGACAGTACACAGGCAGAAACACTGTACAAGGAGAAAAAAAAGATCTCAGTACTGCTGAGCAACGTGCATCCAATTTCAGCTGAATCAATTGCAGATTTTTTTTAAGCCTTCTTGAGAGTCGATATTCAAAGTGATTTAACCAGCCAGAAACGGTTCCTGGATAGTTAAATCGCCTGTGCGGGGGCTAACAAGGCATATTCAGTGGCACTTAACCAGATTGTACCACTAAAAATATCCGATAAGTGCCCAATACAAAACCAGGTATTTTGGAGGTGTTGCGGGGGTGGAGTCAGCACTTAGCCAGTGAAATGCCAATAATCAGCACTTAATTGGTCAAGGTAACCACTTAAATAGGACCACATAAAAGTCAGTCCTATCTTTATGCAGTAACATATAGCCAGTTAAGTGCTGAATATTGCTCTTAACCAATTATGGCTGAAAAGGTAAAGGAAAGACCCAGAAAGAGGAGAACAGGCAGAAAAATACCTGGAAAAGCTAAGAGAAGCTGAAAAACTGTCAGTAATGCGAAGAGGCAAATGGAAAAGATAGCTGATACAGTAAAATTGGGGGACAAGACATTTTTCAGATATATAAATGACAGGAGGAAGTGCCATAATAGCATTGTGAGGCTCAAAGCTGAAGGGGAGGAATATCATAAGGATAAAACTGAACTGCTTAACAGTTATTTCTGTTCTGTGTTCATGGATTTGCTTACTTTATTTATTTTTTGTCTATTAGATTATAAGCTCTTTGAGCAGGGACTGTCTTTCTTCTATGTTTGTGCAGCGCTGTGTACGCCTCGTAGCGCTATAGAAATGCTAAATAGTAGTAGTAGAAAGGCCGGGGGTAGGACCGTAGAAAACAAATGCAAATGGGGATGGATGTATGGTAGACCAAGACCGATTCTCCGAAGACTGTGTTCGTGAGGAGCTAGCTAAACTAAAAATAGACAAAGCGATAGGGCCTGATGGGATACATCCAAGGGTGCTCAAGAAACTAGGAGAGGTTCTAGTAGCGCCACTGTCTGACATCTTCAATGCTTCCTTAGAGTCTGGAGTGGTCCCAGAGGACTGGAGAAGGGCAGATGTGGTCCCTCTGCACAAGAGCAGAAGTAAGGAGGAGGTTGTAAATTACAGACCAGTCAGTCTGACCTCGGTGGTGAACAAACTAATAGAAACACTTCTAAAGTGGAGGATTGTGAGGTTTCTCGAATCAAATGGATTGCAGGACCCAAGGCAGCATAGCTTCACTAGAGGCAGGTCATATCAGACAAATCTGATTGATTTCTTTGACTGGGTAACCAAACAGTTGAGCTAGATGTGGTGCACTTGGATTTTAGCAAAGTCTTTGACACGGTTCCGCACAGGCGACTGATAAATAAACTGAGTGCCCTCAGTATGGGACCTAAAGTGACTAACTGGGTTAAAAATTGATTAAATGGAAGGAGACAGAGGGTAGCTCTGAGGAAAAGAATGTTATCAGTGGTGTACCGCAGGGGTCAGTCCTTGAGCCAGCCTTTTTGTGGGTGATATTGTGGATGGACTGTCTGTTAAGGATGATACCAAACTCTTTAATAGGGTGGACACCTCGGAGGGTGGGGATGGCATGAGGAAGGATCTAGTGAAGCTTGAAGAATGGTCCTATAATTGTCAACTAAGATTGAATGCTAAGAAATGCAGTCATGCACTTGGGTTACAAGAATCCAGGGGAGCAGTACAATATAGGGGGTGAACTGCTTCTGTATACAAAAAGTAGGACTTGGGCACGATTGTGTCTGATGACCTTAAGGTAGAAAAAGTGATGATCAAAGCCAGAAGGATGCTTGGCTGCATAAGGAGAGGGATGACCAACAGGAAAAAAGAGGTGATAGTTTTCTTGTACAAGTCTCTGGTGAGGCCCCATTTAGAGTACTGTACTTACAGAAGTATATAAACAGGATACAGTCAGTTCAGAGGGTGGCTACAGAACTGGTAAGCAGTCTCAGTCATAAAACATATAGGGACAGGCTTAGGAACTGCAACATGTATACTCTAGGAGAGAGGGGATATAATAGAGACATTTAAATACCTCAGTGGCATTAATGTACAGGAGGTGAGCCTTTTTTAAATGAAGGAAAACTCTGGAATGAGGGAGCATATGATAAAGTTAAGAGGAAATCGGCTTAAGAGAAATAAAAAAAAAAATACTCTTTCACAGAAAGGGTGGTGGATGCATGGATTTGCCTTCCAGTAGATGTCATGGAGACGAGGAGTGTGTCAGAATTTAAGAAAGTGTGGGACAGGCATATAGGATCCCTTAGGAAAGGAAGAGTTAGTGGTTACTGAGGATGGGCAGACTGCATGGGCCACTTGGCCGTTATCTGCTGTTATGTTTCTCTATTTCATATACCCAGAAATTCAATGCAGGAGCCTAGACATGACCCAGCATTGAATTGCCAGTGATGGTCAGCAAAACACTGATCACTGCTGGCTGAATATCAGACTCCGTGCTTGTTTTTCTGTGTGTACTATAAAGTGTACTTAGCTTCAAAATGCTGTTCAAAATCCCAGATAAGGTCCCAGGAAGTCTTTCTGAACTGAACTCTGCATTTCACAAAAGCAAAGCATTTTTTTTCTAACAGAATGCTTAAAGCACAGGTCATATTGATAGTAAGAATAAATCAGGAGCCTGGTATTTGGCATTCCCATAGTGGAGTACCACTGGATCTCCAACCCCCTTTCTCCGATCCTTTTTAAATGTCCTAATGATCACACTCAGTAAAGTATTTTTATTGGCTAATATTAACTTATCCTCACAAGCAAATAACATTTCTCTTGTTGATGGTTCCTAATGATTTGGGAAGAGTAACTACTAATTGCTTCATTAAGATACAATGGGCCTGCGAATACAAACTCATACTAAATACCGATAAAACTAAACTTATGTAGATTGGTTCTCCTCCACCTGTTACACAATTACTGATAATAAGAACTTTACATAGATTCTCTTTTTAAAATGTTAGATGTCTTTTTAAATTCAAACTTAATTATGTCTGAACAGATCAATACTCTGATTAGGAATGCTTTTTACAAAATGAGGACGCTTTGTCCAGTTTGTATTATCCCATTTGAGCAGGTTCAGAGGTTAGTGGAAGCCCTTATAATGACACAATTGGATTCATGTAACGTCTTATATATTGGTTGTTCGATTAAGCAGAAGAAAACACGTCAAACACTGCAGGGTATAACTGATGACTGACCAACACCTTCTGGTTAGGAGACGTGGAGGGGCATTTTCGATATGACATCTAAGTCCGACTTTGGACGTTTTGCAAAAAAACGTCCAAAATCTGAATGGGAAATAAGGTCATTTTCAAAAAAGAAAAACGTCTATTTTTTTTTTAATACTGTTTGAACAAGGTTTTGTGATTTGGACATTTTGTTTTATGGTCCATTTTCAAAAAAAAAAAAAATGTCCAAGTGCAAAACGCTCAAAATCAAGCCATTAGGATGTAGGAGGAGTCAGCATTTTTAGTAGACTGGTCCCCTTGACATCCAAGAAAAGCAATAGGGCACCCTAGGGGGCACTGCAGTGGACTTCATAAAATGCTCCCAGGTACACATCTCACCATTGCTCCCTTACCTTGTCTGCTGAGCCCCCAACCAACCCCAACAAAAACCTACTACCCCCACTGTACACCACTACCATAGCCCTTACGGGTGAAGGGGGTACCAATATGTGGGTATAGTGGGTTTCTGGTGAGCTTTGGAGGGCTCACAGTTTCCTCCACAAGTATAACAGGTGGGGGGAGGTAGAAGCCTGGGTCCACCTGTCTGCAGTGCACTGCACCACTACTAGACTACTCCAGGGACCTGCATGCTATTCTACTGGACCTGAGTATAACATCTGAGGCTGGCAAATAATATTTTTCTTCACATTTTTGGGGGGTTAGTGACCACTGGGAAGTAGGAGGAGGTCATCCCTGATTCCCTCCAGTGATCATCTGGTCATTTGGGGTACCTTTTTGTGCCTTATTCGTTATAAAAACAGGTCTAGCTCAGAACATCTTAATTTTAGTACTGGACAGTTTTGTTTTGTTCCATTATGGCTGAAAAACGTCCAAGTGTTAGGAACGCCCAGATCCAGCCCTTAACATGCCCCTGACACACCCCCTTGTGATTTGAACGCAATTCTGATGGACTTCATAGAAAAGCATCTAGAAATTGGTTTTGACATTGCCAATTTAGAAGTTTTTGTGAGAAAAACGTACAAATGCAGATTTATGCCACTTTTTAGACGTTTTTCTGTTTTGAAAATGAGGCCAATTGTGTGCTACATAGCTTGATTTGTTTTAGTTTGGGGGGAAAGGGTTGGGGTTAATGTCATAACTATGGGCAATCTTTGTTCTTTGTTTCATGTTCTGTAATAAGTCAATAAAAAAGTTTCAACATATAGCTGCATGACTGATCTGTAAAACAAAGAAATATGATAGAGCATCCTCACTTTTCATTCAATTGCACTGGCTACCTGTGGAGACCTTGTTAGTATTTAAGTTGTGTTCCTTTGTTTTTAGAATTCTTTATGGTGTGGTCCTATGAGGCAATTATCCTCTCTGGATAAATGTAATTGTATATCCATGTATATGATACATTACTTTCCATCTTTGAAGAGAATTAGGTCAAAAACCTCTCACTTCTTCTATTCTTTTATCAAGTAGCCAAAAGTTGGAATGTTCTTCCAGCGGATCTGAGATGAGAAACTAGCTAGTTTAGAAAGAAGCTGAAGGCTTATGTTTTACAGATGTTCTTTTAAAGTTTGTTTTTCATTTCTTTTGTAGTTCAGGGGTTTTTTTTATCACATTCTAGTACTCTGGTTTGTAATTGCAGTTTGTAAGAGCTAGTGTTGTGTATTGTATAACCCAGTTTTATAACCATGGCCCCATGATTGTGGCCAAATAAAATTTTGTGACCATCCTCCTCCCCCCACCCCCAGAGGTGCAAAATAATGATGTACCTATGGAGGGCCCACCCAGGTTGGAACCTCAAATATGACACAGTTTGGGAAGAGAACCCATTACCTCTGTCCTCACATCCATGACTCCAGTGACTAATGGTAGTAGCTACTACTGAAAAAGGTGTGAGCAAATCTAAATAAATAATGCCCACAAACCTGCATATGGGCCCAATAACTCTCCTGACCCTCCCAACACACACACATACTGCCGTACATGTATGGCCACCATGACAACTCATCCTACATACAGTGGGGGAAATAAGTATTTGATCCCTTGCTGATTTTGTAAGTTTGCCCACTGACAAAGACATGAGCAGCCCATAATTGAAGGGTAGGTTATTGGTAACAGTGAGAGTTAGCACATCACAAATTAAATCCGGAAAATCACATTGTGGAAAGTATATGAATTTATTTGCATTCTGCAGAGGGAAATAAGTATTTGATCCCCCACCAACCAGTAAGAGATCTGGCCCCTACAGACCAGGTAGATGCTCCAAATCAACTCGTTACCTGCATGACAGACAGCTGTCGGCAATGGTCACCTGTATGAAAGACACCTGTCCACAGACTCAGTGAATCAGTCAGACTCTAACCTCTACAAAATGGCCAAGAGCAAGGAGCTGTCTAAGGATGTCAGGGACAAGATCATACACCTGCACAAGGCTGGAATGGGCTACAAAACCATCAGTAAGACGCTGGGCGAGAAGGAGACAACTGTTGGTGCCATAGTAAGAAAATGGAAGAAGTACAAAATGACTGTCAATCGACAAAGATCTGGGGCTCCACGCAAAATCTCACCTCGTGGGGTATCCTTGATCATGAGGAAGGTTAGAAATCAGCCTACAACTACAAGGGGGGAACTTGTCAATGATCTCAAGGCAGCTGGGACCACTGTCACCACGAAAACCATTGGTAACACATTACGACATAACGGATTGCAATCCTGCAGTGCACGCAAGGTCCCCCTGCTCCGGAAGGCACATGTGACGGCCCGTCTGAAGTTTGCCAGTGAACACCTGGATGATGCCGAGAGTGATTGGGAGAAGGTGCTGTGGTCAGATGAGACAAAAATTGAGCTCTTTGGCATGAACTCAACTCGCCGTGTTTGGAGGAAGAGAAATGCTGCCTATGACCCAAAGAACACCGTCCCCACTGTCAAGCATGGAGGTGGAAATGTTATGTTTTGGGGATGTTTCTCTGCTAAGGGCACAGGACTACTTCACCGCATCAATGGGAGAATGGATGGGGCCATGTACCGTACAATTCTGAGTGACAACCTCCTTCCCTCCGCCAGGGCCTTAAAAATGGGTCGTGGCTGGGTCTTCCAGCACGACAATGACCCAAAACATACAGCCAAGGCAACAAAGGAGTGGCTCAGGAAGAAGCACATTAGGGTCATGGAGTGGCCTAGCCAGTCACCAGACCTTAATCCCATTGAAAACTTATGGAGGGAGCTGAAGCTGCGAGTTGCCAAGCGACAGCCCAGAACTCTTAATGATTTAGAGATGATCTGCAAAGAGGAGTGGACCAAAATTCCTCCTGACATGTGTGCAAACCTCATCATCAACTACAGAAGACGTCTGACCGCTGTGCTTGCCAACAAGGGTTTTGCCACCAAGTATTAGGTCTTGTTTGCCAGAGGGATTAAATACTTATTTCCCTCTGCAGAATGCAAATAAATTCATATACTTTCCACAATGTGATTTTCCGGATTTAATTTGTGATGTGCTATCTCTCACTGTTACCAATAACCTACCCTTCAATTATGGGCTGCTCATGTCTTTGTCAGTGGGCAAACTTACAAAATCAGCAAGGGATCAAATACTTATTTCCCCCACTGTATAGAACTAGTGAATCCTCCACCTCTATGTTGACTCAGCGATTCCCCTCTCCCCCACACACATACATGACTCTACAACATTATTTTCCCATGACTTCAGCCTCAATAGAAAGAATACAGAAGTTAGAGGCATTATGATATAAATGGGACTGCTTTATCCACATGGGCTCCTAATTACCTTCTGCAGCTGGTCCAGTTTTCTCTCCTGGGGTGCTTTATCACTGCTTCTCACCTCCTTCTCTTGATTCAGTGGAGATTGCAACTGGTTTCCACTCTGCTTCCTGGACACCAAAGTGTGGTCTGAGCCCCCTATTTCACTACAGAAATGAACATAATTATCTATAGAGAGGATTTTATTTCACAAGTTTCATTGTATTCTGTTTCAAATACAATTTCCTTTATTGTAGTCTATAGCACAAAAAAGTAATGATCATGTGTCTTAGCATTTGAGAAAACAAAGATTGAAATTTTACCTGTATTTTACGCTAGGTCATCGACTACCCTAGGCAAACCTTTAGCCTCATGCCCCTTCCAATTAACTTTTATACCATATGCCCCCCCACCCCCTCCATACATACAAACATCATGATTACCCAAACACCACCCCTTCCAAAAAATCTAAGTAAATAGGCTATTTGAAAACTGCACATCCTCCCTACTCATAAAGAATCTCCTGTCTGACTGTCAGGATCTACTGTTTTTCTTTGACTGTAGCTGCTCTTTCGCACCCTCCAGAAGCAGCTGTCCTAGATGACTGTCTAGTCATGCCTAATACGTAAGCTAAGAACATAGTCTTGCCATCTGCCAGTCAACCTATTATCTAGCTGCCACACTGCTAAGCAATGAGCTACTGGGATGTGATATCAGTGGTTAGTGTATCTGGATTTAAAATAGGTTTGGACAAGTTCCTGGAGGAAACATCCATAGTCGGCTATTGAGATAGACATGGGGAAGCCACTGCTTATCCATGGGATCAGTAGCATAAATCTTTCTACTATTGGGTTTCTGCCAGGTACTTGTGACCTGAATTGGCCACTGCTGGAAGCAGTATACTGGGCTATTATTAGAATTTATTGCCATTAGATCTAAAACAGGAAGCTTTTTTTATTGTTCATTCCGTAAAAGTTTGAAATTTTTTTATTCCAAGAATATTTTGTTTTAATTGTTGTATAGACAATTTAGTTCTTTTATTCCGATTGTGTTTCTGTAAGTATGATTATTTAATTGTATATTGGAGTAATTTTATTATACTCTGCTTTGGACCCACTGAGGAATTTAACAGTATATCAAGCATGAGATTAAATTAGATTAGATTAGATGAACCACTGATCTGACTCAGTATGGCTAGTCTTATGTTTTTATCTCCCATCTTTTCCATTCACTATGCCCATCTGGTCCTGGTACTGACCATAAGTGCAAACAATTCTTAACTTTGACTTCAGTCTCCCAATGATACTAACCCTAGCCTACCAAACACATACCATCAGGCCCAGTGAGATGGACATTTAAGCATCTCTAAAAGACAGGTCTTGAATGCCTAGTATTGTATACTGCTGTGCATTTGACTTAGCTTTGTATTACTTACAGCCTATTCACTGCTTATAGTTTTAACATTTTTAATGAAACTTTTGTTTTGGAGTCCTAGGGGGTCTTTTACTAAGCCGCGGTAGTGTTTTTAGCTCACAGTAGAAATCAGCTGGTAGTAAATGCTAAGACGTCCATTATATTCTTATGGTCATCTCAGTGTTTACCACCAGCTGATTTCTACCGTGAGATAAAAACGGTACCGTGGCTTAGTAAAAGGGCCCCCTAGTGTGTCACAGTACAATGGCTGACATTAATGCACTCAGTAGCGCCACAGAAAAGCTCTGCAAACTCGGCAGTGAAGAGTCAGCAACAGCTCACTGGGAGCTGGGTTAGCCCGAAGGGGTCAATTCCCATGCCTTTGATCTGTTTTTCTTAAATGCTGCACCACAAATCTAAACAATTTCCAATAACTTTCCAGTTCCCATTTTGTCAGACCTGACAATGCCCCATCACAGGGCTGAAGCAAAATACAAAGTTTATTACCTGTTCTGCAGACCATTCTTCAGGTCCTAGAAGGGAAGCACAGAGAAATAAGGGATAAAAATATGGAAAGTATAAAAAGGCAGAAAATGAAAAGTAATGGGGGGGGGGGGGGGGGAAGAGAGAGAGCTGTAATTAATTAAAATCATTATCCCAGAAAAAAAAAGTTGGCAAGAAACACTCATTCTAGCAGCCAACTGTGGAAAATGTCAAATGTTTGCAGTACAGTTTCTGTGTACCCTAAAAATAGGAATTATTTCTATACCAAAGACCACACCAGGGTTTGAAACAGATGTTCAAACCCTGAGGAAAATCATAAGAGATCTACAACCTATACTCCAGGAGGATGAATTACTGAAAGAGATATTCCCATCCCCACCAGTACTGGCCTTCCGACAGCCACCCAATTTAAAACACAAGCTAATCAGAAGTAAACTTCCATCACAGACTGAAAAGGAACAGAAGGGCACACTTCCCTGTAATTTATCCAGTTGCAAACTATGCCAAAATATTTCACAGGACCCCAAAGTCATCCACAAAGGAAAGATATTCAACATAAAGGGATCTTTCACTTGCTCATCTTCCAATGTGGTATATATCATTCAGTGTAAAAAATGTAACGAAGGATGCTATATTGGAGAAACAGGCCAGATGCTTAAGACAAGATTCAATTTACATAGACATCATATGAACAATACTGGTGCCAGCAGGGTTCCCACGCCTGTTGGTCAACATTTTACAGGACCAGGACACTGTACCAGTGACTTCACAGTGAGAATCCTGAAAGGTAACTTTAAAACCATACAAGAACGTAAGACCTTTGAAGTCAGAATGATTGAATATTTTAACACCCAACAGAAAGGACTTAACAAGGATCTGGGGTTCCTAGCCCATTATAAACCATAAAGCTGTATGTCTCTGTTGATCACCCCACCCCTCACCTATCCACACCCATCCTGTTAGAATATCAATGATATGCTTTGATGTCCCCATGCATACTTCCTACCCACCCCCCTCCTCCCACCCTGTCAGACTGTCATAGTAATGCTTGAATGTTTTCACTTATATACACTGTCAGCTAGCACATTTGCTTATTTCCGATCTGAGGAAGAAGGGCAACCTTCGAAAGCTAATCAAGAAATGTATTAAGTTATGTCCAATAAAAAAGGTATCATCTTATTTTCTTTTCCATGTTTTATTTTGTTTGATTTCTATTGATAACCTTAAGAGTGGACTAACACGGCTACCACACTCCTCTACTATAAATGAACCAGAAACAAGATCTTACATCTAGAATGCTCTGTTAATTAATTGGGTCCTACTGCACTCCCTCTGGGGACTCTACAAGCTGCAAGTTAAGTTTTTCATAGTTGTGTATTAATGCGTTAGAAGTATTTTTAGCCAATGTTGTTTCATATTGCACTGTTGGGTTTTGGAATAGTACACATTTTTGCATAAAAATTTTAATTGTGAGATGATTATACATATAAGACATCTATTGTCCATTGTGACATTATAAAAATATGGCCTTTATTTATGTATGAGAACAGAAGTATTCAATTGAATACATATTTATGAAGCGTGGGTTTTGGGATTTGGTATCTTTTGCTTTCCACCCTTCTATTTTGTTTCCCTCTGATTTGTGAAGTTTTGCACTCCCTCTAGTGGCAGAAGAGGGTTACTTCATACAAGCAGCAAATTGGAAATTAGAAACATGATTCTGAGGAGTTCTGGCTAATAACTGCTACATTTCTTTGTAGACCAGGGGTTCTCAACCCATCCTCGGGACACATTTAGTCAGTCAGGCTTTCAGGATATCTATAATGAATATGTATGAGATAGATTTACACAGAATGAGAGTAGTGTATACAGATCTATCTCATGTATATTCATTGTGGGTATCTTGAAAACCTAACTTGTTAAGTGTCCTGAGAACTGGGTTGAGAACCCCTGCTGTAGACTCACAGATAACTAATATTTTATAAATCAGCTATGTTACATTCCTTAGTAATTAATTACCATGCACGTTTTAAGCAGCTTATTATTATCTCATGCAGAATGATGTCTGACAATTTAGTCATGATGAGGGCAAGTTTCAAACTGCCCACATTAGTGTAAAGTCACTGTAATGTGTCTTTTTTATTTGTGTCATTTGCACTGACATTCAAAGGAAAAGTATAAGAAACTTACACTTTCACAATTTATGTGAACGTAGAGTACTGACAGGTACTTGTGGCCTGGATTCAGTGGTGTTCCTAGGGGGGGGGGCGGTGGGTGTGGTCTGCCCCAGGTGCACGCCGCTGGGGGGGTGCCGCATGCCTGTCCGCTATGTTCGTTCTGTGCTCCCTCTGCCCCGGAACAGGTTACTTCCTGTTCCGGGGCAGAGGGAGCATGGAAACGAAAGAAGCGGACAGGCGCACGGCACCCCCCCCCCCCCCCAGCGGTGTGCACCCGGGGGGGGTGTCCTTTCGCTGGGGGGGGGGGGTCGCGCTGCACCCGGGGGGGCAGGGCACATCAGCGATCTGCCCCGGGTGTCAGCCCCCCTAGGGACGCCACTGCCTGGATTGGCCACTGTTGGAAAACAGGATACCGGGCTAGATGGACCATTGGTCTGACCCAGTATGGCTATTCTTATGTTCTTATGCCATTGCTTACATCTTCTTCTGTGCCAGTAGAATTCTACTTGAAAAATGTACACACACATTTGAAAATGCATTCTGTACACATGCTTTTCCTCTTCAGCCTATGCACTGTCCCAAGAACAGTGCAACTCAGTATCAGAGCTTCCAAGATACCCATTTCCAGGACAGAGATTTTACACCTGCCCTGGATTTCTGACAACCTTATCCTGATGCATTATGAGACTTGCAGCTCTCTTTTCAATAGATTCAATAGATTTTAAACTAGAATGGAGGGGGGAGGGAGCAGAAAGTCATGCAGGAGCACATGGTTTGGTGTGGAGTATCCTTCAAGGATACTATTGAAACAGAACATTTATGGAATCACAATACAAAGGTTTCAACAATGCTGAAGTAAGCCAGGTGTGCTTAATGAGAGAGCAGGATAAAGGATGCACATTATCCCCTTCTAAGTAGCTTGTAGATCAAAGGAAAAAAACACAGTTTGAAGTGCCTGTATATAAATGCTAGAAGCCTAAAAAAAATTATGGGAGAGTTAGAGTATATAGCACTAAATGATGAGGTAGATATAATAGGTATCTCAGAGACTTGGTGGAAAGAGGACAATCAATGGGACACAATGTTAATAGGGTAAAAATTGTATCACAATGATAGAGAGGATCAAATTGGAGGGGGGTTGCGCTATATGTTAAAGAGGGAACTGAGTCAAATAAAATCAACATTCACATGAAACAGATAGTGGCGTGGAATCATTATGGATAGAAATTCCATGTGTGAAGGGAAGGAGTATTCTTGTAGGGCTGTACTACCGTCTGCCGGAACAGAATGAACAGACAGATGAAGAAATGTTTACTGAGATTAGGTAAGCTAGTAAATTGAGCAATGCTATAATAATGGGTGATTTCAATTACCCCAATATTGACTGGATAAATGTTACATCAGGGAGTGCCAGGGAGATAAAATTTCTAGATGTAATAAACATCTGCTTCTTGGAGCAACTGGTCCAGGAGCCAATGAGAGGGTGAGTCATTTTGAATCTGGTCCTTGGTGGCGTGCAGAGCATAGTGCGAGAGCTGGCAATGTTGGGCCTTCTGGGAAACAGTGATCATACCATGATCAAGTTTGAGTTACTAACTGGGATGAGCCCGCAATGGAAATCTACTGTAGCTGCATTTAATTTTTGAAAGGGTGACTATAATAAAATGAGGAAAATGGTTAAAAAGAAACTAAAAGGATCAGCTGCTAAGGTTAGGAAACGTGGAGGGGCATAATCGAAAGGGGTGCCCAAGTTTTCCTGAGCACATCTTCACAGGACGTCCCGGCAAAGGGGCGGGGAAACCTGTATTATCGAAAGAAGATGGACGTCCATCTTTCGTTTCGATAATACGTTCGGGGATGCCCAAATCACAAAATTTAGGTCAACCTTAGAGATGGTTGTCCTTAGAGATGGTCATCCCCGGTTTTCGGCGATAAGGTAAACCGAGGACGCCCATCTCAGAAATTACCAAACCCAAGCCCTTTGGTCATGGGAGGAGCCAAAATTCGTAGTGCACTGGTTCCCCTGACATGCCAAGACACCAACCAGGCACCTTAGGGGGCACTGCAGTGGACTTCAGAAATTGCTCTCAGGTGTATAAGCTCCCTTACCTTGGGTGCTGAGCTCCCCCAAACCCCACTCCCCACAACTGTACACCACTACCCTCGGAGGAGGAGGGAAAGGTGAGTAGTGGAGTGCCTCAGGGATCGGTGCTTGGGCCGATTCTGTTCAATATATTTGTGAGTGACATTGCCGAAGAGTTAGAAGGTAAAGTTTGCCTATTTGCGGATGATACTAAGATCTGTAACAGAGTGGACACCCGGGAGGGAGTAAAAAACATGAAGAAGGATCTGAGGAAGCTAGAAGAATGGTCTAAGGTTTGGCAATTAAAATTCAATGCGAAGAAATGCAAAGTGATGCACTTAGGGAATAGAAATCCACGGGAGACGTATGTGTTAGGCAGGGAGAGTCTGATAGGTACGGATGAGGAGAGGGATCTTGGGGTGATAGTATCTGAAGATTTAAAGGTAACGAAACAGTGTGACATGGCGGTGACCGTAGCTAGAAGGTTGTTAGGCTGGAGAGGGGGAACTAAACCAATAGAGAGAGGTGTGACCAGCAGAAGAAAGGGGGTGTTGATGCCCCGTATAAGTCATTGGTGAGGCCCCAATTGTGTTCAGTTTTGGAGGCCGTATCTTGCTAAGGATGTAAAAAGAATTGAAGTGGTGCAAAGAAAAGCTATGAGAATGGTATGGGATTTGCATTACAAGACGTATGAGGAGAGACTTGCTGAACTAAACATGTATACTCTGGAGGAAAGGAGAAACAGGGGTGATATGATACAGATGTTCAAATATTTGAAAGGTATTAATCCGCAAACAAACCTTTTCCGGAGATGTGAAGGCAGTAGAACGAGAGGACATGAAATGAGATTGAAGGGGGGCAGACTCAAGAAAAATGTCAGGAAGTATTAATTGTTAGGGTAGCTAATTCGTGAATTATCTGTTGTTCAACCACTAACCAGTGATGTGCTTTCAACAGATAAGTACATAAGTATTGCCATACTGGGAAAGGTCCATCAAGCCCAGCATCCTGTTTCCAACAGTGGCCAATCCAGGTCACAAATACCCGGCAAGATCGCAAATATGTACAAAACATTTTATATTGCTTATCCCAGAAATAGTGGATTTTCCCCGTCCATTTAATAACGGTCTATGGACTTTTCCTTTAGGAAGCCGCCTAAACCTTTTTTAAACTAAGTTAACCGCCTTTACCACATTCTCTGGCAACGAATTCCAGAGTTTAATTGCACGTTGAGTGAAGAAATGATATGGTCAGAACAGCGAGCATGACAGAGAAGGCAAATAGCTGTGTTTTGGAGGGATTGAAGTTTCTTTAAGGAAGAGTGTGGAGGACCAGCATAAACAATATTGTAATAATCTAAACAGATCATGAAAAGAGAAAGAACCAAGGCATGAAGAGTGTCATGGCTAAAAAAGTGTTGGATGATTCGAACTTGATGAAACACGAAAAAGCTAGCCCTGGTAAGATGTGAAATTTGAGGTAGGAAAGTTAATGAAGAGTCAAACATAATTCCTAGATACCTACAGTTTGTAACTGGAGTGATTAGGGTACCAAAAAGATTGATGGCGGAAGAGGGTGGTGAAAGGGTTCCTGAAAACTAGCATGCAACTCTCTTTTCTTTATTCAGCACTAGTTTGTGGTCTGATAGCCAAGTGGAGACTAGGTTGAGACATCTTTGGAGGGGGTTGGTAGACAGAGAGAAAGAGGAGGAGGGATATATGAGAAGGATATCATCTGCATAAAAATAAGCAGAGATGCCACTAGATTGTATAAGAGCTGCAAGTGGACTCAGAAAAAGGTAGAACAATAAAAGGGGAAAGGATTGATCCTTGGGGAACACCACAACTTAAATTTCATTTTTCTGAGATGGAAGTGGGAGTCACAACATGAAAAGAACTATTAGAGAGAAGGGAAGCAAACCATGAGTATACTGTGCCAGAAATCCCTAGAGTAGATAGGCAAGAAAGCAGGAGAGAGTGGTCAATAAGGTCAAATACTGCTGAGAGATCCAATGAGACTGCCAGGACAATTTTAGGCTGATCAAGATGGGAATGTATTTCACTGAGGAGAGTTACCATGACTAGCTCAGTGCTGAAATGTGGACGAAATCCGGACTGACGGGGGTGTAATGCTAAAACCTTTTCTGAGAAAGATGACAGTTGAAGGAACACAGATGGGACGGTAGTGGGTTAGGAATTAAGGGGTCTAGGGAAGAATGGGATGAACTGTGGCTGGTTTCCATAGATCTGGGAATTGACCAGTAATAAGACTGAGATTAGTGATCGATAATAATGAAGGAAGCAGGTCCAGTTCTGGGACTTTTAACCAAGAGGAAGGTAAGGTGTCACAATGGCAGTAGGTAGTATTCATGCTAGTCATAAGTTTTTTCAGAGAGACAAGGGATTGGATTTGAAAACAAGACCAATTTGTAACACCAGACTGATACAGGACTATGGATTTGGTGAGGGTAATAGGGCAGCCTATGGTTGGACATGGCCATACGGCCTGTGAAGAGAAGGATTTCGTTAGGTTGTCAATTTTGTCAACAAAAAACTGTGAGAGAGTCTCGGTTGTGGGGGCTTAGTTGGACAGCGTTCTATTTGGGTTAGTCAGTTGTTAGTAGAATGCCAAAGGGTAGTCTGGTCATTAATCAATTTGGAAGAGAAGTCAGCTGAGACTAAGAAGAGTGAAGGTAAGAAGGTATGGGGATCAATTTGAGATAGTTTCCTGCACCACTGCTCGATGCCAGGTGATTGTGTAAAAGGTACAGTACATGGGGAAAATTAAGCTGAAAGAGAATGAGAAAGTGGTCAGGCCAGGAGAGAGAGGTCAATGAAAAGGAGAACGGGGAGATCATTGAGTCTTGCAAGGTGAGAACTAGATCTAAGACATGGCCTACAGTATGGGAGGGAAAAGAGATCCACTGGCAGAGACTTAGGTCAGCGATGAACTTGAGAAAGGTCTTAACTCTGTGAGATTTGGGGTCATCAACATTTTATTTATTTATTTTGTTACATTTGTATCCCACATTTTCCCACCTGTTTGTAGGACATTAAAATCACCTAGGATTAACAGATTAGGAAATTGACTCAATGCATCTGTGATAGCTTGAAGACATGAATCCCAGCATTCCAAGGGAAGAGCAGGGGGACAATAAAAATGAAAGTATATGCATAGGGATAGGCGTATCCAATTT
The DNA here is from genome assembly GCF_901765095.1 of Microcaecilia unicolor. NCBI lineage: Eukaryota > Metazoa > Chordata > Amphibia > Gymnophiona > Siphonopidae > Microcaecilia > Microcaecilia unicolor. The sequence continues at coordinate 204,832,666 of NC_044034.1, forward strand.
AACAAGCAGGAGTTCAGGATAAGAAAATGGAGGTGACAATTCAGTGACTCTAAGACTGGAGTCAAAAATGATTGCTAAGCCAACCCCCTTGTCTCAAGACACAGGATTGAGTGACAAAATAGCCCTCAGGGAGAGAGGCGGACAAACACCATTCTTTGCTAGGAAGCACACTCGTACTCATATAGGCTTCCCTGTGGGATACCACAGGGATCAATACTCGCACCTACACTTTTCAATATCTTTATGTCTCCCTTACTGACGCTTATTCAGTCACTCAACTTGACTCCCTGTGTCTGTGCAAATGACATACAAATTCTCAGTGCTTTCAATCATAACTCAATTAAAGATATTACAACACTAAATAATAAACTAGCAGTGGATTGGTTTTCATCAAACAAACAAACTTAATCCTGAAAAAACACGAGTAATATTTTCTTGGAAAGGAGATCCCAAACTAACAGTTCCAGTTTGTACTGCAGAATCCATAGTTGTTCCTCAATCTATTGTTAAAGACTTAGGAGTCGTCCTGGATCAGAATTTGATTTTCAGACCGCAAATCTCTCATATTATCTGTTCTTGTTTTTATAAACTTCATATGCTCTCCACCGTTTGACATCTATTTACATAAGAAGCTTACAAGTATTAACCCATGCATTCGTTATTACTAAACTCAACTACAGACATTCGACAACTATAGTTTGTGCAATATCTAGCAGTCAAATTAATTACCAGCTCTCGGAAATATGACTGTGTTACCCCGGTCTTACAACAGGAACACTAGTTACCAGATGTTCACAGAATAACATACAAGTTCCTAGTTCTTACCTATAAAATTCACCATTCAGCACAACCATTATATCTTTCTCACTTTTTGATCTCAACAAACTCGATTGACGACTCCCTTCTTTCATGTAATACCTTTAGAAACCATTCAAGGAATCAAAAACCTTTTTATTTCAAGATGCCTACCAGAATCAGTAGTCCCAAAAGTACAAGTCCCTCTCAAAGGTCAAATACCAGCCATTGCTGATGCAATGTTTGAGCTTTATATTATACCTTCTTTTTTACCCTCTCTCTTTCTTCTTTATTTCCTTTCTATCTCTTTCCTATCAAATTTGTAGTTCCTTTCTATATTATTTTATTATAATTAGCACTGCCTAGATAGAATGCTCTTAGGTGGTATATCAAGAAATAAATAAACTTGAAACATGAGACTCCTCACCTGTTCTGACCCAGGTTTTGGTAAGACAGATGATGGAGCATCTTGCATGTGTGATTTGATCACGAATTAGAAATGACTTGGACCATAATGACCTACAGTTCAGAAGTCTGACAGAAAGGCTCTGGTATAAATGTTTAGAGTCGGACAGTAAGGGAACCGGGTAAACAAGTGGAGGAATATGATGCCTACGCTGCGGAGGAGCATAACGATGTCCCTAAATATCAGGAATAGGAGGGCTGAGAAGAAGAGCATCTGATTCCAAAGTGGAACCCGACTAAAAGAGAGTAGATGTCAGTAAAAGACCATGAGTAACTGCCAGGAGAAAGAGCCATCGTGGGTAGGAGACCCGTGGATTCAAAGGTGAAAAATGTAGCAGCGTGCACCTGCTCAATCAGAGGAAGGGTGGGCTCAGGATGGCACTGTGGACAGAAACACCAGCAGAAGCTCAAATCCTACAAGAAAAGGTACATTTAAGCATTCAACAGCACAAGGTCCACCCTCTGTATTAAAACCTCTACATAAGAACATAAGAATAGCCATACCGGGTCAGACCAATGGCCAATCTAGCCCAGTATCCTGTTTCCAACAGTGGCCAATCCAGGTCGCAAGTACCTGGCAGAAACCCAATAGTAGCAACATTCCATGCTACCAATCCCAGGGCAAGCAATGGCTTCCCCATATCTATCTCAATAGCAGACTATAGACTTTTCCTCCAGGAACTTGTCCAGACCTTTTATTAAACCCAGAAGATACGCTAACCACTGTTGCCACATCCTCTGGCAACAAGTTCCAGAGCTTAACTGTTTGCTCAGTGAAAAAATATTTCCTCCTATTTGTTTTAAAAGTATTTCTGTATAACTTCATTGAGTGTCCCCTAGTCATTGTACTTTTTGAAAGAGTAAAAAATTGATTTACTTCTATCATTCTACACCACTCAGGATTTTGTAGACCTCAATCATATCTTCCCTCAGCCGTCTCTTTTCCAAACTGAAGAGTCCTAACCTCTTTAGCCTTTCCTTATATAAGAAGAGTTCCATCCCCTTTATCATTTTGGTCCAATCTCTCATGAACAGATTGTTCACTAGCCTGCCCCATCCACCTTCCTATAGGGAGCCTGAATTTCAGATCAACCCACATTCTGCAAAAAAAAAAAAAATACTACCTGATCCATTGAGACTCACTCCCCAGTCCCCTATTACCTTCTCTCAATAATGTTTGCACTGTACGATATAGATGCCATAGTTTGTTCAAACTTCCTCAATGTGCCTGGCAAAATATTCCCTCTTAAAACTTTGCAGGGCTTTTAAATATACATTAACCACAGCCTGACAGTTTTTCCTCTCTCTTTCCAATCTTGTCCTTTTCCAAACCCACTCTAGCCCTATCACCTTTTATCTCAACTCATACAATTCTGGAATATACCATCCCTTACAATAACTTTCTCTAACCAACACAAAATGGGACAGGGCTATCTCATCCAAGACACTCCACATCATTTCACACCAGCCTGAGTACTAGTCCTCAACTGAGAACCCTGAACAATACACTCACCCTCCAAATCTTTTGCCTTCCACAACTCCTGATCAATATTTCTCCTAACCTCCTTCCATATCCTCCCTCTAAACTGACATCCTTCCCCTCCTCAAAATCCCAATAGCACCAGCCTCATACTTCAACACCACTTTCTGGCCCTCTGTAATAAAATCAGGTCCAACAAGTTACCTCCACAATGAGTGGGTCCTCTTACAAGCTGCCTCAGACCTGCAGTGGCCAAAATTGCCACTGACTATCCTGTTGGGATCCAGTCAGCACTTGTTAATCAGGTAGAGCTTCTCCAAGCTGGTTAACTAGCATTGACAATTAACCCCACACTTTATAACAGTGATTTTCAACCAGTCCTTGTGACACACCTAGTCAGCCAGGTTTTCAAGATACCCACAATGAATATGCATGCAAATTTATCTCATGCATATTCACGGTGAGTTTCTGAAAACCTGATTGTCTGTGTGTGTCTGAGGACTCCGTTGAGAACCTCTGCTTTATAATGCTATATTTTGTCAAAACAGCCTAATAAAATGTCTCCATTCCTCTCCAGTTATAGGTACATTTCACAAGCAAGAGTACCTTCTTCCTTTTGTCTGTCTGCTCACATATACATCTGCATGCTGAGTAGCTGGATAAACACACAGAAGGGGCATGCTGAGTGAAGTTTGACTGTAAGATATGCTTTTTATGACCCTAAACAATTGCAATCTTTTCTAGATAATAAATGCCATATCCAATTAGTAACTCCTAGCTAGATAGCATTTGAACAGTTGTCGCCTACAGGCTATAATAGGTCTTCTTGGTATCCTTTCCTTCTGTGGGGTGGTTTAACTACTTTATTTCATGTATTTCCTTCTAGTTTTCTGGGGTCTTTTTTGATTGGGGACTGAGGGAATAATGAGATTAGTAGTTTATTTTTGTTATGGATTCCTTTCCTTCTTTTTATATTCATTCTGTACTAATCTCTTCCTATTTTCTGTATCAAGTGTATTACTTGTATATTCTTGTAAAAATTCTCTATAAATAAAAAGGTTTTAAAAATACTGTATGTTGTTTATTCTGAATTTCAAATAAAGACTTCTTGTAAATTAAAAAAAAATACAGAGAAGAGGCAGCAGGAGCCCAGGAGTCATGCGGGTGGCAGGGAACCCAGACCCCATCACCTAAACAAAGTTAGGACTGGTGGTGGCTATCCCCAATAACCATCTTCCCCCAATGTCCCTGCCTTGTAAACATGTTTACTAAAGTAAGGGCATGTCCAGGGACTGGCAATGGTAGCAGCCCATCCCTTCCTGGCTTCCGTACAAGAGGCAGGACATGGGTGAGCAATGGGCACTTACAACCTGCTACTGCCACCAGTATTATAAGCTTATAGTTACAGAACAGGGAAGAGTAAAAAGAGGGGGGTTGTTGTAGGCTTCTAGAGGAAGAGGAAATGAGCTCAGAGTTTCCTAGTTACTAGGTTCCAGGAGAGAGATTTTAGGCCAGTCCTGGATTTCTGCCAACCTCATCCTGATACACTATGGGACCTGCACCACCGATTTCAATAGGTAGAATCAGGGACTACTAATACCATGCTGCTTTGGGATTTCTAAATTTATTAAATTCTGTGGTACAACCAAAGCTATTTACATAATAACTACAGATACTTACTGGTAAGTTTAAAACCAGGACTAGTTAAAAAGTCTCCCTCCTGTAACTGGTTAAGTTAACAGCTCTGTGAGCCACTGTGTCACACTAAGAGGGCAAAGTTTGTATGTGTGTATCAGGGAAGAATTTCTGGGAGCAAGGTTGGAACATACTGAACTTACATGTTTTTGGATGTCCAGAAATGTGCACATAAGTTTTAATGGAAAAAGCACCCACGCAAATAGGAAGTTTAGATTTATATACATATTTTCCTGTAAACATGTGAGGTCTGTAAGTAAAAAGTGCACACAAGTGTTTCACATATATACTTTTTTTTTAAGTTGTCCTCATGAGTGTGCACTTTCCAACAAAGTTAGCAAGAACAAAATACCCAACTTGGCTAGATGTAGGGTTCCTGCAATTGAGTCTGATATATACTTTGGAAGACAGGCAGAAGAGTAGAGATATGATAGAAATATTTAAATATCTCTATGACATAAATGCACAGGAGGCGAGTCTCTTTCAATTGAAAGGAAGATCTGGAATGAGGGAACACAGGATGAAGGTGAAAGGAGACAAACAGGAGTAACATGAGGAAATACGTCTTCACAGAAAGGGTAGCAAGTGTGTGGAACAACCTCCTGAATTCAAGAAAGCTTGGGACAAGAACATAGGATCTCTAAGGGAGAGGAAGGGATGGTGGTAGATGGCATGGGTGGATAGTCTTTATCTACCTTCATTTTTCTCTGTTTCTATGATGGTAGAGATGTGTTGTATTTTGTCCATGTAACAGGTGAATGTCCTATTGAAGTCATACAACTCAGTGACATAATTATAGCATACCCGCTTTGGGTGAATCTCTTCATAAAGGTGGTTAATGAATCAATCAATAAATATATACATACCGAGTAACAATGTTGCAATGTCTATATATTATTTTAAATTTATTATTAAAATTTATACCTGCTCATCATTTCATTCCTAAGCGATTTACAAAAAACATACACAATACCATACACAAACTATATATCATTAAACACATTAACATAGGAAAAAATCTATTAATAAATAATAATCATGTAAATAAAATACTCCATCACTCAGAATAAGCAAAGAAAATGAATAAGCCTTCACTAATGTACAAAAAAGCAAATATTCTCTTTCATGCCAAATGAGGAAGTATCTTCCAATGGACAGAACTCTGCACCTAAAGGAGTCGAGAACAACTCCAAACACAAATCTCTTGTACAATTGGAATTCTACCATACAAGCATATAGCTTTGCTGAAAATCAATACATTTAATATTCTATTATTTTCTCAAACCTACCTGCTCCTCAGTCCTCCTGCTGATGCCACCTGTGCCAACCTTGTGAGCTTGCTCCTGAGCATCAGCTCGCCATGTGCTGGTCACCTTTGTTGTGTGAGCCTGCTCCTGGCTATCTTTCTTCCAGATATTGCTACTTGGCTCTATAGGTGGAAGGCCTTCGATGTCATCAAAACTCTAAAAACACACAAGAAATTCCAGGAAAACAGGGGGAAAGAATGGTCCTGTGCAACCTGTATAGACTCCTTGTACTGTCCCAAATTCAGCCTTCTTGCAGCCCAAGTCCATTGCATTAGCTGATGACAGTCACACACATAAATGGAACTCAAGATGTCGTGGACTGAATCTAATAGGAGAAACCAATCTTTTTCTGTTTAGGACATGTCATGAGTATCAGTCTTTAACTCTCAGATAAGACCAGAGTCAGTTTGATAAATAGAGATTTTTACTGTTAATGTCTTACTCATGGTAACATAGTAGATGACAGCAGATAAAGACCTGAACGGTCCATCTAATCTGCTCAACAGTCACATTCCATATCAATTCATTATTAAATAAACCAACAATGAATGTAGAAAAAGTTTGTATACTTGATCCTGATCTTTCTTTGCCATTTTTGGGACACAGACTTGTTGGGAGCAGGATACTGGGCTAGATGGACCATTGGTCTGACCCAGTATGGCTATTCTTATGTTCTAAGTCTGTCCAGCACTGGCATCCCATCCCAACTACAGGAGTTGCCATTGAAACCTTCCCCAGCCCATCCTGATCTATCTTTGCCATACACAGGTCACAGAGCTTAGAAGTCTGCCCAGCACTGGCCTTAGTTCCTCATAGCTGGAATCGCCATCTAAGCACCACTCAGCACATCAACATCCATGAGATTACTTATGTTTTCTTTTATACCATCCTCTTTCTAATTAGAGGATGGTATAAAAACAAAATTCTAATGACTAGTTGGCAATTTGCCATCATGTCAACCACATACAGTCAGTTTTTACTTCCAGTAATCTCCAGGTACATTCCCTGTGGCACTATGGTGATACACTATATCAGTGCTTCTCATTTTTCTCCTGTTGCAATGTCACAATTACGAGACATATTTGCTTATACCAGAAGTCCACTGCATGTAAATCTATCCCTTGTATATTCATTGTGGTAATCCTGAAAATCTGACTGGCTAGATATACCCCCAGGAGAGGCTTGAGAAGCACTGCTCTATGCAATACAACATCCACGATAAATCCTGGGACCCAAGATTCCACAATTAAAGACACTTATCGTAAATTCTGATGAGTACCACCACATGCATTCAAGCACAAACACACACACAAACAAAGGTCCAAAACAACATGTCAGTTCTTCAGTATGTAGATTTTCTATGCACAAAAGATACTATCAACTGATCCACCACACAAGGCCAGCCCTATCATTAGGCAAACCAGTCACCTATAGCACCAAAATTTACAGGACTGGCAAAACGTTAAGCAGAACCAGACAGAAGGAGCAGTATGAGTGGAGAGTGATGGAGATCTCTCTTCCCCGATGAGAGAATTCAGTCAGCTAAATCCATACAGTTTGAAAATAAAATTGAAAATATCCAACTTTCTGCATTCTGAACAAAATTCTCTCTTTAAATTTCATAACACCAAACTCACCTAGAACATCTGCTATGCCTTAGTGACATCATCAGGCTTATTTTCAAAAGAGAAGGGCACCCATCTTTCGACACAAATTGGGAGATGGGCGTCCTTCTCTCAGGGTCGCCCAAATCAGCATAATCGAAAGCCGAACTGCTTTCCGTCACGGGGACGACCAAAGTTCCTGGGGGCATGTCAGAGGTGTAGCGAAAGCAGGACTGGAGCGTGCCTAACACATGGGCATCCTCGAGCAATAATGGAAAAAAGAAGGGCGTCCTTGACGAGCACTTGGCCGACTTTACTTGGTCCATTTTTTTCTTACGACCAAGCCTCAAAAATGTGCGCAAACTGACCAGATGACCACCGAAGAGAATCGGGGACGACCTCTCCTGACTCCCAAAGTGGTGACTAACCCCCTCCCACCCTGAAAAAAACTTTAAAAACTTTTTTTGCCAGCCTGAAATATCATACTCAGGTCCATCGCAGCAGTATGCAGGTCCCTAGGAGGGGAGGTATGTGTGTGTCAGCGGAGGCGTAGCAAAGGCTTGGATGTTCTGAACTGCCCCCTCCCCCCAAAGGGACAGCCAAATTTCAAGGGAGTGGAGGAGTGGCCTAGTGGTTAGAGCACTGGTCTTGTAATCCAGAGGTGGCCGGTTCAAATCCCACTGCTGGTACTTGTGATCCAAAATCCAAATAAATGAAGGGGGTGTCCTTCTCACAGAAACATCCACATATGGGACGGAGACATAGCAAAGGACGTCCTTCACCCATACTCTAAAAAAAAAAAAAAAAAAAGACATCCCTGATGAGCACTTGGATGTTTTCACCAGGACTTGTATTTTTCTAAGGTTGTAGATGGCAATTTATTTAAGGTTGTAGACAGCTATTATACATGCATCTTGTCTGCATGTATGAAGCCGTCTTTGGCATGCACAGAGCAGCCAAACATTATGCTTGGCTGCTCTACACTGGCTTCCCCTCCTTAGGAAGGAAATTGTGTGCAAATGAACTAACAGTGAGCAGCTCATTTGCATGCAATTTCCTTCATGCATGCCCGTTCCTTTCCGAATCGCTAAGGGATCGGTAAGGGAAGGTTTTTTTCTGTTCAGTTAGTGCATCAGTTAGTCAGTTAGACACCCGGTTGGTGTCCTGGCATGTCAGGGGGACCAGTGCACTTCGAATGCTGGCTCCTCCCACAACCAAATGAGTTGGATTTGGTCGTTTTTGAGATGGGCGTCCTCCGTTTCCATTATGGCCGAAAAACGGGGATGACCATCTCTAAGGTCGACCTAAATGTTGAGATTTGGGCGTCCCCGACCGTATTATCGAAATGAAAAATGGACACCCATCTTGTTTCGATAATACTGGTTTCCCCACCCCTTCACCGGGACGTCCTGCGAGAACGCCTTCAGGAAAACGATAATACGGTCAGGGATGCCCAAATCTTGACATTTAGGTCGTCCCTAGAGATGGTCATCCTTAGATTTGGTCGTTTCTGATTTTTGGTGATAATGTAAACTAAGGACGCCCATCTCAGAAACGACCAAATGCAAGTCCTTTGGTCATGGGAGGAGCCAGCATTCGTAGTGCACTGGTCCCCCTGACATGCCAGGACACCAACCGAGCACCCTAGGGGGCACTGCAGTGGACTTCATAAAAAGCTCCCAGGTACATAGCTCCCTTACCTTGTGTGCTGAGCCCCCAACCCCCCCCCCCCAAAAAAAAACACCACTATCCACAACTGTACTTCACTACCATAGCCCTTACGAGTGAAGGGGGCACCTAGATGTGGATACAGTGGGTTTGTGGTGGGTTTTGGAGGGCTCACATTTACCACCACAAATGTAACAGGTAGAGGGGGGATGGGCCTGGGTCCGCCTGCCTGAAGTGCATTGCACCCACTAAAACATCTGTGATGGACCTGAGTATGACATTTGAGGCTGGCACAAAATATTTTTAAAGTTGTGTTTTGAGGGTGGGAGGGGGTTAATGACCACTGGGGGAGTAAGGGGAGGTCATGCCCGATTCCCTTCGGTGGTCATCTGGTCAGTTCGGGCACCTTTTTGTGCCTTGGTCATAAGAAAAACTGGACCAGGTAAAGTCATCCAAATGCTCATCAGGGATGCCCTTTTTTTCCCATTATGGGTCGAGGACACCCACATGTTAGGCACGCCCGTCCCGCCTTCGCTACTCTTCCAACACACCCCAAGGAACTTTGGTCATCCCTGCGACAGAAAGCAGTTGGGGACGCCCAAAATCGGCTTTCGATTATGCCAATTTGGGCGACCCTGTGAGAAGGACACCCATCTTCCGATTTGTGTCAAAAGATGGGCGTCCTTCTCTTTCGAAAATAAGCCTGTTGGGCAGGGGCGTAGCCAGACACCCAAGTTTGGGTGGGCCTGGACCCAAGGTGGGTGGGCAGAACTCCGCCTTGTCCTACAAGTGATTTGGTTTCTCCTTCTCTCGCCTGCATGCCATATGGTCTTTCAAACATCCCCTCTCCCCCATATACCTTTTAAATAGCAGATTTTCACCGGCAGCAAACAGTTGTTGGGAGTTTTTGGCTGGTGGGGCTTGGGGCCCCTGCCAGCCACATTATAGGTGTGCTGCTACTTGGTGGGCCTGAACCTAAAGTGGGTGGGCCTGGGCCCACCCCAGCCCACCCTTTGCTACGCCACTGCTGTTGGGGAGTCTTATCCTTCCTAAAACCCTGGCTGGCAGACAGAAGCAGGAGCTGGATCATGTAGTCCTGACAGTTAGGCTGAGAATAGGGGAAGCACTGGAACAGTGACCGAGGCAGCAGGAAGCTGGGGGAGGCTGCTTCTGCTCTGAGCTACAGTGCTTCTAGCACCAGCCTTAGAAACTAGCAGAAGGTGGGGAAAGGTGATTAGGACTCTTACCATCCTACTTTCCCCTCTCCTCTCACAGCACTGATTTTTCTGGGGGCAATTTCTACAAATAAGCTAGCTTTGTACATACCATGACAGGAATGATCCTGACTCCAAAGCCAGAGTATGATCAAATTTACTGCTAACGCTCGCTATAAAACTTGCATCATGCCCTCTGGAGTTTATACAATGTAACATGTATAGGCAACCTATTCAGGTGTGTTTAGAAATTCTTTTTGATCTACTCTGTGGCACTCAAAATGATGGGAACATTTTCTATATCTATCTTGGACTGCATTTATTGGTACCAGAAGATCTCTGTCTCGCCACACGATTTATAGAGTAATTGCTTGGGACTGACCTCTAACTTATTATCTCGACTTCTAGTTGAAGGTAGTAAGGGGTTGGGTAGAGGGTAGGGAGATATGGATTGCTCAAAGTTTGATGACAGATATTATACTGCTATTACCATCTGCTTGCTTTTTACTTATCTCTGTATACTTACAGGTGCTGGTTGTATCTGTTATGTGTTATCATCAATAAAAATTGTTGTACCATAATGCTGTTCTAGTGTTTGTCTCTTTTACCACTAAATCTGATTTTATTGTATCCAGCTTTTTACTAGTTGGGATGAGGATGTTCAAATTGCTCATGTTTGATCTATTCTTACTGTACACCGCCTTGAGTGAATTCCTTCAAAAAGGTGGTAAATCAATCCTAATAAATACAATAAATAAATAAATTATCAAAACTGCTATGAGATCATGGGACTGTGGTATTTCAACCCTTTAATAACATCTAAATTCTTTTTGTGACAAAGATGTGGAAGGACATTCCAGTGCACATCACCTGCTACCACGCTATATAGGTCAAATCTATTTCCTCCCTCTTCTTGCCCCTCTTCCTCCCTAATATGTTAGAAAGACGTACTATGTGATACAACATCATAGCTGCATCCCCTGATACATCGTCTACACAAGAACATGGTCAGCAGCACACAGCAGGATCTTTACTGAAATGTATATTTTTAGGCTCTACTGCTGAAGTCTATGTTTGGGAAAAGTTTGCAGTACTATTGCTCTTGTGCCAAGATCCCTTCCCACCCTGTTCCCCATCTGTGTGCATGAGTCTCAGTCTCGGCGGCAATATATTCTCTTGTTTTTGGAAAGTGTCCACACCCAGCTAAGATCAAGTATCTTGCTGCTCTCAGAAAAGGCAAAAGAGACATGGAGGGTAAGACATAAATTCAGAGGCAAAGAGAGAAGAGAGACACTAACATGGAGAGACAGAGGAACAGGAGCAGAGAGTGTGATGCAGCATTTCCAAAAATGACATTTTGAAAGATTTGGACATAACATGGTTTTGTTTTTTGATCATTCCTGTGATTTTTGTCACTATAGGTTCAAATGGAAAGTATTTATGCATCAGTTTTATAAATGCTGATAGCATCAGAGAAAAATGTAAAAAATGTACTTAGTGAAAAAAGATAGGGACCGTGTGCCAGTGAGCACCAGCCTTAGACTACGATCTTTGGTGATCTCAGGTTAGTCTTGCTATTTTACTTATGGCATCTCTATCTATATTACCACTTAATCAGGTTTATAATTGGGTTGTCTGGAAATGAGAGGAGCTTGTACCAGTACTGCCAAGGGACCTAGTTCCTGGAGGAAGACAAGGTCAGTCCTAATTTTGTGACAACCCTCCTAGTGCATTATGGTAACTTGAGTGCTGATTTTGTGAGGAAAAGGCAGGACTACAAATTCCAAGCTTCACTTGGATACGAGTTCAAATTCCAGCACTGGCCAAATGTCTCCTTCCAGAAGCTGATGTGTCATGAAAGCTCTGGAGTACTGTAGCTCTCAGCCACTAGAAAAAGATGGATTCAACCCATGTGACACATTTGATCCTGAATCACTTGGAGGTATGTTGTACTGGACAAATGAATGAGCCCTGAAAATTTGTGATGGCAGCTTAAGTCTCTATGAAGCCCTTTTACCAAACAGAAGTAAAAAGTGGTCTTAGTGCACCCTTTTGTGGGTTATTTCCACACACTAAGGTCATTTTTATTGCTGGGGTGAAATAGCCAATTTTCTAACATTTTCAATTATGGTCACACACTAATATCCACATTAATTATTTATTTAGATTTTGCTCACACCTTTTTCAGTAGTAGCTCAAGGTGAGTTACATTCAGGTACTCTGGATATTTCTCTGTCCCAGGAGGGCTCACAATCTAAGTTTGTACCTGAGGCAATGGAGGGTTAAGTGACTTGCCCAAGATCACAAGGAGCAGCAGTAGGATTTGAGCTGGCCACCTCTGGATTGTAATACCAGTGCTCTAACCACTAGGCCACTCCTCCACATTAGTGCAGGAGCCCCTACCACCACCTGTTTTGCAGGCGGTAGCGACACGCTCTAAACCAGCGCTAATCAGTTAGTGTGCAGCAATGTTGCTGCACAAACTGATTAGCACAGAATACAGCACTGTGCCAAAAAATAAAAATTTTTAGTAATGGGTAGTGCACATATGGCAAAGTTACCACAGGAAGCCTCAGCACACCTCATGGTATGCCATTTTTTTGCTGTAGTAAGCTTACATTAGTGCTTACCACAGCTCTGTGAAAGGGCCCCTAATCCTTCCCTTTTTATTCTTGCCCTTACTTCATTCCCTCTGAAGAAATATAGAAACAATTTTTATAAGTTCCCAAATATAGAGACTGTATCCATTTAGGATCTAATCCAGAGGTTCTCAGCCCAGTCCTTGGGACACACCTAGCCAGTCAGCTCTTCAGGGTATCCACAATCAATATGCATGAGACAGATTTTCATACAGTGGGGGTAGTACGCATGCAAATCTCTCTCATGCATATTTATTAGGGAGATCCTGAAAACCTGGCTGGCTAGGTCCCGAGGACTAGGTTGAGAGCCTCTGATCTAATCCAATAGTACACAGCTCTAGACCTAGAGGGCCACAAACAAGTCTGGTATTCAGGGAGGTATGTTTGGTTTAACAAACAAGAATGGAGTTTTTTTAACCCTCAATCTGAACAAAGCCAGATATTGCAATGCTGCTTGTCATCAGGCATCCCTCCTTCCCCTAGTGCTAGCATTAGCAAAATAAAGTGTGCAACAAGTACCCAGTGTACCTGAATGCAACTCACCTTGAGCTACTACTGAAAAAGGTGTGAGCAAAATCCAAATAAACAAACAAATGATGGAATATCCCTCAAGCACTTTCACCAAGTATCTGATTGATATTGTAACCCTCCAATCATGTGGAACATCACAGCACTGGGTCAGAATAATGAACTGAAAACAAAAGCACAAGGAACCTTCAAGATTGGGAGGCATCAACTCAAATTTTATTGGACACCGAAACATGTACCGTATTGGATCTGACCAATAAAATTTGAGTTGATGCCTCCCAGTCCTGAAGGCTCCTTGTACTTTTGTTCTCTCTGGTTTCCCTCTCCTGCGTTGTCTGCAGGACAATGAACTGCCATTTAGAGGGACAGCAGTTTTGGTTGGAGGGGCCAAATAAACCCAATCTCTAGCCCCAACTCCAAGCTCTCTAGTTATTGTTGTTGTGTTGGGCAAAATATTGGTTGGGTCATGGCCCAGTGGCCACTCCATTTCGCTGTTTATAATTTATGTCATCCTAAAGCATCTCCTTCCAACCACTACCAGAGATGATCCACTCACATTCTGCAAACAGCTCAAATCTGGAACATGACTGGTGAGCATATCACAGAGCCCTGCCTAGCAAGTATAGATTTATAGTGCCATTCAAAAAACAGAGTGGAATCTTTTTCAGAGTCAATCACAGACACCTAGATTCTCCCCAACTGCACATAGCCGATGCCGGGTGGAGGCAGTATTTACAGTATTGCCTGTGGCCTGAAGACACATTGCTCCTTAAATGGATGTTCAAGGACATATTGCTAAAGTGTCTTTTGCAATTACAGCTCTGGGCTGCATATATTAGTATCAGGTTATAGTCTGTTTAACAGCTTTAAGAAAAAAAAAAGCAAAATAAAATAAACAAAAAACCACATATTGGCCTTCCAATGAAAATGGCACAGTTTAGTTTATTCCACAAGGAACTTTGTAGGAGGAGGAAAAGGAAGGAATGTAGTGGGGTTTTACTACACCTGATTGTTTGTTGTAGACCACTTTACAACCTAGAAATGTTGTATGGAAGTTCAATAAAATGAAATGAAAATGAAGCAAAGTAGACATGATGTGCCCTACCAGATTTCACAGGCCCTTCTCCATGTCAGGATTCACCAGGAGAGTTAAAAAGAGATCTCTGTCAGCCAGCACAGATCTGAGCTAAAAATGCGAGAACACCACCACAGAGAATCTCTGATTTGTTTTACTTTAACCCTCATGTTCACATTCATCTTTTATTTGATATACTGCCACAGGGAATACCATCTTACTGATTTACAAATTGTGAATAACAAGAGAAACACAGTAATGAAAAGAACTACAGTTCAAATAGAAATATGAAAACTATATCTATCCATAAAAGAGCAACTGAGAAATCAGGGATACAACAGGACCAGCAGGTTCAGTGCACCAAACAAAGGCCCCCAAAGGTCAAGGGCAGCAAAAGGGGGATAGATAGAGAAAAGATTCAGGAAGCAGACTCAAATACCTGCCTGAATAGGTGGGTTTTAAGGGCTGCCTTAAATTCCTAGTGAGATTGCAACACACATAAACTGAGGGGGAGAGTATTCCAAAGAGTAGGACCCAAGACATTAAACATCCATTGCTTACAGGGACAGAGAAATATCTGCTGAGCCTGTACCTGAATGTAACTCACTTTGATCTACAAGTGAAAAAGGTCTGAACTAAATCCAAAGTCCTTTCCCTTTCTTTTTACTTGTGAGGCACCATCTGTAGTTTACAGCAATGATCCAGGACAGAGAGGCTGTAACCTCAGTTCAGCTCATATTCAGTTTGTTTTCGCTTAACTTTCTTGATTTATTTATACACTAATCGTAAAGCCCGTTAAAATGGGCGACATTTTTGTTGTGAAAAATGTAAAGTTCCTCGGAGTGTGTATGTTTGAGTGTGCGTGAGAGAGAGTGAATGTGCGAGTGTGTGTGTGTGACAGAGAGAGAGTGAGACTGGGTGTGAGTGTGTCTGTGAGAGCGAGAGAGTGTGTGTGTGAGAATGAGAGCGTGTGTGTGAGCGTATGTGAGACACAGTGAGTGTGAGAGAGAGTGTGTTTCACACAGATACAGTGTGTGTGAGACAGAGAGAGTGTGAGAGAGTATGTGTGCGATACACAGACTCTCTGTGGGACCGAGAGAGTGTATGAGACAGAGAGAGTGTGTGAGAGTGACTGTGTGACACATAGAGAGTGCATGTGATACAGTGTGGGGCATAGAGTATGAGAGAGACAGTGTGTGAGAGTGAGAGAAAGACACTGACTGTGAGAGAGTGTGTGTGTGACAGAGATACCTCCCCCCTCCTTCTCTCTCTGGTCTCAGGACCCCCTCCCCCTCATCCCCCCTCTCTGCTGAAGAAATGAGAGTGGATGTGCACAGTACAGTTTTATATACTGCATTCTTTGTGTCTGCGTGTGGGTGTGAGAGAGAGAGAGAGAGAGAGAGAAAGTGTGTGTGTGTGTGTGCGTGTCTCTCAAAGAGAGAGAGCGTGTGGGGGGGAGGGGAGGGGGAAAGAGAGAATGAAAAAAAAAGGCAAACAACTTCAGCTGTGGTGGCAAGGGAGAGGTGTTGCGCTCTAAGTAGCCGCAAAAAAAATTGCCAGTGCCAGCCCCATACAGCGGTGACAGAAAAGCAGCAGGCTGCACACATCTGCCAACTGCAACCTGGGGGAGGAGAGTTGTCCATCATAGTCTGACGTTTAGCAGATCCAAAGTCAGAGCGAGGTTTTTAACGCTTCCCCTTTCATCTGTGAACGATGTCGTTACTCGCATAGAGCCCCCCCCCTTCTCTGGAAACACCATGTTTGGCGCATGCGTCAGTCACAGTGTGCGGAGCCGAACTCGTGGGCTCCAGGTAAGGAGCCCAGAGGCAGTGGCAGGCCGGACAGCAAACATTTCAGCACTCCCGCCCCCACCGCTACATTTCACTACACTCGCCTTAGCTCTGCCGCCCCTTATTTTCATCTTCGCCAGCCACTTCGCTCCTCCCTTTGGCCTTCGGGGGATTTGTAATTGCTGGTGGCATCTGTGTGCCAAGAGCGCAGTTCCTTGCGAACAGCTTTTCCCTCACCAGCACTTCCTTCTCCTGACGGCAGAGACCTGTGATGTGCCACGCATGCGCAGAACAGGTGCGCTGTTCTGCGCATGCGCGGCACGTCGGTCACTCTTCATTTATATAGTAGGATTGTTTGTTCCATTTTAAGCAATGTGTATAATGATTACAGGGGGCAAACCTGACAATTTAAAAATCTCTAGGAGAGAGCCTCTCCCATCAATACATTTGTTGCCATCTTGCAACACACCTTGTAGTTCTTTTGGTCTTTTGTCCATTTTTGATCATGTTTTAAATAACACTTTATATGTTCTCAGGCCCTCCTGTTCCCCCTGCATTGACCAGTTCTCATTAACAACTAAAGTTTAGCTGAAAGAATCTTAAACTGACACAGTGGAGAGCTGGCAGCAGCAGTTCAACACACACTGGCTCAACAGGATTGGCTAATCTAGCTCCTTCATTTGCATATCTTTAATGCTGCAGCATTGTGGTTATAAACCAGTGTTAGTGATTTTAAGATTCTCAAAACCTAACAGTATTCTTGTTAGGTACATGTTAAAATTAGAGCATTGAGTTGTGTAGGTTCCAGAACTCTTTAGAGTACATTTAACCAACAGAAATGTTCGGTTTTTTTAACCCTCTCAAGTTAACATTCATTAACAATAAATTGTTTTGCTTTGGCTGTGTCCTCCTCCCTACCCATAGTAGCCTTCCAATCTGTGCACACATTTAAGATGTGAGTTAGGGAATGGGAGATACCTAGCTTCCATGCATTTTCCTTCTCTATAACTTCCAGATCCTACCAGGTCAGTTTTCTAATCAGATTGCAATTTTTGCCACTATCATTGCCACTGCTCAGTTTAAATGAACTGTTAAGCCTATGCTGTGTTCTTCATACTCAAGACGATCAGATAGTGATTAACCCACTGGCTAAGGATTTGCTATACTGGAAAAACACAGCTTAAGTGTCACCAACCATTAGCAGATTGCTAAGGCAAGAAGTGAATATATGATTGCGCAATGAAAATGTATTTTTTCAGACTTTTCTTGTGTTCGTACTTTGATCATATACTTCAGATTGCCAAATGTCTTGGTACAATGAATTCCAGGAAACATGTTTCTGTTGTTATATATCTGCAGGGATTAGCATCGCCAACCTTTGAAAGCCTAATTCCTGGCACTAAGGCATCATAAACTCAGTCTCAAAACAATCCTCCCCTCTCCTCCAAATTATCCCTCTCCAAGTTTAGCCCTTTTCACATTCCCCCTTCCCCTTTCAGATTCCTCTTTCCCTGTACCACCATCACCACTGCCTATCAGGATCCCCCATCACCATTTCCCTTCTTTAGGTTCCTCTGTCACCATTGTTGATCCCCAGAATGCAAGATGAGCCCTTGGTAAAAAAGAAAAAAAACCCACAACTATTACCAAAAGGCTGACCTTCCTCCACCTTCCCTTTCCCCCTAGTCAGATTAGTAGCAAAGATGGCAGGCTGGCAGTGTAGGAACATAAAAAGCACACACTCCCCAATCTCTGTAGCTGCTTATGCTTGTCCTTTTCTTTGCTTCCTGAAGGCACGTTTGTGCATCGTAGGGGAAGAGCAGGCAAGTGGACTGGGATCACATATGTCACATGTCCCTGCTCTGATGATTTGCCTTGCTTATATCACCGTGCCCTAAAAAACTGAGAGCAACTTGAAGGGGAAAAGGTCTGAGAGTGGGGTGATAGGAATCCAAGGAGGAAGGGGGATTAGACATGATATCTGAGGAAATGGGAAAGGAAACATATGGAGAAACATTTGGTAAAAGGAGGGAAAAGGGAGGAATCTAAGTATGGAGAAGTTGATGAGGATGCTAGTGAAAGCAGAGGAGATGGAAATGAATTTAACGGGGATGGGGAATTGAGAAATACCTAAGAGTGAGGAGAAGAACTTGAGAGACGATAAAGAGAAATGGGACAGGGTAGATGAAGAGGAACAAGATCCTAAGAAATGTAGAATGAGCAAAGATGGAAAAGAGGGGGAAAAGGAGGAATCAAAAGGTAGAAGATCAAGGCTGATGTGGAAGAGGTGGAAAGGAAATTCTGAGAAGAAATTGAGATTCATTTAAGAGGTGTGAATGATGGAGTGATACCCAAAGAAGAAGAAGGGAAGATAGAGCAGATTTTGGTGTCTTGGGGGAGATGGTAAGTGGTAGGTAAACAAGAACCTGCTGAGAGGAGAAAGAGGAGGAGAGAGAGGAGGGGAGATGAGAGGGAATGGAAGAAGATGCACCGCAACATATGCACTCCTCTTTTTAAACCCTAGTTCTGTCCAAGTACATCATGAAAGAAAGTCAGTCTAATTTCTTTTTCAGTTTATGACAGATTGAAAAGCAGGACACCTGGTCATCCTAATCCCCATGTTGCTACTCCAACTGTCAACACTGCTTTAGGAACTTTGGATGAGGAGGGCTGGAAGACTAAATGGGCTAAGCCTGGGCTGGGCTACAGCCACATCTCTTCCTCTCTCCAAAGTTAGTGTGAGGCAGAAAAAAGTACCACCCCACTCTCAGCTCAATCTTGGAGACCTGGAAATTCTGGATGAGGGCAGTTCCTGAAAACTAGACCATCCAGGAGATTTGACAATCTTACTAAGAACGGAGTTCCTGTGAACTCCTGCTGACCTTGAGCTGGCAGTGCAAACTCCGTTCCGGCATTTGTGGTAAACTGTGTACTTCCTCAGCATTCCACCGGTCTGTGGATTCTTCCCATAATTACTCAAGTGTTTGTCAATAATATATTGTTATTTGCATGTGTCCTACAGAGATATTCTTAACAGTGGCAAACAAGTCACACTGAATTACTGTAGCACAGAGCAATAGTTTCCACAACAGTATGCCCTTACAAAAATGCATGTATGCTGCTCCAGACTCCCTCCCCTCACCCCATTTCCTCACCTCTAAAGGGAAATTCACAACCCCCGTTGATCGCCTTTTCTCTCTGAGTTTCCTCTTCTCAATCTGGGTCTTGTTCTTCCTCTGTCCACTACCTTTCTTCTCCTTGGCCTTAGGAGATAGTGTCCCTGTGCTTTCGCCCTCTGTTTGTCCAGAGAAGAGAGTTTTCCTTGGGGAGTCAGGGGCCTTTCTCCCCCCCAGCACTCTATCCTGCTCTTGGGCAGGCCCTGCTATTCTGCTGTCACCAGCAGGCCTCTGGGTGGTGGATTTCTGATGGGCCTCTCTTGACTTGGGAAGCTGAGCATCTTTAGCTTGGGTCTCAGAGACCACACTGCCACTGAGGCTGGAGGATGAAGAGGAAGATTTGAGCCTCATTCTCTCTCTTTTGGCCTTCCACTCCTCAAGGAAAGGCACCTGGTCACCACTGGATGTCTTGGAGTCCTTGCTTGACATAGTCTGCCTCTAGTCTCTCTATTTGTAGCCTCCAGACCTGTAAGACCTATAGATGGCAAAGAAAGAGAATCAAGAATCGTGTGTTATGTAAAATGTCAGAGATCTTGGAACTCACAGGTACTTGTAATGTGATGACCCTGAACTGTTTCCTTACTCTCAGGACCTCAGAAATGTACAGCACTATTATCCTAACTCCTTCTCCAAAATACACCAACAACTTTGTCCTGTGTCTCATTGTCAGAGATCGAGAATTTCTCCCATATCACTGCTATATCAGAGACCCAGAACCCCAAGGTACTGATACCCTACTCCTCTTTTCACATGCAACACCATCATAGAAAATAATTAAACATCAGCGACCCAAAAAGTACTGATATGCTGTTGTAGGATCACAGGAAAACATTAAAGATGCAAGACCCCTGAAACTTGGGATACTGATACCTTGTCCTCTCTCCATCAACATGTTACTATCGTCAGAAACTCATTAAGCATCAGAGACCAGGGCATTGATCCTCTAACCTCTTATGCCACATTCATATCAAGAGCAATGAGGATTAAAAACCTCTTATCAGGAATCACAAAGCACAGACTCTCTGATTCTTGCATGCTTCTTCATCAGAACGAATCATTAAATATCAGAAACAGAGATGAAAAGTAACAGGGAGGGATCAAATCAGACAGGATCGATAGAAGACAAAAAAAAAGCACAGATTGTGATCCTTTAAAAAAAACTTTTTACCTTAGTTTGCAGGTTCAGGTTCTGTCTTCTTGACTGGATAGGGCCCTTAAGCTGCTGGTTCGAGGGGTCCTCTGGAGAGTTTGAGAGTCCCTTGAAATCCAGTGAATTCAGTACAGGATAGCTAAAATAGTCAGAGGGTATCTAGAAGCTCTTTCTGTCCCTGCTTCCTTCTTCCTGCATGTAAACTCCCTCAGGGAGGAGTGGAGGGAGGGACAGCCAGCAACCTGAATAGAGCCCACCCCACAGGAGACCCAGCCAACATTGTCCTGTGTCAGATCCCGGACCTTAAAAACACAGCAAATTTCTTCTGGACCGCTTTCCTCCTGAAAATAAAAGCAAAGATGTCCTTAACAAAGCCCCTACTGCTGTGCCCATATATAGGTCCAGAAGACGATAATGCTTTATATTCCAGATTATATCCAAGACTGTACTGAAGTTATTGCTACCAAAGCTCTGAATCACTTCCTGCATTTCACAAACTCCAGCAGCAAAAATGTTATTTGGAGGATGAAAAATGTCCCAGTACTTTGAGCTGTTATTTTTAGTTCTTTTTGTATTTCATAAGAACCTAGGAAACCTTTTCATTTTTAATCAGTGAGCAACATGAAAAAGGAACATTTTACAATAATCCTTGCATCTCTGCCCTGAATCCTGCACCTGAGCTCAGAAACACAAACTCTAAGGCCCAACCTTTTATCCTAAACAAATTTCCAGCACCCTTAAACACCCTGGAACTGACTAAGACTGCAAAACCAGTGCAAGGGAATTAGGCACACTTGTTCAGGGGTGAGCAACCTGGTCCTCAAGGGCCACAACCCAGTTAGGTTTTCAAGATTTCCATAATCAATATGCATGAGATTGATTTGCATACACTGCTTCCATTTTATGCAAATAGATCTCTTGCATATTTATTATGGAAACCTTGAAAACCCGTCTGGGTTGTGGCCCTTGAGGACTGTGGTTGCACACCCCTGCGCTGGATAAACTGTTAGCCTGGAGCCTCATCAATTAACTTTCAGGCCATTAGGCCTGTGATGTTGAAAATTAAACTCAAATATGACTACCCCATCATAACCCCTTCCAAAACAGTAAAAAATACAAATTGAACATCATACTTTTAAATATTAAACTTTGTTTTACATATAGATATATAAATATATAATACTGTTGTTTTCAAACCTGGTCCTGGAGGCATCTCAGCTAATCAGGTTTTCAAGATATTCACAATGAATATCAATGAATATTTATGAGACAGATTTGCATACCAAGGAAGCAGTACATGTAAATCTCATGAATGTTCATTGTGGATATCCTGAAAACTTGACTGGCTAGAGTGCCTCCAGGACATGTTTGGGAATCACTATGATAATAACATCTCCTGTCAGGTATGAAGCATGAATTTCAGCAACTCGCTTCAACTAAGTTTATTTATGTGACCATCAATGTGATATAAGGACAATCATTGACCCACAAGTGAGAACACAGGTGAAATCCAGTTAATGAACTTGTAGAGCTAATCTTTCTTCTCCTATTCTTTTCTTTTGTGCTTGAGTTTCCTTGGTTTCCAGGCTTTAAGTAGCCAAATGACAGAGCTGCCTCCACCAAACCCTGTCTAATAATGTTGAGGTCTATCATACAGGTTTTAGGTTATGCTTGAGAGTGTGCTTGAATCTGAAGCATGATTTCCCTGTGATCTGTGCCCATTTTTCAGTTGCCCGGAGAGCACAAATTTGCAATTCTTATGTCATCAATCCATATAATATGGCCTACCCACTGAAATTGAGCTTCACCATTCCCTCCATGCTAGAAATATAGCACCTTCTGAGGACTTCTTGTTTTTGGAGATCCTATCTTGCCAACTCATATTGCCGATGGATCTCAGGGAGCACCAAAGAAATTGCTAAAGTTGCCTGACATGTCAGCAGTATAAGGTCCCAGATTCATATCTGTACAGCAGTTGAATAGTACTATATACGTTGATGTTAATGGGAAGTTTCACCCTTTCTCATTCCAAAGTTGATGACGTGGAGGGGCATTTTCGAAAAGGACGTCCTTGCAAAATGTCCAAATCCAGGGGTGGGAAACCCATATTTTCGAAACAAGATGGACGTCCATCTTTCGTTTTGAAAATACCGTCAGGGACATCCAAATCCTTAAATTTTGCCGTCCCTAGATTTGGACTTCCTTAGACGTGGACATTTCTGATTTTCGGCAATTTTCAAAACCAAAGACGTCCATGTCAAAAACAACCAAATGCAAGCCATTTCGTCATGGGAGGAACCAGCATTTGTAGTGCACTGGTGCCCCTGACATGCCAGGACACCAACCGGGCACTGCAGTGGACTTCATAAATTGCTCCCAGGAACATAGCTCCCTTACCTTGTGTGCTGAGCCCCCCAGAACCCCCCCCCCCCCCAGAATCCACAACTGTACACCACTATCATAGCCCTTACGGGTGAAGGGGGCACCTAGATGTGGGTACAGTGGGTTTGTGGTGGGTTTTGGAGGGCTCACTGTTTCCTCCACAAACTAACAGGTGGGGGGGGGGGATGGGGCTGGGTCCGCCTGTCTGAAGTGCATTGCACCCACTAAATCTGCTCCAGGGACCTGCATACTACTGTCATGGACCTGAGTATGACATCTGAGGCTGGCATAGAGGCTGGCACAAAATATTGTTAAAGATTTTTTTGAGGGAGAGAAGGGGTTGGTGACCACTGGGGGAGTAAGGGGAGGTCATCCTCGATTCCCTCTGGTGGTCATCTGGTCATTTCTGGTACCTTTTTGTGCCTTAGTCGTAAGAAAATCAGGTCCGGGTGAAAACGTCCAAGTGTTCGTCAGGGACGTCCTTGTTTTTTTCAATTATGGGTCAAGGACGTCCAAGTGTTAGGTACGTCACTATGCCTCCGACATGCCCCCTTGAACTGTGGCCATCCTTGCGATGGAATGCAGTTGGGGATGTCCTAAATCGGGTTTCGATTATACAGATTTTCACGTCCCTGGGAGAAGGATGTCCATCTTTCAATTTATGTCGAAAGATGGACATCCTTCTCTTTCGAAAATGAGCCCAATAGTCTGCAAAGGAAAAGTTTGTCTTGGAAATATATTGAATAGTCTGACAGTCATCATTGGCAGAGTTAGAAATAATGATTCTAAGATAATGACAAAGAATCTAGACTAGAGAGTTGCACGGGGACAGAAATCTTACCCATCCCCGCCCGTCCCTGCTGGAATCTTACCCGTCCCCACTGGAATCTTACCCATCCCCATCCATCCCCGCAAAAATATAACCCATCCCAACCCATCCCCACAAGAATTTAACCCATCCCCACCCATCACTGTAAGAATTTAATGGTACATAAAAGAAAATTCCAGTCAGCTCCCTCAGTCTCTCTCTGGATTTGAGCCACAGCCCTGTAGGCATGGAAGGAATGGAAGCTGAAACTTGGAACACTCTGGTGTGCACATGTAAGATTTGTCTCTGATTACTGGCACTGTGTGCTGAGAGGTCACCACATGCACGCGCCAGTAGGTCAGGTGACATCTGATGCTCATGCCTGTGTCAGAGCTGAGGTCTGCTCATCAGCCCGGGAGCAAAGAGGATTAATTGTAGCATAGTAAGTGACAGCAAATAAAGACCTGAATGGTCCATCCTGTCTGCCCAATAGTCACATTCATTATCAATTCATGATTAAATCAACGAGTGTGATATTATATACTTGATTATGATCTTTCTTTTGTGTTTCTGGAACATAGACCATAGAAGTCTATCTGGCCCTATCCTTATGTTCCAACTGCTGTAGTTGTTGTTGAGGCCCACTCCAGTCTATGCGTCTTCTCATTTGTGGGACACAGATCGTAAAAATCTGTCCAGAACTGTCCTTATGTTCCAGCCACTGAAGTTGCTGTCTAAGCCCTTTCCAGCCCATCCTAAACCAAACTTCCATATATTAGACACAGACCATACAAGTCTGCCCGGTATTGGCCCTAGTTAATCACAGCCAGAGTCGCCATCTAAGTATTACTTCACACATGCACACACATGCAGCCATTTAAGGTTAGGTTTTTTATAACTTCCATTTTCTAATTAGAGATCCTCTGTGTTCATTCCACGTCTTTTTGAATTCCATCATCATTTGTGTCTCTACCACCTCCTTAATGGAAGACTTCCCACATTTGTGCTGTTAAAGCAAGGAGGAAGAGGAGGAGGAGGAGGAGACAGCACTCAAAGAATTTGGTACTCGGTAGATGAGAGGCTGGTGCAGGTGTAGCTTACACTTCCACGGGAACCCCACAGGGACTGCTTCCGTCCCCGCAGGAACCCCACAGGGACTGCTTCCGTCCCCGCGGGAACCCCGCAGAACTGCTTCCGTCCCTGCGGGATTCCTGCAAACCCCGTTCCCGTGCAGCTCTGTAATCTAGACTCAATAGAAGGATTAAAAGAAGCTGGCTGGTGTACCACCTTCATCTTATTCAGGCTTAATGAGCCTGAAGCATCTAGCTGTCTGGACAAACCAGTCTATAATAATCTGGAAATACTGCAGTACATATTGCACAGTCATCTGCAAACAACAAGTCTTTGTATTTTGATTTCACCACTTTTGAGCGAGCCTGTAGACGTCTATGTTTAAACAATTTTGCACCTGACTATGACTGTATATAACTCCCCAATCATTGTCATGGATGCCTTCCAGGATCATCGTGGAAAAGACAGTAGAGAGAGTGTCAAAATTAATATGCAGCTTTGTTTTTTGTCATTTGAAACTGAAAAGGAGTAAGAGAATTCACCACATTCCTGCACCTTGGCCAGCATCCCTTCATGGAAAGATCTGATGATAGAGGATTTTACACAAGCTATTGTAATTGATGGCATCAAAGCCCTATGTCAGATCACTAAAGACCACATATGGTTCTTAGTTTTGTTTAAGGCATTTTCCTTGCATCTACCAGCAAATAATTCCATGTCTATTATTCTTCTGCCAGCTCTGAATCCATACTTAAAGTTAAGGAAGTTTCTTCATCATTCTATTAAGAATTACTCTTGTTAGTATTTTCCCAGCAACATGAGATTCTGTCACCCTTCCTCTTATATATATAAAGAAATTGGCATGCTTTCCACATTTCACTTTTATTTTTTTTATATACCGCGAATACACAGTAACACAGTACATGAAAGCAGATAAAGACCTGTACAATCTATCCAGTCTGCCCAACAAGGCAGCCAGAACTGCACCCACCACTCTGTGCAGGCCGTAGCCATTCATTCTTAAACACTGGTTGGCAATTTGCCATCATGCCAACCACATATAGGTAGTTAAATATGATGTGATAATATATAACCAAGGTATTACTAACAATTACTAATTAAGATGTCTTCCCTTCCCCCTTGAATTATATATCACTTTATTATAGTATGATACGAGTGAGGGTGCTGTGCAGTACCCTTTTGCCATTTGTGAGACACAGACCAATATTGGAGTTGCCAAATCTTCACCTGTCTTTTGACATTTACAGGGCACAGACCATAGCAGTCTGTCCGGCATCAGTCTCATTTCCCTCAAAGCTGGAGTTGCCAAACCTTCACCTGTCTTTTGCCATTTGTGAGACACAGACTGTAGAAGTCTGTCTGGCATCAGCCTTAGTTCCCCCAAAACTGGAGTTGCCAAATCTTCACCTGTCTTTTGTTATTTACAGGGCACAGTCCATAGGCGCCCCGTATAAGAGGCTTGGGAAGGCTAAGCCTCCCCAGCCCAACCGACCGTGCCCTTTTTCCCCTGCTGCCTCCACCCCGCGAGCTGCAGGCTTCCCCGCTCCCCAGCCAGGTCATCCATCATCTCTCCCATCTGCCCTCAGCTCCCCGATAGCCCTCATTTACTTCCTGCCACGGCCCCCCGCCCTACCTTTAAATATTGTATTTTTCCTGGCGTTGCGGGCGGCGCCGGCATTGAAAGCAGCAGCAGGATCATCTCAGCTCCAGCCTTCCCTCGCATGGCTCCACCCTTGTGGAAACAGGAAATATGTCAGAAGAGGACGGAGCCATGCGAGGGAAGGCTGGAGCCGAGATGAGCCTGCTGCTACTTTCAATGCCGCCGCTGCCCGCGACTCCAGGAAAAATACAATATTTAAAGGTAGGGCCGGGGCAGGAAGAAACGAGGGCTATTGGGGAGCTGAGGGCAGACGGGAGAGATGATGGACGACCTGGACATGGGTGGATGGAGGGGAGGGGAGGGTTGCTGGACATGGGTGGATGGAGGGGAGAGGAGGGTTGCTGGGCATGGGTGGGTGGATGGAGGGGAGAGGAGGGTTGCTGGACATGGTAGATGGAGGGAAGGGGAGAGGAGGGTTGCTGGACATGGGAGAGGGGAGGGCAGGGGAGAGGAGAGTTGCTGGACATGGGTGGATGGAGGGGAGGGCAGGGGGAGAGGAGGGTTGCTGGACATGGGTGGATGGAGGGGAGAGGAGGGTTGCTGGACATGGAGGAGAGGGACCAGTGAGGAAGGAGATGAGATAAGGGAAAAGGAAGAGAGAAAAACTGCACATGGAGGAAGAAAATAGGCAGAAGCTGGATCCACTGGACAGTCAAGTCTGTGGAGGACCCAGCTTTTACTTACGGAAAGGCGGAAAGTAAAGAAATAAATGGAAAGGAAGTCCTGGAAACAGAGTTAAGAGGACAGATAGCAGCAGAATCGGATACTGGGCCAGCATGATCAGAAAAACAAAGTCACCAGACAACAAAGGTAGAAAAGATCATTTTATTTTCATTATAGTGTTTGGAATATGTCCACTTTGAGAATTAGGTGCTCAACATTAAAAGTTTATATTTATTTACTTATTTATGGCATTTTATCCCACATTAAACATGAATTAGGGTGTTTTGTGGCTCTACACATATCATGATATTATGATCCCTTGTTTCATATTGTTGACGGTCTGCATTTTCCGTATGGGTGGTATATTGGTGTATTAGGTTCTGCCCAGTGTAATATTTATGGTACAGTAAGGTTCTGAGTGTGTTTTTGCACAAAGTTGTGCATAGTGTTTTGCAGTTGAGCGAATGTGGTTAGTATATGCTTTGAGCAACCACTTTATTCTTTGACATATGATACATAGCTAATATCTAAATTTAATAAGAGTTATTGTGACTTTTATTTCTTTTTTTTTTGTGTGTGTTATCAGACAATTATGGATTTAAGCTCCACCCCTGGCCCCACCCCTAACCCCACCCCCTTTTGCCTCCCCAAACATTTGGGCCACCGACCGCCTATGGCACAGTCATCTGTTGAAGTCTGTCCAGCATTAGCCTTATTTCCCACTACTCTTGCCCAACATGTCATAACACCTCAACAACCATGTTGTGTTTCCATTCTTTTTCTATTTAGGCATCCCCTGTGTTTATCCCATGTATTTTTGAATTCACTATTTTTGACTCCACCACCTCTCCTTGAAGGGCAACCAAGGCATCCACTACCCTCTGTGTGAAAAAGTATTTCCTGTCATTACCACTAAGTCTACCTCCCTGCAATTTCATGTCCTCTAGTTCTACCGCCCCTACATCGCTAGAAGAGGTTTATTTGTATATTAATACCTTTCAAGTACTTAAATGTCTATATCATATCACGTCTCTCTCTCCTTTCCTCTAATGTATACATCCTCAGGTCTTCCAGTCTCATACATCTTTTGGCACAAACCCTGTATGATTTTTGTCACCTTCTTTTGAACCACCTCATCTTTTTATGTCCTTGAAGAAAATATGGCATCCAAAACTGGACACAATTCCCCAAGTGGGATCTCACCAATGACTTGTGCAGTGTCATTAACACCTCCTCCCTCCTATTGGTTATGCCCCAAGTGCATAATTTTGCACTTCTTCACATTAAATTTTAATTGCTAAACATTAGACCACTCCTCTATTCTAAGCAGTATACAAAGTAAATCATCAAGGGGGATGAAGACTGGGGACTAACACAAAAGGAGGTCTAGAATACAAAATTTAAAATAATTATAATGGGAGAGTAGTTAGGGAGAACACTCAATAAAAGTAGGCTATAAGATACAACAGGAAGGAAGGGCAGTGAAATTAGGACAAGGCTGTAATGGGCACACAAAATGCTGGCAACTCATAGCCCAGCTGAAACCAAGAGAAAAGGATCAAGTATCAGGGAAAGATGATAACCTGATATCATCAGTGTAAATAAAATATGTAAAACCCAGGAACTGGATTAAGAGTGCCAAGGGTGCCAGGAAGAGAACTTGACCTGGTATGGAACCAGTCCCTAAGGCATAGAGTAATGCTTCCAAATACACTGAAAAAGCTGTGTGAGTTTCAGGTGCATTTAACCAACTCCTTGTTTGAAAATCGCAGATGGTAATGCCATCTATCTGGTCCTGGAATTTCCCTGGTGACACCTAGCTGATTGCTTTATTGACCTCAAGCAAAGATGGTGACAGGTTCAGGTCTACCTGTATCATTGTTTGGGTGATGTCATTTAGAAGCTCTTCAGACATGTTGGAGAAAAGATTTAAAAGAAACTTGAAATGTCCTGCTTAATGGTTCAAAATTTCAGTCTTCTCTTAGAACGATCAGCTAAATGAAAAGGTGCAGTGTCATTTGCTGAAGGACCATAAACAGCTCAGAGACCTGCTTCTTGCAGATCTCTGGCTTTCTCTTTCCACCATTTCTTCTTCTTGGCTGCAGTTGGGTCTGAACTTTGCACTTGACTTGGATGCGTCAAGCTACCTTTCTTGGGTACTTGTCAGCAATGTACACACTGTGAAGTATGTGCATCTTGTCTAGAACCTGAGCAATACCTGTGGGATTTTCATCAAACCAGTCATGGTGTCTCCTTATAATGAAGCTAGGAACATCAACCCTTACAGAGGAGTAGGGTGTATCACAAAGAGGCATATTTTCAAAGCACTTTGGGAGGCTAAGTTCCATAGGTTTCTATGGAACTTTGGGAGGCTAAGTGCTTTGAAAATGAGCCTGAAAGTGTGCTCCATGTCACTTCACAGCCCATATCTATGAAGTCAGAGCTTAGGAGCAGTGCAGTCAATTAATGTTGTACTCCACCTCAGTTCTTAGATCTTGAAATTTAGCAGTGTTTAATTTTTTTGACGGCTTCTGTCTATGGTGCTTTTTTGACTGTGCCTGAAGAAAAATCTGGCTTCTGATGAGCCCATGACCAGCAATCTCTACCTCTCATAGCATGGGCGATCCTTACATCTGACAATGTTGAAGTCTAGAAGATGTCATTGCTTGGAGAAGGTGTGCATCCTGGCAGTTTGGTGCTGATTCTGGCAAATTTATATTCAGTGCATTTGGACAGAAGCACTAGACCATTGAATTAACTTTGCCCATAGCATGATGTTCTAGCACTCTGTTCTATATAATGCTACATCACATCCAAAGCTAGCACTGAAATCATCCATGAGTATCAGTCTGTTATGAGGAAGGTCCAGTTGTTCATAGAAAGTATCCTTAGCATCACTGTGAGTTATGGAAGAGACATAGATACTAATAATTTGTAGCATACCTACACTTGGAGATGTTTATGAACATTAATCTATCATTGAATCCTTTTAGAAGTTTGTCCAAAATACATTCCAGGGATGTACTAATGGTGAAGTCCCATTCAAATGTTCTTGGTTTAGGTATCTCCATCCAATAAAATGTGTAGCCTGTGCCAGTCTCTACCAGACTCAATTCCTCTGAACATCAAGTTTCACTTAGTGCTGTTATTTAGAGATATGCACAGAGCAAAACTTTTCAATTCATTTTTGGCCTTGCACTCCTCAAGGAAAGGCAGGCACTTGGTCAGTACTAGATGTTCTAGAGTCACTGCTTTTCGTACTCTGCCTCTAGTCTCTCTGAGGTTCTTTTAATAAAGATTAGCTCGAGTTATCTGCAGCAGGGCCAATTTTATTCCTATGGGCCCTGCAACAGATAACTCGAGATAATCTTTAGTAAAAGACCCCCCCCCCCCCCCTCTGTTTGTATCCTCTAGACCTGTAAGAAGCAAAGAAAGAGAAACAAGAATCGTGTGTGTTATGTAAAATGTCAGAGATCCTGGAACTTACAGGTACTTGTAACATGATGACCCTGAATCCTTTCCTTACTCTCAGTACCTCAGAAATGAAGAGCACTAATATCCTAACTCCTTCTCCAAAATATGCCAACAACTTTGTCCTGTGTCTCACTGATTTTCCAACTTTTCCAGTTCCTTTCACATTTGTCTTAGTAAAGATGTTTTAATGCATGTTAGAATTTTTTAATATGTGCTGATTCACTTAATGCATGTTAATTTATACGTTAAATTGATTTTACATGCTTTAAAAAGTTTTTAAGGTGTGCTAACAAGCCACATGTACATTAATGAACTCTGTGGATGTTGTATTTCTAAAGCTTCGGTCATGAGTTAATAAAGATGTTTTAATGCACATTAGAAGTTTTTAATGTTTGCTGATTGACAATGCATGTTAATTTATAGAATAAAATATGTTAAATTGATTTTACATGCTTTAAAATTTGTAAGATGTGCTAACAGACCACATGTACATTAATTTATTTTTATTTTATTTGTTACATTTGTATCCCACATTTTCGCACCTATTTGTAGGCTCAATGTAACATAGTAGATGACGGCAGAAAAAGACCTGCATGGTCCATCCAGTCTGCCCAAGACAAACTCATATGTGTATACCTTACCTTGAATTTGTACCTGTCCTTTTCAAGGCACAGACCATATAAGTCTGCCCAGCAGTATTTCCCGCCTCCCATCACCGGCTCTGGTACAGACCGTATAAGTCTGCCCTCCCCTATCCTCGCCTCCCAACCACCACCCCCTCTTCCCCCACCTGCTCCGCCATCCAATTTCAGCTAAGCTTCTGTGGCTTACATAGTACCGGAGAGGCATTTGCCGTCACAGTGTGAACAAATACAAAGTGATGTTGTGGTCGGTAAAGTTCGTGTGGCCCAGCCACCTTAGGGAATCATATTGGAGGAGAGTTGTGTTATGTCCATTACGTTCTTTAGTTATGTTGTGTTGCAGTGATCAGGCATTTAAGGTTGGATCGGTAGGGTATGCCTTTTCAAACAGGTTAGTTTTTAGTGTTTTCCGGAAGTTGAGGTGGTCATGTCATTTTCAAGGCTTTCGGCAATGCATTCCACAGCTGTGTGCTTATGTAGGAAAAACTGGATGCATAAGTTGATTTGTATTTTAGTCCTTTGCAGCTTGGGTAGTGCAGGTTTAGATATGTTCGTGTTGATTTGGATGTGTTTCTAGTTGGTAGGTCGATCAAGTCTGTCATGTGTCCCGGGACTTCACAGTAGATAATTTTGTGAATCAGGGTGCAGATTTTGAAAGCAATGCGTTCTTTGATTGGGAGCCAGTGTAGTTTTTTGCAGAGGGGTTTTGCGCTTTCATATTGTGATTTTCCAAATATAAGTCTAGCTGCCATGTTTTGAGCGGTCTGGAGTTTCTTTAAGGTTTGTTCTTTGCATCCCGCATAAATACCATTGCAGTAGTCGACGTGGCTTAGTACCATTGACTGTATCAGGTTATGAAATGTATCCCTCGGGAAGAATTGTTTCACACGTTTGAGCTTCCACATTGAGTGGAACATTTTCTTTGTTGTGGATTTCACTTGGCTTTCTAGTGTTAAGTTGCGGTCTATTGTAACTCCGAGGATTTTCAGGCTTTCTGAGATAGGGAGGGTGTAGTCTGGGGTGTTGATACTTGTGGGGTTGTCCGTGCTGTGTTGGGATGTGAGGATGAGACAATGTGTTTTTTCTTTGTTGAGTTTTAGTTGAAATGCATTTGCCCATGAGTCCATGATATTCAGGCCGAGCTTGATTTCGTTGGTGATTTCTGTCAATTTAGTATTGTAAGGAATGTATATTGTGACATCGTCTGCATAGATGAAAGGGTTGAGGCCTTGGTTGGATAAGGACTTGGCTAGTGGGGTCATCATTAGGTTGAAGAGGATCGGAGATAGCGGTGATCCTTGTGGTACTCCACAGTCTGCTTTCCACGGTGATGATATGTTTGAGTTAGATTTTACTTGGTATGTTCTTGTGGTTAGGAAACCCTTGATCCAACTAAGTATGTTTCCACCAATCCCAAAGTTATCAAATAGTCTTATTAGTATATTATGGTTTACCACGTCAAATGCACTGGACATGTCGAATTGCAGGAGAAGGATGTTTTTGCCTATTGCTATTTCCTGTTTGAATTTGGCTAGGAGAGTGAGTAATACTGTTTCTGTGCTGTGGAGGGGGCGAAATCTTGACTGTGATTTGTGTAGTATTGAGAATTTGTTTATATAATCTGTAAGTTGTTTGGTTACCATGCTTTCCATCAGTTTGACTGCCAACAGGATAGATGCTACTGGACGGTAGTTAGTGATTTCGTTTGTATTTTTCTTGGTATCTTTTGGTATCGGGATGAGTAGGATATTGCCATTTTCCTTGGGAAAGAGACCTTGCTGAAACATGTGATTTAGGTGGGATGTGAGGTCTGCTATGAAGCGGCAGGGGCGGATTTCATTAGGTAGCTGGGACAGGCATCAAGTTTGCAGTGAGTGTTGGAGAACCTGCTAAGCGCTTGGCCAACTGTTTCGACGGTGAGGAGGGCGAAGTTTGACCAGGTACGGTCAGCCGGGCATTCTCCAATGGTTGGGTCCAGCTCATTGAGGAAGTTTTTGATGTCAGTGTTCTCCTGAGGTAGCGTGTTGCGTAGGTTTAATGAATGCACATCCCTACTGCTGTGTGGATGTTGTATTTCTTGAGCTTCGGTCTTGAGTTAATAAATATGTTTTAATGCACATTAGAACTTTTTAATGTGTGCTAATTGACAATGCATGTTAATTCATAAGTTAATGTATGTTAAATTGATTTTGTATGCTCTATATTTTTTAAGATGTGCTAACAGATCACATGTGCACTAATGTACACACATCCCTACTGTTATGTGGAAGTTGTATTTCTTGAGCTTCAGTCTTGAGCCATTATCAATCAGTGTGCATCAATTCCATACAGCAAATTTCATATTGTTTTGGATATTTGATCACATTGTTGGATAGCCTAGAAGGATATGTTGGGTCAAACAGTCAGTATTTAACTGCCTGTCCAGTTTTAGGTAGGAGAGGCTGGCAGCCAGCAGACAGAAATTTGGCCAATGTAAGTGCCAGTTCCATATCATCATGCTAATCAATCCATAGACTGGTGGGTTGTGTCCATCTACCAGCAGGTGGAGATAGAGAGCAAACTTTTGCCTCCCTATATGTGGTCATGTGCTGCCGGAAACTCCCCAGTATGTTCTCTATCTCAGCAGGTGGTGGTCACACACAGCAGCAGCTCTGGCTAGGCCTCCAAGCCTAATTTTTAGGTTTTGTTGAGTGCCTGGGGTTGAGGGCTCTTCTTGAGCAAGTGCAAACCTGGTGACACCAGGTCCCTCCTTTTCTCCCCCCTCCCGCTGGCTCCGTTAAAAAAAAAAAAAAAAAAAAAAATTTTGAACGTCCTTAAAGGCGTTTATTTCGACGTTTATTTAAACGTTTATTGCAGCTACTCACTGGGACACCAGGTCGTTACAGCTCGGAGCGGAAAGCAGGTAATTTTTACCTTTTTATAGCGGGCAGGGGGTTCCCCGATTGATCTCCACGTGGCCTATGGCGTCGGAGGGCGAGGGCGCAAAGAGTCGCTCCCCTGATCGCTTGGGCGCTTCTAGAGGGGATGCGGGGGTCTTAAAGTCTGATTCGCCCTTGTTGGGTGACAGTTTCGTGACCGATGAGTGTCCCGGTCCTTCCTCCGGTGTGGCGGTTTTTCCCGCCATAAACGCCCATCCCCCGCTGCTCGCCTTTGCCATCTTGGCCGGCCATGCAGCTCGGACGGCTTCTTCTTGGGCCGCCCTTGAGGTGGGAGACATTAATGCCATGAACGCCCTTAATTTGGGCGACGGCACAAAAGCGGCTAAAGTTAAGCGCCGTTCTTCCCGCGCGGCTCCTTCGCGGAGTGTCGCGCCGGACACCATATTGGATGCGCAGCATGTCTCTCCCCCGCTCTTGCGAGCGCCGGTTGAGGGTGCGTCTAGGGCTGTAGCCCAGGCTGCGGAAGTGCACAGTCTGGGGGGTTTCTCCCCCGAGTTTGTTTTGCTGCTGCATCAGGCCTTCCTTATGCAAAACGCTGCCCCTGCTCCCTCGTCTGGTAAAGAGGTTGAGGCCCCCGGAGGTAAACGCCCTCGGGTTGATTCCCAGGCCTTGGAGGACTTTGTCTCCTCCGATGTAGATGAGGGCAGCGTATCTGAGTTCACCCAACGGTCCTTTGCGGATTCCTTGGAGGAGACGGATCCCCGCTCGGATGGAGCGGATGACCCCTCTGCAGCGCGGCTCTTTAGCTCAGAGGATTTGCCCAACCTGTTAGTGCAGGCCATGGGCATTTTGAAGATTTCCTCTCCGGAGGACGTCTCTCCCTCAGCCCCTGTTGGCTCTGCCATTATGCTGGGGACGAAGCGCCTGCCTAGAACCTTCCACGTGCATGATGCCATGCACACCTTAATTTCGGCTCAATGGGATGTCCCGGAAGCGAGCCTTAAAGTGGCTAGGGCTATGTCCCGCCTCTATCCTTTGCCTGAAAGTGAACGTGAGGCCTATCTGTGGCCTACCGTGGATTCTTTAATCACTGCGGTGACTAAGAAAACGGCGTTGCCGGTGGAAGGTGGCACGGTCCTAAAGGACGCCCAAGACAGAAGATTGGAGGCGGCCTTAAGGTCGTCCTTTGAGGCGGCTGCTTTAAGTTTGCAGGCCTCAGTTTGCGGCTCCTATGTGGCCAGGGCGTGCCTGACTATGGTGCAGCGGGCTTCCCCCTCGGATCATTCCTTGAGGGCTGATTGGCCGGCCCTGGAATCGGGCTTAGCCTATTTGGCAGACTTGCTGTATGATGTCTTGAGGGCCTCAGCTAAAGGCATGGCTCAGACAATCTCTGCGCGGCAGTGGCTTTGGCTGAAGCATTGGTCTGCTGACCACGCCTCTAAATCCTGCCTGGCTAGATTGCCTTTTAAAGGCAAGCTGCTCTTTGGGGTCGAGCTGGACAAAATCGTGACCGATCTCGGCACGTCTAAGGGCAAGAAGTTACCAGAGGTCAGGGCTCGGGCTAGTACTCGCCCCGGTACCTCCAGAGGACGGTTTCAGGAAGCCCGTCGGTACCGCCCAGGCAGGTCGGGCTCCTCTGCTCCCTCTTCCTTCAAGAGGAACTTCTCCCCCAAGCAGCATTCCTTTCGCAGAGACCGCCGTCCCGGAGGTGCTCCCTCCGGTCCTCCCCCAGGGTCTCGTACCCAATGACGGGGCCTTGGTCCACGCCCCAGTGCAGATTGGAGGACGGCTGTCCTCGTTTCTGGGCGAGTGGACCGCAATAACTTCAGACGCTTGGGTACTGGAAGTC
This sequence comes from Microcaecilia unicolor, assembly GCF_901765095.1. NCBI lineage: Eukaryota > Metazoa > Chordata > Amphibia > Gymnophiona > Siphonopidae > Microcaecilia > Microcaecilia unicolor. The sequence continues at coordinate 204,868,700 of NC_044034.1, forward strand.
ATCAGAGACGGCTACAAGCTAGAGTTCTGCCGACCCTTAAGAGACGGGTTTGTACTCTCTCCCTGCAAGTCTCCGGTCAAAGCTGTGGCAGTGCAGCAGACCTTGGACAATCTGATCCGCCTGGGTGCGGTCGTTCCGGTGCCAGAAAATCAGCTTGGCAAGGGGCGTTACTCCATTTACTTTGTGGTACCAAAGAAAGGAGGTTCTGAACGGCCTATCCTCGACCTCAAAGGGGTCAATCGGGCCTTGAAAGTTCGGCACTTTCGCATGGAGACTCTCCGCTCTGTTATAGCGGCAGTGAAGGCAGGGGAGTACCTGGTATCCTTGGACATCAAGGAAGCGTACTTGCATATTCCCATCTGGCCTCCTCATCAACGCTTTCTGCGTTTTGCAGTCCTGGGCCGACACTTCCAGTTCAGAGCCCTCCCGTTCGGGTTGGCTACTGCTCCGCGGACCTTCTCCAAAGTAATGGTGGTCATCGCGGCCTTCCTGAGGAAGGAAGGAGTACAAGTCCATCCTTATCTGGACGACTGGTTGATCCGAGCCCCCTCTTATGCAGAGTGCGGCAAAGCTGTGAACCGGGTGGTTGCTCTTTTGAGCTCCCTGGGGTGGATCATCAGCTGGGAGAAAAGCCAGCTGTGCCCAACTCAGTCCCTGAGAGTTCGATTCGACACCCAAGTGGGCAGAGTGTTCCTGCCAGACAATCGGATTGTCAAGCTTCAGGCTCAGGTGGACCAGTTCCTAGTAGCCTCTCCTCTTCGGGCTTGGGACTATGTGCAGCTGTTGGGCTCTATGACGGCCACGATGGAAGTAGTGCCCTGGGCCAGGGCTCATATGAGACCACTACAACTCTCTCTGCTGCAGCGCTGGACTCCGATGTCAGAGGATTATGCTGTGCGCCTTCCCTTGGACCCAGCAGTGCGCAAGGCGCTGAGCTGGTGGACGCAGACAGACAAGTTGTCTGCAGGAATGCCTCTGGTGACCCCGGAGTGGATTGTCGTCACGACGGACGCCTCTTTGTCGGGCTGGGGAGCCCACTGCTTGGGAAGGACAGCGCAGGGGCTCTGGTCTCCTGCAGAGGCAAAGTGGTCTATCAACCTCCTGGAACTCAGAGCCATTCGGTTGGCGCTTTTGGAGTTCATCCCGGTACTGGCGTTGAAGCCTGTACGGGTCCTGTCGGACAATGCCACGGCTGTGGCCTATGTCAACCGCCAGGGAGGTACCAAGAGCGCCCCTCTAGCCAAGGAGGCCATGAATCTATGCCAGTGGGCGGAAGCGAACCTGGAACAGCTGTCAGCGGCCCACATTGCCGGAGTCATGAATGTCAAGGCGGACTTTCTCAGTCGCCATACCTTGGAGCCCGGAGAGTGGCAGCTATCTGCTCAGGCGTTCTTGGACATCACGAAGCGCTGGGGCCAGCCGAGCCTAGATCTGATGGCGTCATCGGCCAATTGCCAAGTGCCGCGCTTTTTCAGCAGAGGACGGGACCCTCGATCCCTGGGAGTAGATGCTCTTCTCCAACAGTGGCCGACACAAGAGCTTCTCTATGTGTTCCCGCCCTGGCCCATGTTGGGCAGGGTGCTAGACCGGGTGGCAAAGCATCCGGGCCGGATAATCCTGGTGGGTCCGGATTGGCCCAGACGTCCCTGGTATGCGGACTTGATCAGGCTCTCAGTCGACGATCCTCTGCGGCTGCCAGTGGAGCAGGGTCTGTTACATCAGGGTCCCGTGGTGATGGAGGATCCCTCCCCCTTTGGTCTTACGGCCTGGCTATTGAGCGGCAGCGTCTGAGGAAGAAGGGCTTCTCAGACAAGGTCATCGCCACTATGCTGAGAGCGAGGAAGCGCTCTACTTCTACTGCTTACGCCAGGGTTTGGCGTACCTTTGCAGTGTGGTGTGAAGCAGGCTCATTTTCTCCATTCACTGCTCCAATTTCTTCAGTGTTGGCATTCCTGCAAGAAGGTCTGGAGAAAGGCCTGTCGCTCAGTTCCCTTAAAGTCCAGGTAGCGGCCCTGGCTTGCTTCAGGGGCCGCCTGAAGGGTGCTTCCCTGGCTTCGCAGCCAGATGTGGTGCGTTTTCTCAAGGGAGTTAATCACCTGCGCCCTCCTCTGCACTCGGTGGTGCCTGCGTGGAATCTCAACCTGGTGCTAAGAGCGTTACAGAAGCCGCCTTTTGAACCCTTGTCGAGGGCATCTCTGAAAGACCTGACGTTGAAAGCAGTCTTTTTGATGGCTATCGCTTCAGCCAGAAGAGTTTCCGAGCTCCAGGCGCTATCATGTCGAGAGCCCTTTCTGCAGTTCACTGAGGCAGGAGTGTCTATTCGCACAGTGCCTTCCTTCCTGCCCAAGATTGTTTCTCGCTTCCATATGAATCAGCAGCTCTGTCTCCCTTCCTTTTGTAGGGAGGACTACCCAGAGGAATACTCTGCTCTCAAATATCTGGATGTGAGACGAGTTATCATCAGATACTTGGAAGTGACCAATGATTTCCGGAAATCGGATCATCTGTTTGTCCTGTTTGCAGGTCCTCGTAAGGGTCTGCAGGCTGCTAAGCCTACAGTGGCAAGATGGGTCAAGGAAGCCATTGCAGCGGCTTATGTGGCCGCGGGGAAGGTGCCGCCTATCCAGCTGAAGGCTCACTCCACTAGAGCTCAGGCGGCCTCGATGGCAGAGGCCGGGTCCGTCTCCTTGGCAGAGATATGCAAGGCGGCAACTTGGGCATTGGCCCATACATTCTCCAAGCATTACCGCTTGACTGTGGCTGCTCGGGCGGAGGCCCGGTTTGGAGCTTCAGTGTTGAGGTCAGGGATTTCAATGTCCCGCCCTGGGTGAGTACTGCTTCGGTACATCCCACCAGTCTATGGATTGATCAGCATGATGATATGGAAGGTAAAATTATGTATCATACCTGATAATTTTCTTTCCATTAATCATAGCTGATCAATCCATAGCCCCTCCCAGATATCTGTACTGTTTATATTCTGGTTGAATTTTAGGTTCAAGTTTAGTCTTCAGTTACTTCAGGAGGACTTCGTGTTCAAGTTTTTTCACTTGGATTCTTCAAGAGTTGAGACGAGTTTGTGTTACAGTGAGCTGCTGCATTCCTCTCCCCTCCGTTTTACGGGGCTGGATTGAGACTTAAATTCTGCCGGCACTCCCTCCCGCTTCGTGCGGCTGTAGGGCAGCTTTGTACCCCTCCCGCTTCGGCGGTGTTAGGGTCAGTCAGCTCCTCCCGCGGTTGCAGGATAAGCCAGATCCCCCCGCATCGGCGGGGTGGTGTCCCTCCCCCGCTCTGCGGGGATGAGCTGGACGGATTCCCCTCCCCCACTTGTGTGGGGATGAGCTGGGTTAATTCCCCTCCCCCGTTTCGGCGGTGGTGAGCTGGGCAGAGTGTCCCTTTGTGGGTGTAATTCTCTAAGTGCTGAGTCCTGCGGATGGAGCTTTGATATCGACATACTGAGGAGTTTCCGGCAGCACATGACCACATATAGGGAGGCAAAAGTTTGCTCTCTATCTCCACCTGCTGGTAGATGGACACAACCCACCAGTCTATGGATTGATCAGCTATGATTAATGGAAAGAAAATTATCAGGTATGATACATAATTTTACCTTTTCTGCCGAAAATCAGTTCTGTTCAGCTTCTCCCTTCCCTACCTGTCCTTCCAACTATCGACCCATCTCCCTCCTCCCTTTCCTATCCAAGATATTTGAACATGCTGTTCACCACCATTGCCTTGACTTTCTTCTTCTCAAGCTATTCTTGATCCACTTCAATCTGGCTTTCGCCCCCTTCATTCAACTGAAACAGCACTTGCTAAAGTCTCCAATGACCTGTTCCTGGCCAGATCCAAAGGTCTCTATTCTATTCTCATCCTTCTCGATCTATCTGCTGCTTTTGACACTGTTGATCACAGCCTACTCCTTGATACGCTGTCCTCACTTGGATTTCAGGGCTCTGTTCTTTCCTGGTTTTCTTCTTATCTCTCCCACCATACTTTTAGTGTATACTCTGGTGGATCCTCCTCCACTTCTATACCACTGTCAGGGATCTGTCCTGGGACCTCTATACTTCTTCCCTTGATACTCTGATCTCATCCCATGGTTTTCAGTACCATCTTTACACTGATGACTCCCAGATCTACTTCTCCACACCAGAAATCTCAGAAGGAATCAAGGCCAAAGTATCAGCCTGCCTGTCTGACATTGCCGCCTGGCTGACTCACCGCCATCTGAAACTAAACATGACCAAGACTGAGCTTCTTATCTTTCCCCCTAAACCAACCTCTCCTCCTCCCCCATTCTCTATTTCTGTGGATAACACTCTCATCCTCCCTTTCTCATCAGCTCGTAACCTTGGGGTCATCTTCGACTCCTCTCTCTCCTTCTCTGCACATATTCAACAGACTGCTAAAACCTGTCGTTTCTTTCTCTATAATATCACCAAAATTCACCCTTTCCTTTCTGAACACACTACCAGAACCCTTATCCACACTGCAACTTGCTTCTCACAGGTCTCCCACTTAGCCATCTCTCTCCTCTTCAATCTGTTCAAAATTCTGCTGGACGACTTATATTTCACCAGTGTCGCTATGTTCATATTAGCCCTCTCCTCAAGTCACTTCACTGGCTCCCTATCCATTTCCGCATACAGTTCAAACTCCTCTTATTGACCTCTAAGTGCATTCACTCTGCAGCTCCTCAGTACCTCGCCACTCTCATCTCTCCCTACACTCCTCCCTGGGAACTTCGTTCACTGGGTAAATCTCTCTTATCTGCACCCTTCTCCTCCACTGCTAACTCCAGACTCTGTTCCTTTTATCTTGCTGCACCATATGCCTGGAATAAACTTTCTGAGCCAGCCCGTCAAGCTCCATCTCTGGCCGTTTTCAAATCTAGGCTAAAAGCCCACATTTTTGATGCTGCTTTTAACTCCTAACCCTTATTCACTTGTTCAGTACCCTTATTTTATCATCCCCACCTCAGTAATTCCCTTATCTCTTATTTGTCCTGTTTGTCTGTCCTAATTAGATTGTAAGCTATGTCGAGCAGGGACTGTCTCTTCATGTTCAAGTGTACAGCACTGCATACATCTAGTAGCACTATAGAAATGATAAGTAGTAGTAGTAGTAGTAGTAGTAGCAGTAATAAAATAATAATAATAATAAAACTTTATTTATAAAAGTCTAAGCGGGGAACAGATCACATACAAAATATAAAAGGACAGAACAATAAAAATGATTTCTTTAAGCAACAAACAATACAAAAATTACTATGTTACTCTAAAATTAAAACATACAGCAGATTAAAATTTACATGGTATTATACATCAGAGGAACCAAGGAGCCTGAAGAAATAAATGAGTTTTCAATGCTTTTTTTTAAATGGTCCATATTTTGTATTGAACGAAGTTCAATGGGCAAAGCGTTCCATAATTTCGGACCTTTGATGTAGAAAATAGATGATCTGCATTCTTCCAAATAAACCTGATGAAATGAAGGCACATCAAGTAGCTGTTTCTGAGATGATCTCAGAGAACGAGTAGGTTGATAACATCTTAGGGTGGCACTAAGAGTTGGTGAAATATTACTATTCAATATTTTAAAAACTAGCAATTAAATTTTTAATTCAATGCGAAATTTTACATGGAGCCGATGCAGGGATTTCAAAATTGGAGTAACATGATCATAGCGAGACCTTCCTTTAATCACTCAGGCTATAGTGTTTTGAACTTCTGGATCATTGTGCTGTTGAGGCAATATCACCATGAACCTGTCTACTGGGACCTTCAGCAGCGCCAGTGGCAAAGAGGGTTTCAGTGCCTGTGTTAGAGCACTGAAGCCTCTGCTGGTCCTGCCCCCAAAGGAAATCATCACCTGCAGAGGCTTAAGCACACTAACTGAGATACTGAGACCCCATGTTTCTTTTCGTTCTTTGCAGCTGGTGCCTTTTCTTTTCAGGCAGCAAAACTTTAGTGAACTCTTCCAGCTGAATTGAGATCTATTTAAAATTACAAACAATTTAGAAAGTTTTTAAAGATATTTTTATTTAAGAAATTTGTAACATGTTAAAGCCTTTCTTGAATAGCCTATGTAATTTCCTGGGTTGTACCTGGTTGATGTTGAAATTATGATCCACGTTGAACCAGTTGTCAGGTAAATGCAGAATAGAAGAATAAATGCTATATAATGCTATGATATGGCCAGGCCCATAACAGTCTGCTGGCAGGTGAGGAAGAGAGATCAGTACTATTGGAACACATACGAGATATGCTGGGGACTGTGGAGGGTGGGAGTAGGGACACAGAGGAGGGCAATAGTGAAACAGAAGAGAGAGACATTGAACGTGGCGGAGGAATAAGGAGAAAGCTAGGAGAGGCTGGAAATGGGGGGGAGGGGGAACTAGGGAGACAGAGGACAGATGCTGGTCATTTGGGGAGAGGGGAACAGGGAGATGGGGAGAGATGCTGGACACTGGGGGAGGTAGAATTGGGGAATGGAGAGAGATGATTGGCACAGGGGTAGGGAGAATAGGTAGATGGGGAGAGATCCTGGATGCTGGGGGAAGAGGAATAGGGATATATATAGAGAGAGAGGCTGGGTATTGAGAAGAGGGAATAGGGAGATGGGAAGAGATCCTGGACACTAGGAGAGGAGGAATAGGGATATATATAGAGAGAGGCTGGGCAGTGAGAAGAGGGAATAGGAAGATGGGGAGAGATGCTGGGCACTGGAGGGATGGGGGAATAGGGAAATGGGGAGAGATCCTGGATGCTGGGGGAGGAGGAATAGTGATATATATATAGAGAGAGAGAGAGCAAGGCTGGCCATTGAAAAGAGGAAATGGGGAGAGATGCTGGACACTGGAGGAGGAGGAATAGGGAGACAGCAGGGAGATGGAGGGTTTTTTGTTCCTTTACTATCTTTCAAGAATTTAAATATCTTTATCATATTTCCCCTGTCCCTCTTCTCCTCCAAGGTATACATAGTCAAGTTTTCGAGTCTCTTCTCATACACCTTCTGACATAGATCCCATACCGTTTTGGTCTCTTTCCTCTGAACAGCTTTGAGTCTCTTTGGGGCTCATTTTCGAAAGAGAAGGACATTCATCTTTCAACATAAATCAGAAGATGGATGTCCTTCTCCCAGGGACGTCCAAATCGGTATAATCAAAACCCGATTTAGGACGTCTCCAACTGCACTCCGTCACAAGGACAGCCAAAGTTAAAGGGGGCGTGTCAGAGGCGTAGCGAAGGCGGGACTTGGGTGTGCCTAACACTTGGACGTCCTTGACCCATAATCGAATAAAACAAGGATATCCTTGACGAACACTTGGATGTTTTCACCCGGACCTGGTTTTCTTATGACTAAGGCACAAAAAGGTGCCTTAAATGACCAGATGATGGCCAGAGGGAATCAGGGATGACCTCCCCTTACTCCCCCAGTGGTCACTAACCCCCTCCCACACACAAAAAAACATCTTTCAAAATATGTCGTGCCAGCCTCAGATGTCATACTCAGGTCCATGACAGCGCATGCAGGTCCCTGGAGCAGTTTTAGTGGGTGCAGTGCACTTCAGACAGGTGGACCTAGCCCCATCTCCCCCTACCTGTTATGTTTGTGGAGGAAACAGTCAGCCCTCCAAAACCCACCACAAACCCACTGTACCCACATCTAGGTGCCCCCATTCACCCATAAGGGCTATGATAGTGGTGTACAGTTGTGGGTAGTGGGGTTTGGGGGGGTTGGGGGCTCAGCACACAAGGTAAAGGAGCTATGTACCTGGGAGCAATTTATGAAGTCCACTGCAGTGCCCCCTAGGGTGTCCGGTTGGAGTCCTGGCATGTCAGGGGGACCAGTGCACTACAAATGCTGGCTCCTCCCATGACCAAATGGCTTGCATTTGGTCGTTTTTGACATGGACGTCTTTGGTTTCAAAAATCGCTGAAAGTCAGAAACGTCCATGTCTAGGGACGTTGAAATTTAAGGATTTGGATTGTCCCTGATGGTATTTTCGAAACGAAAGATGGGCATCCATCTTGTTTCAAAAATACGGGTTTCCCCGCTCCTGGATTTTGCCATTTTGCAAGGACGTCCAAATCGCAACTTGGATGTCCCTTTCAAAAATGCCCCTCCATGTATCCTTGGCAATACAACCTCCAAAAATAAACATAGTACTCCAAATGCAGTCTCACCAATATGTTGAAACCCTCTGCTTTTTGTGCGGTGGTGGCTAAGAAAACTAATACAATGTTAGGTATTATTAGGAAAGGAATGAAAAACAAAAATGAAGACATTATAATGCCTTTGTATCGCTCCATGGTGCGACCACACCTCGAATACTGTGTGCAATTCTGGTCACCGTATCTCAAAAAGATATAGTGGAATTAGAAAAGGTACAGAGAAGCGTGACGAAAATGGTAAAGGGGATGAGATGATTTCCCTATGAGGAAAGGCTAAAGCAGCTAGAGCTCTTCAGCTTGGATAAAAGATGGCTGAGGGGAGATAGAGGTCTATAAAATAATGAGTGGAGTGGAACTGGTAAACGTGTATTGCTTGTTTACTCTTTCCAAAAATACTAGGACTAGGGGGCACACAATGAAGCTCGAAAGTAGTAAATTTAAAACGAATTGGAGAAAATATTTCTTCACTCAACTTGTAATTAAACTCTGGAACTTGTTGAAAGAGAATGTAGTAAAAGCAGTTAGTTTAGCGGGATTTTTAAAAATTTAGATGGCTTCCTAAAGGAGAAATCCATAGACCATCATTAAATTGGACTTGGGGAAAATCCACTGTTTATTTCTAGAATAAGCAGCACAAAATGTATTGTTTTGGGATCTTGCCAGGTACTTGTGATCTGGATTGGCCACTCTTGGAAACAGGATGCTAGGCTTGATGGACCTTCGGTTTGTCCCAGTAAAGCAATACTTATGTACCAATGACTTATACACCTCCTTTTTCTAAAAGTTATGCCCCATCTATGCAGTTGTGACACTCAGTAAAGTCCTCTCCTGCTAGTTTTTGGGATTTGGGAATTTTCTGTGTGTCACAAGCCTCTGGAAAAGGGTAGAGAGTCCTTTGTGATATTTATTGTTGCTGAGGTGTAGATAGCAGAGGGAGGAGCTCATGGAGGAGTTTCAGAGCAGCCTGGCCCAAAAGGGTAGGGCGAGTGCAAGATAAAAGAAAAAGGGGAACGAATTAAACGATCTTTGTTTACTCAACCTCCTGCCAAGATCCAGTTATAAGAATATTGGGGGGAGGTCACGTGATGCAGTAGGAGCAGTAGCTGTGTTTCAGCTCTGCTCCGAGGTCCCCGCTCAGCTTTCTGTCCTCCGACGTTTGTGTGACCCTCAATTTTGAGACTTTTGCCTATCTAAAGTGCTGACAAAAGTGCATGAAACAATTTATTGTCCCAATGCCGTCTGGAACATCAAAAAAGGGAGTGAAAACGGAGAAGGAGAAAGCGGTGCCGACCAGTGGGGACTCCAAGATGGCGGCCAGATCCCCGAGCGGCGAGGCGGAATTCTCTGAGAAGCAGCTGGCGCAGTTAGCAAAGACGGTGGGAGCGGCGCTGGAAACTCGATTCTTCTCGTTGGAGGAGCAATTCGGGAAGCTGGATGGGCTCCTGGCCGACATAGCAGGCCGGACCGCAGAGGTGGAAAAAAGAATATCAGATATAGAGGACACATGGCAAAGGTGGGACCCAAAGCTGAACAAGCTAAAGAAAAAGTTAAACGCACAGGAAGAGAAGCTTGATGAACTTGAGAACAGAGCGAGAAGGAGCAATTTGCGGCAGGTGGGGCTCCCGGAGACGCTCCCAGATAAGAACTTGGGCACTGTGTTGGAGCAATGGCTTACTAAAGAGTTTGCGCTCTCGGACAGCAGAGGTTCTCTGTGCATTGAGAGCGCACACAGAATTGGAAGTCGCAAGCTAATAGTCAATGCCCCAGAGTGGTGATTATTAAAGTGCATAATTATACTCACAAGGAAGAAATTTTGAGAGGATATCAGCTGAAACGGGAGTCCTTGACCTATGTGAGAGCACAGGTTCACATTTTTCAGGATTACTCCGCGTGTGTTCAAGAGAAAAGGAGGAGATTCCACCCTATTTGTTCTACATTGGTAGAAAAGAAGATTCGTTTCATGCTGCTGTATCCAGCAATCTTGAAGGTGCAACAAGATGGGAAGTGGCGATCCTTTGACTCAGAGCCGGAGGCGAGGGAGTTTCTCAATCTGGAGAGTGAGGGGCCTGTCTCCCAGACTTGACTCTGAACTTTGCAATTCCTCTTTGAGAGGAGGTATGATGGCCTAGTGGCGATGTGAGCTCACTGTCTGCTATAAGAGGGGACAACATTTACTGTGTGTAAGGGTATGGCTTAAAGGGAGAGGGGGTAGGGAGGGAGCGGGGACCTCAGCATGTTGTGACCTTACCTCGATGGGGGTTGTCTCCTCGAGGCTGTTTGGGTGTGCATGGGTTGGGGCATGGGGGTGGGTGGGATGGTTATTGAGTCTGGACAAGGGGAAGGTAGGGGTATGGGTGGGGGGTTGGTTGGGAGGGTGGAGGGCGGGATGGACACGTTGGGTGGGGAGGGTGTGGAACTAGGACAGGGAGTGGAGTTTGTTTGGGAGTGTGCAGGTGGAGGAGAGTCTGTGATGGTTTGGAAGCTCCGGGGGTTGGGCTGGGTCCTCAGGGCTAAGTTACTAAGGTATAATTGGAGTGGTCAATTTGGAGCACGAATTGGCGGGTTGTAACATAATTTCATGGAATGTGGGGGGTATTTCATCCCCGATTAAGAGGAAAAAGATATTGTCACATTTGGGGTGTTTACATGCTGATATTGTATGTCTCCAAGAAACTAGGTTGTCTGCCTTAGAACATAGTAAGCTACAGTGAGGGTGGGTGGGGCAGGTCTGTTCAGCATCAGCAGGGGCCCGAAGGGGAGGAGTGGCGATATTGTTCCACAAAAAGCTAGTTTATACTTCATAAATACTCTTGCAGGACCCTCTGGGTCGCTACTTATTAATTAAAGTGTGGCTGCAAGGGCGGGAGGTATACATTTTAACGGTTTATGCTCCCACGCCTTATGAAAAAAACTTTTTTTCCTGAGTTGTTGAAGATACTTATGCCATATCAATGGGGGACATGAATACACTTTTGGACCCTGGGGTTGATTGCACAGGGAGCAGAAGCAGTGGGCTCGTGGGAGGACCTGAAAGAGGCGTGTTAAGTTCCTTCTCTGTCTCGCTTGGGATAGTGGATGCTTGGAGGCTCTTACACCCGGGGGAGAGGGACTATTCACATAGATCTTGAGCTCATGATACCTGGGCAAGACTGGACTATATGTTTGTGTCTTCTGAACTTTTTCCCTGGGTCACAGAGGCACAGATGGGAGAGGTAGTGGTGTCTGACCATGCTCCCATTTGCATGCATCTGGAGGCTCCGAGTGGGTTTTCTCAGGCACAGTCCTGGATTTTTCCTGGCTAAGGATTCTGAATTCCAGGAGTTCTTGAGGAAGAAATGGGAGACTTATGTACTTCACAATGCTCTGCATCGGTCTAATCCTCAGCTTTTTTGGTGTGCTGCTAAGGCAGTGTTGCGAGGAGACATTATTTCTTATGTGGCAGTGCGACGGAAGAAGACGGCAGTGAGCATTGTGAACTTACAGCAAAACCTTCAGAGGGCAAAATGAGTATTCTTGAGTACTCCCACGCAGGCGAACAGGGAGATATATGTGTCTCTGCAGGTGTCGGTCAACTCCCTTCTACATGAGCAGACTCAGTGGCTGCTACTGCATCAGTGGCTGCTACTGCATCACAAATTTCGTTATCATAGGTTTGGGAACCGATCAGGGGGTCTTTTGGAGTGGTTAGTGAAGGACTCCAGAGGGGATCGGACTATCTCTGCGTTGCGGATGGGCAAGGGAGGATAACTAACCATCTGGATTTGGTGAGGGAGATATTGAGAGATCATTATTGTGGTTTATACAAGGGTAGAGGGGAACCATCGCGGACATCGGTGATAGACTTGTTGAGGTGGACTGGCATGCCCAGGTTGTCAGAAGCAGCGATTGAGGATCTTGAGTCCCCGTTGCAATTTAAAAAACTACAACAGGTGATGAAGGGAAGGGAAGACCTGTTCTGCACCTGGGATAGATGGATACACGGGGGTGTTCTTTAGGATTCTACAAGCCTCGGTTGGGGGGGGGGGGGTGTTATTTGAATATCACCAGTCTGTCATTCAAGAGGGCACGTTCCCAAAATATGAGAATACTGTCTTGCTGTCACTGTTGCCCAAGCCAGGTAAAGCGTTAGAGGAACCTGAGTCCTATCGGCCCATCTCCTTGATTAATGTAGATATCAAAATGTTAGCAAAGAGTTTGACCAATAGGCTACGGCCTCATATTGTGGATTTAATCAGTCCTGCTCAAGTGGGGTTTATTCCTAAACGACATTCAGTGCAACATGTACGGAGAATTCTTCTTTCAATGGCCCAAAATAGTGGGCAGGGGCAGCCAGTGTTGCTATTGAGTTTAGTTGCGGCTAAAGCCTTTGATCAGGTGAATTGGGGCTACCTATTCCAGGTTTTGGGTTGGGTGGGGTTACCAGATTGGCTCTTAAATGCGATGGGAGCGCTTTACTCCGGGTTGGAAATCCAGATAGTGGTTAATGGAGGTAGAACGGACCGCTTTGCGGTGGGGCGGGGGACTCGGCAGGGGTGTCCTCTATCCCCCTTTCTCTTTGATATCTCATTGGAACCTTTGCTTAGGTTGTTGAATAACATGCCAGTGATTAAAGGGCTCACGGTCGGGGGAGAGGAGACGGTGGCTTTGGCATACGCAGATGATATAATGCTTCTTCTCGCTGACCTGGAAAGATCCTTAAAAAAGGTACTAGAGGTTGTGGGACAGTTTGGGTCCCTGTCGGGGTTTTCTTTAAATCTGCAAAAATCTTGTGCATTAGCGCTTGATGATGAGGTGCGGCCCTCTTGGAGGGGTCAATTTCCATTACGATGGGAGGATTCAGCTCTAAAGTATTTGGGGGTTTATATTACTAGAAATCTGTCTTTGTTATATTCAGTGAATGTACGACCCCTAATAGAGATGACGAAACAGAAGCTAACTGTGTGGCAAGAATTGCCTTTGTCGCTATGGGGCAGGATAGCATTGTTTAATATGATTTTGGTGCCCAAATGGCTTTATGTGTTTCAGCAGTTACCTTTGTTTTTGCTTAAGAAGGATGAAAAGGTGTTAAGCCGGCTAACGCAAAACTTTTTATGGCAAGGTAGGTGGCCTTTCCTTTGACTGTACTCTCCACGCCACGTAGCAGTGGAGGGATGGGCCTGTTGAGTATCAGGGCATTGACGATTGCGTGTTCGATGAGACATATAAACGACTGGTTTCGAGGCACCTCAGAGTTCTTGTTAACATCTTTGGAGACCTCGGTGTTCCCAGAAATACATTTCAGTCACTTGCTTCATTCAGGGAGTTGTGCTGGTTGTGCTTTTGGCCGTCATCCACTGTTGGCAGCTCTGAGAGCGACTTGGCGGTGGTTGTGCCGGTGGTACCAGTTATTGGCTAAGACTACCCCTCTGCTTTCTATTTGTAATAATCCTGCTTTCCCCCAGGCCGGGGGTTGAGTGTGTTTAGCTCATGGATACCGAGGGGCATTACCTACTTAGCTCAGGTGGTCGATGAGGAAGGGCGTCTTAAGCCACTTGAGGAGTTGCAACAGCAGTATAAGATCCCTGCGGGACAGTACTTTGCATACTTTCAATTAAAGCATTGCATCTCCTCCCCTGGTTTGGACAGACTTAACGGAAAATGTGGTGAATATTCTGTCAGAGGCTTATTCGCTGGGCTCGCAGGAGTCCGTACCGCTTAAATTTCATCACCAACAGCTAAAGGGTACTATGGCTGAGCTGGATTATTTGGGGTTGGCCCAGAGCTGGTCTAAAGATTTGGAGTGTGAGGTTATGGTGGATTTGTGTAAAGCCTATATTAAGCATCTATACTCGTTACGGATGTCAATCTTTCAGCGGGAGAAGCTCTATCGTTTTCTCCTGTGGTTACATTTATCTCCGAGATGGGCTTTTCGGGCAAAAATTGCAGGAAGTGGGTCGTGTTTGAAGTGTGGGGGTGGCCTGGCTACACTGGGGCATATGTTTTGGTCTTGTCCTTCCATGAGCAGTTTTTGGAAAAGGATGTTAGCACGGGTGGAGGAGATGTGGGGTTGTTCGATAGTCTGGAACCCACTGCTTCTATTCAATAAGTATTCATTTACTGGAGTCCCCCCGGGGGGTTTTAGAGGATTCATGGAGATAGCTACATTTTTTGGAATTAATGCTATTTTGACGTTGTGGCTCTCCCCTTCGGGCCCTTCCTTACAATTATGGAGGACTCAGCTGATACAGCAGATGCGGGTGGATAGATGTGGGGTCAAGAGTATAGATAGTGTTCCAGGGGTTTGGTTTAAGGCTCGACGGGAACAGTTTTGGATGACTCTACCTTCTCGTGGGAGGAGTTATATTTTGAATTGTTAATCCACACTAGGGATAGGGTGGGGGGGGGGGGGGTAGGTTGGAGATGGGGAGGGAGGGGGGAGGGGGAAGGGAGGGAAGAATTGATGACACTGTCTTACTTAATCCAGAACAAGGAGGTTATAATTAATGTTGGGTTGTATTGTATTGTTGATGTGGATATGGTAATTTGCTGGTTTAACAATAAATTGTTGGTACATATTCGTATGCTGTCAGGGGATATAAGAGCACAATCCCCGGACAGTATGTTTATTGGAATAGGTGTGGGAAGGGTAAGGCATGGTTTAACTGAATGCTAGTATGTAACATCTGTATTTTCCCAAGGTTGCGCTGTTGACTGTTATACTTTGTCTCTGGATTATTATTACTGCTGGATGTAGCTCTTTAGCCATGTCAATCAATCAATGTTGTAATGGATAATTAGAGGAATAGGGAAGGGGGTTGGGATGTTTGGGGATAAAGAAACTTCATTGACGACTGTGGGAATGCTGGATGTTTTTCTTGTACTTGGACAGTGTTTATGTTGAAGTTTTATGCTTGTTGGTATTGATCTTTCAGTCAATAAAAAGATTTAAACATAAGAATATTGGGAAGTTACTTAACTCCCCTTTTACAAAGCCACACTAGCGGCTGCCAGTGCAGAAATGCCAACACAGCCCATTCAAAGGATGGGCTGAGTTGACATTGTTGCATGGCTTTGTAAAGGGGGGGGGGGGGGTTAGATAGTAGTCTATTACTTGAACAGGTTAATTTCTTAATCAAGAAATCTTTTATATTATTGAGAAAACTCTGTTCAATCTGTAAATTCTTTGAAGTGAATGTTTCGCTTATTAGTGCAAGCTTTATTAAGTCAACTAGATTATTGCTATATAATCTATTTAAGATACCCTAAATATACATTGAAAAAGCTTTAGTCTATTCAAAACACAGCAATGTCTCATTTTTTCACTAAAAAGGCATGATAGAGTCTCCCAGTCTTATATTAAATTACACTGGCTTTCAGTAGAGGCAAGGATCTTATTTAAACTGGCATTTTTTTATTTAAATCTTAAATGGAACAGGTCCTCACTATTGGTACGATCATTTCTTATTCACTAGTCCATCTAAGTCATACACAAAGCCTAATTTCTTCCTTTTTCCATAATTTCTTTCCTTTTTTACACAAAGAGATTAAAATTATTTAAGAAACTATTGGCTTTTCAAGCAGCAAAATTTGGAAAGGAGATATCTCCTTTCTTAGCTTCTCTGCAGAATTATAAAATGTTTAGCTGAAATATTAAAACGTTTCTTTTTCAACAATATATATTGGGCAGTAAAAAGTGATATTTCATCAGGGAAAAGTAGAGACGGTTGTAGTAGAATTATGACCATATATTTTTTTCCATTTGTAATTCCTGATATTTATTTTATTTATTAGGATTTATTTACCACCTTTTTGAAGGAATTCACTCAAGGCAGTGTACAATAAGAATAAATCAAACATGAGCAACAGACAATTACAGCAGTAAAAATATTCAAATAACAATTCAAAGTATGGCATAGTATACTACTTACAATGTCAGCACAATTTGTAATAGAACATTTTAATTGACAGTGTAGGGTATAAACAAAGATGGAACAAATAGATAGGTAAGAGAGTAAGAAGAGTTAGACTAATTTAAAGAAAATTGCACATGAAGTCAGAGAGATAATTTCCAGCTTCTTGGGATTGTATTCTGCTAAGAACTAAGAGGTATAGTGGAATATAAATTGACAATGATATTATGTTATGTTATCCAGGGAGAGTCCCAGGCCTCAGGAACTGGATGAGACCAACTCCTGCTCCAAGTGATTAACCACTCCCTAAAAAGGGGGAGGGGAGAGATTTTGGAAAGCCCAGAGGAAAAAGACACCCCAGGAGGGAGAGATGGGCAAGCCCTGCTCTCAAATGCATAGAAAGCCACAAGTGGAGTGGTCAAAAATGGCCAACTCTAAGAGGACCTGATGTGAAGAGTATTAATGGAGGGTCCTGGTCTGTGAACATCAAGGGTCTCTGAGATCGGGGATAGGGCAAATGAAGAGAATAAAAAACATGTTGAGCAAAGAGTTCCACACCATCTAGGACAGCTACTCTGTTGCCAATCTTTGTATCATCCACAAAATACATACTTTTCCTTTTAACCCTTCGGCAATATTGCTGATAAATATATTGAACAGAATCAGCCCCAGAATGGATCCCAGAGACACTCCACTATACCCATCTTTCTTTCTTTTGAGTGAATTCCATTTACCACCAAATTCTGTCATCTATAAGTCAAACAATTTCTGATCGTTTACTTCCTTCAGTCACATCCTCAATCTGCTCAATTTATTCTTCATGAGCCTCCTATGAGAAACATTATCAAAGGCTTTTATGAAATCTAAATAGACTACATCCACCATATGCCCTTTATTCAGTTCTTTTGTCACCCAGTCGAACAAATTAATCCAATATGTTTGACATGATTTTCCTTTGGTAAATTACCAAAAAATTAACAAATCTGCTTAGAGCAAAAAATAAAAAGAAACTAAAGAGACTTGCTCTAATTAGCTATAGGTATTATCTGTGCTATTGTCACAAAGTATATCATAAATGATTTTAACAAGAGGCTGATGAGGCTTATATCATGGGCCAACAACCACCTCCGAAAAAGCTACAGAGTGAGATAACCAGATCAATCTGTAGTAAAAAACAGAGGGTAGTATCGTAACACATAAATGATCAATTGACTATAAGCACAGAAAATATCACTTAAGTCAAATCAATGTAATATAGTGTATCGGAAGAGCAAAATATTTAAGAGAGAGAGGACTGAATGTATAAAAACTTTTTGCGGAACAGAAACACAAAAAAAGGAAGGAAATACTTAGCTTTAAACCCGGGAAGAAAAATGATTCACATCCGAGAGGCGCCTCTAAAAATGCTAAGGTATCCGCCGCAAGAAACTTCAGTCTAAAGTAATCTTTCTCATAAACAGTCTCTCTCAATCTCTTAGAATCTCTCTCGACAGTCATAGAATTCCCACTGTTTCGTTACTTCTTCAGGAGAAGATATGCAGAAAAGCGATCATCTTCCTCGTTGCATACATTGTAGGTCAAAATGGCAACTGTTTTTAAAAGGCAATTCCGCAAATCAGGACTTCCTTTCAGATGACGTCATTTCCTGAAAATTTCACTAATTAGGGCAAGATTGAAGAACTATCTACGACACATATGTCTAGCATTTTAGCCACCCTTGACGTTCAGTTGCTATATGCAGCTATACCCCAAAGTAAAGCTATTATAATTCTTGAGGAGGTCTTAGAATCGCGTCCTAAACCAACTACTGTTCCTACTGCTTTTCTCTCTCGATTATTACGTCTAGCACTATTTAATAATTATTTCATCTTTGATGGTGATATTTATGCTCACCTTTCTGGTATAGCAATGGGAGCAGCTTTCGCTCCTGCAGTAGCCAACCTTTTTATGTCTCATTTTGAGGAACATTATATTTACAAATTAACATCATTCAAATATGTGACTTGTTGGTGGTGTTACATTGATGATATTTTTAGCATCTGGAAATCTGATGAACAACACTTAAATCAATTTGTCACCGAATTCAACTCCTGTCACTGTACCATCAAATTTCAATGTAATATACATCAACGTGAAATAAGTTTTCTGGATATATTGATTACTAATAATAATGGGAAACTAGAGACTGATTTATTCACTAAAGCTACTGATCGTAATACTTTATTATCCTATGACAGTATGCATCCATCTCATATACGTAATAATCTACCATTTGCTCAGTTTCTACGATACAGATGGATTTGTGACTCCTCACATAAATATAAGCGAGCTGCTGAACAACTGAAAGAAAAACTACACAATAGAGGATACCCAAAGAAAATTATCAAACATGCCTACAAGAGAGCACTCTTTAACCACAGTGAATTTTTGCTAGAACCTAAACTTCAAAAACCTCAGAACAGGAACATTCCTTGCATTATGCAATATACATCGTTATCTCCTCAAATTGCAAAACTCATCTATAAACATTGGAACATTTTATCTACTCATTCTGTTTTTTCTAATCAGAAATGTATGGTGTCTTATTCTAGAGGTGCTAACCTATCAGACGTGTTGTGCCGTTCTGACGTATGGACATGAAAAAACTCAAAGGACACAAGAAATGTGGTAAATGTGTCATGTGTAATATCGTGCAGGAGACCAATCAGATCTGGGACAACATCAATAATAGATACATTTATTTGAGATGTACTACTGATTGCACCTCTAAAGGGGTGATATATTTGATCAACTGCCCATGTGGGTTAAGATATATGGGACAGATCAAACGTATGTTAAAAACACGACTAATAGAGCATAAATCATGTATTCATAATGAAAAATTACATATGCCTCTGGTTAAACATTGTTTTCATGAAAAACATACGTTTGACCAATTACGTTGCACCGTGATTGAACAAATAAAAGAGAACGGCAGACATGGTGATATTTCTAGAGCTCTACATCAGAAAGAACAGAGATGGATATACCATTTGCATACGGTAATCCCTAATGGCCTTAATGGCCCAATTGAATGGGAAGCTTTTTATTGATGTGCAAATAGATTAGCAGAAGTTCTCTGTTTTGTTACACCTTCCATCTCTAATGAATAGGCAATTCAGCCTGATGTGATTTGCCCTAATTAGTGACATTTTCAGGAAATGACGCCATCTGAAAGGAAGTCCTGATTTGCGGAATTGCCTTTTAAAAACAGTTGCCATTTTTGACCTACAATATATGCAACGAGGAAGATGATTGCTTTTCTGCATATCCTCTCCTGAAGAAGTAACGAAACAGTGGGAATTCTATGACTGTCGAGAGAGATTCTAGGAGATTGAGAGAGATTGTTTATGAGAAAGATTACTTTAGACTGAAGTTTCTTGCAGCGGATACCTTAGCATTTTTAGAGGCGCCTCTCGGATGTAAATCATTTTTCTTCCCGGGTTTAAAGCTAAGTATTTCCTTCCTTTTTTTGTGTTTCTGTTCCGCAAAAAGTTTTTTACATTCAGTCCTCTCTCTCTTAAATATTTTGGCATTACACTTCCGATACACTATATTACATTGATTTGACTTAAGTGATATTTTCTGTGCTTATAGTCAATTGATCATTTATGTGTTACGATACTACCCTCTGTTTTTTACTACAGATTGATCTGGTTATCTCACTCTGTAGGTTTTTCAGAGGCAGTGGTTGGCCCATAATATAAGCCTTGTTAGGTGTGTCCAGAGTTGGTACCCTAGGCTGATGAGGCCTCTTGTTAAAATCATTTATGATACACTTCATGACAATAGCACAGATAATACCTATAGCTAATTAGAGCAAGTCTCTTTAATTTCTTTTTTTTCCTTTGGTAAAGCCATGTTGCCTTGGCTCTTGTAACTCATTGGATTACAGAAAGTTGACTATCCTTTCCTTCAGCAGTGTCTCCATTACCTTTCCTACCACTGACTCACTGATCTGTATGTTCCGATGTTTTCTCTGTTACCACCTTTGTGAAACGGGACTACGTCAGCCTTTCTCCAATCCTGTGGCTCTTCCCCAGTCTTCAAGGATCTATTGAACACATCCTTTAGAGGATTTACCAAAACCTCTCTAAGCCTTCTCAGTATCCTGGGATGAATCTTGTTTTTTATATACTGTCTGTGAGGCTGAAAGCTATTGAATTGATGTACATTCATGTACAGTAGGTATTTTTTCTGTCCCTGGAGAGCTCACAATCTAGGTTTGTACCTAACAATGGAGGATTATGTGACTTGCGGAAGATCAGAAGAAGCTGAAGTGGGATTTAATCCAGGCTCCCCTGGTTCTCAGGCTACTGTTCTAATCATTAGGCTACTCCACACTATTTCATTCAGTTTTTCAAGTTGTTCATAAACACTTTCTTCTATGAATAGCATGTTGCCTTAAATCTTTCGGTTTTCTCACTTTCAAAAGCTTGAAAGAGTTAGCTTTAATGATTACAGAGGAAACACTTAGAGAGGATAATCTAATGGTACAGATTGTTGTTGGGATGTTAACTGCATACAGTGAAACCTCGGTTTTCGTTGACTTTGAATTTTGTCGGTTTCGGTTTTCGTCGATTTTTTTGGCAAAAATTTTGTCTTGGTTTTCGTTGGTCGCCTCAGAATTCATTGGCGTGCCAACGCTGCTAATTTTGCATTCTCACGTGTCGTTCTTCTGGGGAGTTCTTCTAGGGCATCGTTTTGCCAACACTGGTTGTGGGATCACACTGCTGCTTCTAATTGCCTGCTGTTTGATGAAAAAATGTTGTCGTTTTGCCAACACTACTGGTTGTGGGATCACACTGCTGCTTCTAATTGCCTGCTCCTCTTTCTCCATCTTCCGTACATCAAGAAGAGTCTTCAGAAAGGTAAATGCCATGTTAAATATTCATCTATTCTACACATTAGTCTTTTTTATTCATTTAAAAGAATTTAGAAGAAAAATTGCTTCTTGCCTCGGTTTTCGTCGATAATTTTCGGACGAAAACCGAGGTTTCACTGTATTTGAGCATGTGTGGTAGATATTGAGCATGTTGAGCAGTTTATATGTTCCCTGAGTCCTAAAGATTGACTTGAAGACAGTGGATAACTTCTTCACTGTAAATATTGTTTAAATCCTGTGTATATTCAGGTGACTATAGTCATGTGGCTCACTAGCACTTTGGTATTATGTTGTATAGCATTGTTTGGCTTGTTTGTTGTTTATTGAGTTGTGCCCTTCTTATTTTAACCATTTCTAAACATAGATCTCTGTCTCAGGCTTTAAAGAAATATATCCTGCTCCCAATGCTATAATCTTTTCTTTAAATGACTTATATCCCACATTATCTAACAGTCTAAGGGGATTACAATTCACATTCATAATAAAATAAAAAATAAAACATGTACATTTCAATAAAACAAATATCCATCCTAAATCTCCTTAAATGGAATTCAGGGGATTCTTGAATTCCTCATTGATAAAAATAACCTCAATTATTTATTTATTTATTTATTTTGTATCTCACATTTTCCCACCAATTTGCAGGCTCAATGTGGCTTACGCTATGCCGTGATGGCGATCGCCATTTCCGGCTAGAGAATTACAAGTGGTAATGCATTAAGGTGCATAAATGGTAAAGTAGAATACAAAGTGGTATTGCATTGAAGTTCCTGAGTACTAGAGTGAATTATAACATAAGTTAGATAATCAACTATAGAAAGTTAATTTCCGGCATGAGAAATAAAGTGGTAGTGCATATTGCTTAACTTTCATTAGTAGCAGCGAAGTCTAGTGTAAAGAGTTTGGTTTTGTCTAGTTCATGTGAAGTCTAGTTGTCTAATATTTAGGATGGATCGTTATGGTATGCCTTCTTGAATAGATTGGTTTTCAGTAGTTTTCGGAAGATTGTTAGGTCATGCATTGTTTTTATGGCCTTTGGTAGTGCATTCCATAGTTGCGCGCTAATGTAGGAGAAGCTGGATGCATATGTGGATTTATATTTAAGTCCTTTGCAGCTGGGGTAGTGGAGATTCAGGAATGTGCATGCTGATCTTTTTGTGTTCTTAATTGCAGGTCTATGAGGTCTGACATATAGATCGGGGTTTCACCGTGAACGATTTTGTGGACCAGGGTGCAAACTTTGAACGCAATTCGTTCTTTTAGTGGGAGCCAGTGTAGTTTTTCTCTTAGGGGTTTGGTGCTTTCATATTTCGTTTTTCCAAATATGAGTCTGGCTGCTGTGTTCTGAGCAGTTTGAAGTTTCTTAATGATTTGTTCTTTGCATCCAGCATAAATGGCATTGCAGTAATCTAGGTGGCTTAGCACCATTGATTGTACCAGGCTGCTGAATATTTCCCTTGGGAAGAAAGGTTTAATTCTTTTGAGTTTCCACATTGAGTGGAACATTTTATTTGCTGTATTTTTCGCAAGGCTTTCAAGTGTGAGATTTCGGTCAATTGTAACTCCAAGAATTTTCAGACTATCTGAAACAGGGAGGGTATAGTCTGGGGTGTTTATGGTGGTGGGTTTGCACGTGTTATATTGTGAGGAGAGAATGAGACATTGTGTCTTTTCTGCGTTTAGCTTTAGTTGGAATGCATCTGCCCATGCATTCATTATTTGGAGGCTATGTTTGATTTCATTTGTGATTTCAGTTAGATCATGTTTGAACGGGATGTAGATCATGACATCGTCTGCGTAGATGTATGGGTTGAGTCCTTGGTTGGATAGAGATTTGGCTAAAGGTGTCATCATTAAGTTAAAAAGGGTTGGCGAGAGCAGTGATCCTTGGGGTACTCCGCATTCAGGTTTCCATGCTGATGATATTTTTGAATTTGATATTACTTGATATGTTCTTGCGGTTAGGAAGCCAAGTACATTTCCTCCAATCCCGAAGTACTCTAGGATGTTCGATAGTATTTGGTGGCTGACCATGCCAAACGTGCTGGACATGTCAAATTGTAGGAGAAGTACATTATTGCCGGTTGCAATTGTTTGTTTGAATTTGGTAAGGAGAGTGATTAGCACTGTATCAGTGCTGTGGTTGGATCGAAATCCTGACTGTGATTCATGTAGTATTAAGTAGTCAGTAAGTTGTTTAGTTACCATACTTTCCCATCAGTTTGACTGCCAAAGGGATGGATGCTACTGGGCGGTAGTTGGTTGTGTCATTTGTTTTTTTTTCTTTAAGTCTTTGGGTATAGGGGTGAGTAGTATATTTCCTTTGTGCTTGGGGAAGAGTGCATGTTGTAACATGCAGTTCAGATGTGACGTGAGATCTGTTATGAAGCGTTGGGGGGCAAATTTTATTAGGCTGTTGGGACATATATCCAGTTTGCAGTGGGATTTGGTGAATCTGTTGATTGCTTGAGTGACGGTTTCTTCGGTTAGAAGATCAAAGTTTGTCCAGGTTTGGTCTGCTGGGTATTCATCAGGAATTGGGTCCAGGCAGTCAATGAATTTTTCGTGATCGGTGTTATTTAGTGGTAGCATGGATCATAGTTTTATAATTTTCTCATTGAAGTATTTAGCAAGATTGTCTGCTGATGGGGTGTCTTTGCTGGTTGTGGTAACCAGTGTGGTGTCTAGTAATTTATTCACGAGTTGGTAAAGTTTATGTGCGTCTTTGTAGTCTGGCCCTATTTTGGTTTTGTAGTATGCTCTTTTGGTTTGTCTTATTGTATATTTGTATTTTCTTTGCATTTGTTTCTATACGTTTAGTGTGTATTCATCTTTCATTTTTTTCCATGCTTGTTCGAGTCTCCTAAGTTGTGTTTTTAGTTTTTTCAGTTCTTCGTTGAACCAAGGTATCGAAATGTGTCTTTGTGTGGTTCTTGTTTGTAATGGTGCAATTTTGTCTAGTGTGCTCCTGCATCTGTCGTCCCAATTTAGTAAATAATGTAAGGAGTCTGTTTGTGCTATCCATTCGTTTTTGTAGATCTGTTGCCAGAATGTTACAGGGTCAATATGGCCTCTCGTAGTGTAGGTTGTGCGTTCTTGCTTGAGGTACATGCCTTTTTTCCACCACTGTAGGGCTAAGTTTAATTTGTGGTGGTCTGACCATGGTATGTCTGTCCATTTAGTGTCTGTTAGTATAAGGTTTAAGTTTTTTTTTTTTTAATTTTTATTTTTAATGCATTTAAATTTTTACAAGTCATATACAAACTTGAACAGGCAATACGGAACTTAAATTATAAACACAATTATATTTTTATAAGAAAATCATTTTCTCCCCCCTCTTTAGACCACAAAAAAGGAAGGCCACATGAAAGAAAATACATGGAGAAATGCTAAGGAAAACATTAAAGAAAACAATATAGCTTAGCACTCATCTATCCAAACTAAATATGCCCGATTAGTTGGTTCTAGCCAGCAACCAATTTCTTCATTTTTATAAATTCACTAAGATGTTCGGGCTGAAAAAAAATATATTTTATCCCCAAAAATTTAATCACACATTTACAAGGATAATTAAGATAGAATAACGCTCCCAGAGCCAAAGTTTCGGCCCTAAGAGTTAGAAAAGCTCTCCTTCTTTCCTGGGTAGCTCTAGTTACATCTGGAAACATCCAAATCTTTTTACCCAGGAAGAGTGTCTTTGAATTTCTAAAATATAGACGTTTAATTGCATCCAGGTCTTGCTCAAATACAAACGTCACCATCAAAGTCATCCTTTCAGATTCTTCAGATATAGAAGCCTCTAAGAAATCAGTCAAATTCAAAATATCTTTATTTACTCTTAGTGGGTCAGGAACCTCCGGAGGTTGTTGTAAATCTTTCTTTGGTAGAATATAGTAAATTTTACTTATTGGCGGAAACGTTTCTGGGGAATAATGTAAGATCTCCATTAAGTATTTCTTAAAGGCATCCAAAGGACTGACTCCCAGAGATTTTGGAAAATTCAAAAAACGTAGAGTTAATCTACGCTGAAAATTTTCAATTTGTTCTATTTTCCGGTGAATAAGGGTTCTGTCTTTGACTGTAGTTATGTTGAACTCCTGAAGAGTTTTCAAATCTGATTTTAAATCTTTAACCTGCGAACCAAATTCTTGTTTTATATTTTCCATATTTATAGAAAGTGAATCAACTTTACTTACAAGAGATGAAACTTCTTTTGTTGAATTGACCACTGACATGTCCAAACGCTGGAGAGTTTCCCAGATTCTCTCCAGCGTCACCTTCCCAGGTCTAGTAATTAAAGCACTTGGCTGAGGAAGGGGAACATTATCTCCCTTCCCTCCGTCGGTCTTCGCCACCTCCACTCCTCGCTCTGAGGGCCCCTGCATAACCACTTCCGGTCCCGGGAACCCTCTCTGAGGGTAGCGTCCTTCGGGCTGGGGTGGTGGATCGAGTTCCGGAGGAGATAAGGTAACATCGAGTCCAAGGCTCCGTTGGTCTCCTCCCAATGGGGCTGCTGGACTGCCTCCGGATTTCGGGGTAGATGTAGTCGTGGTGTATCGTTCCATTGTTTGTTGGCTAACGGGCGGTCTGGGCAGCGAGGACTCACCCCTGACCAACCCTTTGCGCTTTGTATGCGGCATCACAAAAGAAGAAAAGTTTAGCAAACTAAACTCTGGAGTTCTCAACCCACGATCTTACGTGCCGCCATCTTGTCACGTGACCTTCCTATAAGGTTTAAGTTTGAGGATAGTTTGCGTGTGTTGAGGTCAATTGTGTGACCTTTGACATGGGTAGCTTGCATATTAGGCCAGCTAAGATCCCATAGTTGGAGGAAGTCCTTGCATTCATGTGCATTTTTTGCATTAGAGTCTTCTAGGTGTAGGTTTATGTCCCCTATTATAAGTAGATTGGAGTTAGATACACAGAGCTGGTGGTTGGGAGGCGGGGCTAGTGCTGGGCAGATATATACGGTCTGTGCTGGGGCTGGTGGTTGGGAGGCGGGACTAGTGCTGGGCAGACTTATACAGTCTGTGCCAGAGCTGGTGGTTGGGAGGCGGGGTTGGTGGTTGGGAGGCGGGGTTAGGGCTGGCCAGACTTATACGGTCTTTGCACTGAAGAGGACAGTACAAATAAAAAAGTAGCACATATGAATTTATCTTCTTGGGCAGACTGGATGGACCATGCAGGTCTTTTTCTGCCGTCATCTACTATGTTACTATGAAGTGTGGTTGGCATTCTTGCCAATTACCTGGGGGCTTATAAAACAAGACATTTAGGTGGTCAAGCAGGGTAGTATGGTTAATTCTAACTGAGGCAATTTCAAGTTTTGGTGTTATAGACTTCATGGTAGTTGTTACCATGAAGTGAGATCTATAGATTAGTGCTAAGACTCCTCCTCTTTTTTCTTTCCTTGCCCAGTGAGCAATTTTGTAGCCTGGGGGGCAGAGTTCTAAAATTATGGGGTCCTTGTGATCGTGGATCCAGGTTTCGCTGATGTCTGCTGTGATCCAGTCTGTTATTATTGGAATATGTCAGTTTTTGGAAATGTGCATCTGTGATATTTTTCATGTAAGTTTCAATTTTTGTAGTATTGCTGCATGCTGAGTCTGACTTCTTGAGGTAACTTTCCAGTTCAGTATTTTGCCTTCATGTGTTTTTCAGGTGTGATCAAGGAAGGTGCAGTATTCTGCTAGCGTATAGTTTGCAGCCCTTTTTGTTTGTTTTTTTTTTCACTAGGTTGTGCACTGGTGTTTTAGAGCCCGGTGTAATTACAGTTGCCTTTCCACGCCACGAATAAGGTTGAAGCTCGTCCTGTCCTTGGAATTAGTGCTGTTTATGGTTTGTTAAGGTTATGAGTGTGTTTTTGCACAAGTTTGTGTATAGTGTTTTGCAGTGGAGAGATTGTGTGTTGGCCTTACTAAGGTGGCACCAAACATCAGAAAGGGTGTAGAGCCTAAATCATGACACACTACCTCTAAAAGGGTGTTTTGTGGCTCTACATGAGAATTGTGATATTATGATCCCTTGCTAGCTTCATATTGTTGACGGTTTGCATTTTCCGTATGGCTGGTTTATTGGTGTATAAGGTATTAATTGTGACTATTTTATTTTTACTTATTTTTTTTCTGTGTTGTCAGACAATTATGGATGACAGACAGAGTCGGAGTCTTCTTGAGTCAGAGAGCTGTGGTATATATTTTAAAACAATTTTAATACCTTGGTGGTCTATATGTTTTTATATTGTACATTATATTTCACACATCACTTTATTTTATTGTATTTCATTTTATTGCATATATGGGTTACAGAGTAATAGGGGAATTTGAAAGTACTGAATCTTTTCTTAATATTTTTCCTTTATTCTCCTTTGTTATGAGAATTGGAACTACTAATTGTAGTGGACTTGAACTGAATAATTTCTGAGGAGGGGAGGTTTCATGATAGCATTGTGCTTATTATTTCAATCAGTTTTTTTGTACAAGTTTAGCTTCATTTGTCTTTATTTGAAATTTCATAAATAAAAAAATGTTTTAAAAATGGAATAATCTTATCAATGGGGTGGAGCTAGAGTAGGGGCGGAGCTAGGGTGGGGCGGGGCTACGGTGGGGCAAGGCTAGGATGGGGCCCCACCAAATTGGTCTGCATAGGGCCCTGCACTTGCTAAGACCGGCCCTGCCTTTGTAATTACTATGGCGCTGTGCTACTAGCGAGAAACCAAAAGAGAAAAAGTGAGCAGCAACTTTTTGCCAGTAAAAGATTGAGCAGAATTTGCAGCAACTATACTTTCCCCTGAAGCAGGTCAAGTGACAGAAACACTATTTGCTTATGTTAGCCTCAGATGTGTGCTTGTACTATCACAGCGCTGGATCCTTGTGTTATCAAGCTAAGTGCTACTTTTTGTTGTGTATACCCTACTTTGATTTGTACCTGTCCTCTTCAGGGCACAGACCATATGTCTGCCCAGCACTATCCCCGCCTCCCAACCACCGGCTCTGGCACAGACTGTATAAATCTGCCCAGCACTATCCCCGCCTCCCAACCACCAGCCCCGCCTCCCGCCACTGGCTCTGGCACAGACCATAAAAGTCTGCCCAGCACTATCCCCGCCTCCCAACCACCAGTCCCGCCTCCCACCACCAGCTCTGGCACAGACTGTATAAGTCTGCCCAGCACTATCCCTGCTTCCCAACCACCAGCCCCGCCTCCCACCAACGGCTCTGCCACCCAATCTCGACAAAGCTCCTGAGGATCCATTCCTTCTGCACAGGATTCCTTTATGCTTATCCCACGCATGTTTGAATTAATTTCAGCCAGATGTTATTTTAAATTAGGGTGAGTCGTGTATCATGGGTCTGGTTCGTTTCCAAAATGGCCGACCCCAGTGACGGAGGGGTTTAAAATGCTGGCTACAAGAAAAATGAATAAATATCTTGGTACTCACACGTCAAAAAGATAGGATTTTAGATAGTGCTGGGGAGGAGCTGGCTGTCTTGGTACATGTGGGTACCAATGACATAGGAAAATGTGGGAGAGGTTCTGGAAGCCAAATTTAGGCTCTTAGGTAGAAAGCTCAAATCCTGATCCTCTAGAGTAGCATTTTCTGAAATGCTACCCGTTCTACGCGCAGGGCCCAAGAGACAGGCAGAGCTCCGGAGTCTCAATGCGTGGATGAGATGCTAGTGTAGGGAGGAGGGTTTTAGATTTGTTAGGAACTGGGCAACATTCTGGGGAAGGGGGAGCCTATTCCGAAAGGATGGGCTCCACCTTAACCAGGGTGAGACAAGGCTGCTGGCATCGGCATTTAAAAAGGAGATAGAGCAGCTTTTAGACTAGAAATGGGGGGAAGGCCGACAGTCGCTCAAAAGCACATGGTTCTGGATAAGGTATCTTTCAAAGATATAACCAAAACAGGGAAGATAGGGTATCCTGATAGTGAGGCTGCAAAAGAGACCATAGTAGATCAGGTGTCCTTAAATAAAAATCAGACAAAAGATTGCAAATTAATACTGTCAAGTACTAAGCATGATGTAAATAGGAACAACAAACATACTTTGAAATGTCTATATGCGAATGCCAGGAGCCTAAGAAATAAGATGGGAGAGTTACATAGTAACATAGTAGAAGACGGCAGAAAAAGACCTGCACAGTCCACCCAGTCTGCCCAACAAGATAAATTCACATGTCATTTTTTTTGTGTATACCTTATCTTGATTTGTACCTGTCTTTTTCAGGGCACAGACCGTATAAAAGTCTGCCCTGCACTATCCCCACCTCCCAACAACCAGCCCTGCCTCCCACCGCCGGCTAAGCTTCTGGGGATCCCTTCCTTCTGAGGAGGATTCCTTTATGTTTATCCCACACATGTTTGAATTCCGTTACCGTTTTCCTCTCCACCACCTCCCGCGGGAGGGCATTCCAAGCATCCACCACTCTCTCCGTGAAAAAATACTTCCTGACATTTTTCTTGAATCTGCCCCCCTTCAATCTCATTTCATGTCCTCTAGTTCTACTGCCTCCTTCCCCTCTCCGGAAAAGGTTCGTTTGCAGATTAATACCTTTCAAATAATTGAACGTCTGTATCATATCACCCCTGTTTCTCCTTTCCTCCAGGGTATACATGTTCAGGTCAGCAAGTCTCTCCTCATATGTCTTGTAACGCAAATCCCATACCATTCTCGTAGCTTTTCTTTGCACCCCTTCCATTTTCTTCACATCCTTCACAAGATACAGTCTCCAGAACTGAACACAATACTCCAGGTGGGGCCTCACCAACATCTTATATAGGGGTATTAAAACCTCTTTTCTTCTGCTGGTCACACCTCTCTCTATACAGCCTAGCAATCTTCTAGCTATGGCCACTGCCTTGTCACACTGTTTCGTCGCCTTCAGGTCCTCAGATACTATCACCCCAAGATCCCTCTCCCCGTCCGTACCTATCAGACTCTCACCGCCCAACACATACGTCTCCCGTGGATTTCTACTCCCTAAGTGCATCACTTTGCAATTCTTCGCATTGAATTTTAATTGCCAAATGTTAGACCATTCTTCTAGCTTCCGCAGATCTTTTTTCATGCTTTCCACTCCCTCCGGGGTGTCCACTCTGTTGCAAATCTTAGTGTCATCCGCAAAAAGGCAAACTTTACCTTGTAAGCCTTCAGCAATATCACTCACAAATATATTGAATAGAATCGGCCCCAGCACTGATCCCTGAGGCACTCCACTACTCACCTTTCTCTCCTCCGAGCAAACTCCATTTACCACCACCCCCTGGCGTCTGCCCGTCAACCAGTTCCTAATCCAGTTCACCACTTCGGGTCCTATCTTCAGCCCTTCTAGTTTATTCAAGAGCCTCCTGTGGGGAACCGTGTCAAAAGCTTTGCTGAAATCTAAGTAGATTACATCCATAGCACGTCCTTGATTTAATTCTCCGGTCACCCAGTCAAAGAATTCAATGAGATTCGTTTGGCACGATTTCCCTTTGGTAAAACTATGTTCTCTCGGATCTTGCAACTTATTTGCTTCCAGGAAATTCACTATCCTTTCCTTCAGCATGGCTTCCATTACTTTTCCAATAATTGAAGTGAGGCTTACCGGCCTGTAGTTTCCAGCTTCTTCCCTATCACCACTTTTGTGAAGAGGGACCACCTCCGCCGTTCTCCAATCCCACGGAACCTGTCCCGTCTCCAGGAAGAGTTAAAATATATTGCACTAAATGAAAAATTAGATATAATAGGCATCTCTGAGACCTGGTGGAAGGAGGATAACCAGTTAGACACTGTACAAATTAAATCATAGTGATAGGGTGGATTGAATTGGTGGAGGGGTAGCATTGTATATTAACAAGAGCCTTGAATCAAATAGATTGAAAATTCTGCAGGAAACAAAACACTTCTTGGAATCACTGTGGATTGAAATTCTGTGTGTAAAGGGGAAAAGAATAGTGATAGGAGTTTACTACCATCCGTCTGGCCAGGATGAACAGACGAATGCAGAAATGTTGAAGGAAATTAGGGACACAAACAAACTGGGCAACACAATAATAATGGGTGATTTCAATTATCCCGATATTGACCGGGTAAATGTAACATCGGGGCACACTAGGGAGGTAAAATTCTTTGAGGAAATCAAGGACAGCTTTATGGAGCAGCTGGTACAGGAGCCAAAGAGAGAAGGAAAAATTCTAGACCTAGTCCTTAGTGGAGCGCATGATCTAGTGTGGGAGGTAACGGTGCTGGGGCCGCTTGATAACAGTGATCATAATATGATCGGATTTGATATTAGCTTTGAAGTAAGTATACATAGGAAATCAAATACGTTAGTGTTTAACTTTAAAAAAGGAGACTATGATAAAATGAGAAAACGGTGAAAAAAAAACTTAGAGGAGAGGCTGAGAGGGTCAAAAATTTACATCAGGCATGGATACTGTTCAAAAACACCATCCTGGAAGCCCAGGCCAAATATATTCCGTGTATTAAAAAAGGAGGATGGAAGACCAAACGACAGCCGGCGTGGTTAAAAAGTGAGGTGAAGGAAGCTATTAGAGCTAAAATAAAATCCTTCAGAAAATGGAAAAAGGAACCAACTTAAAATAATAAGAAACAGCATAAGGAATGTCAAGTCAAATGAAAAGGAAGGCTAAGAATAACTTCGAAAAACAGATTGCGGTGGAGGCAAAAACACATAGTAAAAATGTTTTTAGGTATATTAAAAGCAGGGAGCCGGCAAAAGAATCGGTTGGAACACTAGATGACCAAGGAGTAAAAGGGGCGATCAGGGAAGACAAAGCCATAGCTAATCTCTCCGCTATGGCTTTGTCTTCCCTGATCGCCCCTTTTACTCCTTGCTTCAGTCTTCACCACGGAAGATTTGGTTGGGATACTGGTGCCGGAAATGGTATTCGAAGCTGAGTCGGAGAAACTTAATGAATTCTCTGTAAACCTGGAGGATGTAATAGGGCAGTTCTACAAACTGAAGAGTAGCAAATCTCCTGGACCGGATAGTACTCATCCCAGAGTACTAATAGAACTGAAAACTGAGGTTTGCAGAGCTTTTGTTAGTAATATGTAATTTATCCTTAAAATCGAGCGTGGTACCGGAAAATTGGAGGGTGGCCAATGTAACGCCGATTTTTAAAAAAGGTCCCAGAGGAGATCCGGGAAATTATAGACCGATGAGTCTGAGTCAGTGCCAGGCAAAATGGCAGAGACTATTATAAAGAATAAAATTACAGAGCATATTCAAAAGCATGAATTAATGAGACAAAGTTAACATGGATTTAGTGAAGGGAAATCTTGCCTCACCAATCTACTACATTTCTTTGAAGGGGTGAACAAACATGTGGATAAAGGCAAACCGGTTGATATTGTGTATCTGGATTTTCAGAAGGCGTTTGACAAAGTACCTCATGAAAGGCTCCAGAGGAAATTAGAGAGTCATGGGATAGGAGGTAGTGTTCTATTGTGGATTAAAAACTGGTTAAAAGATACAAAACAGAGAGTAGGGTTAAATGGTCATTATTCTCAATGGAGAAGGGTAGTTAGTGGGGTTCCCCAGGGGTCTGTGCTGGGACCGCTGCTTTTTAACATATTTATAAATGACCTAGAGATGGGAGTAACTAGTGAGGTAATTAAATTCGCTGATAACACAAAGTTGTTCAAAGTTGTTAAATCGCGGGAGGATTGTGAAAAATTACAAGAGGACCTTATGAGACTTGGAGACTGGGCATCTAAATGGCAGATGATGTTTAATATGAGCAAGTGCAAAGTGATGCATGTGGGAAAGAGGAACCCAAATTATAGCTACGTCAAGCAAGGTTCCACGTTAGGAGTCACGGACGAAGAAAGGGATCTAGGTGTCGTCGTTGATGATACGTTGAAACCTTCTGCTCAGTGTGCTGCTGCAGCTAAGAAAGCAAATAGAATGTTAGGTATTATTAGGAAAGGAATGGGAAACAAAAATGAGGATGTTATAATGCCTTTGTATCGCTCCATGGTGATTATGATAAAGGAGATGGGACGACTTCCCTATGAGGAAAGGCTAAAGCGATTAGGTCTCTTCAGCTTGGAGAAAAGGTGGCTGAGGGGAGATATGATAGAGGTGTATAAAATAATGAGTGGAGTTGAACGGGTAGATATGAAGCGTCTGTTTACGCTTTCCAAAAATACTAGGACTAGGGGGCATGCGATGAAGCTACAATGTAGTAAATTTAAAACGAATCGGAGAAAATGTTTCTTCACTCAACGTGTAATTAAACTCTGGAATTCGTTGCCAGAGAATGTAGCAAAGGCGGTTAGCTTAGCGGTGTTTAAAAAAGGTTTGGCCGGCTTCCTAAAGGAAAGGTCCATAGACCATTATTAAATAGACTAGGGGAAAATCCACTATTTCTGGGATAAGCAGTATAAAATGTTTTTTCAGGTATTTGTGACCTGGACTGGCCACTACTGGAAACAGGATGCTGGGCTTGATGGACCTTTGGTCTTTCCCAGTATGGTAATACTTGTGTACTTATGTACGTAAATACTGTTCCAGTCATACTACTTGCAAATCACTTAACCGGAGTTCCTTTATGTAAAGCTGGAGGTGCTTTCTGTTTGCTTCCTGAGCTTGGGGTGTGTGCAAGAAGAAGCCACTACACTCCTGATCCTCAGGGCCTACTTATGTTAGTGAGAGGGAAGGCATAGCCTCAAAGTAAAAGTGGCTCACTAGGCACTTGCATTCTGTACCTAGCTACATGACAGTGAGCTGGGCATGTTGTCCATTTAAAGTCTGAGAATAGGTTAACATCAGTTTGGCTCCAAGACCTCTAATTATTCACTTTACCAGAAGAAATTAGTCAGACAGAGCACCAGCTATCCTATAGGAAACTTCAGAGAAAACCATCTACTAGATGATTCAACTATTCATTCACAACTCTACCTAGGTCAGATGACCAATTTGCATGTCAAGACTGCTAAAGACCTCCACCAGAGTTTCTTCAGGCTTTGCCTTGCCCAAAAATAGTTAACCATTTTTTGGGTCCTATCACACACACTAATGCTCCACCTCCCCAATGGGGCACATTTCTCTGCAGTAAAGATACAAGCAGTAAAAAATAGACAGTCTAGAACCAAACCTGAGTAAGATTCAAACTCTTCTCCAATACATTTCCTGGTTGCCATATACTAAATCCTTGAGATGGAAGAGAGAACATTTTCAGGCACAATCAAAACTTCTAGAAGATATTTCTTGAACATTTTAGCAGGAATCACCAGAGATGTTTTTGGAAAGTTTAACAAATCTCAAATTTAAAACATTTACCATAAATTTTCAAATGTTTCAGTGTGAGTATATATAGAACCAGTATCCTAAACAACAGTATGACTTAAACCTTTAATCAATTTACCTTCCTTGTTTACACTCTCAACTTTCCAACTCAACTTCTCCTGAGTTTTCTCCTGAACCTGTAATCAACATTTAAAGTCTGAAATAGTAATGCCCATCACTCCTAAATAATTAGAAACAGACTTCTCTAACTGCATTACGGCAGTCTAAATAGTATCTGCAGGCTTGACCAATAAGCTGGGTTCCTGAGCTGGACATAAGGAGGAATTTGCTGTCCCTGGGGCTGCTTGAGATAAAATAAGAATGGCATTTACCAAATCTCCACCAATCTCCAAAGGACTAGGTAAACAACCTTTCACCACAGAGGTCATCTCCTGTAGGCTCAATCCTCCTCCATCTTCAGGTTTTCCTACCCCAGTAAGCACCTCTTCCTCCCCTGCAACAAATGCTAGAACTGGGGTTTGATTTTTCTCCCTCACAGCATTCAGACAATTTGTACTTCTCTGCAGTCCTGGCTCGGGCAGTGGTGAACACGAATCGGGGCTCAGACTGATGTCTGAAGTGAGAAGGACCACCTTACTGCCATCTCCAGCAACCTCCTCACTTAAAGAGTAATGGGTAACGGGTCATGGATTTGATGTACTACTTTTCTGTGGTACAGCCAGAGCAGTTTACATACATATTATATGCTAGTACTTGCCTGTAATATGGAACAAGTGCCCACAAAATTTATAATAAGGAAAAGGATCAGGCAGGGTAGGTTCTAATCTTCCTTTTTCTATCACAGGCCTCAATATAGGTAGAAAGATCAAGAGACTCACACAGTGGAAGCGCGCAGTTCTGTGGCTAGTCAGGTGCTGCCATCTTGGGAATTCTTTCAGGATTAAGTTTACAAGTCCTCATGCTGACCCCCGAGGACCTTCTATACAGGCATCCCATTACAGCTATCTTTGCATTTGATTCCTTTATCTCACCCTACTAGGTCTCAACACACAAATTCCATATCTCTTCTTTTGGTCTCATGTCCAGCTCAAATCCACTCGTCAGTCCACTTATTTTCTTGCCTCTTTTTTCTGGAATTTCCTTCCAGCATCATTAAGATGTTATAAGTACATAAGTACATAAGTATTGCCATACTGGGAAAGACCAAAGGTCCATCAAGCCCAGCATCCTGTTTCCAACAGTGGCCAATTCAGGTCACAAATACCTGGCAAGATCCCAAAAAAGTATAAAACATTTTATACTGCTTATCCCAGAAATAGTGGATTTTCCCCAAGTCCATTTAATAACGGTCTATGGACTTTTCCTTTAGGAAGCCGTCCAAACATTTTTTAAACTCCGCTAAGCTTAACCTCCTTTACCACATTCTCTGGCAACAAATTCCAGAGTTTAATTACACGTTGAGTGAAGAAAATGTTTCTCTGATTCGTTTTAAATTTACTACATTGTAGCTTCATCGCATGCCCCCTAGTCCTAGTATTTTTGGAAAGCGTGAACAGATACTTCACATCTACCCGTTCAACTCCACTCATTATTTTATAGACCTCTATCATATCTCCCCTCAGCCGCCTTTTCTCCAAGCTGAAGAGCCCTAGCCGCTTTAGCCTTTCCTCACAGGGACGTCATCCAATCCCCTTTATCATTTTTGTCGCCCTTCTCTGCACCTTTTCTAATTCCACTATATCTTTTTTGAGGTGCGGCAACCAGAATTGAACACAATATTCGAGGTGTGGTTGCACCACATCCTTGATCCAATTCTCTGGTCGCACAGTGAAATTAATCAAATTGTTCTGACAAGACCTACCTCTAGTAGATCATGCTGCCTGGGATCCTGCAATCCACTGGATTTCAGAAACCACTGTGTGTGCCGTTTCTAGCAGTGTTTCCATTAATTTACTCGCCAAGTGACCAAAGAGAGGGTCCAAAAGCACACAAATCAAGAACAACCAAAGAAAGCACAAAAGGGTCTCCAAGGCTAGAACAATGTACATAAGTACATAAGTAGTGCCATACTGGGAAAGACCAAAGGTCCATCTAGCCCAGCATCCTGTCACCGACAGTGGCCAATCCAGGTCAAGGGCACCTGGCACGCTCCCCAAACGTAAAAACATTCCAGACAAGTTATACCTAAAAATGAGGAATTTTTCCAGTCCATTTAATAGCGGTCTATGGACTTGTCCTTTAGGAATCTATCTAACCCCTTTTTAAACTCCGTCAAGCTAACCGCCCGTACCACGTTCTCTGGCAATGAATTCCAGAGTCTAATTACACGTTGGGTGAAGAAAAATTTTCTCCGATTCGTTTTAAATTTACCACACTGTAGCTTCAACTCATGCCCTCTAGTCCTAGTATTTTTGGATAGCGTGAACAGTCGCTTCACATCCACCCGATCCATTCCACTCATTATTTTATACACTTCTATCATATCTCCCCTCAGCCGTCTCTTCTCCAAGCTGAAAAGCCCTAGCCTTCTCAGCCTCTCTTCATAGGAAAGTCGTCCCATCCCCACTATCATTTTCGTCGCCCTTCGCTGTACCTTTTCCAATTCTACTATATCTTTTTTGAGATACGGAGACCAGTACTGAACACAATACTCCAGGTGCGGTCGCACCATGGAGCGATACAACGGCATTATAACATCCGCACACCTGGACTCCATACCCTTCTTAATAACACCCAACATTCTATTCGCTTTCCTAGCCGCAGCAGCACACTGAGCAGAAGGTTTCAGCGTATCATCGACGACGACACCCAGATCCCTTTCTTGATCCGTAACTCCTAACGCGGAACCTTGCAAGACGTAGCTATAATTCGGGTTCCTCTTACCCACATGCATCACTTTGCACTTGTCAACATTGAACTTCATCTGCCACTTGCACGCCCATTCTCCCAGTCTCGCAAGGTCCTCCTGTAATCGTTCACATTCCTCCTGCGACTTGACGACCCTGAATAATTTTGTGTCATCGGCGAATTTAATTACCTCACTAGTTATTCCCATCTCTAGGTCATTTATAAATACATTAAAAAGCAACGGACCCAGCACAGACCCCTGCGGGACCCCACTAACTACCCTCCTCCACTGAGAATACTGGCCACGCAATCCTACTCTCTGCTTCCTATCTTTCAACCAGTTCTTAATCCATAATAATACCCTACCTCCGATTCCATGACTCTGCAATTTCTTCAGGAGTCTTTCGTGCGGCACTTTGTCAAACGCCTTCTGAAAATCCAGATATACAATATCAACCGGCTCCCCATTGTCCACATGTTTGCTTACCCCCTCAAAAAATGCATTAGATTGGTGAGGCAAGACTTCCCTTCACTAAATCCGTGCTGACTTTGTCTCATCAGTCCATGTTTTTGTATATGCTCTGCAATTTTATTCTTAATAATAGCCTCCACCATCTTGCCCGGCACCGACGTCAGACTCACCGGTCTATAATTTCCCGGATCTCCTCTGGAACCTTTCTTAAAAATCGGAGTAACATTGGCTACCCTCCAGTCTTCCGGTATTACACTCGATTTTAGGGACAGATTGCATATTTCTAACAGTAGCTCCGCAAG
The DNA here is from genome assembly GCF_901765095.1 of Microcaecilia unicolor. Lineage (NCBI taxonomy): Eukaryota > Metazoa > Chordata > Amphibia > Gymnophiona > Siphonopidae > Microcaecilia > Microcaecilia unicolor. The sequence continues at coordinate 204,906,577 of NC_044034.1, forward strand.
TTCATTTTTTAGTTCTATTAATACTCTGGGATGAATACCATCAGGTCCCGGTGATTTACTACTCTTCAGCTTGCTGAACTGACCCATTACATCCTCCAAGGTTACAGAGAATTTGTTTAGTTTCTCTGACTCCTCCGCTTCAAATATTCTTTCCGGCACCGGTGTCCCCCCCAAATCCTCCTCGGTGAAGACCGAAGCAAAGAATTCATTTAATTTCTCCGCTACGGCTTTGTCCTCCTTGATCGCCCCTTTAACACCATTTTCGTCCAGCGGCCCAACCGACTCTTTGGCCGGTTTCCTGCTTTTAATGTATCTAAAAAAGTTTTTACTATGTATTTTTGCTTCCAACGCTAATTTCTTCTCAAAGTCCTTTTTTGCCCTCCTTATCTCCGCTTTGCATTTGGCTTGGCATTCCTTATGATCTATCCTGTTACTTTCAGTTGGTTCTCTTCTCCACTTCTGAAGGATTGTTTTTTGGCTCTAATGATTTCCTTTATCTTACTGTTTAGCCACGCCGGCTGACGTTTAGTCTTTTTTCCCTTTTTTCTAATACGTGGAATATATTTGTCCTGAACCTCCAGGATGGTGTTTTTAAACAGCATCCACGCCTGATGCAAGTTTTTTACTCTGCGAGCTGCTCCTTTCAGTCTTTTTTTCACCATTTTTCTCATTTTGTCGTAATCACCTTTTCTATAGTTAAACGCTAGCGTACTTGATTTCCTAGTTTCACTTCCTTCAATGCCAATATCAAAACCGATCATATTATGATCACTGTTATCAAGCGGCCCTCGTATCGTTACCCCCTGCACTAGATCATGAGCACCACTAAGGACTAAGTCTAGTATTTTTCCTTCTCTTGTCGGCTCCTGAACTAGCTGTTCCATGAAGCTGTCCTTGATTTCATCAAGAAATCTTATGTCCCTTGCGTGTACAGATGTTACATTACCCCAGTCTATATGCGGGTAATTGAAATCCCCCATTATTATTGTGTTGCCCAGTTTGTTTGCGTCCCTGATTTCCTTTAACATTTCCGCATCCGTCTGTTCGTCCTGGCCAGGCGGACGGTAGTACACTCCTATCACTATCCTTTTCCCCTTTGCACATGGAATTTCAATCCACAGTGATTCCAAGGAGTGTTTTGCTTCCTGCAGAATTTTCAATCTATTTGATTCAAGGCTCTCGTTAATATACAATGCTACCCCTCCACCAATCCGATTCACCCTATCACTACGATATAATTTGTACCCCGGTATGACAGTGTCCCACTGGTTATCCTCCTTCCACCAGGTCTCAGAGATGCCTATTATATCTAATTTTTCATTTAGTGCAATATATTCTAACTCCCCCATCTTATTTCTTAGGCTCCTGGCATTCGCATATAGACATTTCAAACTATGTTTGTTGTTCCTAAGTACATCATGCTTAGTACTTGACAGTATTAATTGGCAATCTTTTGTCTGATTTTTATTGTTATTTAAAGATACCCGATCTACTACAATCTCTTTTGCAACCTCACTATCAGGATACTCTATCTTCCCTGTTATGGTGATATCTTTGAAAGATACCTTATCCCGAACCATGCTCTTTTGAGCGACTGTCGGCCTTTCAAATCCAGCTTTAGGGCCTTTATCTTTGTGGAAACCTTTGGGGTAATGGGTGATGTGGACAGCATGCACTAAATTGCATGTTTTTGCTTCTTTTCTACACTTCAGCCTTATTCTTGTTTGGTTTTTTGTCATACGGTGGTATCTAATGCTCTTCTCTTTGTGCTTGGTCAACTTGTGGCTCCCACCTGTGCTAAGTTTTATTCCCTCTTGTGCATTATCTTTTTTCATCAGTTTATTTCAGATGTTATATACACTGCTTTGATGTACTTCATAAAAGATAGTATAACAAAACTGGAAATAGAGTAAATTAAAAATGGAAAACCATGATTTTTTTCTGGTGCTCACCTGCGTACAGGTGTTTTACAGGAAACATAAGAATTCACGAGCATTCATCTCAAGTTCTACTGGCTTTGCCTTTGTTGGCTGCTGTTCACTGCTCCCTTTCAAGAGTGTTTCCACCTGCTGTTTAAAACCATTTAACCAGCTATCCAGCAATATCCAATGGGAGATAACCGGTTATCTCCTGTTGAATATCACTAGTTTCAAATATATCTAATAAACCAGGGTCGCACTGAAGAGTACAAAATGGGAGAATGGCTATATCTCTATCAACGCAAATAAATCTAAATAATTAATGTGTATGTGGGATAATCTCAGAGTAAAGTCTCACCCAAGCGAGGCTGCATTCATGCGATTTATGCCTCTATGGGTGGATAAGCTTCTCAATCATTAACTAACTCCACTTTTTTTAGTATTTTATGTGAGCAAACACCCAGTGCTCAAATTTTAAAGAAAAACCTCACCTTCAATAGGAATAACCATTCTCTCATTGTCCTCCTTCAGTGTCTGAACTCCCACTAGTACCCGATAATGATACTGTGGAGTTATACTCCTAATCTTCTTAATCTCAGGCACTTAGCTTATGCAGAACGGATCCGCTGTCCAAGATCCACTTGTATAATGGCATCCAGTGCTTCTGCTTATACTGCAACTCGCGCTAGTCCAAAGTGTAATCCAAACACTCTAATCACTCTCACGCTCTGATGAAAACTTTAAAGTCTTTAGTACTCCACGCTTAACCATTCCGAGTCATTATTTAATTGACCCGTACTAAACCTCTGCAAGTTCGGCTCTGCAGGGTTTTGATATAACTTCGTCAGGAACTCCAGAGATATATACATGAAGTCAAGCTTGACTTCATGTATATATGGGGCGTATCTGCGTGGGGCCACGGGGTCCTGGGTCCCCGCAGATTTCGCCATGGACCCCCCTGCCACCGTCACCTACCTTTGCTGGCGGGGGACCCCAACCCCCGGTAGCCGAGGTCCGCTTCCTTCTGCCGCTGCCTTTAAAAATATTCCTTCGGCTGGCAGGGGATCCCAACCCCTGCCAGCCAAGCCGAGGTCTTTTAAAGTTCTTTTTTGTCCTCCGGAGTCCGTGCTGTTCAAAGCTGCCAGTTAAATCATTGGAAGAATATTTCTTACCTTTATTAATTTAATCTGTTAGGCACGATTGTAGTGCCAGTTAAACATTGGAAGAACATTTCTTGTCTTCATCAATTTAAAGTGTTGAGAGTAACAACGGATTATTTTGTTATGTAGAGTTAAGATCTGAGGAGCAGTATTATTAAGGGATTCGAATAATCCCAGTATCATGCTAATTCCTTGAAGTCAGAATATAATTTTATACATTGTAATTAAATACAAAGAGTTAGTTAATTATGGAGACTGAATGGTGTGTGGGAGTGTGAGAAAGAGGAAAATGTATAATGAAAAATACATATCTTTATGGGTACTGTAAAAAAGCAAAACTCTATTTAAATAAATAAAAAGTAATAAAATAAGGAGAATTGCAGTTATTTAGAAAGAATATTACCTAAGGGTATCTGCATTGAAAAGATAGGGAACTCAGTTTGATATGGATATTTATTGAGGATATCCTGAAAGCCTGATCCAATGGCAGCCCTCAAGGACTGGGAGTAAAGAACAAGGGCCTAAGAGAAGAAAAGCCGAGTCTCTTCAACAGAAGAAAGAGATCTGAGCATACTATAACTTATCTACTGACTCCAGTGATTGTTGTTAGAAGTTGAATGAACCAATCAATCCTAAGAGGTGGTAATTAAGCAGCCATGTACTCAGAAGTTTCTTTTCAAAGCCACAGGAGAGGAGGGAGAATTGAGCAGGTGAAAGATTCCTTCTCCAGATTTATATTAAGAGCCCTGCTTAAGTCTCCGATTTTGTCCATTTCTCTCTTGCTCTATCTGTTATGTCTCTTTCATGAGTGATGTCTCCAACTGGGCTAGTGTTTCGCATTTAATGGAAGTAATGAACTGTATTTCTAAGACAAGCTAATTTCAGTATTATTATTGTTACATTTGTATCTCACATTTTCCCACCTATTTGTATGCTCAATGTGGCTTACGTAGTATTGTAAAGGCGTTCGCCAATTCCGGTATGAACAAATACAGTAATGTTGTGGTAGAATAAGGTTCGTATAATTTCAGTCTCCTGAGTTCACTACTAGGGCTCACCCTAACACTTGCCATGTGGATTCACTGGATGTAATAAATAATTTATCAACATCACTTTAAAATTCTTTTTGATCAAGCCAGTGGAACCTAAAATAATTTTGAATATTTATGTATCTTTCTGATACTTTCATAGATTTTGATTGTATTCCTTAGTACTTAAGGACCTTCTGTTTATGCATGCATTGTACAGAATAGTCATGTACACTTTCATTTGTGATAACATTCCTATGTTTTTCTCTTCTACCACTAGATTCTGTTTTCTAGCATCCATTTATCAGATGGAAGTGGAATGTTCCAGCTGATCACAGCCTTCTCTTTCTCCACATTTCTCGTTAGGATCCCAGTTTTTCTAATCCAGTGATGTGTCATCCACTGGAAACTGTACATCCTGTAACATCTTGCCCCCGTGAACTTTTTTCGTCCCCACAACGGAAAGCAGTTGAGGGCGCCCACAATCGTCTTTCGATTATGCCAATTTGGGCGACCCTGAGAGGAGGACACCCATTTTCCAATTTGTGTCGGAAGATGGGCGCCCTTCTCTTTCGAAAATAAGCCTGCTAGTGTCTATAGTTGCAACACAGGAGAGCCAACTATCAATCTGTCAGCCTTATGTTTATGTTCACCTCTCCGTAAGTATGGCTCCTGAAGTAATACTCATTTCTCATGGTTCGCAAATTCTGTTGCTTCCTTCTCTGCACATGCTGGTGGAGTCTCACTCATTCCTTATCCAACTTAAGGATGACAATTGATTCTGAATGTTCACTTTCACACTTCAATGTTCTTTTGTATATTGGGAGGACAATAGTAGCTGTATATGTGTAATCTATTTCTATAATGCCTATTTCTTCTTTGGCTCTTGGAATGAATAGTGTTGGTATATTTATTCTTACTTTTCTTGTTTGTACATCCAGTTTTCCAAAATTTGTACAAGGCCAGTCTATAGTTACAAAGCTGTATGAAAGTACAGGAATAGACAGCTAATTGATAGCTTATATCTTATTCTGTACTTAAAAGTATTTTTCAATAGCAGTACCAGTCTACTGTAATGTTCTGTTGATCTTTTCACTTCATAATTTTTGCTGGATTATGGAACCTTCATCTGCTCCTAGAAATTTAAATACAACTTTATTTTCACACTTCTTTGCAGTGCAATCTTTAGTTTTATTTACACATCAAGGAGGGTTGGCTAAGCTCATTTGTTTAGACCAGGGGTGGGCAACCACAGTCCTTGAAGGCCACAACCCAGTTGGGTTTTTAAGATTCCCACAATGAATATGCATGAGATCTATATGCATACAATGAAAGCAGTACATGCAAATCAATCTCATGCATATTCATTGCGGAAATCTTGAAAATCCGACTAGGTTGTGGCCCTCAAAGACCGTGGTTGTCCACCCCTGGTCTAGACCACAAGTCAACCTGATGGCATTTAAGAAACATTTTACTAATTGTTTTGCTGAAGGCTTATCACTGGAGCTGTAGAGCTTTAAATCTACAAAGAAAAAAAAAAACAAGCACTTAAGTCAAGGTTAAAATCTTCAGCCCATTATTCACTTGCTCCATAGTCTCTGTTAGAACTCGCTCCAACATAGTGCTATGTTTCGCTATGATAACTGCGTCAGGGAATTGGGTTCCGGAGGCGGGGATAGTGCTGGGTAGACTTATATGGTCTGTGCCAGAGCCGGTGGTTGGGAGGCGGGGATAGGGCTGGGCAGACTAATACGGTCTGTGCCCTGAAGAGCACAGGTACAAATCAAAGTAGGGTATACACAAAAAGTAGCACATGAGTTATCTTGTTGGGCAGACTGGATGGACCGTGCAGGTCTTTTTCTGCCGTCATCTACTATGTTACTATCCAGCTTATAATCGAAAGAGAAAAACGCCTATATTGCGACCCAAATCAGGAGATGGGCGTCTTTCTCCCATGGGCGCCCAAATCGGTATAATCGAAAGCCGATTTTGGGCGTTTCCAACTGCAATCCATCGCGGAAACGGGTAAAGTTGATGGGACGTGTTGGAGGCATGGTGAAGGCGGAACTGGGGCGTGGTTATCGGCCGAGGAGAGATGGGCGCCTTTAGCTGATAATAAAAAAAAAAAAGGCATTTTTACCGCGATTTTGGGTCACTTTTTTGGACCCTTTTTTTTTTCACCAACAGGCCCCAAAAAAGTGCCCCAACTGACCAGATGACCACTGGAGGGAATCGGGGATGACCTCCCCGGACTCCCCCAGTGGTCACTAACCCCCTCCCACCAAAAAAAACCCACTTTACAAACTTTTTTTCCAGCCTCTATGCCAACCTCAAATGCCATACCCACCTCTATGACAGCAGAGTCACATCAGCAATGCATTGTGGTGGGTGTAGGGTATTGGGCTCCGTGATTCCACTAGCTTGTGGCAAATGCTCACGAGTTGGTAGTTGGTATGCTCTACTCCCATGGTGCTTTTCCCCCTGCTTACTGGGTCAGAGTGTGCCCTGTTTTGTTTCCGGTAGTCCATGAGGTAGTGGCCATTTTTGTAAGCCAGTTTTAGATCCCTTTCACGTGTTAGCCACGTTACAGAACTTAGTTCTTCCCTTGAATGTGGCTGAAAGAGGGCATTGTACAGCATTCTGCCTGCTCTGACCTACTGCTCATCTCAGTACCAGGGAGACTCATTGCCAGTGGGGCACAACCTCTGATCTGCAGTTAACTGTGAGCTTGCTTATTCCAATAAAGGACGTTTTTGGAGAGATTAGTCTTCAGGTGTCAACTGCTGTGCCAATGTTATATAGCAGCAACCAGTCGTAGAGGCCTGCGTGTATGCAGGTCCCTGGAGCACTTTTAGTGGGTACCGCAGTGCACTTCAGCCAGGCAGACCCAGGCCCATCCCCCCCACCTGTAACACTTGTGCTGGTAAATGGGAGGCCTGCAAAACCCACTGTACCCACATGTAGATGCCCCCTTCACCCCTAAGAGCTATGGTAGTGTTGTACATTTGTGGGCAGTGGGTTTTGGGGGAGGGGGGTTGGGTGCTCAGCACCCGTGGTAAGGGAGCTATGCATGTGGGAGCGTTGTCTGAAGTCCACCGCACTGACCTCTAGGGTGCCCAGTTCGTGTCCTGGCATGTCAGGGGGGCGAGTGTACTATGAATCGTGGCCCCTCCCACGACCAAATGGCTCGGATTAGGATGTTTTTGAGCTGGGCGTTTTTAGTTTCCATTATCGCTAAAAAAAAAACAAACGCCCAGCTGAAAAACGTCCATTTTTTCGAAAATACGGTCTGTTCCGCCTCTTCACGTACCCGTTTTCGGACAGACGCCCATGGAGATAGGCGTTCACGTTCAATTATGCCCCTCCACGTGATGTTACTGCACCAGGTATATGACCCTGCCTGTGTCTATCTCCCATTTGTATTTGTCTCTCCCTCCATTTCTGTTTAGATACTGGGGTGGCTGTGTGCCTCAGTCCCCATTTGTGTCTTGCCTCCTATAATTGTGTGCATTTCTCCCTCTGTGTGACTATGTGTATGCTATGGTTTTCTCTGGTGGGAAAAGTTATGCAGAATTTGAAAAACTAGGTTACAAAAGTACCTGCAGCTGCATGCTATGCAGAACAAGTACAAGCAGGAACTTCAGAATCAAGGCAAGGCGAGTCTCTCTCTTTCCACTACAGCTAAAGAAGTACACATGCTATGAAACCTATACATATATTCCAAAACTATAAATACCTTAATACCACCACTCCTAAAATAATCCTGTAAAAACATATAAAAATGTAAAAGTACACAATGATGATACTTTGAGTTTGTGTGGCTGTCAGGGCTCATCTTTTTGCTTTGACTACAGCTACTCTTTGCCTCCCCCCAAAAATAAGCTGATGCCCTAGGCAACCACCAACTCTGAGCCTGTTAAGCTGGAAACAGGAAGGATGACTACAGCTATGCACCTGTTGGCCAATGTATAGAAAAGACAGTTGAAGACACTGCTCTGGACTTTCACTAGCAAGGGAAAGCAAACGCCAAAAGAGGTTTAAAAAAAAAATCAAACAAACATGAGTACCAGTTTAGTGGGTTCTTAGGCACTCTCAGTGTTAAGAAAAGTCCTGGGATGGGCTAATTAGTGTGTACACTATGTAAACCGCTTTGAATGTAGTTTAAAAAAAACCACAGAAAGGCAGTATATTACCCCCTTCCCTTTGATCCCAAATTATTGAAAAGTTGGTTCCAATGCAAAGAAATAGATACCCCAAAACAGTAGTGTAAGGCACAACTTCCTGACACTAGTTCTAATAAATAAAATTATTAGGAATGACAATTGAGTAACTTGAAATAAAGAGAGCATGTGGATAGGAAATAAGTGGGGGTTGCTGGTATTGGTGTCTGTTTAGTTACAGCAAGCTATTGTGTAACTTAGGAATTTCTCAAATGAATAACGTATTGCATTATAATTTAAAGACAACCAAGTGCTTTTGGCTTGGAATCTGTGGAATGCTGCTGATTAAATTGCACAAAAAGTCTATATATGTAAACACAATGCTGACATTGTAAAGACAGCAGAATGATGCAGCACTTCTATCTATTGCCCAGACCATACAAAGCTCTTCCACTGGTGCCCCTGCCTGAACCTGTTATACTTAGAGGGCAGAAGTGCACTATTGTTTCAAAACCTCAGCAACTGAGTTATCAGCGTCTACATTATGTTTATCTAGTAACCAGCTGTGACATACTGTAGATGATTCACTATAATAAACTTGGGTTCAAAATAATTTATCTTTTTTTTATATATGCACTTTAAAATGCTATAAATATTATAGTGTTTTAAATGTGCTCAGACCATACCGTTTACACCCATTATATCCCCAAGAGGAATATGTGGTGTTACAATGGAACCATCATTGCACATACGATGTTCCGCCTCCTAATATTTGTGTATGTACATACAGCTGTGCCCAAGTAGATCTTTATCACCAGTGTATGCATATATCTATAATAAATATGTATAGGTCATAAACTACTCACACTAAATACTGTTAGGCTTGAGCTCAAACCTCCGCCCATACATTATGGTGCATTCTATATTACCATCTGATACATAGATAATAGAACATACAATACAACATTTATTTGAACCTAAAGGAGGTATATATTAATTCATGACACCCTGATCTCACTTCCCCCACATATCGTACATAAACCAACCCACAATGCGATATACACATATATTCACACAGTTATTTCACTTCCCTTGGGGTATATTGTGCTCGTGCTTGTGCTTCATTAAAATCACATATCATTCATCCATTCCAATCTTGCCATCACAATAACTGCACAAAGACATATAAGCTACTATCTAATTGCAGCATCAGTCACACGTTGATCAAGTTATTCCCCTGCAGTTACTACCCTTCCAAGATTCTGTTGTACCAGTTTCAATCAATCTTATTCAGAAGCTTATTAAAGACCCTTGATAACCAATTGTCGGAAATTCAGCAATGTCATTTTGCACCATAATGTTTAGTTTCTCACAAAAACAAGATAACTCTGTTATTCAATAAACACCATTTTTACAATTACAATCGCACTGATGCCATGCTTGCACAGTAGAAAAAGTAGCCAGTGAGTTCTGGCAGTCAATTATGCAAAGTGGTACTTGACAATTTACCCAGATTTGCTTCAATTACACTGTTAAAGTTAGATGA